>NC_143398.1:141192198-141792198 GCF_052110815.1 Crocodylus siamensis | reverse complement strand
AAAAAAAGCCTCTAACATGTCCAAGAAAGACTATTATGCAAACAAAAAAACCCCACCAAACAAACAACAACTTGTTCCTATTATGTAAATTTTCCCCAACATCTAGGACAGAGCATGTGTTAGGGAAAGGAATTCTTGAAAATACTGGAGCAGCCCATCTGCAGATTTAAACTATAGATTCGGTCCACTTACACTTGTCACTGATCAGCTACATAAGTGTAGCTGCACTGGCATAAACCGCTAACACTGACAACATCATCACTGTCAACACGGGTTTCAAGCAGAAGTTAATCTGCTGGTACAAGTAGCCACTTTGCTTGACCATACTAGAAACACACAAGCAGTGGTTGATTAATGGATGTAACAAGACAAAATGTATTTTAATTCATTTATTAGAGTTATATGGTATTTTTCCAAAAAGTAGAGGGTGGCTTACAAAATTACTTATGAAAAACAAGCAAGGACTTCCCGAACAGTAGATCAACATAACCGTGTTTCTTAAATGCCTGCCTAAATAAAAGATCTTACAGCACTTGAAACATGTCTAGGCTCAGACTCTGACAGGCCACAAGAGGCACAGAGTTCCAGAGCAAAGAAGCTACTTCGGAGAATTATCTTCCACGTGTTTTCACCAAGTAAATTTGGAATTCAGATTCATAGATTGTAAGGGCTGGAAGGGACCTTTCAAGATCCCTTCCAGCCCTTGCAGATAATAATTGTAGGAAGGTGCTCTCAGCTGATCTTACGGATTGAGATAGGGCACAAGAGAGAAGGTGTATGTAGGGCCAAGACTGTTCAAGGCAGTGATTCTTGGTAAGGGTGCCATGAGATCCTTTCAAGGATGCCACACAATACTAGTACTTTTGGATGTGCAAACACGTACGCATGATTCACAAGATAAGTGCAGAGATTTCAAATAGGAATCCATATTGTCAAAAATATTTGGACCTGCTATGGTCTTTCTGTGTTCTTTGCAACAGAATTGCTTTATCCTTCTATAGTCAAAAAACAAGTGAAAATTAAGAGCTGGCATTTTCTGACGGGTCCCTTGAATGTATTGAGGTCAAGAACCAGTAGTTTACAGCCCTGCAGGTCAAAAGTTAGCATGATGAATTGCATCCAAAAAGCAACTAGAATCAATGCAGACTCTGAAGCAGTGCACTTCTGCCTGACCAACTCCATCAGGTGAGCTGCCCCGTTCTGCACCAGGTTCCAAATGGTCAAGGGCAGTCCGACATAAAGCCCACTGCAGCAGTCTAGGCTCTACATATAGAAGGCTAGACTAAAATAAATCTAACCTCTAAACAAATTCCACATGCAGGCAGGCAGTTCTTCAGTAGAGAGAACCTACTTCAAATTATATTCAGAACTGTTTTGGGAGGGGCAACCATAAAAACAAATTATATAAAATACTTTAAAATTAAAGTTTTTGCTCTCTGCTGCTACTTAAAGCTATGTTAAACAGTACAAGAATCAAATTAAAAGAACGGTCATATTCACTCCTGCTATTTTGGCAGCAAGTAACTGTCAAAGATCATATCAACATTGCGCTGCTCCTAGTGCTTCAGAAACTTAAAAGCAGCAACAGGATCACCTCTTCTACCTCTTTATTCAGATGAAAGGGGAAAAAAAAACAATAAAACCCAGAAGCAAATAGGGTAGTACCTATTCCCTACAGCAACTAAAATGTTCATGTTTGAAGTAGGAAATGGAATGCTTTCTCCTTTCAGCTGCGGAGTGAAGTTTGCAAGAGAAACATTTCCAGTTTTACACTCCTAGTAGGGAGAGGCCAATACAAGGATAAAAAACTGGGTCCTGAGCACTAAGACTCTGCTGCTTTCTAAACACGAGAGAAGGGAAAGCTGAGCTTACCCTGGCTGGGAATTTGACCCTACCCACTTTCCTCTCTTGCATCAGATTCTGAGTAGTTTTTTTTCCCCTCTGGCTAGGTTATCACAGCTCTCTTTGCATAAAGTTAAGAATGAAGTGGAAGAGGATGTTTGAGCTTTACTATTACCAACAGTAAGATGTTCAGGAAGAGCCAAACTTAGAAGGTTTTAGGTTATTTGACCCCCTTTATGCTCTCTACAAACAGCTCCTTACTATTAAGGAAAGACAGAAGAGCATCACCTACTGTTCCTTTTCAAAAGCATGCTACCTGCTTGAAAAAGGCCAGCCTGCCTCATTTTAAGACCAACCATGAAATATTAAGAACATCCCAGAGAAACATTTTTATTTTAAGACCAGGTCAACCAAAAGCCCTTACAGATTCCACACATGTGCATCTTTTACCACTGGTTTTGACACTGATGTAAGGGAACAAATTTGAATTCTCTCCTACACTACTAGTCTTCCTTACCAACAAAATACCCTTCAATTTCTCTACCATTACCATAGGGTCTGCTCCCTCTAGCTCTCTTTTTCTCAAGTCTCTTCTTCCTAACATAGTTCCATCCTACTGAAGGAGCAGAAGTTCTATTAATTCTCCTAGTCATTGGTTTTGCTGCCCTTTGACTTTTTCTGAAGAGCAAGAATGAAGCTGGAGAATATAATCCCTTTCTTAGCCTTTGTTTCACCACACAGTATCACAAGGAGCTGGAGCATGACCATGAAAGAGAGAAGTTATCTAGATACTGCCACCTACTTATTAAACTATAGGGCATTTCAGGAACACTTTGGGCAGATATCTGTCTCCCTAGAATAAAACATTCTAGAACACTTTCAATCTAAGAATAATAACGTATTTTATAAAAATTAAGATTGACCTTCCTCCACCACTGTGAATCAGGTAGGTAATACCCTCACTTTCTTGGCAGGGAAACTGAGGACAGATGACTGACTTGCTTAGAAAGTCAAAGGGCAGGCAGTATCATAAATGGGGCTAGGACTCCAAGGTCCTGTTTGCCAAATTCCCTGTCAAAAAGACAGACCAGACATGGCAGTTCCAAGATCTAATTAATATTTTCCATGGTCAAAATTCTCATTATTGGGGATATGCTAAAAAAAACAGCAATTTGTTGTATTAATCTGGACATGTCAAGGTTCCCTCCTATGTTCCTGAGAACATGGCCTTTTAAGGGGAAATGTTCCCTTAAAACAGCTACATACAGCATTAAGCTTTTGAGTAGAATGTGCTTTCCTAAACTCCTCCTCAAAGACAACTCCACCCTCTTTAATCTAACAGAGATGTAGCCCAAGACAATGCTGGGTATGCGCTAAATACTTCCCCCAGTGTCTACAGGAGCAAAGAATCCAAAACAGGTGTGTGCCAAGAAGGCAGAGGGCAGATATTTAAAAAGTCTTAGGAATCAGAAGTGGCTGAAACCCCTTTACTCTTAAGCCATAATGGCAAAATTCAGAACCATCTTTGAACAGATCCTCAAATCATTTGGGTGACCAAAAGTGAGGACTACAACAAGAAAAATCCATCAGAGATTTGACTCATGGTTGCTGCCTCAGCAAAAACAAGTACTGATAAATGCCAATCAACTATCCCTGCACTCACTCATATCTGCTTTGGATAAATATCACAAACCCTCCAGCAATTTGATTATAGATTAAATGAAAGCATCATCTGAAACTTTAGCTGTGGCATCACTCTACTACTGATGTTAGTTTTCACTGTGGCATCCACATACCAGTACTTTTTGCCCATTTACCTCTTCTCCTGCACTCCTTAACTGTCACTCTGCTACCTACAAATACTCTATACGGGCATACCTCGTTTTATTGCGCTTCGCTTTATTGCGCTTCGCAGATATCGCATTTTTTACAGATTGAAGGTTTGTGGCAACCCTGCGTCGAGCAAGTCTATCGGCGCCATTTTTCCAACAGCATTTGATCACTTAGCATTTTTTAGCAATAAAGTATTTTTTAATTAAGGTATGTACATTGTTTTTTTAGACATAATGCTATTGCACACTTAATAGACTACAGAATAGTGTAAACATAACTTTTATATGCACTGGGAAACCAAAAAATTCGTGACTCGCTTTATTGCGGCGGTCTGGAATCGAACCCGCAATATCTCCGAGGCATGCCTGTATAATAAAACTTGCATGATCTGAGGCAGTTTAAGTACCTAAGCATAAGGAGGAAACAGGCTAATCAAACTGGGTCTCTGAAGAATCCCTGGAAACATTTCTTTATCCCCAAAATGGGTATACCAAGTATATGCCTACTGATCTGTGCCCTACAGTTAAGGAACCAACTCCAAGATGAAGCCTAGGTTTCATGGACACCTCTATTCTTTGTCTTTTCCGCTTGAGCTCTTGTAGACAAGTATGGTAACCTGTACTTTAGCTTTTACATAGTACGGCAAGTTATCCTATGTGTGCTGGACTGAGAAACCCATTTTCTATGAGAAACTGAACAATTCTAAACTAGTAATGATTTCCCTCTCAACTAATGGATGATTTAGCAAATTGTTCTACACCCCCATCCTCTTAAAGTACAACTATCACAAAAAATCTCCATTAAAAAAAACGGAAAAAAAACCCAAGGGGAGTTCCCTCCATTTCCTCCCTCCAGGAATACCGAATGCAAAATCCAGAGGTTTCACAACATTAGGATTACATGTCATTTGGCCACCTTAGTAATCTGAGTAGTGGCACATTCTTGCTGTCTGAAGTAAGGCTAAGAACAAAAAAAAATTATCATTAGCCTCTCTCAGCAGTACCTCTTTCCTAGTTTTGAGTCAGATCCCAGTGCCATTTATAGCAGCATGTATCCAAACTAATTCCACTGATTTAAGCAAAGCTATTGACTGGAAGACAAGATCTATTCCCACCTTTTTAGTAAATTCCCAGCTCTGACTTTGAAGTCATACTGATAATCAAACAACATTCTGGAAGTGGGAGAAGCCACTCAGTATGGGAAGCAGCTGACCAAGGAAAAAAAAACCTATCCATGCACCTGACTATAAAGAGAATTGCATTCTTTTATTTATACTGTATAGTGAAACACCTATCCTTATTTTTTGTTTGTTTATGAACTCCATTATTAGGGTGGGGATGAGAATTTTAATTTCCTCCTTGAATTAGCGGATGCTTGAGAGGGTAGGATAGGTTTAAAACATAACTTTACTTATTCCATTACAGCAATTTCTGCAACCATGTTTTGGAAGCCCCATCAAGATAAGAGGATCCAAAGGCTTTCAAGATACTGTAATTGCAATATAGGAGACATCAGTCCATGACGGAACAGAATTATAACACCAATTTCAAGATGGGGTTGAGCTGTTAGCCAAGTAATATCCACCATGTTGGTGGGAAAACCTCTGAATGAATTTTGCAGTCATTATACATGGAAGACAGTAATACCTGGGCACATTACAGAAACATGACCAATCCCTATCTCATGGTGAGAACAGCAACTGAAAACTGACAAAAAAAATCATGAAAAATGAAATATCAAAACCAACCTTCTAGGCAAGACACCAAGGTAACAGATATCCATGAAAAACCTAACACGAGTAGTTGTACATCAAAAGAACACCCAAGCAGAAACAGATACATAGAAAACAAAAATAATACACTGATCGTTCATTATGACTGCTTTAAAACCACTTTGAAATAAATAATTGAAACAATACTCATCCTGGTCCTGACAACCCTAAAGCAGGCCCAGGTATTCCGAGCAGTTAGTTGCAGGTTTTTAATGGCATATAACTACTTATGGAGCTTTGGAGAGAATAAAAGACTTTAAAAAATAAAACAGTGATAGAGAGGATATAGAATAAATGCTGAGGTATCCTGAACAGCAGTATAGCCTTGTCCATTATTGCTGCATGCCATTCATCCTCCCTTTACACATGGTTGTCACTGTAAAAAGGTGATCCCAAAGCACATGCACTGAATTCACACCCCTCTCCTCCCCTCAGTACACAGACTCCCCCTCTGAGATTTGTAGAGACTGCAGCAGTCAATAGAGAAGAGAACGTATTAAGTGCTATGTCTGAAAAACAGACTGCAGGATGGTAAAACATAAAACATTAGCCTTCACCCTCATTCCTTCTCAGCATGCCCTCTCCTGCAGATGGGCAAATGCACAACTGCATCCTCCCCTATGGATTTCATTGGCTCAACCCCTCCATATTGACAGTTAAGATACTAGCAACCCTTCTCAGTCTCAGATACAAATATCCCCACCCCCTTTTCTTTCCTCATCTATCTTCATGCTTGTGATTAGGTGATAAAATCCCTTACTCACACGCCCCAGTTCCAGATCTTCTGTAAGGAATCTATTCCCTCCCCTCCCTGCCTCACAACGCTGGTATTGGTCAACAGGAAAGATCAAAGGGATGGTTGAGTTGCACAGCATCACCTTTTCTTTCCCCTCCCCAAACACCCTCTCAGATACTGCCTCCTCCCTCACTGTGCCTGTGCGGGTGTGTGCAAGGTATAAATTTCCCCCATTGGTTTTCTCTGAGAACAGCATGCCTGTCCTTGTTCCCCTGCAGTGTGGGTATGTGAAAGCCCCCCACCCTTCCTGATCTGTGTGTATACTGTCAGTTTCCCCAGCTCCTTTTCCCCACCTTGCTCTTAATCTCTATGCATGCTCCTCTCCTAATTCCTAGAGTGGGGAGGGAAGGGAAAAGCACAGTGAATGAATGAGGGAAGGAATGAATGAATGAATGTGGTGAGACTTACCAGAGATTTGGGGAGCACAGAATGGGAGATGAAGGAATGCCAAAGATGGGTGCTTCTTTCAGTGTCCTCAGCAAATGCTGTTTTGATCTCGATTCTCTCAGTTGAAATGCTGTCTTTCTAGTACCTCCTGAGAAGAATCTGGAAATGAAGTCCTCTCAGTGTCTCTCTGCTCTGCACCCCAAAGGAGGGAAGATGTCTGTAGTGGATCCCACAAAGCAAATGAAGGGGTGATGAGGATTACGCTCGCCTGTTCCTATAATGGGTGATAACTAGCTGATGCCCCAAAGACCAAGGTGTGTTCAGGGAAAGAAGGAATGAAGGATTGTTAAAACTGACTCCCAACTCCTCCTCCCCCCAGGAAGAAGGGTGGTGGTGAGTAAGCAGACTGATGTAGAAACAGAATTGTCTGTGCAAAATAGTCTCACTCAGTGTCTCTGTTTTCTCAGAAGTAACCCCTTCACTTACAGAGACAGAGAAAGATTCATATTAAACACAAAAAACCCTTACCCAATAAAGAGGAAATTAGATTCCAAGGAGAACAACAGAGTGATGAATACAAAATGGTAAGATACACAACCAAAAGATCTCATGGACCTCATTTTGCTGAGGGGGGAAAATCATTTAAAATCAGGAAATGGTTTATAGAGCATACGTTCTGACATTTCCCCCAAAACTGGGGTGTTTAGAATGGAAACAAATTAAAATGTGAACCACTTTACTACATGCATGTGCATGTATAATGGCAGCATGTTTAGAGAGAGAAAAAAAAATCAGTGCTTCTAAAGTAACACAGCTAGAAAATCCTATTCTCTAAAAACCTGAGAAAATTGTTTTCAGCATTGTATGTCTGAATCCCAAGACAAGTAAGGAAACGGGGAGCTGAGGAGAGGCGTGCTGCAAAGTGAGCAACGTGTTCCTCTTAAGGAATCACAGCCCCCCCCCCGCAAATCCGCTGGCATTGGGAGCAGACTGAACCAAACGTGAACCATGGAAAGAAGAATGCTGGCGTGGTGTGGCGTGGCGTGGCGTTGGGCAAGGGCCGGCTTTCAGTGCGGCATCAAGGAAGCCAACATCTGCACTGATTCAGTGGGGTGGAAGGTGGGAAAGACAACAAAAGAGAGGAAGGGGGACCCTGGTGCAAGGGGATGGGGGGGGGGGTGTCAAGGAGACTCAGCAGCAGGAAAATAAGCACATATAACCCACCCCCCATTGAGACACCCCTAATTGTGATGGGGGGGACTCAGCACATGAGTGTGAACAGAGGCTGTTTGGCTAGGCACTGGCTATCTGGCTGTGTGCTGGGGGGACTGGCTCTTAGCCAAGGGCTGTGGATTGGGGCCAGGAGCAGGATACGCAGAGATGAATGATGCAAGGGTGTGTGTGTGTCCACACGCATATATGGGATCACACACACGCATGGGCTAGCACATAGATACACCCCTCACCCCCCAGTGACCCACACACGTATACACCCCCCACACCCCGTTAGTGACCTGCACACACCCCCACCCCGCTACCTCAATCCTCCGCCCAGACGCGCCCCCGAGGAACAGACCTGGCGGGCGCGGGCGGCGGAGCGGCCCCCGGGCCGGGCCGGCCGGGCGCGGCGGGCGGGGCAGCGGCCACTCCCCGGCGAAAGCAACGCCACGAGGCTTGAACCGACGGCGCGGCCCCGGCCCCGGCCCCGCCCAGCGCTGCCTCCCGGCCACCCGCCCGCGCCCGCGCCGCACAGCCCAGGCCGGGGCAGGGCTCGCGGGTCCCGCGGGGCGCCGGCCCCTCCCTCCTGCCCGCGAGCCGGGGCGGCAACCGTGTCCCCGGGCTCCGCCGCTCCCGCCGCGCTGTGCTGCGAGCAGCCGCCTCCTCCCGCCCGCGCCGCCGCCGCTGCCCAACTGAGCCGCGCGGCGCCGGCTGCGGGGCTGGATGGGAGGGGGCGGGGCGCGGCCAGGGGAGGGGAGGGGGCGCGAGGGGGGCGGTGGCCGCGCGCATGCGCAAGCTCCAGCCATCCGCTGCCGAGCGCTACGCGACGCGCTCCCGCCCCCCTCTCCCCCTTCCCGAGCCGCGCTCCAAAAGGCGCGAAGGCCGCAGGCGGGTGGGGGGAGGGGGTTGTAACGTCCTGCCACGGCGGCTCCCAACCGCCATGTTGGTTAGGGCTCCCCCACGTAACATATTGCCTCACCGCTGCCCCAGGCCTAGCCCAAGTATGGCCCTTTGGTCTAACTCTGAACCATAGTGTGTGCAAGTGATGTTGATGGAAACGCACCTGCGTATACGGGTTGCACACACGGAAACGCACCCACCGTCCCGAGCCAGCCACACGTGGAGGAGGCCTGGCCCCCACGCAAGCCTCACATGCCACCCCTCTGACTGGGCCGTGGTACGTGGACAGCCTCTGGCCCCTTGGCAAGTGGGATGCTACATGGTGGCCCCTTGTGGGGCTTAGTATGTACAGGTTATACTGAGCTAGGCCCACACCACGTCGTGGGCCCTGTGGTACAGCCATGGGCCTGTGGCACACCCTGTTGGGTTTAATGCCTGATTCATATGCAAGAGCGTTCCCTCACACAGCAATGTGCAGGCCTCATGAGGCCTGGGCTGCTGGCCTCTGCCCTGCATGTGTGAAACGCCAAGCTCAGCGCTCCATGCCAGCAATACAAATGCAGCACGCACAGCTAGTAGGCCTCTGCAGGCGATACTTCCAACTCCCATCTTGTATGGCCAGTTCTTACCCTGTTTCCCTGCATGGAAAATGTCTGTGGCCTACATAGCCTCTTCCTCGTGTGTGGGATGTGGAGGCCCCACTGCCTGCTACATCCAAATCTGAGACACACAACACAGCGGGTGCCATATGCCTATCATGTTTTGACATGTCCAAGACACAGGCTGGGTTGAATCATTCCTCGTTACTAACCAGAGTGTGATGCAAAGACAGTCTTCCCATATCCCTAAAACAATAGCTCTTTTGGCAACTAACGCTTGTGACATCCAACACACCAGCCAACACCTCTCTAGCATATGCAAAATACCTACCATTTTTCCTCTCACACCCTCACTTGTGACACACCCAATGTATCAGACACCCTATATCCACTATGCCAGTCACCTAACGTACTGACTGTACCTCTCCACATTCCCAAAGTTGAATACACCAAACACTTTTTGCCACCCAGTGCCACAGCAACAAAGTTTGGCACCTGGGGCAAAGCCCACAGTGGCAGCCCACCCTCACCCCACGCACAGATCCAGGGGGCACCCCCCCACACAATGCTTGCCAGGGAGTGCATGCCCTGCACCCACCCCGAAACAAAGGCTTCATGGCTTCGTCCCCTGACCTGCCCCGGTTAGCCAGTGCCTGTTGCCACCCCTTTGCTTCAGCACCCAGCACGGTCACCCCATTCACCCCCCCTTGCTCCAGCACCCAGGGTTCATCTCCCCTTCCCCTTGCTACTGTTGCCACCACACACCTAATGTGTCAGTGGATCCTTTGTCCTTATGAGAGTACTCATATTTCCAACATGTGACTCTGGGCCCATCTACACATGTGTAGTATTTCTTTCTGTTACCCTCCAACCCCATGTATGATGCCTTAAATATGCACATTATTGCCTTTCATTTCCCTCATGTGTGTGTGTGACATGCCCCAAATGCTAATTGTGCCAGACACCAGACACCCACCAGGGATGCTAGTCCTGTACCACATTTAATGAGCCATTATCATTAAATTTCTGTGTGAGATATCTAACATGCTATCAAATCTACACAAGCACAAGTATTGCTGGATACACAAGCACAAATATTGCACTCCCACCCCACTGCCGCACATTTCCACAGCTATTTCCTAGGCATGTGACACACCTAGCTGCTTGCTCAACATCACCACGCACCTGACACCCAACTTTTTGCCTCTTGCTGTCTCCTGCATGAAAATCTCTACTTATACATACCACAGAGATTGCACGTGCTTCCTGAGAAACACTCAACCAGTGCCTTTCTTTACAACACACATACATCCAACCTAGCTTTCACCAGCATGACAAACTCATCTCATTACTTTGTCTTTCATGTGTGGCGCCTAACCTGTCACCCACCTATGCATGTAATGCATCAAAACCAGCTTCCTTCTACCTCTCAGTCATGTGACAGACCTATCTCAACAAAGTCTTACTCTTCCATCTGAAGGGCAGCTGCTATCTCTACACCCTCGTGCATAACAAATATACTTAAACAACTATCAGCATATATGACACAACCAGAGCCATTTCAGGCAGGCTGTAAAACCTACAGCTACAGGAATCACTTGAATAAGAGTATATTGTGCACACTCCGTACAGAGAGTCCCATGTAGTCTTTCAGCACAATTTATGGAGCAAAACCTAATTTCTGCAACGATGGTGTTTTATTCTATTACCATGCAACACCCTTTACTTCTAACCCCTCCCTATCCCCCACCACCCCACCATAGCCTACAGTTAAAAGAAATCATAGATGTACGCTCTATTATTTTCAACAGTGACTTTTTTAAATGTTGTATGCAGAACTTTCCAGACAGTTTGGTTTTGCTCCCCAGGCCTGCTTCTGTGATGTTGTCCAGGCAGCTTTTCTCATAGGGGTGCCATGAAGGAGAAGACCTCATCGCTGACTTCATCATCCCATTTTCCAGTTGTCCTAGTATCATTTGGAGCACTGTCCTGACAGACCAGTTTGCCCCTCTATACTTTTGGTTTCTCTTTGTGCCATAACTCCCTGTCATCACATTGTCTTGTTCCACAAAACAGCGCAGGAAACATGAACACTAATCTGTTTAACTCCCCATTGAGTGAAAATCTAGAAAGCAAAAGATAATTGCAGGTAAGTCCTAGCAGGACTGGGATGCTGAAAAAATCCAGAAACAAAATGCTGAACACGTGGCTATAATAAAATGCAAATTCTGTGGCAAAACTGATGGATTCCATAAAACCCTGGAAAGAGTTCATAAATGAAAAAAAATCTAAGGGTTTTTTTACACAGGAAAATTAACCAGAAAATCTATATTTTTATAATTATACTGGCATAGCTGGTATAATTCCCCAAGTGGACACTCTAATTTTGGAATATTCTGCAACAGGTTCCCCTTTTTGCTTTTCTTGCTTTGAAAGCTGTATCAATTAAATTGAAAAAAGGCATTCTTAACTGGAAAAAAAGTGGCCACAAGGAAAATAATACTATTATAAATATAGCAGTACAATAATACCAGTACAGTTTGCCTTCTCCACATAGACAAGCCATAAGGCAAGCATCACAACAAGCATGTATGTTAATTTCACATTTCTGAAGATATCTTTGCATTCAGAAGGTCTAGAAACACACTTATTTCAACAGTGAAAGCTGAGATCTGAAACAACATTTTTTAGCAAGAGGAGAATTCCACAGCTGGGAAATCATGGTACATGTGAAGTCTATCCATATGTTTGCAAATCAGTTATGGGGAGTATGAGATAGCGAACAGGTGCAGCTGTCTGGGGCCTAGAAAGAATGGCAATATGGTGAACACAAGGCTACAGAGCTGTCAAGCCCGATGGAATCCTTCAACCCGAACAAAGAAAAGAATCCAGGTCAACAAGTTACTGCTGAATTTGTGCCTATTACACCATCCCTCTTCTGTCTACTTCTGTCTCTTAAATGAGAAATGGAGACTTGGATCAAGGTGGAGTCTCTTATTAAAAGTTATTAGTCTGCTAACCTGGAGTATATTGAACACACACAATACATGCCTTGAATACAAAGTTGAGAGCCTGCTTACTGGTGCTGAATGTGGTTGGGGTAATAGGAAAGGTAGCATACGTTCAAAACAGTTTCGGTTATCTGACTGCTGTAATCTAGCTGAAAGAGGGTCTCTCCCATGTCTTTCTGAGCTGTGTTAGGAGCATATCCTACTCCCTGGGACATGCCAGCAATTGGAGAGACCCTGAGGAATCTGCTGGTTAGCTTATTATTATCGGAGCACCTGAGATGGATGTGAGTGTTATATTTTCCCTCTTGAGGAAAACAAGTATTTTTCTGATGATGAAGATAGATATCCTATCAACTGTAAACCTGGTCCTGAATCAAGATATAATAATGGTTCAGACAGACGGTTTGGTGCTAATCATGACATTCTGGGCAAATGTACCAGCAGATGATGTCAGCTTTATCATTCAGGCAATAAATATAACCTTATTCATATTAACTGGCTGATAGCTGAATGAATGATGGTAGCTCAATAAATAATAGGCAATCCTATACACTGAGCATAAATGGCACCCTTCCTTCATGTCCCCCTCCCCATGCTCAGCTTATATCAAGAATAAGAATCATTACAAGTTTAAAAAGCATAATATAATGATACAGGTACTGATCCAGAACCTCTGTATATCTGGAATCTGATATCATAGTTGCTTTCATTAAACATTTTTTGACACTGAACTCTTAAAAATGCAAAACAGCTGTTTGGCCCCAGCATGCAAGCTTGGGGGATCTGATCTGCAAGTTACAAAGTTTCATATACAGTCTCTTCTCAACATGGATGGTTGAATATAGACAATATCAATAAGGACCATTGTGGAAAGTCTAGTTTGGAAATGCTGCTAAGGCCAATGGTTTATAACAGTGGTGTTCAATCTCTAGCCCACAGGCCAGATCCAGCCTACAAGGCCATGTCATCTGGCCTCCAAGGCTCCCCATGGGTCTGGCAATTTGGTGGCAGAGGAGTGGGGGAAGTGTTAATTGCCACTCCACTCTGTGAAATTTCTGGCCTTGCAGGGAGCCCTGCAAGCTGGATGACATGGCCATGAAACAGCTCCATGCTACACATTTGGCCCAGGGGCTCAGAAGGTTGACCGCCACTGGTGTATAGCAATATATTTCAGCGTATGAGTTGGTCATCTAATTCATATAGCATTGTTTCTGCTATCTACTTGAGTGAGTGAATAATAAATAATAAATATAAGGCAAGGCAAAGATTCCTGTTCACGCATGAATGCCTGTTTTCACACATGCATGTGAGTACTCCAATGGAGAACAACTGTTTATGGCTTGTTTTCAATGAGAAAATAGCCATTTCATCAATGTTTCACATAAAAACAAATGGGATTGTATGAAATGGTGCAGAACTATTCCAAATTTCTCACAAACCCAGGGTTGGGCCAGTAATGACTGCTCTAATTATTTCAGTTCAGGATAAACTGCCATAAAATAACATAAAATGCAAAACTAGTTGCTTATGCAGAGGTGTCCCTAACCAAAGAAATTTGCTAAACTACCCCAACTCAGTACTATCCATGTGACACAGTCAACTGCCTACCCCAGCTCTCCTATAAGATGTGTCCACATTAGTCATGAAGCATTGTCATGACATCAAGGCAGCCATATTACCTGAGTCTCAAAATGGGACATTCTGCTCCCCCACCCCTCCAAACCAGCATGCTCATTTGTCTCAAAGCTCTGGTTTCAGCTACAAACATGGGCATGTGTGTGCAGGGGGGTGAGGTGGGGGAATCCAGAGTGCTGGCATTCTCTGAAAATGGGACAGTTTGACCAAACTGCCCGGATGTCCAGGGCAGATGTTTAAAATGGGACTGTCTTGGGAAAAACAAGATACATGGTTATCCTACATGACCTCCAACTCAGTACCCCAGTCTTCAATGCACATAACACAACCATTACTGTGTGCCCCATCCAACACCCACCTACTTTGTGAAAAACCCCATCTACCCCCATCCTTTCCATAGATCCTTCTGCTGCCACTCCTTGCCACCTCTGCGGGTGTGACAGATGCTCCTAAATCCCCAACCTAGGCTCACAAAGGGGTGTGTGTGTGCGTGTCACTTCCATCTAATGCCTGGTGTTTTTGCAAATGACAGGCTGGCTAGGAGTGGCAAAAGGAAGGATTCATGGAAGCCTCAGGCTGGAAGGTGAAAAGATAATCCTGGAAAGGGATGTGGAGGAGGCAATCTCATCTCAACCACTGCAACCCAACAGCTCCACTTCTCTATGATCTATGATAGGGAAACATTTTTTTTTTTTTGGGCGGTGGGGGGGTGTCTTGTAGCCCTGTGCAAAGATGTATGTGCATATGCATGTGGCTGTGAGAGTGCAGAGCTAGTGCAAGGATAGACAACCCCTGGCACGAGTGCCAGTGTGGCACATGAAGCCATTTTGCTTGGCATGTGTGCCTCTGGGTGGAGGGTGGCGAAGGGGCCAGGTCTACGCTGCCACAACATGGATCAGACCCTCGTGGCTCCCATGCCATCTGTCCTGGCACGCCAACATCTTACAAGTCGAGGCTGCAGATGTTTTGGACATTCTGCCCCAAAACATTCCCTACCCCTGAGCTAGTGGGGGAGGGGGGCAGGGGGCAAGGCCAGATTAACCCTGCTTCTCCCACTGCCTGGCCATGGGCTGCAATGCAAGTAAAGACCCCTGCTTTGGCCCTAGGCAAACAAACTCATGGGGCCCTACTAAATACTATATATTTATACTACTCTTTTTCACCCAATAATTATAATACGTAAAATAAGCACAACTGGGCCCCTTCTTCACTTAGGGCCTGGTTTGCCTATGTGTTGATCTGGCCCTGGTGGGGGGCATCTGGCTCTGAGAGTAGATGAGGGGCTGGATGAATGCCTGGAGGTGCAGGAGAGGCGGGCGCAGCGTGTGGCTGCACGGCATGTGCTATGTGACAGAAGTATAAATGTATGGAGCTGCACGGATGTGGGGGGGTGCGGGCTAGGAGTGCAGCTGCGTGTCTCTGCGGGAGACTGCATGGGTGCGGCAAGGAGCTGTGGCGTGGGGCGCGCCACCTGCTTGCACGGGCACATCCCTGCAGCAAAAGTAGCAGCTCCGCTCTCTGCAGCCTTCCCAGCCCTCTGTGCCAGCCGGCTAGAACCGGCCGGCTCCAGCAGCCGGCTCTCCGCAGTCAGAATGGCTCAGCGCCTTCGCGCTCCCCCGCCCATCCCTCTCCTCCAGCTCTCCCCTGAGCTCGGGCCACCGCGCAGCAGCGCTGAATTCACTCCGAAAATGCCTACGCGGCACAGACACGCAGGCAGGGTGGCTGGGGCCAGCTTGGGGGACACGAGACGGGGGCAGGGATGGGAGAAGGAGGGAGAAAGAATTGCTGGGAGAGATGCTTGCAAAGAACAATTTTCCCAACTGTTTACTTGGTCTAATAAAAGATATCACATCTGCCCAAAGAACCTTGTCTGCCTGTGTCCTTAGACCAACACGGCTGCAATCAACAACCCTGGGAGAGATGCTGATCATTTATAACTGTTTCCACTTCCTCCCTCTCTTTTGCCCCCATTTCTTTCCCACCCTGAGCTGAAGAGATTCAAGCTATGAAGCTATGACACATTATAACTTGCCTAACCCCAGGAAGAGCACAGACGGACTGCAGATGCTTCCTCAGCCTGATGAAGGGGGTCTGTACCTGAAAGCTTGCAAAGAAGAATTTTTCCAACTATTTTAGTTGGTCTAAATAAAAGATATCAGATTTACCCAAAAAACCTTTTCAAGCTATAAAGCTAAAACGTATCATTCGTCAACTGATGCATGGGCTGAGAGGGGAGGGGGCCAGGTATGACTTACCTATTTGCCAAATTTGGGAGGGGTGCATGCTGAGGGACCATTTGCTGTGGATTGGGAGTTATGAATTAAAAACTGAACCAGGAGGAGAGGGTTTGTTACACTGCAGAATACTGTAGTTTTCCCAGAGGAGTGGGATCTCTATTATTCACAGCATTTCAGAAACTAGGGCTGAAAAAGCCCAGGAGTGTATACTCTGCTCTCATGATGCACCATCCTCTGAGGATGTGGATAGATGAACCATAACAGGACTTTCCTGCCTGATTTTGAACATTTGAGGGTTCATGGTATGAATGGTAGAGAGTACCACCGCACTTGCAAGTGACAAGTAGTTTTGGGGGCACCAGTGTGGGCATATTAGAAAAAAGAGTGAGAATCTGCTGGAATTACAAGCAGAAATATAAGCAGGGAAAGAAGCGGGGATAGAGAACGAGACAGCTGCTGTTCAGATGGCACCACAAGCAGGAGACAGGGAATAATACTTGGGAGTTAGAAAGGAAGAGGGTTAGGATGGGCTTTGAAGGAACGGATAATTTGTAGGGCAGAGAGGTGGGCTGAGGCCAAAGAGCTGGTGGCTAAGGTGTTCCAAGAGCACTTGGGAGAACTTCACTGAGGAGGTCTCTTCCACCAAGACAGAGAAGGCAGCAGGTAGGATTAGAATACAGCGTATCCTCTCTTATCATCTGCTTTGTCCTCCTTTTAATTTCCTGCACTCCCCTGCTGTCTTCCATTTCACTCCTTCCCTTTTTCTTTTTGCTCTCTTCCCTATTCCTTTCTCCCTGGTGCTTCCTTTCCAGCCCTTTAGTCTATCAGGTCTTCTCCCTTTCTAGTTCCCTCTTTCTCTCTTGCCTCAGGAAAGTACCTTTTCTATTTCTGTCTCTTCCTCTTTTGTTCTTGCCTCCTCTTCTGTGACTCTCTCATTCGGTCTATCGATGTGTCTCCCTATTGTCTCCTGCTGCATGCTGTCCTGTGATGATGACTTGGGGTTTTGCAGCGTGGGGAGGAAACTGTGATGGAGTTGCCAGGGGCTGTGTCTTTAGGGCACTGTTTCCAAAGGCCTGAGAAGGGGCGATTAACATACGCTCTGTGAAATAAAGATCTCTACAGGGAGGGTTAAAGGAGAGCTCTCGTGGTGTTTTATATCTGCGTGCAAATGGCACTAGGTGGTTCGTTAGCTCGGGGGTTCTTTTGAAGTGGGTCTCATTGTGGAGCACGATCTCTCCATCAACCCTCTTTAAAGCTGCCTCCTTTCACCAAGCAAAGAGGGCTATATGTTCAGTGCCCCCTGCCTACACTAAACAGATGGAGATGTGATGGGGGCGGGGTGTCTTTTAAATCCCCTGTTCCCTGTGGGAGCAGCATCACCTAAGCAGTGATTGGGGTGGGGGGAGTCACTGGGGTACAGGCCAACGCTGCTCCCTTTTCCTTTGGCTGCAGTTAATGCAGGTGCAGGGGAAAGGAGGAGGGTGCCTTGCAGAGGCCAGAAGTAGGTCAGCATAGCTGGCAGCTGCAGCTGGTGCAGTGTGATGTCGGGAAGGGATGGGGGAGGGAGGAATGACCGGAGGGGGGGAGTGGGAAAGGAGGGGGAATTGTGTGGGAGTTGCTGTGAGGAGTTGCAGGGGCGGGGAAGCCTCCGGTAGGCTGATTGCATGCATGCCAGACACACCCCCTCTCCCCATGCCTCCCCCCCAAACGAACACACCTTTCCCACCATCTGAACCCCCCTCTTCCCTGCTAAGAGAAAGTATGGACGAAATTCTGGGACTGCTTCTCCATCTCCTTGAGCTCCTGGATTGTTCCTTCTATACAGACAAAGTGCAAAGAGGGGTTTAAAACTGTCACACAGTATATTCAGTGGAGAATGAGGCCTGAGGGGAAAGAAAGCAATCAGTAGAAGAAGCAAGAGAGAGGTGAAGGGACAGAAAATGATGGATGGATAGAGGAGATGGAGCTGAAGAAGTGAGAAAAGGCATTGGAGAGAAAGCCTAAAAGAAAGAAAAGTAGATAAAAACATATGTGGAAAGAAATCTGGACACAAACAGAAACAGATGGAAAAAAACAAGGAACTAAGAAAACAAAATAAAGAGGAAGATAGGAATAAAGGGAGGAAGAGAAAGGGGAGGAAGGAAGGGAATTATATAGGGAGACAGTTACATCAATATTACAACTGTCATTTCTAAACACGCCCAGTTAAAAGTGTACATTTTCATTGCTTCTACCCACATTCATGGAGCTATAGAGCTTCTGCAGCCAGCTCCTCTCCCCACAGGATCATGCTAGCTTCAAAGAAAATCAGCTAATCCTGACCTTTAACACCAGGTAATGCAGTCTTGAGAACCCTTCCCAAAGCTAATTCAGTGCCCTTCTGGGCTGGCTCATAACATCTGCTGCTATTCCAGACCTGTCTCAATTTGCCAGCTCTTGTGATGCACCTCAGCCTTGTCATACAGCCCCACTCTACTCTCCCCATCATGCCTTGCCACTCTTCACGATTCCCAATATCTCTGCAGATGCCCTTACTCTTGACCTGCAGCACCTGCTACTCCAGCTACAAGACCCTGCATAGCTCTGCACCTCACTTCTGCCTATGGATCATACTGTTATCACCCTTAGTTTGCAGTAAAAAAAATACGTTGGACTATATTAAGCAAATCCTCATTATTTGCCCTTTTCCATTTATGACGTAGCCCTGCCTTCTGCCAGGGGAAAGATTAAAAAAGAGACCTAGCGCTGTTGTGTATTATTTTATAGTTATTGCATCACATGAGAACACACTTTCCTTCCCCATCATTTGCCTCTTTGCCTGTCTCTCTAGTTCTCCCTCTCTCTGCCTCTGTCCTGGTGTCCTTGTGGCAGCCACCAGCCCTTGCCTTGTGCCAGGTTTCTGGATCTCCAGGCTGCTTAGCCAGAATCAGAATGGTGCAGTCTGCAGGCAGATACGCCATCCCAGATGTCCTCTCAATCCTCCACCCCTCCCCTGCTATACTCAGTCCCCACTTTATCCTTTCCTGTCCTGACGCTGGCAGTGTGTCTCCTCCCCTCCCCTGTCCCTCCCCCTCCTCTCCCTGCAGTGCTCTCAGCCCTTACTGCAGTGCAATCCATCACTCCCAGCCAAGGTCTTCACGTGGGAGGGGGATCCAAATAGGGTTGGGGGTGGGTATGGGAGTGTAACCATCTCCTTTGCTAAGTAGTAAAGAAAGGCTCTCAGAATACAGACCTTTCTGGAATCAAGTCCTGCCTACTCCTAGATATTTTATTTATTTATTTATGTAGCTGCTTTGTTTTCAAAGAAAAAAATGTCCCTGCCAACATTCCAGTGAAGGTGACTGAGAGGAAACCAAGGAGACAGAGAGAAAGTAGGAGACAGAAAGACAAACCAAGAGAAGCAGAGAGGGCAGAAAGAAAACAAAGCACGTGGAAAGAAAAGAAGATGAACAGAGGGTGGAAAAAAGCAAGAGAGAAAAAGAAATAGGTACAAAAAGGAACAGAGAAAACGCAGGAAGGAAAAGGAATGAAAGAGGGGAGGACCCAAGAAATGACAGACAGCAAGAAAGAAGGAGCTGAAGAGGAGATACGCATAAAGAAAGAGGCAAGGAGAGAGGGACAGATTGATGAGAGCAGATCTTTTGCATTTTCTAATGTTCTGTTAACAGGCAAGTTTTGTCATGGATGTAAATACTATGCACAGCCACGTTTATATAGGATTGAAGTATTTTTTAAATTCTAAATGCAAGTACAAATTATGAATCAGGAAATTAGTAGCAGATGCTAAAACACACCTCTCTGTCTCTCTCTCCTCCACTCCTGCAAGCTAGTAGGCACTTTAGAGACAGCCACAGTGACAGACCTAAGCTGTGACTGACCAAAACACCACTGAAGACTGCATTTAGCTTTGATTCCACAGGCATGTTAGTTACCAGCTTCCCTGTACCAATGCAGACATCTTGTGGAGATGTAGTTTGTGTTGGTGCAGAAGGGCTACAACCTACCTCCGTTTCAAATCGGGGTAGTTTACATCATTGCAGACTCCTAGTAGATGGACATTTTACATAAGCACAGGGTGGTTTTCACCAATGCAATCTGTACAAGGTTTCAACTACTAACATACCAGCATGGTTGTGTTTTACATTCCTTTTGTACTGGTGCATATGACTGTACACAATGAAGGGCAATAAGGAATCAGGCCCCAGTGTAAACTCCATTTATACTGTTGCACAGCAATATGACCCAGGTCAACTACTCCTATAAGAGGGGTGTGAACTGGTGCAGCTGCATTGGTCAATAAAATCTGGGTGTAGACAAAGTCTTAGTGCCTCCTACAGCAAGGATTAGCAACCTAGGGGCCCTGGGCGAGATCCAGCCTATGGAGCCATTCTGTTTAGTCTGTAAAGCCTGGGCTCCTGCAGTATTTTGGCAGCAGCAGGCTTCAGCAGCATTTCAGCACCAGGAGGGCTTTACTTGCACAGCAGCCAACAGCTAGGCAGTGGGAGACGCAGCCCCTGCCAGATGTGGGGAAAGTGGTGGAAAGAATGGTGGAAAGATGACAAGCAGTGGAAAGAAAGAGCAGCAGCCAGGTCAGACAGGCTAGCCTGCTTCAGACAGAGCTGGGTAATTTTGGCTCGCTGCTCCTGAAGTGTTGCTGACCCCTGTCCCGCAGAATAAAGCATCATAAAAGACCTAAAAGATAGATGAGTCTTTACATAGCTTTACTTGTGTCAGGACAGGGTATAGCTGGGTAAAACTCAAAATGTGAGTTATTACCAGGCTCTACCCACAGCACAAACCTCACCCATTATTGGTACCAAACAATGATATTTACAGCCCTTTGCAGAAACCTGTGCAACACGTCTGTACCTCTCCTTTCTCACCCTTTTCATCAGCAGGGCAACAGTTAACAATATCATCACTAAAAGGGATGTTGCCAGCTTGGCATATTTTGAAAATGATCTGTAATGGTTTATGAGTACATAATTTTCATATGGAAAATTTTATTTTTTGAATGTGGGTCTTTACATTGTTAGCTGCTGTGGTGATACCCCAATGGGATGGGGAGGGAGCTCACACTGCTGTTGGAAGTACTGAGATGGGGAAGGGGAAGGGATGGAGCATTAGATGTCAGCCTTTCATGTTCCTTCCCCAGCCTCCATTGTGCATGAGTGTTGCCAAATAGTACAATTTCATTCCAAATCTTTTGAGATGTAATGTTTTCCTTGAAGCCCTTGGTACTAAAGTCCTGGGGTTATATGAGACTCTTGGGACCAAGTGTACCCGAGAAGCTAAGAAATTTGAAAGGTAAACAAAACAGATTAAAAAAAAATCTTCCAGATTTTTAAGCTAGTCATGATCTTTGAGGTGTACGTCATGATTTTTGAATGATTATGGATGGCCAAAACTGCAAGCCCCCTCTTCTTGGAAGGAGTAGTTTGACCCTGAGTATGAAAGAAAAAAACAAAATGGCATAAAAGGCTCCCACTCAAAGTAGACAGACCAGATAGTAAGATGTAACTCCATCCTTCTCTATGCACAGTACTTGCACCAGCTTGGGTAAAATTGTTCTTTACATGACTGTCTACCCCTGTGCTGACATACTTTAATTGATTTACAACGAGGTTAGAGCTATTGATTTAGCTTAAGTTAATCCCAACTTTTTTGAAGCAGTGGGCTTGGAAAGGAAGGGTGTGTAGTAGAAACTACATTTGGGGACAGCAAATCAAAGACAGATTATGTCAGAAGATTGCTTTCCTTTAGGATAGGAACAGCAATGGGATGGTTTGGGTAACCTCAGGGAGGGGGCCTTGCTTACAGCAGAAGAAGCTACCAAGGAAGAAGGCAGGAAGAATATGGTGCAGGGAGCTAGGACAGGCAAAAAGTCACTGATGCTCTTTCTTCAGTTCTGAGAAGCTTGAGATACTTGGCAGCAAGAGAAAGATGCATGAGTCAGTGAGTCCATACTCAAACCTTGTATAGCACGTGGAGATGCAGGAAAGATAAGGTGAAGGTCCAACTAACTCTCATGGCCTGTTTGGGCTCCCTGTGCCCATATGTTCTGCAGCCTGTCAGAACAGTGGTTTCTGAAGCAGATATCAAGAGGGGTGGGATGAGAGAAAGTTCCATATCCTCAGGACCAGCACTGCAAAGGCATGACCCTTGTCAAACAGAGAAGCATCATGTCCTGAACATTACAATCATTCCCACATCTGCAATGAACTGAACACAAGCTCAGCTTCAAACCCCCTGAAACTGAGAAATGATTGGATCTGGCTTTGAATTGGCTCTGAACCTGTCTTTGACAGTCCATCCTCACTGCCAACCTAGGGAACAGTATAGGAATATGTCTATCTCTGATTTAATTAGTCTGTAAGGTGCAGATCTACCCTGCCTTCTGCCTGACTTCAGACTAACACTACTTCTACCTACATCTGTCTACTCGAAGGGTGGTGCCAGGGCTCAGGTAATAGAAGGAGGATGAATCAGCTGCGTGGGTCCCCAGAATGCTCACCTTGCTTGCCTTTACTCAGATGAACACGTTGTGTTACATTATTGAAATGATACATTCAACATCTCACAGCAGCTCATTAATTTCTCAGTGCTGAAATGTAACTTAATGCCTGGTTACTATGAGCCTGTATGAGAGCTAAGAAAACAAAGACATAGCACGAGTGAAATTAGCTAGCATTTACAATATACCCCAAACCTTCATAGGCTCTATATTCACCCACTGAAAAGCAACCACACCTGAGGTAGAAAATATCATGGGATTTTTGTATTGCTAGAGCAACTGGTTTTGTGTTGCATCCAAAATCTGATGCTGGCAGCACTACCATGTCCCTAGCAAAGAACTGGAGCATTAGGGTCAGAGTGATCTTGGAAGGAAGAAAGCCCCCTGCTGACTTACTCACTGCCACATGGAACCCCCTGGTACCATACCGGGATCAACCATCACTGGAAGAGAGCATTCCCTATTGGGTGCTGACAGACATGCAACTCCCCCACTCTAACTCATGGTGCTTTACATAAAGCACCATAAGTTAGAGCAACCCCCGTGACCCAACAGATGTTTGCTGTTTGGTTGGAGGTGGTGGGGGGATTGACTTCTATTTTAGAGTCAATCCAGCAGAGAGAGGCTGCTTGCATGCAGCCTCTCTCCCCTAGCCCCCTCCTCCCCCTCAGCTCTGGTACTGTCTGTAGGGTGGAAGGAGGACAAGGGAGGAGAGGAAGCTCAGGGCTGAGGTTTACCCAGCCTGAACTGGAAAGGTAGAAGGATGCAGGGTGGGGCACAAGGTGGGGGGACTCCAATCCCCCCCCCCCCACCCTTCATAGTTCAGGCTGGGCAAACCCCAGCCCGGAGCTCCCTCCCCTCCCTGCTATCCCTCCCAACCTGCAGACAGCATTGAGGGTGAGGCTGGGCTGCATCAGCCCAGCCCCAATCATGCACATGGACTGAGACAAGTTAAGAAGGCACTCTGCTTTGGAGCACCTTCATCTGAACCTTCGTTAGATGAGGGTTAATTTGCTCTGTGATCAGGCACTCTAAAGCATTCTGCAGCTGTGCACTTCTGTCAGGGCATAGCTGTAGAGCACTTTCAGGGGGCTGATCACTCAGCAAGTGTCACTCTGTCAGCACACATTGGGTCTCCTCCATTATTCCCTCTGACACCATATTGGATCACTGGGTTCAGAACTTCAGGGAGAGATTACTTCCTTTTGAGTCTTCTATATAAATACAGCACCTGTACCCAGGACCATTAAGTAGAGATCTTGCTACCAACATCGCCTTTGCTGGGGAAGGATGACTGTAGCTGAGTAGAATAAAGAAGAGTGAGAGACAGAGAACTAAGTGACAGGAAGTAAAGTGAATCTAAGCCTCTCTTGGAAACGACTAATTCTCCTGAAATCTCTGAGAGTTTCATGGGGAAGAAACAGGGAGAACAATCACAGATTCTTTCCCCCCACCAAATCCTCACAAATAAAATGTTGTAGAACTAGGTCATTTAGAAACAAGATTTTGAGGGAGAGCCATGAACAGTCATCCAGGTGATAAAGTGCAGAAGAACAACTCTGGAATGATTGAGGCTCAGCATGCTGGAATACTGTAGCTCCCTCCAGTGTCCCCTGAGTGCAAGGGCGGCAACCCCTGGATTTTCTCTTTATATCATGTACGCTTATAAAATGTTGAACTACCTCCAACCATAATTAAGATAAACAGCAGTGACGCATCCGTCTTGCCTGACTGATAAACCAATATAGAGACTAGGGATCCATTTCCCTGGCCCCTGAGTATGCTGAGTAAACAGCTGGGCTCTACAAATTACCCTGACTTGTTAAATGCTGTAGGCCTTGTTGGACTAGAAAAGGAAAAGAAACTGAATTCAGACTGATGATCCTTCACTAAGAAAGGTCTAGCAGAAGCTGCCCTAGATCTTTAGACAGGATAGTTGTTAGCACACGTGCCATATCTGTTTATAACTGCTGTGACAGGCTGTTTTAAAGTTACAAAGAAACTCAAACCACAAAAGGGTTTCCAAATCAGGGTTTATACTGATTGCCAGTAGAGGCCAGAAACATCTCTTTTCCTCCCTCCTGAATGCTAATGGCTTCTGAGGATTTTTTCTGCCTTTCTCCGAGCATTGGTACATTAGCAATAGGAAAGTCTATAGGGTTTTGACTGGGGTATGTTGATGCTTCTGTTGGTACTTAGAAAACCCAGAGGTACTTAGAGGGTTTTGCTCTTCTGGTCAGGGTCACACTGATTGCCAAACTTGGAGTCAGGAAAGCACTTTTTCCCTTAAATCAAAATGGCAAGGACCTTGAGGGTTTTTGCCTTTATCTGCAGTATGGTCCCTTGCCCAGGATCTTTTGAGAATTTAAGAACTAATTGAAGAGGCAGAGCCCTGGCCATGTCTTTCTCTTTCCCCTGCATGCCTGTGGCATGTTGCAGGTTGTTCTTGATGTTTTGGATTGTGTGCGTTGTAGCATGCATGAGGGTTTGAAGTAGCAACTTTGGAAATTCCTGTCAATACAGGGGATGGGATTTGGCCCAAGTGGCCTCCTCCAGTCCCATGTTAGCTCCTAGAAATCCAGACTCTGCCACTGTGATATAAAGGATATTGGACTAGATGGCCCAGTGGTCTGTTCCAGTATGGTATTTCTTTTGATGTTCCTGTGTTCCTAACCTCCCAGTAACAAAAAACTGATTTATCCAGGTAGAGATGAAACGAAGTTGTTTTCCCCACCCTCTGGATATTGGGAAACAGCTGATTTGAGAAGATCCCCCATTGGATCCAAGAGGATCTTTCCATTCAGGAGGCAGAAACCTCTGCCACAATTTCTCTTGGTTACTTCCTCACCATTATAGTGCCTCCTCTGAATTGCAGGTTAGCCAAACACCTATCAGCCAAACATGAATCTTGGCCAGATTGTAGAATCTGCATTTTTTGGCTTCAGAGACACAGACTGATGGCACTGCAGGCCATAATGTCTAATTTGTTCCCTTAATGACCAGGGGACTCCAGTAATACCCTGCACCCCCTGTCCTCCTTTCACCTCCTCCTGAGACCAAAGGCTGCTTTCTTGAGTTTCCGGGAGGGCAAGAAACAGGAAGAAGCCCCTAGCCATTTCCTTTATCTGTTCTTTTTAAGAATCTGCCCTGCCTGGGATAAAGGTTGTCTCAGGGGCAGAAGAAGCAGGCTCACCACCAAAAAAAAAATAAAAATCCTATAGTGCCAGGGAACCCTGTGCTGAGATGTACTGTGCAGCAGTCACAGTTCTCCAGTACTAACTCCAGCCTCCTCAGTGAAATCTGTGGATCCACCCCCAAGCCCTGCCAGCTGTGGCATAGTACTGGGGCATACTGTGGATTTCTCTAGCAACCATCCTCTGGGAGTTACTGGGCTTTATTCCTAGAGTACCACTGAGAGGTACCTACTACAGGGTTAAGCCTTATGGGGCACTGCCCTCCCCTGCCAGGCTTCCATCTGCTGCCTGATGAGGAAGAGAGTTTCCCTGAACACCCATGGGATTGGCTTTGGGACTAAGAGCAGGGCAGTATCTACCCAGACCCAAAGGAGGAACTGTCAGATTCAGGAGCTGCAGAAGAGGAAGGAAGTCATCCCTTGCTTCCCTAGCTCACCCCAAAGGGAGCAAAAATTAATAGGAGGACCCTGGGGGACTTGTCAGAGGGGTGGGAGGAGGTAGGGTTGCTGACAAGCTGGGAAAGGAGGAGGAGGGTATTTGAGGAGGCATGAATTTGCACCCCCAGGTTCATGAAAGATGCTGAACTCTAAGGCAAAACTCTTAATGCGGGTTAAGGGTCTGATACCAATGGCTCATGCAGCTCTCGCTCTCTCCCTCTCCCTTTCCTCCTCATTCTTTCCCTTTCCTTGCTCTCTTTGTTGCTGTCCTTGCGCTCCTCCCCTGTGTCCCCCTTGTTTTACTCTCTCCTTCTCTTTCTGTGCCTTTCTTCCCTCCCTGTGTCTCTGACAGTAGCCAGCATGGCAAAAGCCACACCAAACTCCCCCTTCAACCCATTCAAGCTGATCCCTGCACTCTACCCCCTTGTTCCCAGGAGCGAGCCCCCTCCCACAGCCCATTCTGCCAGAGTAGCTAGCAAAAGGAGGATGCTAAGCTCTCTAGCTTTTGGCACACAGACGCTAGGTGATGTCATCACTTTCTCTGCCAGCTGATTGGCTGTCTGCCAGGACCTCCATCTGTCTGGGAGCCATGGAAATCGTTCGTCTCTGTTCTGGGCTTTTTCTCTCTTTCCTTTTATCTCCCTGTTCTGTTTTCTCATGTCTTTTGCTTTTCTCTTGTAGCACATCTGTGGCCACTTAAGACTTCACCTTGCTCCACTCTTCGGCCACTTGGAACGTCATGCAGCTGCAAAGACAATGTTTCATTCTTCCCGTTCCAAAAACCCAGGATCTGACTGCTTGAACTAAAGAAGAATCCACATTAGCTCCATAATGGTACAGGGTCTGTGATGCAGCATTCAGGACAGTCCTGTGTGAGCAGAGAGCAGTGGTGCAAGTCCATCCAGTCAGGACAATAGTTTACAGGCTGTCCCCACCCACTGCTCGTGTGCTAAATTATGTTAGTTGAACGATCCAAAATTCCTCCTAGACTCATCACTTGCTGCCTATTTGTAATAACTAAGCCACAGAGCCAGGGTCCTTGGAAGCAGAAATCCTGGGAGATACCAATGGGGGTGAATATAATTCACCCTCTCACTCAACAAGCTGAGCTTAAAGGATGATACACCTAGGTCCCCAGGTGGTGGAAATAAATATTACATGTGGAGATATTCAGGCATGAAAAGATGAGGGAAGGAGAAAAAGGAGGAAGAAGGAGGAGGGAAAGGCATGAAATCAGACCTTAAAAAAGTTTGTAGAAAGAAGGGAAGAAATATGTTCAGAAAGGGGAAAGGCAAGTGGAAGAAAAAAGAGTGAGATCGCAACAGGAAAATAGAGAAATGGTGATAGATGCATGCTTCTACAGGGATATGTTTTAGGCAGCACTGTACCGAGACTCCCGGTGGCCCTGGGTGAACTTTTAGTTTTGGGCCCTCCTTTGCTAGAGATAATGATAATAATAATCAGACAATGAAAAAAAAATACTATTTTCAGGCCCCTTTCTGTCTGGGCCTCAGGTAGCTGCCTGGTTCACCCATGACTGTGTCACTGGTTTTAGACCAGTAATCAGCAGGGTAATCATCTCTGAGTGTAATGCAGGTAGTTTAATTAGAACGCAGATCCCCGATGTTTCTCTTTACCTGAGACCAGGCAAAGCCTGGGACATTGTTGCAACCAATGCTCTAAGCTTCATCTATGGTTTTAAATCCAGAATTAGGACAGAATGGTATATTAGTGGGTTGCAGGAAGGCTGTTCCCCTTCAGCCAGGTGAGAATGACCGTTGGGATCTCTATGCAATTTGGAGTTTTTACATAACATTTAAATTGCAGTCAGGAAAATCCAGGTGAGTACTTTGCAGTCCTCTGACATACGAGAGAGCAATAGGCAGGCAGTGAGAGAGGCACATGGAGGAGATGGATAAGAGCAGGCAGCTCAGCAAGGAGAGCTGAGCAGCGAGAGGAGGGCCAGAGGGAGGGAAAGGCAGGGAGGAAAGGACGTCTGTACTGGAGGGCAGCATGGAACAGGACACAAGGGTCTGACACAGGCACTGGAAACCCGGCCCAGTGCTGGACTGTCCAGAGGGAGCGGGAGGAGCTGGCTCCCTCTGGATCCTAATAAACTCTGGAATGAGGGTGTGGGCCTCTTCGGCTCGCTCCCCCCTCATTCCATCTGCATTATGACACCAAGTCCTACTCTTTGGCTCCACTTTTCTTCAAAATTGTATTTTGAAGACAACTAACAGTGGAACGTTTTCTGGGAGTGGCTGCCTATGACTTACACTCTGGCCAAATGGGGGACCAGCCAAAGCAGGAAGAGACAACGTCTGCAGCTGAAGGGAGCAGAGGCAGTGGACAGCACTCAGTGACAGGGATCCCATCCCTTTCCTTGCTAGCCCAGCAAGTAAGTTTTTTTGTTTTTGGGTTGGTTTGGTTTTTTGAGGGGGGGTTATGATGAAGAACTTTTTTCTTGGCTCCTGTTAATAAAATAACAGTATAGGCAAGAAAAAGAGAAAGGTTAGATGGCTGGTTAGGAGAGAGAGAGAGAAGTGGGAGAGAAACAAAGAGAGGAAAGGAGGATGAAGGATAAAGAAAGAAGGTAAACAGAGCACTCTGTCCAATCTCAAGTGCCTGGGCAGCAGCTGAGGATGTGAGAAGGCAGAGATAGTGGGAGATAGCTGGAGGGAGGGAGGATGAGAAGGCACACATGTTTGAGGTGGTCAGTGGGTGAGAAAAGTGTCCATGCTGCCGGGTATAGACCTCCCTATGGCTTGTGCTTGACTTTCATTGGATTTCTTTTTCCTCTGCTCTGCAGTGATGATGACCCTGGGAGCCCGTGTGCTGCTGTGCATCCTAGCTCTTTCTGTGCCCCCAGGTGGTGAGTGTCCCTCCATCCCCCCTGGCCCCGGAAGTGACTTCAGGGCTCTTTCCGCTTTCCTTGCTCCTTGGAAACTCCCCAGGGACCACTGCCGCACACTCCTTCTCTTGTGTGGGACAAGAGAAGACCCACACCCTCCAAAGGAAAGTGAAGGGGAGGAAAAGGGAAGAGTGCAGAAGAGGAGAGGGAAGGGAGGAGGGATTGTGAGGCAGTGCAGCCTGGAAAGCAGTGAGCAGGGCCAGTGTTCTCCCTTCCTCATAAGGTCCAAGGAGTAAGCAGTGGGGAGATGCCAGGAGGCAAGATAGGGCCACTTTGCCAAGTAGCTACCACTCTGCCCACCAGGTGGGAGGCATAGAAATTGGTAGAGGGGCCCGCAGAGATGAATCAGTGGAGAGCCCCTCTTGATAACATGGGCTTAGTTTTCCTCTCATATGGACAGGTGCCCCTTGGCAGGGATGGATTAAGAATTCTTGGGGCCGTGGGCCCAAGAAGTATGGGGCCCAAAGAAGATTGCATTGATCACCACCCACAGTAGAAAATAGCCAGTACGAAGCACCCCCTGCAAGACTGGGCTGGCATTGCCCCCCTCTCTGTATGGCGATGATAGCACAAATCATCCAGCAGCCAACAGACTGAGCTGCATCTGTAGAAAAACAGCAGTGGTGGGAGCTCCATCAGTAGGGTCTTCTGCTGCAGGGGGTCATGGGCCCAGGCCCTCTAGGACTGCACATGAATCCATCCCTGCCCCTTGGAGTCCAGAGCCAGTGTTTAGGGAGGGGGTCAGCTGCAATATGTGCTTTGTGGTGAGCATGCTGCATGCTCCATGGGAGTTGACAGTGCAGCAGAGACATTGGTAACCAGTGCCTGCCAGGTGCTGCCTATGGCAGCGTCTTGGATCTAGTCTGCAGAGCATCTCTAGATGGTCCATGCAACTTGTTCTCACAACAGTGACATGCCTGCCATTCTTCAGCCTCCAAAGCTTCTTCCTCATCATTCCCAATTCCCAGCTGCTGAGTTCCTAGTTTTATTGGTCAATTAAGCCTAGTTTTTCAGCCCTCTTTTCTGGTGACTTTGTATCTGTGCTGGCTTATCCTGTGTGATAAATTGAAGGAGGATTAACATCTGCAGAAGAAACCAAATTTGGAGAAGGCAGCCACAAAGAGCAGAGTTAACTGGTGAGATTGGAGCAGAGACCAAGGGACAATTCCATTATAAAAGAGGGAGCTGCATCTAGGGTGGAGAAAACCAGGGACTGGATATGGAAGGGGAGGTAGGGGGAAGACCATCAGCTGCATCCACATCTATTACTTTCTGATCTCCTTTCCTCACTCATCATGAGTACCCAGCTTGTGTTGAGAGGGTGACCTTCAGAGGAGAATTTCCCTATTACACTTGTGGATCTTGGATGCACCTCAGTCCTGTTCCTACTCCAAATAGTGCTTTGTCCCATAAGCAGGCTCCACAGAAGACACAAAGCTTGTGGCCACAGTGCAGGGAGGAGAGGCATCCATAGCACAGAGATGTTGCTCTTAAGGGTGGTGGTTTAAGAAATAGGAAGGGGAAAAGGTTATTTCTTTTTTTCTTTTTTTGTGGTACATAAAGGAGTTAGGAAAGGGATTATTCCTGCTTGGTTTTTATTTTTGGGTTTTTGGGGGTATTTTACCTGCAAATGACTATGGAGTTCCAAGCAATGATCTGATTTGCTAAAGGGCTAGTTGGAGATCTAGAGAATTCAAGTAGGAGCCTTCTGGAACTGAGAACAGATTTAACAATGTGCTCCTAACATTTTGTTAGCCTTATGCATCCCAAACTAAAGGGATTTAAATAGCCTAATACAAAGTCCCTACCCTTCTCAGTTGCTCAGGGGTCTCAGTGATTTTACATCCAGACCAGATGTCCTTAGAGCCAGGCCATCAGACTTATTGGGTCCTGTGGACTAGATTGTGACTGTGGGGCTTCTTCTGGATCAGACCTAGATAACAGGGCTTCTTGCAGGCTGGAGGACCCATGGACAGTAATCCCTGAAGCTGCCAGAGCTACTGTTACGAGGCAGCTCCAGAACCAAAGAGTTAACATTGCTGCCATTCCCCTCCCCACACCACACTTTCCTCTAGTGCTGATTTTGGGGTGACTAAAATCTCCATTTTAAGCAAAGAATAAGGTGGGGAGGGAACGCGTCAAGTGACTCCCTGGGTTCTGGAGCTGTGCTGGAACAGCAGGGATTAACACCACCCTTACAGGGGCCCTGGCACCCATGGCAACAAGCTCTTTAGCCAAATCTGGCCTGTAGAGGTGAGTGGTTCTGCCTTTTAGAAGCCCTGTGGGGTGGATGACCTACCTCTCCAGGCCAGATGTTTGACACCCCTCCTTAGGGTCTTTTGGAAGAACAGGTGAGAAAAGTCCTGAATTCTTAATGAAAAATAAGCAAAATTTAAAAAAAGACAACAACAAAAAATATAAAAACATTAAGAGATTCAGGTCTTCCTTTCACATCACAAAGAAAGCAGAAAGGCTACAACCCCAGTTCTTCCATGGACACAGGGACAGACTAGGAAATGAAATGGAATATTTGGACTCTGTACAGGGTCTTTACATGTGGGGGGAAGGGGAAGCTTTAATTGAAGTGGCTTTCAGGAGCTGCTCTTGTGTATTCAGTGTCCCATGCTTCAAAAGGGATACTGGGGGTGCTTTAACTAAATTTTGTTTGACGAGCTTTAGTTAAAGATGCAATTTTGAAGTTCAGGGACACTGAATACATGAGATGCCAAGTCTGCTGGAGTGTGCTAATTAGCATGCTTCAGAAAAGTTGATTCATCGAGGCTGCAGCATGCATCAGAGGTGTCAGGCACACGTGTAGGTGCCCTGTAATGCTGTTGAGTAGAGCTGTGGCCAGGCTACAAGTGTTTCCTTGCAAGATACAAATAACTGCTATTGTATTGGGACTTAAAGAGGGTTTTACAGACCTAGTTCTGTAGTCCTCACACATGCAAAGCCCCCAGTTGCTAGCTAGAGGCAGGCCAGACAGGCCAAAGGCAAAGACAGGATCATCAGGGCACCCTCTACAGTGGGCTACTGCAACTCTTCCCAGCCTTTTCCTGCCAACTGAGTCCTTTTCCCAGAGCAGTGATGCAGACATGTTCTTCTTCCTATACTAAGAAGAAAATATTTTCCCATTTCTGACTGCCTGAGGCAGTACCAATCTCACCCTTTCCATTCTGAAAAGCAATGAGGCTAACTCTATTTCAGTTCCATGTCTGTGTCACTGGATGCACAGTCAGCCTCTGTCATTCTCACTATGCAATATGCCAAGGGAGGGGGTAAGTGGGACCATGGGAGTCCCTACACAGAGGGAAAGGCTAGCCACCTGCAGACTGCATTTGCCTGAACAGCTAATGGCTTGTTCTGTGGCTTGGGAAGTCACATCCTCTGCCTATACCTTACTGCCTCTTCTGTAGCTTGATCCTGACCTGCCTAAGAGAGGGCTGTGGCATGCAATTTGTTAATGTTTGTAAAATGCAACCAAGTCCTCAGATGGGTGCTGGAGAAATTCAGAATCTGTGAACAAGCCCAACCACAAAGGAGTATATGGCTTCTCCTCAAGAGTCCCTGTCAGGCGCAGTGCTACAGTGGTAGCAGTGGCCCCAGCTAGGGCAACCCCATGCTAGTCCCACCTGAAATTCAGCTGGAGAAGATGGGACATCCCTCTGCAGCCACTCACAAGCCCTCGATGTCCAGTGTTTGAGACTGGCTGCTGGAGATGCCTCCTGAAGCAGCCTCACCACTATATTTCCAGGTTTGGAGCATGCCACTAGGCCCATGTGGCTGGGGAGTGCTTGGTAGTGTCCCTCCAGGCCACACTGCCACCTCAGATGTTCACAGGTTCAGCAGGAGCAGTGTCCAGATCTGTTCACTCCAAGAATCTGGGAAGAACAAACAATAATCGGTAGAGTTGAGTGGTTCTCCTCCCCTCCAGTAGAGGGCAGTGGCCTCACATACACCATACACCAGCTCCAAGTATTTCATAAATGTTTCTAGCCCGGTGGTCTTCAACCTGCGGTCCACATATCCTTGAGGGTCTGCAGACTATGTTTAAGGGGTCTGTGAAAGATGACTATGATCAATCAAAAGTATTTGAATATCCTCCTTACAATTCAAAGGGGTCTGCACCACCATTCAAAATTTGCAAAATTTACAAATTTGCACCTCTTTGCAAAAAAATGTTAGGGGTCTGCAAATGAAAAATGTTAAAAAAAAAGTGTTCTAGCCTATGCAAATCCTGTACTCTGACCTCTGCCCTGTCCCCTCTTCTCTTGCAGACTGGTTTCCACAAGTAGTCAATGGACAAGATACAGAACCAACACTCCCAACAGTCAGTAAGTCTTGCTGTCTGGTCTGCCCTAAATGGTGTGCACGCACATACAGGAGTGTGTGGGTCATGTGGTGGAGGGAGATGCATTGTAATTACACACAGTCAAGCTGCAGTCTCATTAGAGATTGGGCCTGGCTGGTCCCGAGCATTGGAGAATCTGGGTGCTGGCTGCTCAGTGGGAAGCACCCTAGTACTCCTTCATGCTCGTAGGAGGCCCTTCGGTATCAGAGGTGCTTCCTTTTGGGTGAAGCTTATAACAGGGGTTAAACCCCAGGGATCTTCATGCAGGAATAGGTTCTTTGGTCCCAGTGTCTTGGTCAATATTCTTGCTCTCTGCAAATGGCATTCTATTTCCTGGCCTCAGCTGCCATGAAGCTTGGCTCCACAGCATCATACAGCTTCTAGGATCCACTCCAAACAGGGCTGCTATTTTTAATTACATGGACATTGAGATCATTGTTCCTATGTGCTAGGTGCTGTACATGCATGGGGTAAGAGACAGTCCTTGCCTAAAACGCTTACAGACACCACAAACCTGTGTCATAAATAGAGGGAAGAGGGTAGGAAAGACATAGGTGCTGCAGCAATAGCAGTTACATGGACTGGCTCTGTGTGCAACTAGTCTGTTCGGAGTCACCAGGTGTATTATGATATGAGATGTGATGGATGAGCAGGTAAAATGCCATGCTACCAACCCAGAAGTGTGAATTTGAGCCTCATGCTGGGGGCCACCCTCCACTGACTCAGCTGTAAATTAGCACCTGCCCATTTGGGCTGGGAAGCCCAAGGCTGCCAAACGTGATGCTGGCCCCATCACTCACATGTGTGCATTGGCTACAGAACTTGACATGCCCTAAACCAGTGGCTCCCCAACTTTTTTTTGCTGTGACCCCAAATCCGGGTCACGACCCCCCCCCCCACCGACTCAGTTATGCCTGGGCTGGGCTGGGCTGGGCTGGGCTTGCAGGGGGCAGCAGCCCCACAGGCAGGAGGGGCAGACCTCCCACAACCTTGATTTGGGTCGCAACCTAAGGTTGGAAGCTACTGTCCTAAACACACCAGCCTGATGGGTTTGCCCAGGCTCTGTCTGATCTTTAACCTTTTCATTATTTTAAATCCCTGCATGAGTAGTGACTGTCATCTGACAGTTTGTGACGGTGGAAGTGAGTGCCAAACAGGAACTCAGGAGAGGAAAAGGTAACAGTTTTATGGATTAATTGAGGAAGGAAGTTCCTGGTGGATGGGGTGGCCTAGAAGAAGTTACAGAAATGCAAGATGGAGAGAGGTGCCTAAAAAGGGTGGTGAGGCTGGTGTCCTGGACAACTAAAAGAATGCAGGAAGAGACAAAAGGCATTTACAGAGGATAAGGGAGCACTTTGACAGGCCTGTAATGGCAAGGACATGATTCTGATTTGATTCAGGAACCACAGGAGGGATCCGAAAAGGGGGAAGGTGTAGTAAAGATGGCATATCATGCCCTTTGTGGCTGGAGTCTGAATGGATGGGAGAGGGGTGACAGGCCTGTCAGAGAGCTAAAGAAGAGGTGACCGGAGGTGAGCTGGACAATAGCTGTAGGTGAGTAGGCACAAACCAAAGGCCAGATCTCAGAGAAGGAGGTAGAAACTTCAGGAGACAGACATGGCCTGGAGGGGCAAGGCTAGGAGGGTGCAGTCAGAGGTGCAGCTGGGCAGGGTGTTGATAGATCTGAGTCACTCTCTAAAATCTAGAAGTGAGGGGAACCAAACTGTTGCTTCAGTGAAACCCAATTGTGCAGAGCAGGGACATGTTGCTGGGGACAGAATGAACTAGTGGTGGAATCACGCTGAACTATGGAGACCCAGAGCCTGTCCCTGGCTTGGCTACTGACTCACCCTGGAGTTTTGGGCAAGTCATCATATAGCTCTATGCCTCAGTTTCCCCATACTTACAGTAGGATGATGATAGGGACATACCTGCCAAAAGAGGCAAGAGAATACCTGAAGTTGTGCTTGTACAGTGCTGTGGAAACACAGGGAGCTCCATGACCATGCCTTCCCCTCAGCCATCTGCCCCATTCCTGCAATACAGTGTGCCTGGGGCTGCCTTGGAGGCTGCTTGGCTGATACAGGGCTGTGAAACTGTGAAACTGTTCTGTAACAGGGCTGTGAAAATTTTGGGTAGAGCAGGGGTACCTGAGATAGCCCAAGGGGGTATGCTTGGGTGGGTGGGGACAGAGTGTCACCACGCACTATCCTGCGCACATCCAGCTGTGTCCCCTGCCCAGCCTCGGTTCCATGTCCGGTCACCCCCCCTCCCCAGTCCATGTCTAGCCACCAGGGGTACACTGCTCCATGTCTGGCCGCTGGGGGTACACTGATGCAAAAAGGTTGAAAACCCATAGGGTAGAGCAAAGAAGTGATGGTACTTTGCTGCCACTTGTTGCTCCTTGCCTGGCAATCTGTTTTGTTCTAGAGGGGAATTCCAGTGGCTAACAACCTAGGCTAGGGAGCAGTCCCCTGTCTGACTCTCAAGGGCATGCAGCAGCATGGGCTCCTGAACCTGAGGTTGTCTGCAATCTGGCCACCCAAGATAGCCCAAAGCTGGGAAGTTGGTAGCTGGGTCCAGAGTTCAGTGCAGTTTTGCACCTAAGAGTGCAGCATGTACCCTAGCATTTCTCAACCAGTGGGGTTGCAGCCCAAAAGTGGGCCACAAGAATATATGAAAGGGTCATGAACAAACATTAAAAATAGATAAGCAAACTTTAAAAATGGATTCTCCTTTAAAGGTCAAAAATGTGGGAAATTGTGTATTTCCCCTTGCAGGCTGGCAGAGTTCCAGCCTGCAAGGGGCTGCTTGTCTCTCCCCCGCAAAGTCACATACACCCACTCCCCGCCCCACACACTGGGGAGCTGGAGCCTGGCGGCAGTGGGTTGGGAGTGAGGGGCACTGGGTTAAGACTGGCCATCAACATTTACAAATGGGTCCAGGTACAAAAAAGGTTGAGAACCACTAGACTAGGAGATGCCAGCCCAGTCATTGAGACTGGGCAATGATACACCACAAGTCTTTACTGAGTCATTAGCACTCTCTTAAGGGCCTGCCTTAGCTAACTCAGTAGGAGACTAACAGGATCATTTACAGCTTTCTCTCTTTTTTCCAGAGGCAGATGAGCAAGGACCCTCCACTGCAAGACCTAGTGAGTTCATCTCTTTGAGCAAAGCAGGGAGGGTTCAGAGCCTCTTATTCCTGGCTTGGTGTTGTTCCCAGCTGTATGACCCTTCAGAGCCTCCTTTCCCCTCAGTGCCTCCATAGAGGCACATTACATTGCAGCTCTGGATCGCTGCTCTCACTGTGTTCCTCACAAGGAGGAGGTGTTTGGGGTGGTTTCCTGGGGGGATGCCATTTGGTGCTTGATCTAGACAATGTACACAGGACATCCTGACCTCCTGGGGGAGGGTGAGATAGGGAGCAATTAAAAGTGAAGTTTGAGCAGGGGACCACTGCAGGGAAGAAGGGCAGCACAACAGAGGCAGGATTTGGCAGGACTCGCTGGCATGTGGGCTGTGGTGACACAGATTACTAGTGTGCGTTTGCTGACAACTAGCGGCCACTTTGGGGTACAGCAAGGACAGTGTGAGGCACTGCAGGCAGGCTGACCCCTGTGAGAGTCTACAAATGCCTCCAAATGCGAGGATATATAGGCTATGCAATTTATGGTGATGGGGAATTACTCTCAGGCTTTCCCTCTATGTTGCTCCTTCAGCCTTTTGGCTAGAGGCAAGTAAGACTAGAAGACACCTGAACTCCAAGGCCTCTGGGTTTGGGGCTTGCATGTAGGATGCCTGCCTTGAATTTTGGAGTATGTGAAGCCCCAGAAGAGTCTGGGAGGGAGGATACTTGCTGGTGGTAGCACTACATAGATCTGAATGATTGAGCTCTGCTCAGTCAACAGAATTCAGAACTGATTTGGATGATTTGTCCCAAGACACAAAATTAAAAAAAAAAGACATGGGAGGCTGTGATTAGCAGCCAGGGAGGAGACAGAGACATGAATTCCTGGAGGAAAAACTTCATAGGTGGGGACCGAAGAATGAGTAACACAGAGGGATGTGGGGTGAAGCTGGATCAACACTGGCTGGGTGAGGTGGGCAGCATGCACTGCCAAGGCCAGCCCCTAGAGAACTGGTGGGAGAAGGGAGGGACACAGAGTATGTGAATCCACTGGATTGGCCTGGGGCCCTACCATCCGGCTGCGGCCAGCTCTGTAGGGGAGCAAAGGCTTAAAGCAGAACTGTCTTTCCTTTTCCAGCTGGGTTGTATCCAGCATCTCCGACAGTTAGTCCTGGTGAGTTCACTCTTCTGATTAAAGCAGGGCAGCTCAGGGCCTCCTCTGACTTCTCATCCCATCCCAGCTGCAAGACACCCAGCTTTCCCCTCCTCCCCATGCTCAGAGTCTCCCTTTGCCAGGCTCAGCCCCTTGCTCCTTCTGCAGCTCCCTAAAGCCGTGGTTTTCAACCTTGTTGGTCTCAAGGCACCTCTCAGAAAATGCCAACTCTTAGCTTTCACTCACTTGTTGACCACAGAAAAATAATAGAGCAATTACTCTGTTGCCAAAAACTCAGAGGGACCAAAGCAGGGTAGAATGGTTTTGACACTAGATTCCAATGAAAATCTCTAAGTTTGTCTTGCGAATCATGCATAGATTTTTTTGCATACTTAACGGTGCTAATGTTCCACAGCACCCTGTGGCACCCCCAAAAGGATCTCACAGCACCCTGGTTGTGAATCGTGCCCCAGAGATTCTCCTCTCCTTGTGCTCACCGTTGGTCTGTGGCCCTGGCTGTTGACAGCACTGGTGGCTGTTTGACACCAGGGCAGGGGAATAAGATGACCTCAGCTCTCATAGCAGTACTTATGGCAAGCCATCTCTCACAAGGCATTTGAGCTCCCTTTTGATGCGTCTCTGAGTGAATACCTGAGGCAGACTCCACAAGGTACTGTTTTATCAGGGTCCAAGGTGCCCCAAGTTTTGAAGGAGCATTAACCAACCTTTGCTCTGTACTTGGGAAATACCAGGGCCAGTACCATAGGACATTACTGGGATGCTGCACGGTCAGAGGTAGTGCTGCCCCTTGGTTTGAAGGCTACCCTACTTGAGATTCCCTTCTGCTCACTTTTTCTTTGGGACTGATGGCAAATAACCCATAACTATGCAAATGTCTTATTTTCTATTTCAAGCTGACTTTGAGACCCCAACAAAGCCGCAAGGTATGTTCAGTTTTGTTATTTGTGCCTCCTTGGCCCCTCCTGCCTGCTGCCCTCCTTGATGTGCAGGGCCCCTGGCAGATCCTTGGTGTGGGGGAACTATGGCAGAGAGCCAAACTCTGCAAATCCTTTGTCTTTTTCTAGTTCTGGCTGACACTGACAGTGTGACAGGGGTACAAGGTAGGTTTTGTTTTTCTGCTTGCCTCTGATTGGCCCCTTCTGTTCATTTATTGCCTCCTTCTGTCCAGTCCTGGGGTTAAGGGGATGTGGGGTGGGGGGAGGCAATCCCTTGTTAATGAATTAATTTAATCTTAGGCCTCAAGTCAGGGGTTGTGACTGGCCTGGGGCCTCAAATATATGACATGGAGCCTTTCAGCTGTCTGGCATCAAATCCCATCCAGCCCTAAATCAAAGGGAAGCTACTAACTCTCAGACTGGATCAGACCAGAACAGAGTTATGGTATAGAGTGAGGGGGATTTTCTTCCTCACCTCAAGGGACAAGTAGTTGGTTTGTGTCCTGAAGCACTGTGACTTCATGCCCTCTACAAACTTGCATTTTAAGTAACATGCCAGAAAATTTTATTTCTAAAATTATTCGTACAGTATGTCCATTCTGAATCATTCTCCACTCCCTGGGTAGTGTCAATCCTGCATCAGGAAATTCCACCGGTTTAGTCAAGCTCAGTTCCCCAGAGTCAACAATGTTCCCTTGCTTCTCCATGGGGATCCTGGAGGAATAAAAATGTCCCTCTCTAAAGAACCCCAGTCTCTCATAGGTATCAGGGAGCTGGGTATGCAACCTTTCGTCACCTAGGCTGTGGGCCAGATATGGATCTGGCGCACAGAGTCAGGTGACTTTGTCCATGCTGCACCATGGCCCATCTTACGCTGCAGTGGAAGGTAGAGATGATTGCTATGCATAAGGCAGCTGCGCCATAGCCAGGGATCAAGGAGTAGAGAAGAGGGTTGCACATACGTGATGCTGCAGCTGGGAGGGCTTTGCATGCTGGCACTGCATAGCAGTCCAGTGGTGTGGGGAGGTATTTACATACTGGGGCTGCTTTGGCCAAGCAGAAAGGGAGTTTGCACACCAGTGCTGCTAAGTGGTGGTGAGAAATGGTAGCAGCAGACACCTGGGACGTGAGCCAGTTTGATAGAGCCCACAGCTCCAAAACTTTGTGGAGCGCTGACATAAACAGTAATTTTGATGCAGCCCAAGTTACAAGGTCTTTGCAAACTGAATTGATGGCTGGTGTCCAGTTCTTGGGGACCCTGTATTCACTTCAGACTGACCACAGCTGCCTTTGGCAACAGTTTGCATCTGTGTTTGTATGTGTTTCCAGAATGCCGGGAGGAGCAGTTTCCATGCACACGCCTGTACTCTGTTCACAAGCCTGTGAAACAATGTATCAGTTACCTGTGTGTGACCAGGTAAGAAGTCTGCAACCCACAAATAAAAAACAAGTTAGCTTCAGATCCCCTTGGGGCCACCAGCCTGGTTCTGCCCTCTTGTGTGAGCAGTTGGAGGAGTGAGACCTAACGGTGCCCTGTTGAGGTTACTAGTTAATGAAGCATAATTTAATATTCGTACCCTCCTGGAAGTGGTGAAGCATTCCCTGTTGTTAATTATTATTTTATCTCTTGGGCCATGAAGACTACATGAAGCCCCAAAGGCCAGGCCCAGAACCAAATTGTAATTATAGATGCCTAAGCAGGACTTAGGTGGAGCTGAGGAGCCTGAGTCACAAAAAGTGACACAGATTGACCTTGCTTCGACAGCCACAAAACCACCAAGGCACCTACATTTAGGAGGCATCTCCCTTTTGTCCTGAAGAGTTCCCATCAGGTATAGCCTGAGGCTGCTACAGTCACTTGTAAGTGATCCAGACCAAGCACCCTGGTGTCTAGACTGGCTACTCTCTGCTGAAACTCAGCTTGCAGCTAGCCTCTGCCTGCCCCTTAGTCCATTAGGTATCCAAAGAGCATGCATAATGCCCGGTTACCGCTGCCAGCAGCCTTGCTCCTGCAGAGCACAGTGCTCAAAGCAGCTTTCTTTCTTGCACATGAGTGGTGGTGGCAGGGCCCACTTTTGGCACCATTGCCTAGTAGTCAGAGCACACCCCCATAAAGGAGAGTTCTTGTTTTAGGTCCTTCTCAGCCTGAGGGGACCCAACACTACATCCCCCCAACTCCTAGGAGAGCACCATAACCCCCAGCCTACAGGATCAACTGTGTGAGGGCCCCCTTCATTTCTGCTCTTGAAGCTAGGCCACTGGGCAGGGCAACCAGAAGTGCAAGATTCATGGGGTCAGAAAGAGACCATGTGAGAGGGAACCTGATTGTAACATGGTTATCACCCAGGAGGGGACAGTCCTGGATGCTGATCCCTGCTGCAAGGCTATTTCTGTACTTTAGTAAGTGACTGTCCAACAGAGGATACACAAGCAGTTCTGGCAGTAGTGATAAAAAAACTGTTTCTTCCTTCCCAGGAAGATGCGCTCAGCACTTTCACAGTAGGTTGATAAGGACCCATTCACTGTAAAAGGTGACAAATGGGCTTAAGCTCCTCAGGTGGAAACAGGTCTTGAACTCCTATCTCCCCCCACCCGAGTATGAGCTATAACCAGTAGGCTACAGCACAGCCAACAAGCAGTGTAAGTACTGCCTGTGGATGTTGAAATTTGCAGAGATCTCCATGCTGCTGTTGGTATCAGTTTGGTACCTTCCCCCCTGCCATGCCTTGATGTAATCGTTAAATTAGGAAAGGGAAGATGCCTTTTCATCCTAGAAACAGTCCTCATTCTTCTTTCACCAGTGGATCCCCTACCAGGCGCCACTAACCCAAATCCAGTCTGTCTGTAGTTGGGCCTTCCTGGCCTGTATGTGCCAAGGTACCCATTGCCTTAGGAGCTTATTACATGGCTCCAAACCACCTCCTAACACCATTCCCATGCCTTGCAGATGCCTGTCCAGACAGTCTCCCTTGTTAGGACCTTGGCCCACTTGGCTTCTCCCCCTTTTCCCTTGTGGCTGACTTAGCTCAAATCCACTCTATTCAGTCCAGCTTCTAGGCTCCAGTCCAAGTCTCAAACTACTGGGATCTGGCTTAGCCCTCTTCAGGCTTTGGGCCCTTGGCCCCAGTTCTCAACCCTTGTGGGCATGGGCTCCCTGGTTTCTACCCTTTGCAGGCACTGGTTCTGTCCTTGGCAGGCTTCGGGTTCCTGGCCCTGTCTTAGACCCTCTCAGGCACTGAGCCCATTTTGGCTCTCGCTGCTGCCTTGGCCCCCACCTCCACCCCTTCCAGGCACAGGCCTACTAGGCACTAATGGGACCTTCAAAACTGCCCCTTAGTCTTTTCCACAAACCACCAGTTGAACTCAAAGGGAGAAAGCACACCAGCTGTAACAAACTTAACCTGCTTTAGGTATAGCAAATGACCACAATAGTCCACTGTCTTGCAGCAAGGCCCTTACCCAGGGTTGTATTCCTTCATAAGGAACCAGTATTCTGCTGGCAGTCCTTAGAGCAGCTCTGAAGTCTGCCTAGCATGTCACCCCGTCTTCCTGGCCAGAAGTTACTCATCCCCTGGCTTGCAAGGCTGAACTCCCAGTATACATGTGGCTCAAGCCAGGCCCACCTTTGATCAGGCGCCCTGTCAACTGACCCACCCCGGGGCTGTTTATTAACCCCAGCCTTGCCAGCTGATCTTGTCAGTTCACAAAAAAAACCTTTGCTTAAAGGGGCCATTTTGTTTTTCTGTAACAAGGTAAGGGGTCTGCATTAGAAACCCCCCCTTCCCTGGGGGGGTTAAACTCCTTTTTAAATCCTCCTCTGACCCATATCTCCATGAGAAGAAGTTGGCGCCCACATTCCAAGTCCCCTGTGGATGTTCTACTGAGAAATAATATGGTTGTAGACTGAGGGTCAACCTCATCAATCTTGTATTGTTAGTCTTCATATTGTGGCGCCAATGTAACAGGGTATGGTCTGCAATTAGTGTGAACTGGCAACCTAACAAATAATATCTGAGCATTTCTATCACCCACTTAAAATTGCCAAACATTCTTTCGCTATTGTGGCATAAGTCTTGAGGCTGTAGTTTCCCACGTATGTATACCACTGAGAGTTCTTCGTGTCTCTCTGCATTAAGACTGTGCCAATAGCCACATTTAGTGCATCTATTTGTAGCAAAAATGGTTTATTAAAATCTGGTGTATACAAAAGAGGAGACTGACAGAGCACCCTCTATTTCTTAGAAGGCACTTTCTGCCTCTGGGGTCCATCTCACCTTGACTGGGGCTCTGACTCATGTGAGCTCTGTCAAGATACCACTCACTCTGCAAAGTTGGATATGAGCAACTTTGGATCTTGGTCAGGAAACGAGACTAGTATCTGGTCTCCAACTTGGAAGTGCCTCATCCGGGCTTCTTGAACATAGGTGGCCATTTGCCCCTCTTGGACCCCTCTGAGATTGTTTAGGGCCTCCTTCTGTGCCGCTTCTGACAGGGCACCTGATCAAAGATGGACAGGGCTTGAGTGGAATGAGCCTGGAGCTCAGCCAAGCCAGGGAATCCAGCCTTTCAAGCCAAGGGATGAGGAACTCCTGACCAGGAAGACTGCAGGGCGGTTCCGAGCTAACTTCAGAGCCTCTCTTTTGGCTGAATTACATACTGTACAGGATTTCTGCTCCTATACCACTGGTCTTCCGATCCAGGGCTCCCCCCACCCCCGCAAAGCCCATCACCCATATAACTCAAAGGGTAAAAACTCAAAGGGGTGCCTCCTGCATTGCAAGCAGCAGGAGAGGGTAACATCTGATCCTATTTACGGGGGGGTTCTGTCACAGTTTTTAACATACCTTTCAGGGTGTGATTAAACTATTCAGCCAACCAGTCAATTTGAGGGTGGTATACTGTACTGAGGTTTTCAGGTGCTTAATTCCTAGTATTTTACTTACCCCTAAAATACATGGGACAGGCAATTGGTTCCCTGGTCTGTCAGTAGTTCTCGGGGGAGTCCTACCCAAGAAAACAGTTTCAATAAATTCTTCTGCTGCCTTCAGTGCGGACAAGGTCCACATGGGTACTAGGTCACATAGTCCATGATATTTAAAATATGCTGGTACTCTGTACTACTCTTTGGTAGTGGGCCCACAGTGTCCATGGCCACCTGTTCAAAGGTGTCTCAAATCAGCAGGAAGGGAACCAAAGGTGCCCTGGACAGGTAGCTGGGCACTGCCTTCTGGCACATGGGGCATGAGGTACAATAGTGTTTTACTAAAGCAACCCTGGCCAATAAAAGTCTCTCCTGAATTCTAGTCCATTTCATCTTTCCCAAGATATCCTTCCATGGTCACCTTGTGTACAACTTTTAGTAAGACCCTTACATACCATGACGACACCAGTAGCTGTTCCACCTCCTCTACTATTCCTGCCCCCCATCCTATAAAGGAGGTCATCTCAAACATTGACTCTCAGGGTTGCCTCCATCAAGTCTGGATGTAACACCTCCCCATTACACTGGGCCAAGTGCTAACAGAACACATGCTGAAATCCCTCCTCTTGGCTTTGTTCCACTTGAAAATGTTTGTCTTTCAGAAGGGCACCAATATCCACCATTGGTGTTGAGTCAGGGGTTTTCCCGACTAACCTCTCCACTCAGGGTCCTTGAACCTCCTCCCTTTCTCCAAAACCATCTCTTATTCCTTTCCACAAACCACAGTTGAATTCAAAGGGAGAAAGCACACCAGCTTTAAAATAAATTTAACCTACTCTAGGTATAGCAAATGACCATGATAGCCTGCTATCTTGCAGCAGGACCTCCGTAAGGGACCAGTATTGTGCTGGTAGCCCTTGGAGCAGCTCTGCAGTGAGCCTAGCATAAAACCCCTCATCCCCTAGCTTGCAAAGGTAGACTCCCTGCTTGGCTGAGCTCCAAGCCCTGCCCACCTTTGGTCAGGTGCCCTGTCAGCTGACCCACCCCCAGGGCTTTTAATTAACTCCAGTCTTGCTGGCTGCCTTTGGCTGGTTCACCAAAATCTTCCCTTGAAGGGCCATTCCACTTTTTTTTTTAACAGGGTAAGGGTTCCCTGTTATACCTGCCAATCTGGATTGCCTGCCTGGGCAACTGCCCTTTGGCCCAATTTAGAATTGGCCCCAAATAACTGCTGACACCAATGGGGGCTTTGCCTTCTAAGGGCTTGACTACTGGAATCTGCATTTGCCCTGTGAGTGATGATGATTTCCCTGTTTGTTGTCCCATCTGCTCTCCCTCCCATTCCTGATGTCTCTGGCAACCCCACAGCATGCGGCGCATATACATGATCAACAAGGAAGTGTGCTCTCGTATCATCTGCAAAGAGAATGAAGTCATGCAAGGTGAGAGGTTGGGGTGAGGCAGAGGTCTCTGTGGAGGGGGAATCGCCTTATTCCTGTCTGCTCTGCTGCATATGAGCCACTGAATAGAACAGGAGTTGTCAAAATACGCACCATGGGAGACCTGCCTGGGACCCCCTGGAGACAGGGCATGTTCAGCTGGGCAGATGGGATGGGGCCGTAGGGCAGGTGAGGATCAGCATCTGGTGAGGCCCATACCACCCACCCACAACAACTCATCCTAACTCCTCAAGTGGTCTCCAGCCCAAATAATTGCCCACCCCTGGAATAGAGTCTGCCAGGGACATTTCTAATTGGGTGATCCAGAGGGTTCTGTGATGTTGTTGTGGGGGAAGCTGGCCTTCACGCAGCCTGGGACTCAGCTTCCAGCCCTCCTACCAGTCCTTTCACCTGCCCACTGACCTTAGCTCCTTACCAGGTAACTGTTTGGTGGACCCCACTCCTGTCCTCTGATCTTGGGACTCCATCCCAGTAGCCTAGACTGCCCTGCCAGCAGAGAGGGACCTGCTGCAATGGCCTTTTTGTACAATCATGCCTTTCCCTTTGTTCCCCACCACCCCAGTGACAATCTGTCCCTTGGATACAGTCTAATCCTCTCAAGTCACTGTTCTTGAGCACATTTCCAATCTAGAAGCATATGACTGACAGGCCCTCCCCCATCCTGGCCCTACATCCAGCATCTGCTTCCAGGCGTCCTGTCACCTGTCAAGCTGCCCTGGGCTATCGCACCATGTTTTCATCAACTTGGCTGCTCCAGGCAACCCTCTGGAGCTGGAATCTGAGTCTGACTACTGAGTCTGCTGCAGGCCAGGCCTCAAGGATTGTAGACCCTTCTCTGCTGACAGTTCAGGTCCCAGGGCTTGGTTTGATCTCTTACAAAGATAGGAAGCAGCTGCAAAATCCAGCCATGGGTCCAGGTCTTATCTACCCTGGGGACTTGTCATCACCACTGCCATATTAGCAGGTCAAGAGCCAAATATAATACATTTGAGCAAGTTCTTGCAATAGATTTTAAAGGCTCTTTACCCAGAATTTCCATGGTGTTCCCATAAATAAGAGATCGGATTGTTTAAATTCTGGGCAAGTTCTTACTTCAGAGCAAGCTGGATAAATCTACCTAAACCTCTCTGAGGGTAAAAGAGGAGCCCATAGCTTTCCCAGAACCTAGCCCATGGTTTTATCCCAGTCTTTACTCTGACTAGGCTCCTGGCAATATCAGCATGTATTGATGGCGGAATGAGCTTTAGATGAAGGCTTTGGGGTCTACTCCCTATCTCTTTCTGACCCAGACCTGTGCATATGAGCAATGCAGATCTGTAGGTCTTCTGATTTTCATGCTGAGGCCCTAACTTGATCTATGTGTGTGTCTGTTCTGTCCTCAGAGGAGCTCTGCCGCCAGCTGGCTGGTCTCCCACCACGACGCCTCCGCCGTTCTGGCCGGCCCCTGGGCCCTCCCTGTCACCTGCCCCAGGACCAGCAACTGCGGAAGCTCAATGCTGTTTGAGCCATCACTGCTGGGGGAGAGAGGAGGGTAGGGAGGAAGGAAGAGATGCCATTGCCCCACCCAGACCGTCCACTGCATACTCCCAAAAGAAGCTCCCTGGCCTGCTGCAACGGCAGCCCCCACCCTCCTCTCCAGGTGCTGCCACATGGAGTCTCCTCCCTGCTGGCCACAGGTGGTGGCTGCCATCACTTCTCAGGTCAGATGTGGAGAGAGCTGGATCCTCACACCTCTCATTCCACGCTTGATCTCGCAAGCTGTGAGCTGCTCATTCCCCAGAGGTCCTTATTAACTGCACTTCTCCTGCTCCAGCTGTGCCTCTCCATTTTTGGGTGTATTTTCCAATGACCAGGGAAAACTGCTTTGCTCTCATGAGGCCCTCAGTTCACTCTTGCATTACAACCCCTGCTGTACTGAACGCAATTCTCCTTGATGGGCACAGTGCTCTGATCCATGGGGCCCAAGCAACACAATGTAGGGGGCAGATAGCCAGAGAAGGGCAGATCTCTGCTGTTTAAAGGCAAAACTGCTCTATAAAAAAAACACTCAGATACCTGCTACCTACAGGGAGAAGCTGTAGCACCTCCCATATAGGGGAAGATACCCTATGTGCTGGCTGATTTGGCCTATATAGGGGCAGGATGTACAGGGGCTGAATTTCTCTAGTAAGAGCCACTCTGCAGAGGAATGTTCTAAGGTGTAAAAGGGGGTGGAGCGCCAGCCTATACACAGGCATAATTTTCCTATGGAGAGTGCAGCCTTTCTCTCTGGGAGGAGAGGGCCTGTAAGAATTGATCTGGCTTTCCATTTGAGTCAATGGCAACTTTCCCACTGACTCCTGTGGTAAAGGATCAGTGTCTTGTAGAGGTTCTAGCACAAGCAAAGGAGGGTGGGGTGGAAATCAGATATTAGAAGGAGCTCTTGGAAATCGAATGAGACCAAGTCTCCACTCTGCATATAGAACCAAATGTAAACGTATATAGGTACAGAAATATATCACATAGGTGCTGTCCAGCATATAGAAATCTAGGACTCAACACAGTCTGAAGAAGTGAGTTGGGAACCTATTCTGCTGCTTGAATCTGTAGTGAAAGGAGTCCCCTGGGAGACACTGTCTGAACACTAGAGTCCATATACTGCACGCAAAAAACCATTAAAAGAAAACTTTATTTCCTGTTATTCTTAGCAACTCTCGTGTGTGGATTTATTTGTCTCTGGCTTTCATTTTATCTGATCCTGACCTACAGCTTGTCCTGGGTTCTACACACAGCTCTGCCCATACCCCTCAGTCCTGCCCTGCAGACCCTTCCTTTCTGCAGCTCGGAGAAACCCATTCATCAAGAATGTACTGTACCTTGCTGATGAGGATGTCCCATAGTCCAGCTGAAGAAAGGGAGGGGGTGTTACGCACCCTTTCACAGTCTGAGCAGAGGTCTCTGAGCCATTCCAGATGGCTGTCAGGAGAGTGCATATAAGCACAGTTCCAGCCAGCCCTGGTTCTCCTGAGGTTGGGTTGTGCACAGTGAGAAGTGGCAGAACAACAATTAAACAGGTGTCCCAGAGCTCTTAGCTGATTTGTTTTCAAGCTGGAATAACAGGGTGTGATTTGGGGCCAGAGGGCAGATACCCACCTCCTGCAAGCCAGCTGAATTTGCTCATCCTTCCCCTGAGGTCACTGGATGCCACTGACTAACAAACCCCAAGGTAAAACTGCTAGGTTATGAATTGTGGCATCTCATTCCTTCCATGTAGCAGCTGCAACATTTTGCCCTGCAGAGGGAGCCAGTGTCACTAGTAAAGCCATTGCTGGAAGGAAGCCATGGCTTTTTTCTGCTGGCATTGATGCCAGCTGGGATCTCCTCTTCTGCCCTGAAGAACACCAGGATTCCTATTTCCCCTTCTCCTTGTGTATCTCTTGCTCACTCTCTGTCACGCCCCCTCCTTTGTTCTGTCTCTGACATTTTTATTCCAGAAATGGCTGAGAGAAAAATGAGGGGAAGAGGAGGAGAATGGGCTGGCGAGGGGAGTAAATCTTGTCATGGGACAGGCGTAGAGCAGTGCTTGGCCAATGCTACTGCTCTTTTCATAGACTTCATAGATTTCATAGACATTAGAGCTGGAACGGACCTTGGAAGATCATCAAGTCCAGCCCCCTGCCCCAGGCGCAGGAAGTCAGCTGGGGTCATAGGATCCCAGCAAGAAAAACATCCAGGTTTCTCTTGAAGGCGTTCAAAGTAGGTGCTTGAACTACCTCTGGTGGCAGTCTATTCTACACCTTGGGGACTCAGACAGTAAAGAAGTTCTTCCGTATGTCCAGCCTGAAACGGTTTTGCAGGATTTTATAACTGTTCGACCTCATCATCCTTTGGGGTGCTCTGGTGAACAATCGTTCTCCCAGATCCTGGTGAGCACCCCTGATAAACTTGTAGGTGGTCATCAGATCACCCCTGAACCTGCGCTTTTCCAGGCTGAAGAGTCCCATAGCTCTCAGCCTCTCGTCATAAGGTCTGTTTTCCTGAACCCTGATCATGCGTGTGGCTCTTCTCTGCACTCTCTCAAGCTTCTCCACATCCTTTTTGAATTGTGGAGCCCAAAACTGGACACAGTACTCCAGCTGTGGCCTCACCAAGTCCGAGTACAATGGGAGAATGATGTCCTGGGATTTGCTTGAGAAGCATCTATGGATGCTATGGTTTTGCTCACTTCACTAACTGCAGCATCACATTGAAGGCTCATGTTCATCTTGTGGTCAATCCTGACCCCCAAGTCCCTCTTGTCCGTAGTGCTAGTCAGCGTAGCACTGCCAAGCCTATAAGGATGCTGCAGGTTTTTCCTCCCAAGGTGGAGAACCTTGCATTTTTCAGTGTTAAACACCATCAGGTTCTCATCCACCCATTTCATGAGTTTGTCAAGGTCTGCCTGTATCACCCTCCTGTCCTCAGGTGTGGATGCTTTACCCCAGAGTTTGGTATCATCGGCAAACTTGGCCAGTCCGTTTTTGACACCAATGTCCACATCATCAGTGAAGATGTTGAATAATATAGGCCCAAGGACAGAGCCTTGAGGGACCCCACTGGCCACAGGGCACCACAACGATTAACTTCCATCAATCACCACCCTCTGGGTCCAACCATGGAGCCAATTCCCCAGCCAGGGGATCGTGGTGGACCCAAGGCCACAGCTGACCAGTTTTGCCAAGAGGTGATCATGGGATACCAGATCGAAGGCTTTTTTAAAGTCAAGATATATGACCTCAAACTCCTCCCCCTTGTCCAGGTGATAGGTCACCTAGTCATAAAAGGAGATAAGATTGGTCAAGCATGACCTACCTGCAACAAACCCGTGCTGACTATCCCTCAGGGTGTTGCCATCAGCTAGCCTGTATATGCTGGCCTCTTTGATAATCTTTTCTAAGACCTTCCCCAGGATAGAGGTGATGCTGATGGGCCTGTAGTTTGCCGGATCCACTTTCCTCCCTTTCTTGAAGATTGGCACCACATTGGCCTTCTTCCAGTCTTCAGGCACTTCACCAGAGCACCAGGAGTTTTCAAAGATCTGTGCCAGGGGCTGGGCTATGATTCTTGCCAGCTCCTTGAGTACCCTGGGGTGTAAGCTGTCAGTGCCAGTGGACTTGAAGGTGTCCAGCCTCTCAAGGTGTTCCTCCATGAGGTCAGCATTGATGGAGGGCAAGGAAACACCCTTGTTCAGGTGTCCCTGTCCTGTAATGTGCCAGGGTGTCCCATGGGACTTGTGAAAGTATGACACAAAGTACGTATTTAGTAAGTTGGGTTTTTCCTGGGCATTGGTCATCAGTTCTCGTTTCTGGTTTAGCAGGGGTCCAGTGATGCCCTTGCATTTCCTCTGGCTCCCCACATATCTAAAAAGGGACTTTTTATTATCCTGGATACTTATAGCCAGTTGGAGTTCTGTCACAGCCTTGGCTTTCCTGGTTTGCTCCCTGCAGGTCCGGATCAGTACAGTATATTCCTCCTTGAAGGTGGATCCCATCCTCCATCCTTTGTAGATCTGTCCTTTTAGACACAGGGGGACTGCTAGTTCCTTGTTGAGCCAAGGGGGCTGCTGTGCCCTCTTGCTGCCTTTCCTCCGAGATGGAATAGCCTTAGCTTGTGCGTCTAGGATCACTCCCTTGAGGAGCAACCTCTCTTCCTGGACTCCCCTCCCCTTGGGGTCGTGGTCCCTTATGGCCTCACTTACAAGTCTCCTGAGCTTGTCAAAGTCAGCCCTCCTGAAGTCGAGGTCCTCTCTACTGCTTTCCACCTACGCGTAGCTCGCCCTGGAGTTCCAACATAGCTTGACTCCCCCAGCTTTGCCAGTGGGAAACTGCACTTTTATGAGGTTCAGACATGAGGACTGTCTGTCATGGAGTGGCTTATGTTATGTTCTGTCAGATCTGCAGGCAGCTGGCCAGTGCCTGACCCCTTGACTGCATGATGGCTGCACAGCATACAGGTGACTCAGCTACATGAATTCTTTGTTGCAGAGACAGGAAGCTCACAGTCCCAGATGGTGCTTGCATCATCTCATGGTGTTCATACCTCAGCATGGTTTTGGGCAGAACCGTTTTGAGATGTCCATGCACAGAAAGGCTTTCCTCAGCTGTGGGGAAATCTCGGAAATTAGCCCTGTTCCTGGAACCAATGGCTCCCAGGGAATTTCAACATGTGACTCATGGGACAACATTTGGATCACCTGCGACCTCCACAATGCAGTGGCTTCCACTCCAGTGGGTAAAATACAATGGCAAAGGGCACTGGCTCTGCTGGGCCTGTTGTATGGCTCCTTTGATCCATGTCTGTAACAGGCTAAGAGTGACCACAACCCTGCTCAGAAAATAAATGATATTTGCACAAAACCATACAGGCGTTGCTGAGTTTCAGGGTATGCTCCCTGCATTGGTTGTCTGTGGTATATGACCTGTACACTTGTCAAAGCATGTGCTCTGCTTGTACCTCTCTGCGAGAGATTGAAGTAAAACACAAGGTGCTGTGGTGGAGTGTGTGTATGCATTGCACTGGGATGAAGGAGATGGGGGTTCCAATCCTGGCTCTTACACTTTTCAACTATGACTCCAAGATTCCTTTCCACTGCTGTGCTTAAGGTCTGATTGGACTTTCAAAAAAACATTCAACAAGGTCTCTTACCAAAAGCTTTAGAAAAACTGAATAGCCACAGGACTGTGGGGAAGCTTGTTTCATGGACTGAGAGCTGGTTAAAAGGTAGGAAGCAAAGGGTAGGGCTAAATGGTCACATTCAGGATTGAGGAAGGTCAGAAGGAGGTCATGCAGAGATCTGTGCTGGGGTCTATTTTGTTCAACATTTTCATCAATGATATGGAAATGCGGGGGGAGGTCAATAAATCTCCTACTTTGCAGATGATACCAAATTATTCTGGGCAGCCAAATCCCATACTAACAGAGATGAGCTGCAGAAAGACCTCACCAAGCTAAGTGATTGGGCAAAAAAGTGGCAGACGAACTTCAGTTTTGACAAGTGCAAGGTAATGCACGTGGGGAAAAATAACCTCAGGTCTACTTACATATCAACATAAGCTGCTGACTGTGCAGTAGCTGAGAAATATTGTGCAGTAGCACATCACAGCACAGACAGTGCTAATACACTACTGCACAGTAGCATCACGTAAAAGACGTTTGCCAGTGCTACTGTGCAGTAACTCTGGTTTCTGCGCATTTACTTAGTACTTGCTAATGCAAGTACTAAATAAATGCCCAGTTATGATTGTGCAGTAGTGTCTTGTGTAGATGCACCCAATGCTGGGTTCTGAACTATCTGTTACAACTCAGGAAATTGACCTTGGAGTCATTACACATAGTTCTTTTAAACATCAGCTCAATGTGCAGTGGTAATCAAAAAAAGCCAATAAAATGTTGGGCATCATTAAGAAAGGAGTTCAAAACAAAATGGAGAACATTATCATGCCATTATATATATCCATGGTGCACCCACATCTTGAATACTGTGTGCAGTTGTGGTCTCCACATCTCTAAGAGGAGGTAGTATTATTCAAAATGGCGCAGTGAAGAACAACCAAAATGATCAGGGGCTTTGAGCAGGTCTCGTATCAGGAGACACTAAAAAGGCTATGTCTAGTAAAGCATGAAAGGAGTGGACAAAGTGACCAGGGAACTGTTATTCATCAAATCCTGAAATACTAGAACTAAGGGGCACTCACTGAAATTAGCAGTACATAGGTTTAAAACTAACAAAAGAAAGTACTTTTTTGCACAGCACAGTTAACTTCTGGAATTCATTGCCACAGGAGATGGTAGAAGCACATAACATAGCCAGGTTAAACAAAGGACTAGGTCTATTAACAGCTGTTGAACAGAGTGGTTGGAGATGTTTCCTTTAGCATCTCTAAACCAATAACTGTGAATGCTAGGGAGGGTACTGAATAGGGGATAGATAACTCGAGACAGATCTGGTTCAATTCTCTCCCTCTAAAGCATCCACTCCTGCCACTGTCGGAGACAGGATACTGGGCTAGATGGACCAAGGTCTGACCCAGTATAGCACTTCTGATGTTCTAACTTTCTCTAATCTGTTAATAATTTTTTTGATTATAATATTAATTAAAAAATCAACAATCATGTTTGCCTCTCCAGTTTAACAGGAGGTCAGACCACTAAACTGAAGACAGTGACTGGTTCAGCACTTGGATCTAGGGTCTGTTGAAATGCCAAACCAATTTCTCACAGCAGTAGCCTCTTCTGCAGGGCAGAGAGAACTCTAGTTCAGCCAGCTCAATTCAATGACTAGTTAATTCAGAGTTTAGAAACCGGTTTGCGAGTGAAAAGGTTTGCTTTCGTTTTCTAATTTATGAATAAAAATGAGACCTGAAAAGCTGAGATCTACTGGTTCTAAAATCTTGAAAGATGGAGAGCACATCTCCATGGTGCCCCTGGGGGATGTCAGGCACACCTTGTCTGCCCACTCCAACTCCTCTCCAGAGTGCCAAACTCAAAAAGGAGGTAATGAAACTATGCCAGAGGCCCTTTCAGTGCTGCACTCTAGATCTGTGTCCCCAGCTTCCAAGACAGCAGCCGTGGTGGGGGCCCCTAGACCAGTTTCACCCCCTCATTTCTGGGTTTGGTGCAAGGGAGTGGGAGAGGATGGGCAGGGTGTACTTCAGGTTGATGGCCCCTGAGACCTCCACGGACACAGAGTGTTCATCTTCATGACGATTGGAGGAGATCACTTCCTTTGATTAACAAGCCAGTTCATTTAAAATGAAAAGCATCTCTTAGTAAGTTTTTTTTTCCTTATGCGTCCAATAAATCATAGAATTCTAGAGCATGGGAGCTAGAAGATCCATCCAGAGGTCACTTACTCCAGCCCCCTGCTCAAGGCAGGACCATCTCTGCACAAACCATCCCAGCTAAGTGGTTGTCTAACTTGCTCCTAAAAAATTCCAATAATCACATGCAGGTCTTCCCAACCTCTTTAGGTAATCTCTAATGGTGCTGTACTATCCTCAGACATAAAACAGATAATTTTAACAAATTAATAAGTATAAATTAAAAATCCTGTTTTTATGCATTTTCACTAGAATTCCAATATCCATCCAAATGGGGCTTGACACAGTTCAGAAGTAAAATATTGCAGTCTAGGAAATCAGAAATGGGCCATTCCACCATTTCCTAACACAATATAGAAGGCAGAAATTAAGAATTGGAATAAAATATGTTAAGTTTTATAATTCCTTAAACAAGGATGCACATGTGTAGCATGTCCTCTTTCTTAGCGAAAAGAAACACCAATTTTAGAATGACAGAATCACAGAACAGTGGGGCTGGAAGGGACCTCAGGAGGTCATCTAATTCAGTCAACTACTCAATGCAGGATTATTTCTATTCAAACCATCCTAGACATCCTAAACCACCCTGTTTATCTAACCTAGTCTTAAAACTTTACAAATATCTCTCTCACACAACTACTAGGCACAGTGCCTAAAATATCCAAAACACCCAAGCTTGCTACAGGTCAGGCATAGGGAAAAGGGTACTATTAAGGTCCTAACATTGTAAGGACAGGAAGTAGTTGTTAAATATGCGCAAGAGAGTCAGGGAAGAGGGCCATGTCCCCCTGCTACAGAGGAAGTCAAAAGCTCCCACAGTTCATGCCAGTCTGTCTGGGGTAATATTCCTTCTGGACTCCAAATGTGGTGATCAGCCTGGCCTTGAGCAGAGGAGCAAGACCCTCTAGCCAGGAATCTGCATTTTTTTAAGTCCCAACAGGAACATCAGCACTCTTCAGTCAAAATCTCCAGCCTTGACTGCAGCCAACACCGAATGCTTCTGAAGAAGGCAGAAAAAAAATCTGACATCTGTGGCGTATGTAGACGAAACAAGGGGCATGTATGCATGACACTTTAAAGTGGGTTAAATGCTTTTGCACCGCTTTGATGGCATTGGTGCTTGCACACATTGGCACCATATTGTGCATTAATTCTAGCCACTCTAGCACATTCATTAACGTAATGAGCTTTAAATGACTTGGGGGCGCAGCAAACTAAAACACCACGGCATGAAGCACTGGGCTCTGTGTGGCTCAGGGGCTGTGCAGGCAGCCTGGCAGCAGCCCAGGAAGGCAAGCTCCACCAAAGGACAAAAAAGCAGCGAGCCTGATCTTTTTTTTTTTTTCCCCTGGAGCCTGCCTGCCTGCATGAGCTGCGCAAGGACCCAATCCTTCCCTCTGCAGCTGCCCAAGCTGGATGCCTGCAGGCGGATGCCACCTGGGGGGGGGGCACCGCTGCACTGGAGGAAAGCAGCAGCCAGCCCCCCCCACCCCCAGCCCAGGGACCACTCCACCGACCGGCAGCTCACTCTCCCTCCCTGCCGCCCGAGAGGCAGGTAAGACATGGGTGTACACGACACGGGGGTTTACTTCGCCCTAAATTAACTGATGTTTTTAAAAAAACCACTGCTTCAATTTAGGGCAAAGTAAACCTCCGTTTCATCTACACACGCCCATGTAGCAACAGGAGGGAGAAAACATTCTTGCCTGGCCTCATGTGGCAACCAGCTAAGCCTAGAAATGAGAAAAAACAAACACCCTCCACTCTGCTCTACAACCTAGGGACAACAAACTTTTGCATACATTGTGCACCCTGACCGAAGAACCAAAAGTCCCCTTCCTATCATCTTATCTGCCAACCCCATCTTTTTCAGGAAGAGTGAGACACAATGTAGCTGTTGAGCAGCTGGCTTCTGTACATTTCTATTAAGAGCTTACCTTGACTATTCAGCAGTAGGCCTAAGCCTTTCTCAGTTGTTCTTTTCTGCAAATCAACAAATCACTGTGTTTCAATGTTTGCCATGGGAATCAGCTTTTTTTAGGACAATAACAAATGCATGACAGTTCAACTTTCAGAGCTTCCCATCAGCCTGCCCTGCAGTACTATGTCCTTGGGGCAGGGATCCTTGCTTTTACAGAGCATTGCACAACAAGGGCCCATCAGATTAATACAAATAGGTAGTAACAGGGACAGTGTGACTTTGCCCAGTCATGTGTGATTGTATACCCCTGCTAGTGATGGGTCTTAGAGGCCTGGATTGGTCCTCATCCGAGATCACTGGGCATCATTCTCTAAGGGTTTCATGCAATGACGTGCTTGCTCTCAGGGTCTGCTTCAAGTCAGGCTGTGTTACAAACCACATTAGCTGGAGCAGTATTTAAAACTCAGTCCTGTCACCAACCGGGGAATGAGGTAGGCCTCCCACCGATGACAGAGAAAGTGTAGTAAACAGTGCAAGCTATCAGCAAAGGTTAACCACAGCGAAAACCAAACACACTTCCCCCAAGTTCAGATATAACCAGGGGGCCCCACTCTGTCCTCCAGCTTGCTTCCTGCGCGCTGTGGAAATGGAGTGGAAGCAAAGGGGGCTGCACAACACCTTTGTGCTTGTGTTGAGGTGAATGCTACAGGACAGCAGCCCTGGAGGATCGTATCCCTCCAACTTGCTCTGCTGCCACCCCCACTACCTGTAGCACAGCCTGGGGCTACACACACCCCATGTCTCCTCTACTGGCTGAATTCTGCTCCTACAACCTCTCTATGGACACAGACCTCCGTATATAGTTTCATAGTTTCATAGTTTCTAGGGTCGGAAGGGACCTGAGCAGATCATCAAGCCCGACCCCCTGCCATGGCAGGAAAGAGTACTGGGGTCAAATGACCCCAGCAAGATGTTCATCTAGCCTCCTCTTAAACACCCCCAGGGTAGGAGCCTGCACCACTTCTCTTGGAAGTTGGTTCCAGACCCTAGCCACCCTGACCATGAAGTAGCGCCTCCTGATATCTAACCTAAACCTACCCTCTGCCAGCTTGTGACCGTTATTCCTGGTCACTCCTGGCAGTGCTCGGGGGAACAGTGACTCCCCCAATGCCTGCTGGTCCCCCCTGACTAGTTTATAACAGGCCACCAGATCCCCCCTCAGCCTTCTCTTGTGAAGGCTGAACAGGCTCAGGTCCTGCAGCCTCTCCTCATAGGGCCTGCCCTGCTGTCCCCTGATCATGCGAGTGGCCCTCCTCTGGACCTTCTCCATGCTGTCGACATCCCTCTTGAAGTGCGGTGCCCAGAACTGGACGCAGTACTCCATCTGCGGCCTGACCAGTGCCACATAGAGGGGGAGGATCACCTCCTTGGACCTGCTTGAGATGCATCTGTGGATGCATGCCAAGGTGCGGTTGGCCTTCCTGACTGCCTCCCCACACTGCTGGCCCATGTTCATCTTGGAGTCAATGATGACTCCAAGATCCTTTTCTGCCTCCATGCTAACAAGAGAGAAGTTCCCCAACCTGTAGGTATGGTGCCGGTTGTTCCTCCCCAGGTGCATCACATTGCACTTGTCTGTGGTGAAACCCATCCTATTCTCATCCGCCCACCCTTGTAACCTGTCTAGGTCTGATTGCAGCCTGTTGCTTCCTTCTAGCGTGCCCACATCCCCCTCCATCTTAGTGTCATTAGCAAATTTGAACAGGGTGCTTTTTACCCCCTCGTCCAAATCACTGATGAAGATGTTGAACAGTGCGGGCCCGAGGACCGAGCCCTGCAGAACCCCACTGCCCATGTCCGTCCAGGTTGAGAAGGACCCATCCACTACCACCCTCTGGGTGCGGCCCTCCAGCCAGTTGGCGACCCATTTGACTGTGTGGGTGTCGACACCACAGCCCCCCAGTTTCTTAATGAGAACGGGGTAAGAGACAGTGTCAAAAGCCTTCCGGAAGTCCAGGAAGACTATGTCCACTGCTACCCCTGCATCTAATGATCTGGTGATCTGATTGTAAAGGCCACCAGGTTGGTCTGACAGGACCTGCCACTGATGAACCCGTGCTGGTTGCCCCTAAGCATGCAGTCCCCCGCTGGCCCCTCCTGGATGTGTGCCAGCATATTTTTCTCAAACAGCTTGCCTAGGATCAAGGTGAGACTAACCGGCCTATAGTTTCCCGGGTCCTCGTTCCTGCCTTTTTTGAAGATGGGGACCACGTTGGCCCTCTTCCAGTCCTCTGGTATCTCACCAGAGCACCACGAGTGCTCAGAAAGCCGTGCCAGGGGACTTGCAATGACCTCGGCCAGTTCCTTTAGAACTCTAGGGTGGAGATCATCCTGGCCGGCTGACTTGAATACGTCCAACCCCTCCAGAAGCTCCCTAACTAAATCCTCGCTAACCCGTGGCCCAGGTGTGCCTCCTCCTCAGTCCATCAATTATTTCTAGCCACTTCTTCACCAGGAGGCTGGGTCAGTCCTTTGAATCAGAAATCTTGGGTGTCTCTCCTGTGTGAAATCACTTCTGCTTGCTAAGCTCCCAGGTGACTGCAGGCCAGGTATTGACAGGGGTCCCTGTTTTGAGCCCGGCCATCCCTTCTGCATCGGAGTAAATGACATGGTTCATCACAGCAGTGTCCTGACAGCCACTGGGCTGGTCTGCCAGCTTGGTGTACTGCCTAAGTGGAGGACAGTGTGCGCACATCCCGCTGGGGCACTTTGGTGGGTGCTGACAGGAAGATCACATTGAAAAGTTCATAGAGACCCCATGATGCCTCCTCAGTGATGATGAGATCATGTAAGCCCATGTTGTGGCTACAGAGCTAGAAAAGTCAGAACATTTTTGCCCCGTGTTACCTCTTTGCCATCCTCACACAGCATGTGTGGAGGTGGGGAGGGGGTCCTTCCATCTGATTGTGCTAGAGGTGATGCTGTCTTCAGGGACCAGTCCAGACAAGCATGTGAACTTACTGGTGACAGGAGAGACTTTGCGGGGAGGAGGACGAGACTCTGAAGATAGGGATGGGTTCCACTTTTTGCCCTTCCCTCCCTGACTTCAGCAAATGGGTCGCCTTTGCTAAGAGCCCTGAGAGAAGGAGCTGGGTATCAGGAGAGACTCAAACTATATTGTTCCTCTGCTTCAGTTCAAGGAGCAGAGATGGGGCTTGGGGTGTCACTGGATCAGGTCTTCACTGGGAACAAGTAGTAGTGTTTTTTTTTCCATTGAGGGGAACTGAACTGGTGTGAAAAGCTGAAGATTTCTGGAAATGCCCTTCCATTTGATAGCAGCAGAGACAGGAGATGCAGGTTGGTGCCTCTGAAGCGCTCACAGCCACTCCACTCCTGGCATCTCCTGGCAGGAGGAGGACAAATGTTCTTGCTGCAGGGGGCTCTTGGCCAGTCCTGTTCTGGCTGGGGACACTGCAAGGAAAGGCTGAGGCATACTGTCTGGAGAGGGCTCCCAGCTACTCCAGCCAAGGCCTCTTTCTCAGCACAGGGCTCGGTAGGAAACATTTCAGGCTGTAGGAAGACAGTGCTTTCTGGAACCATAGCATGTGAGGACCACACTGGCCAAGGGCTCTTCTTGTGCTGCTGCCACCCTACAAGCATTGCAGCCCATACCTCCACTGCTGCATGAGTCTCAGGACAGTGGTAAGTCAGGGCTGTGAAACCATAATCACAGCCCCCTTGTTCTCATTCTGAACAATGCTGAGACTATATTGTCTCCCCAAGTCTAAGAGCTGACAGCAAGTGGATGGTGCTGGTGACCTCAAGCTACTAGGTACCACCATGGGAGTAGAGGTTGCTTGGAACAGGGCCAGGGAGCAGGGGATCAACAGCTATGGAGTGGAGATGGAAAACTTTAAGTCCCCCTTGGACAGGGACTAAAGTGGAGGGAGCAGTGCTGTGGGATAGGAAGGCTGGGCATGCCAGGTGTAGTGGGAGTGAAGCATGGAGAGCAGGAGGGAGAGTGTCCTATGCTGGAGACTGAAGCCCTCACCTTGCCTGTGCCATGAAAGCAGGGCAGGAGTGTGCAGGGAGGAGTGGCGAATGCTGCCAGGCAGACTGTGCCCTCTGGACATGGTGGAAGAGTGAACCAGAGCAGGGCCAGGCCAGGGGAGAGGTGCCAAGTGCTGAATGCTAAGGTCTCTGTAGATGCCCTGGGCCAGGTAGGAGGTTGAAGGCAATGGGCAGGCAGTGCTGGAGCCTGGGGCCTGGGCATGAGGGAAACAGGGCTGGACAGCCTGGTCGGTGCCGCCTTTGCACTCACCCGAGCTCTCCATGCAGCGACGTTTGATCACTGACTCAGCGTTTTCCTTACTGTAACGTGACGCGCTGCCGACCGCACGCTGCAGCACTGAGCTGGAGAAGGCATGCAGGAGAGTCACTTCAGGCCGCCAGGCACTAACCACATCCTCCCCACCTGTGCTGGGTGGATGAACCTCGTGGTGGCCCTAAACTGCTGATCCTTTTCCTCCAGTCAGCATGGGTGCCTGTCATTCCTCAAGCCTTAACACCCTGCATACATCAGCTTTTGGATTACAAGGGCTGAAACTGTCACTCTGGAGGCACTGAGAGAGAGGAATGAGGCAAAAAGGGGTGAGGGACCTGGCTGAGCTGCGTGGGGAGCCCAGGGCTTGGATACCGGGGCAGAAGTGAGGGACACTGGTAGAACTGTGTGGGGAAGACATGTACTGCTTCACAGCTCTGCTTCTGAGATCACACATCACTATTGCTCTCTCTATTAAAGAAATACAGTTGATGCAGTTTGCAAGCCTGACCATGCATTTATTTACACATTGATTTAATAGAGAAAAGCCCTTGCACTGAGCCTGAGGTTCTTGTGCAGCGACTTTGCTGCAGCAGTTTCAGTGTCTGCCTTCGCCAAGCAGAGAAAGTTTTGCACCTGTCTGAGGTTTTCACTTGAGAGGAGGGGCAGCAGGTGGCTGTGTTTCTTGCATTTGGCCACTGCACTTGCTGACTGGAGCTGCTGGCGCTCAGTTCAAAATGCGATTTCTGAGCAGAGGGGAATGGAAAAAACAAATAGATATTTATATCTTGCACAGCCAGATCACACGACTTCCTGTTGACTAAATAGACCTCCTGGCCCTTGTTTTGGGCTGGATAATTGCTTTGCAATATCTTTTGATTTTTTTTTTCTGATTTCTCAGACTCCTGCTGCCTGAGCCTTTGCAGGCAGAGAGTGGAGGTGATTCTTTTCCCTCAGATTCCTTTCCTCTCTTGTCTCCCTTTACTGAGCTTGCACCCAGCTCCCAAGAGCCCTGATTTATACTCAGAGTCCCCTGCAGAGGTGGAGCAGTGCTCCTGAGGACCAGCACACCCTCCAGAGCACCCTCACCACCAACCCTGTTAGGTCTAAGGGACATAGAGGGGTCTCGCAGTGCATCTAGGTTACCCACAAGCTGTGCAGGAACAAACTATAGATGTGGCAGGACCTTCAGTGCAAATGCCCTCTTGAGTGGAGAACAGTTGAAAATGCAGTATGTGGCACCACAGACATGTCTACGGCACCACATACTGCACCGCTGCACTCATCTTGACACAGCCATCCTGTGCATAAATAAAAATACTGAACGCATGAAAAAGGTACCCTGGCTGCATCTACATGAGATGCTGACTGCGCAGTAGCCCAATACTACTGTGTAGCAGTGTCGCGTGGCAACAACCATGATGCAACCCTACCGCACAGTCGTATGAAGCTACTGCACAGAAGCGCCACGAAAAAGACATTTGTCGGCGCTACTGTGCAGTAACTCAGATTACTGCGCAGTAAACAAGTATTAACTGACTGTGCAATTATGACTGCACAGGCATCATCTTGTGTAGATGCAGCCCCTGCTAAGTAATTCAGTATCAACAAAGGGCTTTGAAAGATGCTTATAACTATAATTATTCTAATTTTTTTTCTTCCGTCATCATTCCACAAAGACCAAACATCCTCTGGCCTACTCTTTGGAAGTAGAGACAGTACTTTGACTCTTTGAGGGCATCTCCCCTTCAGGGTGGATACTCTAGTTCAATTTTGTATGAGGCATGATATTTGTTCAAGCTGAAGGGAAATGTGTACTCTAAGACTCTGTCCAACCAGGAGCGTAGGCTGAGAGGCAAAAGATAAAGGTTTCGGACTGTTTTCAGGGTGGAAAATTTGAGGTAATGTTTGCTGCAAGCATTTGGCTATGAAAATTAGGAACCAGAAAAAGAATGCAACTGAGACGTCCTTAATTTACCTGATGAGCCACTGACAGTTGTGTTCTTGAGAAGCAGCAGTTTCTGTGGTATCTCTTGATATTTTTGGATTGTCCTGCAGAAGGATCCTTTTGTCTTTCTTAGCTTACATATTAAAAGGCTGAAGGCAGGGTAGAAATGCACCCTATAGAATAAGTGAATCAGAAATGCATAAGTTTTCCTGAGCAAGAATTCACTTCATCAGATGCAGGGTGCAGATGAACAGGCTAGCAAAGAGAGAGAGTGATTTGAATATGAAAGAAAGGGAAAGAAAGAAGGGATGGAAAACAGAAGGCAGTTGCAGTGCTGAGAGAGGTAAACAAGTAATAAAACCATAGGGACAAAGGGCTGGATCACAAAAGCAAATCCAGGTAATGGGATAAGAATCCATGCTCCCTGTCTAGACTTAGCACAATCCAGTCCATGGATGGTTTCTTGTGCTGCAGTTTCATGCTCACTTATGCTTTTAATGTTTTGCTGCATAGAAGGCAACATACGTAATGGTGACAAAGGGATCTAGGGGTATTACTGGGACAAAAAGTTTAGAAGGATTAAAATGGGCATATATGTATATGCAAATATTTGGAATATTCTCAGCAATTATATTAGCTAGAGGACATGTTTATAAAATGTATAAATGCTTATGGTCTAGGACATTGATGAGACCCTAAGGGTCATCAACAGCTGTAATTGCCATTGTCCCTAAAATCAGTAGAGCTGTGACTGTTTACACCAGCCCCTAATTATGTGGCATGTGGCAGAACTCCACGGTGGGCACATTGCTTTGGATGTGTCCGCTGGGGAGATCCTTGCTCCCACCTCTGGAGCATCTGGGGCTGCCTGTTCTCAGAAGCTGGTGAATGTGCCTTATAGACTCATTGGAGGAAAGAGCCCCAGGTTTGAGCTGGTCTGACATTTTGACTGTCCCTTATCTTTTTGCATAGCCTGGTTTCATATGACACTGTCAAGCTGAAAGCCTATGAAACAAATACAGAAATGCAAACAAGCACAGACAGCTGGAGAGTTCACTCCAGCATTGCAAAGAACATTTTCCTTGCAACTCCTCCGCAGCCTCATCCCATCTTGTCCTTCCACTGAGGATGCTCCTCCATCCTCAGGCAGTGGGTAGGACTCGGGATGCTTGGCTGGGAGAGAAGGAGGAGGAAGAGGTATCATGTCAGAGAGATCTTCCAACTGGCCTCTCCACATCCTCCCTGAATTGGACTGCTGTCCAAGCCTCGGCTTCCTGTGCTGTCTCCAGGGTGAGGCACAATCCTGCCAGGTGCTGAGGCCCTTCTGGGGGAAGCGGACATGGCTGGGGACTCGAGGCTATAAGACATCAAGGCAGGCAACTCTGGTTGCAAAGCACAAGAGTGGATATGTATGGTGCCAGGGCTGTGATTCCAAACAAACAGAGTGGTCAACAGACTCATCCACCATCTTCCTGAGATGTGGCATTGAGGCTCTTGGCCCTGACCCTGCCCTGAATGGCCTGCAAGCAGATGTCTCCTCCAGCTGTGGTGTATGCACACACTGTAAACAAACGGACTGGGCCCTTAGCCAGGAGACATCCCTTGGGCTTTTTTGCATAAAGCTGTGTAATTTTGAGTCTTATTATTTATCTTTCATATTTATACTGTTCCCACGAGCATCACATCGAGGTGTCATGCTGCAGAGTAAACTCCATCACTGCAGACTGCACTTTGCCTCACAGAAAGCACGGATACACAAGCAGGTTAAGGGAAAGCAGAAACCTATCACGTCTGCATCCTGCCTGCTCTGACTCTGCACCAGGTGTGAAGTAGCTTGCCCCCTTTTCACTGATGGGCTTCGATCTCGCTTTTACCTTGAGGAAAACCTAGGAACATGCCCAGTTACTGCACAGTTGCTAACACATTGCAAATTCAAACCCTAGATTACCTTATGGGAACTTTTTCATGTCCCTTACTCTAAATCTCTGCTGCATCCTACTTTGGAGACAGCTCCTGTGCTTAACTGTAATACCACTGTGTGTTGTGACCCAGTGGGTATGTCCCACCCCAGAGGCAACTGCATCTCAGCATCTGGGAAGCAAATTCTACCTTTGGTCTGAAAAGCCCTTCATGCTCCTTTTTGGGAGCAGGGGGAACACAGAGGAGAACAATGCAGATCAGGAACTAGTTGGGAACCAGTTCCCTCTGTTCTTTCCATGAAAGCTTTTCAAATGCTAGTGAATGACGCTCTATGATGCATCCCCCACCATCCTCACGAGGTGGGTCAATGTCATTGCACAGATGGGTAAACTGAGGCACAGAGAGTTTATATGGTTTTGTTCAAGGTTACACAGTGAGTCTATGGCTGACTGCCTCCCGGTCCTCTCTAACCACTAGACGATGCTTTCTGACTTGTTATATTATTAATATCAACTTATTATGGTCTCTCAGAGGTGGCAGGGGACCAATGATCAGCACACTGTGGGGAAGCAGCCAATCAGGGTTCAGCATCTTTTAGAACTGATGCCCCTTTAAATTTTAACTCTTTCCTCACCCACTCCTGTGGTCTTGAAGACTGCTAGCTCCTCCCCTACCCAAACCAGGCTGAACCTGGGGGGAGATGCTGTGTGGGGGTGGCAAATGAGGGAGGGACACCCAGGGCAGCTCTCACTTCTGTGTGCCAAGCCACAGAACTGTTCAGACGAAACAAGTGAGCAGGGTCATTCCACCATCCTCCCCGGGTCCCCCCGCCACCCTGAGAGAGACCCCCGGCAGCCATGGACAGGTAAAAAACAGTGCTCCAACCTCTTGCTCATAGCAGAACTCAGGACTTTTCCCTCTGCACTAAAATCTGCCTTGTGCAGCTGCCTGCCCACTCTCCCTCTCTTCATCTGACTCAGGCCCCTGCTCCCCACACCCTCTGTCTGTCTTACCCTCATTCCTCCGTCTCTGGGTCTCTGTCATTCTTTCTCTCTCTGACTGTCCCTCATGATGTGTTTATCTCTCTCTCTTTCTATCATTTCTCCCCACTCTCTGTCTACCCTGTTCTGTTGCTTTCTCATATTCTCCTACAAAACTCAGACAGACAGAGAGAAAGAAACAGAAGGTGGCAAAGATTCAGGGAAGGATCTTAGGCACCTGCTGTCTATCACTCAAGCATCTCAGCCCCTATCCCTCTGGTCCCTCTCTCTCTCCACCTGCTCTGGCTCCTGTTCTCGAGTTCAGTCCATATGCTGGTGCCCAGGCACATGCCACCCCAGACTTCCATAGCCCTCTATGCCCTACCCATTTTCAACTAAAAATATTCCTTTCTACCTTGGAGCTCACATCAGCTCTTTCTGGATGCTCTCTTGCCTTGATTTCCCAGGGGATTCTGCCAGAGGAAGGGGTTCAAAATATGCATGGAGGTGACCCAGGTAACCCTGGCAGTAACTAAGAGGTTAAAGCCAGGGAGCAAGTTACCACTAGATGTGGGCATCTCTTAGGATTACTGTCAACTGAGCAGGGTTCAGCAAGGGCAGGGGAGTTCTCCTTGGTCATTAAAGAACACCCATGCACCAAAGGTTTGAAGCAAACTGCATGCACCTGTGTGGAGGAATGCCGAGCTAGGGCACCAAAGTAAGTAGCTGCTCTATTTGGGGGCAGAATTGTTATAAGGAGAAATAAGATGAAACGGGGGGGGGGAAGAAAGGGGGAAACAAAAAGGAAACAATTTGAAAGGGAAAATTTTTACAGAAAGATTCACACACACAAGTCAAGTGAAAAAAGACTCTCCTTCCTTTTCAAAACCTGCAGAACTGAAAATTTTCAGGTTCTTTATACAGGGCTTTTTTCCACAAATTGTTCATGTTTTTCATGATTTTTCACATTTGTTTATAATTTCCTTTTTTCTCCCCATAAAATGTTCCCATTGGCCATGGTTTTTCACAATATTGTTCACAAAGATTTTTTTGTAATCCACTCAGCTCCTGTGTTCTGCCCCTTGCAGTTCAGCATCGTAGTCAGGGGTGGGCAAATGGGGTACCAGCCCCGGGTGCACACTTAGAGGGGTATAAGAACAGCAGCTGCTGCCACTGCCACAACCAGCCCAGCCCCTACCACCCTGGTAGTTATGCCCCTGTTAAGACTGACCTCAGCTAAGACCTCAGTCCTATGTCCTGAGTGTTATATCTCCCCCTTCACAGGTAACAGCAAAGGTTATGCTCCTTGGGCACCTGAGCATCAGTCACACAGGAGGCAGGGTAGAAGGGGCATCCCCTCCCTGACTCCTTCTCGTATTAAGGGGAAAAATTCCACGCACACGCACATATACACCCCCCCTGCGGTAACCCACAGCTGAAACTGAAAAATCCTGAAATGAGCCATGGGTCATTTAATTAGTGCTTTGTAATCTAGAGCTAGAACATCTGTGTGTGCGTGCGTGTGTGAGTGCGTGTGCGCATTCCAGGGAGAGCTGGAGGAGGAATGTGAGCAACCCGAGTGAAAGAGAAACAAGTAGGAAAGAAAGCAAGAGTGATAAGAAAGGGGAGATGAGGGAAGAGAGAACAGGACAGGCGAACAAGTGGGAATCAAAGAGTAGGGTACAGCAGAGACAGAGAAGGGGCCATGTAAGGGTTGATGGACCTTGTTAATTGAGCAGTGTTGGCCTGGGGCGGTGTCTACCTAGGGAACCCCCAAGAACCTCCCTGCTGTGCTGGGATTGATGTCATGTGTTCCCTTAGTCGCTTAGGTCTTTCCTCTGGCCGAGTGCTGGCTGCAATTGTCCAGGGTGGTGCTAGCGGGTGCTGTGCTGCAGGGGGTGGGTGGTTTAGGCAGGGCTTCTTGCTAGGAGGTGCTGCACTAAAGGGAGTGGGGTGGGTAATATGATAGAATGTGATATCGTTTATTACACCGAGTATCTAATAAAAGATATCACATCTACTCAAAGAAACTTGCCTGCCTATGTCCTCAGAGCGATGTGGCTACAACCACAAACCCAGTAATATGATAGAAGGCACTCTCCCCTGAGTCAGTGCTGACTGCAGCGCCTCAGGCTGGTGCTTGGAGGTGCTGTGCTACAGGGGAGGATGGCATGGGCAGAGCAGCTCAGTTGCCCTCTGAGTAGAAACATATGTCTCCTGACATCTTATTTGTGTCACCATAAAATTTTTTATGGATGCACAAATGCTGAGCAAATGGGTGTCGATAACATTTGTCACACTGCATGGAAGGAAAATTAGTGGCACCACAAAAGCTAGTAATAGACTCTGCTGCTTTATTGCAGTGGATGCATGTTAACTTTGTGGAGGAAAAGTACAAGAAACCAGAGCTGCTGTCACCCTCCTGCCACCCTGGGCACATGCTCTAGGGGCTTGAGGGAATCTCAGTGTGCCTCTCCATAAGCAGGGAAGCCGGGGTTACCTGTTTAGCCAGACCCACTCCCCCTTGATCATGGGACAGCAGGTCCAATTGGGCAGGGAAAAGCCCTTCTTTCCACACTCAGTCACACCTGTCCCCAGTGATCCTGGGGGACAAGTCTTGCTGAACAGGGAAATTGGGGAGATCACATCTCTTCTTATCCTGCACTATCAAGGGTGGGGCAGAGAAGATATGTGTTTGGCCCCATGAAGCAGATCAGCAGATCAGCTGTGCCATGATAGATTGTGACAGCTCTGATCCACTTCATTTGGAGACATCTGTTATCTAGCCTCTGGGTTCAAACTAATGCCCTGGAAGAGGAAGAAACAACTCCACTTGCAGCTAGCAATAGTTAGGTCTTATCTATATCTAAACTAAATAACACAATGCATTCAGTGCTTTACACGTGGCTATGAGTTTAAGGATATAAAGCAGAAACTGGGATACATGAGCATGTGTGCATGTTCTACCTGTAATGTATGGTAGTATCTTGCATGTCAGACTGAAAATTGTTTGGGAAGAAAAAAGGTCATGTGTGAGGGAGAGTTGCATGCATCTGTGAGACAGGGTGTGCCCAGGGAAGGATGGATTTTTGTGTCAGTATGCACAGGGGTGGCGCTGCTGTGTCAGGCAGGAAACATGACGGGGTGAAGGCAGGTACACTGCGTGCAAAAGAAGGGGATGTGCATGTGCATGCACTGACATTTGCAATGGAGGGGTGAGGACTGTGAGAAGGTGTGAGGGTGTGCAAACAAATATGTACAGCATGGCTGTTCCCTGTGTGTGTGGTGGGCAGGAATGCTTGGATGTGCTGGCAGAAAGGGATTGTCATTTTGATTTCAAACGTAGATGAGATGCTCAGAGATTTGGGTTCAGTGGGCAAAAAAAGTGCATGCATGCATGTGTGTGTGTGTGTGTGTGTGTGTGTATAATGGTGGGATCTGTCCTTGTTGCAGAGACTCAAACTGTCTTCAGGCAGAGACCCCCCACTCCAACAGAGTGAACAATAGACACCGGAGCTGAACTGCCCTCTCCTAGATTTTGTCCCCACCCACTGCTTAGTGTCCCAAGCCCAGAAGCAGATGAACCCACATGGGCCCCTTTTAGAGGAAGGAGATGACAGGCCAGGATTATTTTTAACCCATTCACTTCTGTTTTGCATTGCTGTGGGAGAGGCAGACATCTCACCACAGCAAGCACAGCTGTGTAGAGCTGCTGATGCACCCCCACATGGTGGCTTTGACTTCCTCCTCTTCCTGGGGTGTCCTCACAGTGGGGCCTACCCAGGGCAAGGGAACCCTGCAGGTAGAGGTATCTTCAGGCATTTGGTCCCAAACCAGTCTCCCCACCCTCAGTGGGCTATCCCAGGGGATCTAATGGGAGGGCTTTAGCCTGAGTGCTGCTACTCCCACTCTGCCTTCCCTGGATGCCTCATGCCACGATATCTGCTTTTCCACTGGGTGCATCAGGGTGTGGCTAGCATTAGCTGTGTCCAGGTCTGGTTTGGATGGATGGAGTCACACAGTTCAGAAACATCTCTGCACTCATGGACCCAGATTCCCCGGGCTCTGAGATACATCCCCATTTATTCCCCGCTTTGCAGCTCCCTCCTTTCCTGCCCACGCCCTCTGGACACATGCAGGCTGTTTCAGATCCCTGCCCTCCCCCTCTTAGTTTCTGTTTGACTGAATTCTACACACTGAATTATTTCCATTTCCCCTCAAAATTACACCCCTCCCTGCCCCTCACTTCCATCTCTGGACCAAGTGCAGGTCAGGACAGCATTGGGGCACAGCAGGGCCTCAGAACAAAGGTGCAGGGAGCAGAAGCGCAGTCCTGCCAGGGCACTGGACAGAGGTACAGTGGTCTCCTGCTCCAGGATGTGCTGGTATGGTTCATCTTCCTTCCACCCCCACAGCCTCCTGATGAAGCAGAAGAAATTTCTTTATAACTTCAGGAACCTGCGCCGGGCCAAGGGCCGGCACGAGACCTATCTGTGCTATGTGGTGAAGCGCCGGGACAGTGCCACCTCCTGTTCTCTGGACTTTGGATACCTGCGCAACAAGGTGGGCACTGGTCTGTCCAGATTACCCACCCCACTTGTCTGCCATCCACAGTCCTCTCTTGGCCCACTACCACCCCCTGCCCCAATGCACCAGCTCACCTTTGTACCTCTCTGTCTCCGTACCCCACCAAGCATGCCTCCCCTGCTGCCCTTCTTGCTGCCCTCCCACCCGATATCCCTCGGTGCACTCCTCCAATCTGGGGTTGACGAGAGAGTGGTGAAGCCATTTCACTCCCTCTCACCCAGGGGTATGAGCTTGAACCCGATGCTGCCCTTATGCCAAAGGTTGTCCTTACTCCACCCAGCATGGGGAGTCAGAGGCAGCTGGAGAGGATGGTGGCAACATTACCCCTGTGCATGCATATGGGTCTAGAAATGTGCCCATTAACCATGCTAGGCTGAGGATCTGTGAAGCTTAGGAGGACCTGTGACCTGTGTGACTTCTGTGTGACACTGGTCTGTGCCCCTGGCAGCCCCTATCTGTGCTCTTTCATGCCCACCAGTCCCTTTTCCCCTCTGGTTTCTGCCCACCCTGCCTCACTGTGCCTCACTCTCTGTCTCTCTGCCCCAGTCGGGCTGCCATGTGGAGATGATCTTCCTGCGCTATATCTCTGCCTGGGACCTGGATCCAGGGCGTTGCTACCGGGTCACTTGGTTTACCTCATGGAGCCCCTGCTATGACTGCGCCAGGCATGTGGTTGACTTCCTGCGGGCCTACCCCAACCTGACACTACGCATCTTTGTTGCACGCCTGTACTTCTGCGAGGGACGTAATGCTGAGCCAGAGGGGCTGCGGCGTCTGCACCGTGCCGGGGCCCACATTGCCATCATGACCTTCAAAGGTGGGATGGACAGGTGGGGAGAAGGGAGCTGAGAAGGGGGGAGAAGCATGGGGTGAGATGGGAGAGGATCTGGAGGGGGAGGATATGTGGGCAAGGGGCTGTAGGGATCCCTGGGGAAGCCAGGTCCTGCCCAAGGTGGCCCTGACCCTGGTATTTGTGCTTTCTGCCCTGGGCAGATTACTTCTACTGCTGGAATACCTTTGTGGAGAACCGGGAAAGGACGTTCAAGGCCTGGGAGGGCCTGCACGAGAACTCTGTCCATCTCACCAGGAAGCTAAGACGGATCCTCTTGGTAAGGGTCATTCCTCCACCTCCTGCCCTTCCCCACCACCAGCTTTCTTGCTCTCCCCTCTCCCCCACCATTTCTTCTTTGCTGCCTGTTCTCCATTTTTCCCCTATACATGCTCTCCCCACCCCCTCACTTCTTCACTCCCTTTTCACTTCCTTTGCCCTGACCACACACCTCTCTCCTCCTAGACTCATCAGTGCCCTTCTCTCCCCCTTCTCATGCCTGTCTGCCTGTGTGAGTTCTCCACCCCACAAAGCTAACCTGTCTCTCCTCCCCTCCCTGTGCAGCCCCTATACGAAGTAGATGACTTACGAGATGCCTTCAGGACCCTGGGACTCTGAAGTGGGCAGAAGCAGAGATCACAAACAAGCTGAAGACTCTGAAAATCCTGGTCCTACAGTTGCTGTTTCTGTCCCACTCACTTTTTCTCCTCTTCTCTTCTTCAGCCTTGAGTCCTTGTGTCCTGATATAAGGCCAGCCCTCTAATGGCAGATGGCCCCTATCCATCCCCTGGTCAGCACATCCACCTGCTGATCCCTGGGAAAGATCAGGGTTGGTAGGAAATCCCCACCACAACCTGCCCTGCCTCAATCCTTCCAGGCTGTGGCTTCACTGCAGAGTTACCCAGGGCCTGGCACCCAGATCTGAGCACCCTGGCTGGGCACACAGGGGATGAGCAGCCACAGTGCAAAGTGCCCCGCAGTTGATGGAGGTCTCACGGCTGCTGCGCCCACTGCCTGTGGCACTATGCACTCTGTGAGTGTGTCTCATGGCTTTTAGCACTGCACTAAACTGACATACCCTGAGACACCGTCCCTGGGAATTGTGAATGTACTGATCTATCCTTGAGCACATTTTTACAACCCTCTCAGCAGCCAGATATTGGCCACCATTGTCTGTCTGCCTTATCTGTGGCAGATTAGGGTGTTATACCTTGTGGTGGCGCCAGGATTGAATGTTTAATTTTACTAGTCAGTTGGACACTGGATTTGTATAGGGTGGTTTGGATAGGGATGATCCTGCCTTTGGCAGGGCTTGCATTTGATGATCTCTGAAGGTCCCATCCAGTCCTACTTCTTTGTGATTCTGTGATCCTTCTGCAACTAGGTGGGGGGATTGTGGGCAGATATGGGAGGACTCTCAGCATTCAGGTGGTTTATCTGTGTCCTCACAGAAAAGTGGGCAGTAATCTTTTACCAGAGCAAGTTGTGAGCACCACTGAGCTTGACTCCAAGAGCTCTGTGAGTGGGCAGGCAGGGAGCAGGGGTAACATAAGAGCAAGAGCTCAGTGTAACTCTGCAGTGAAGACAGATACCCATCTTGTGTCCCTGCAGCACCTCCTGCTGGCAGACACCATCACTGCACTATGTGGGATGGGGCCAGGAAGCCAGCTGCCCTGCACTGCTTCCTATTCTACCTCTTGTGCTGAAAGATTGGGCTACAGTAGCTGTGAGCTTCCCACTGCTGTCCCAGTCTCCTTGTATGAGGAAAGTCAAGATCTGAGGAGAAAATTCTTGAAATGAAAGAGGAAGAAGCTTTCCAAGTATGGGCACTCGTTTTGGGTGCCCAACTAGAGACAACAGACAAAGGTGCTGAGCATGCAACACTCCTCTTGACTCCACCTGGAACTGCATGTGCTCAGTAGCAACGCTGACCAGGGCCTGGTCTTCTTGACCTGGGTAGTGAAAAACAGTGACATTGCATTAGCACAGTCTTTTTGAAAAGGCTGGCCTACAGTGTTCCCATCTCCTCTGTGCTTCCTGAACTGGGGCCCCACAGTCTGAACCTCTTCACAAGTTGTCCAGTCTGAAAGGTAACACTCTGCACATCAGTCCCTTCACTCCCTTGCTTTCCCAAAGCTGGGGCCCTGCAGGAAGTGCTACTGCAGGGTCTGAGACCAGTTGCAGCTAGAAGCCTGCAGCCCACCCAGTTGCACCTCCTGATGGGAGAAGCCAGACCCGGAGAGCTCCCCTCCCACCCAGGTTCCAGCACCCAGCAGAGGTTGGGTGTGGATCAATCTCAACCTAGCCAGCACACCTGAATGTTCCTGATGGTATCACCCCCCCGGGTGACATTGGGACAGGAAGAGCTGGGACGGTTCTCTGCAAAGCATTAACTGGACTGCACAGTGCTGTATATTGGCTTGATATGATGGATGTTATTTATAGATCAATAAAGATCCTGTGTCTTAGTCTTAGCTTTTGTGATCGATTTCCGAGGTGGGCCACACGCGGGCTGGTAGGACAGAGGGGAAGACTGGGTCATCATCTAGACATTAATGTCAAATCCTGGACCCCCTGCTCATTTCAGGCCAATCCAATGCCATCCTCCAACATGTTTTGTCTAAGGGTTTGCAGTGTTTTCATTTAACTACACTGGTTCAAACAGTTGGATGATTTATACTCCGGTGAGCATTACTGCAGAGAGAGAAAGAGGAGAATAATGAGGATATGTTCAGGGCATCTCACCCACATACCACAAACTCCACACAGGAGGGTGAACCCCGGTACTCACAAAGTGCAGATTAGGACAATGAGGCATTGACCTGCCTTGAACTGGAGTACACTGGAATGGCAGCACTGAGGAGAGATTTTTTTAATTTTTTGGAAAATTTTTTTGTGTTCCAGGTCAAATCAGTCAGATCAGTTCTGAATCCTTTTGACTGAGCAAACTGCAATCATTCAAACACCATATGTGTCGGTGCAGCCAGCAAGTATCCCCTACCCCAGACTTTTAAGCCTGGGGCTTCAGATACTTCCAAATCCTTTGATGGGCATCCTACATGCAGGTCCAAGCCCAGAGGCTTGGGGCTCGAATGCTGCCAAGTTTCACTTAACCTCAGCCAATGGCCACAGGAACAAGCTAGGGAGGAGTCCCTCATTTCCATAAAGTAGGCATATAACCAAGATCCTCCCACTGGAAGCTGGCCAGTGGGAAGCTAATTACAAGGGTATCATAGGGAGTCAAGTCTGCTTTTGAACAGGGGTGCACCCTCCACTACACACTGCCATTTAAATCCATTTCAGCTTGAGTATCAGACTAGTGCAGCAATTACACTTGATCTTAGCTCATAGGAGGCTGAGAAGCAAGAAGAACCAACCTTAAGAATAGATTAAGCATTGAGGAAAGATCCCACAGCTGTCTGTGGGCTGACGCACAGCCAGGGCCTAACCCAGTAGGCAACACTGGGGTGGGGCATACATGATACACCTATCAACCAAATGTTACACACAGCACTCTCTGGAAGAACTAGAGAATGGGCTTGTGATGGGAGTATCGCTATCAGAGCCTTTCCAGGAGTGGCTCCACCCTCCTGTAATGGGCCAGTCGCCTTCTTACTCTCCTGCCATGCCTTGATCTTATTTGATTAATAGATTGTTGTAATCAGTGGGCGGCTGCCCATTTTACACACCCCAGTGATGGGGGCGCTACCTGCAGCTCCTTTTCCTCCCCTACACTGCAGCCCAAGCCTCGCAGATGGTGCTGACGTGGTTTGACCTGGGTCCTGTTATGTCTTGGCCCTCCCCTTTACTCCTGGGGCTCCTTGCTGCCCCTTCCCACTCGGGGCTCCTCGCTGCCCCCTTCACTCTGGGGCTGGGGCCAATGCACCCCCAAGATGCTGCGCCCTCTCAGGTGCCAGGACCCCCACACTACTGTGGAGTCCCTATGAGGCCTCCTCCAACCCCTAATAGCCTCACCCGGTCCTCTGGTAAAACAGTAAACACAAAGCACAAAGCCCCTGGGCTATAGCGTAAAACTAAACCGTCCGGTCAAACAACATTTGATCCCTACCAGGAAAAATACTCCAGCCCATGGCAGCAAACCAGGGGATGCTCATGCAGACAATCCTTGCCCCTCTCTCTGCACTGGCCGAGCTCCCCACTCCTTGGCAGCTGCGCCTCCCCCTTCTCACCACCAGGGGTCTCTCTTGAGCCGTCTCTGTTCTCAGATCCAGCGCCCTTTTACTCCAAGCTCACCAGGCCAAGTACTTCTTTCACCAGGTGTTCCATCCGCCTGGGATTCTCCTCTTGGCCATTTCCTCTGGCACCTGGCCATTTAGCTATAGAAGGTGGAGGTTTTTAGTCGCCTCCTACTCGCCTTTTACCCAAGGTGCACCGTGTGGGATTTGTTGGGAGTTATCCCCCACAGGTAGTCCCCCCACACTAGCCAACCTTGGTAGGATGCCACGTAGGCCGGTCTTCTCTCCCTATTTTAAATGTTCATGAGGATAGCCCTGGGCAGGGCGTGTCTTTCTAACGGAGGCGACAGGCACATTATTATTGTCGTTGGGAATCTGTCTCCCTGTTGCTTCCCTGTCTCGCTCCAGTCGTCCTTCTCTAGGTCTTGGCTTTCCTTCTCCAGATGCCCGACTGGCTGGCCCGCCCTGAGAGATCCTCGAATTGGAGGGGTCACTCTGCCCCCTAGCAGCAAGGTTAGGGCCTCTCAATATATATCCCCTTCTCTCCCTTGTCGGAGGTCCTTCTGTTCCTTCTGGTCCCTCTTCCTCCTCGTACTGTCTTGAAAGAAAGTCAGCATTTCTATTCTGGGTTCCTGGGCAGTGTTCCACCTTAAAACAGCACAGTTGAAGGCTGAGGGCCCACCTCATGAGTCTTGCATTGTCAGTCTTCATACTCTGCAACCAGTGCAGGGGTGCATGATCGGTGATCAACGTGAACTTCCGCCCTAATAAATAGTACCGGAGTGTTTCAATGGCCCATTTAATTGCTAGACACTCTCTCAACCGTGGCATAAGTCCGCTCCAGTGGGTGTAGCTTCCTACTTATGTAGGCTATAGGGTGCTCATCTTCTCCTTCCCTTTGAACCAATACTGCACCAATAGCCATATCTGATGCATCGGTCTGCACCAGGAAAGGTTTGCTAAAATCAGGTGTACATAAAAGTGGTTTTAAGCATAGCGTATCCTTCACCACTCGGAATGCCTTCTTGGCAGCCTGTCTCCTCTGTTCTTCTGACAGGCGCGGGGCCAGCTCTACGTCACCCGGTCCACTTTCCTTTGTTAACGTGGGTCTCAACTCTGATTCCTCGGGATGAGGGGCTAAGTACATACACTCCCGGTCCTCCCACTTCTTTAACATGTATACTTGTTTCTTTTTTTCCTTACCTATCTGGTGTACCTCATAGTCTACGGGCCCCACTCAGTATGATTTCATAGGGTTCCTGTCACTGGGCAAGTAACTTACTTTCACTGTCCGGCAACAGGACCAACACGTAGTCCCCCACATCAAACCAATTTTGGGGGCTCTGAACCACAAACTTTTTTAGCATCTGTTTCAACGTCTGTGTAGCAGAGCACTAGGGTGCTGGCTACTAGCAACAGTAATAAGGACAGCTGCCAATTAATAGGGCAGCACAGGTGAGGGTTGCCAGGGCAACTAATGTTGGTCAGCTGGCCAGGAGGGGGCAGGGCCGGGCCTTTATAAGCAGCCCAGGCCGGGGCCTAGAGAAGCAGTTCCCCTCTGCAGTCGCAGGAGCAGGAGCAGGAGCTCTGTGGGTGAGCTGAGCAGCCCGGGTCGATGGTTGCAGCCTGACCACTCTGACCGGCTGCAATGATGCAGAGGTAAAGGGAACTCTGACGGAGGTAAGACAGGGCCAGCATAGAGCGGAGCTAGGTTTATGAGCTTGGGGGTTTATGATTGCGTTATGAGCTGGTAGGCTTCTTGTTTATGTTGCAGCCGCTTGGCTCATGGTTTCGTTATCGTTACACTGGAGGACCGGGTGAGGCTGTAGGGGTGTGAGGAGGCCTCACGGGAGCTCCCCAATAATCTGGGGGTCCCGGGTGCCCAGTAGTGGCACAGCGAGCGGTGCCAGTGGGGCACAGCTGTTTGCGCCGGAGAGGCGCGATGTGCGGGGTTTCAGACCCCAGCCTGTGAGGGCGGTATTTTGCCCAGTGGGGCAAGCGACCCAGGAAAGGGTCAAGGGGCCAGGCACAGCTGCAGCCACCTGAGCCCCAAGCGAGGGAAACGTGCGAGCGAGACCCCGGGGGGGGGGCAACGAGCGTGAGAGGTGCGGTATAGACCCGGGGGGGGGGCAACGAGTGCGAGAGGCACAGTATAGGCCCCGGGGGGGGGGGCAACGAGTGCGAGAGGCGCGGCACAGGCCCCAGAGAGGGCGAGGGTGAGGGCTCAGCTTTGGGGGCGCATTGGCCCAGCCCCGGAGCTAAAAGGGGGCAGTGAAGAGCCCCGGAGTTAGTGGGGTATCCTGACCCCAGCCCAGCAGGGCAGTATCGGGAGTAAAGCCCGAGTAGGGCGTAAGACCCCAAAAGAGGGTCAGGGGGCCAGGCGCGGCATAGGCCCCAGACAGGGGGCAACGGGTGTGAGAGGCGCGGCATAGGCCCCAGACAGGGGGCAACGGGTGTGAGAGGCGCGGCATAGGCCCCAGACAGGGGGCGCTGGTGGTGAAACCAGCTTGGGGGTGCCAGGTAGGGCGCTGAAGTGTAAGGGCTTGATAACGCCCCGGAATAGCTGCGAGGCTTGGGGCGTGCTGAAGGGGAGGTTGGAGGCATGCATTGCCCATAAGGCTGGGGGTGTTGAAGCACCCCACTTGGAACAGAGGTAATACCAGCGGTGTCAAGGTGGAAGTAGGCAGCCTCCCTTACTGAACTTTATAAGATCAAAGACGTGGCGGGTGAGAAGACGGTGCTGGGCCACCTTTAATTGACACAGGAGGGGGCGCTAGCGGGATCATGGCCGCCCCTGCACCCACTCCGTGACAGTCTGATTAAAACGTTCCACAAGCTTGTCTGTTTGGGGATGATACATGGCCTTCTTCAGATGTTTAATCCCCAAGGCTTTACTCACTGCCTCAGACACACGTGACGTAAAGTTCATTCCTGATCGGTTAGTAGTCCTTTAGGGAGTCCTGCTCAGGAGAATATTTTCAAAAGTTCATTCACCACCTTTGGCGCGGACACTGTCTGCATTGGCACAGCTTCTGGGTACCGTGTCACATAATCCAGTAAGACTAATATGTACTGGTTTCCCGTGCTACTTCGAGGGAGTGGCCCGATGATGTCCACTGCCACCCTCTCAAAGGGAACCTCTACCAGAGGCATTGGGACTAAAGAAGCTTTCGCAGGTGGCCTTGGGTTTGCTTTTTGGCAGATGGGATACAAAGCGCAATATCTAGCAACTTCCCCCATCATACCTGGCCAATAAAACCTTGCTTGAATGCATGCTTGTGTTTTGTCCCGTCCTAGACGCCGGCTGTAGCAGGGCACTAAGGTGCCTGCTACTGACAGACAGTAATATGGGCTCAGCTGCCAGTCACCAGGGCAGCACAGGTGTGGGTTACTGAGACAACCAGTCCGGTCAGCTGACCGGAAGGGGGCAGGGCCTGGCCTATATAAACAGCCAGGCTGAGGCCGGAGGTCAGTTCCCCTCTGGCAGTAGAGGAAGAGGGAGCTCTGTTGGAGCAAGCAGAGCAAAATGTAGCAGAGAAGCCTGATGGCCGGAGCAGCGTCTGCTTGACAATACTGGGTGGAGGAAACCCTGATAAGGATATATGTGAAGGATAGCCAGGTTGGCTTGGAATTTATGTTGGAACCCAGGACTGGGAGTTTTCTGTTTTGTTGTTGTATAAGACTGGAGGACCAGGCGACGCTGTAGGGGTTGGAGGAGGCCACATATGAGCTCCCCAGAAGTTGGGGGGGAGGGGGGTTCCTGGCGCTGGAGAGGGCGCTGCATTTTGGGGTGTCCCAGCCTCGGTGTGGGCAATATCGGTGAGAAGCCCAGTGGGCTTGAGACCCGGAAAAGGGGTCTGGGGCCAGGTAAGGCCAAGGCCACCTGAGCCCCAATTGTGGAAAGCCCCAGTGGGGCGTAGGACCTGCAAAGGGGGTCTGGGGCCAGGTAAGGCCGAGGCCGCCTGAGCCCTATTGAGCAAGGCCCTGGTGGGGGCGAGAGCGCGAGGCAAGGCCCCAGTGCAGGCGGGGGAATCGCGAGGCAAGGCCCCAGTGCGGGTGTGAGCGCGAGCAAGGCCCCAGGGAGAGCGATCTGTATAGAGGCAAGCCCAGGGAGGGTGATCTGTATGGAAGCAAGGCCCCCGGTGCGGGCGACGGTATAGAGGCACACCCGGTGCGGGCTGCGAGGGCCACGGGAGACAGGCCCTGGAGTGGGCTGCAAGGGCTGCGAGGTGAGACAGGCGGGCACGGAGACGAGTCCGGGGACCCGTGAGGGCACGGGCAACTGTGGGACTCACGTGCAGCCCCAAAGGTCAGAGTGCACTGAGCAATTAGATTAGCCAAGATACATCAGGGCACCGTGCCAAAGAGGAAAGAAGGCAGCCTCCCTTTAACAATATTTACCAGCAAGACGTGGCGGGCAAGATAAAGAGGGTGCATCTAAGACCAGTTTGGCACAGTAGCAGGGTGCTAGGGGAGTTCACGGCACCCCTAGGTTGCGCGTTGCCACACTTGCCCACAGGGAGCTCATGAGCCACCTTCAACAAAGCCCATTGATACTGCCGCAGGACCAACAGCTGAGCAACCCCCTCTCCTTCTGGCTTCCCTTGATCGATCCAGTATAGGAGGCTGTTCCTCACCTCAGGGTTGTTCTCATCAGTTCTGGCCTGAATACCTCACGGTTTCTTTGAGCGAGGTGTTCCTGCAGCACCCACTGAAAGTCTGTCTCTTGACTTTGCTCCAGTTGAAAGTGTTCATCTTCCCCCAACTGGGCAATATCCACCCTCTGTCCTGCTTCCTCTTCGGGGGGGGGAGTTGCTCAGTTTCACCCATGAAACCCTCTGCGGTTTCTTTACACCTCACACCAACTATTTCTTCTAACAACTCGGGCCAGTCGCAGCCCAGTACCACTGGCTGGGGTAAATGTTCTGTGACCCCTACTAGAATCTGGCAGGTCTTATTGCCTACTTGAAGGGTGACCCTCACCCTGTCAAAATTGGGGGGGTCCCCACACCAACACTGCACCCTCACGCGATCCACTCGTCTTATCTCCCTTGCCGGTAACACATTGCTCTGCACCACTGTCTGCACTGAGCCCGAGTCCAGCATAGCCACTACTCTTTTTCCCCCTATGGTTACTTCTACAACCGGTGAGGGCAGCTTGTGGCCAACACGGGCTACATAGCTGCACATTCCTACCTGCATTGTTGGACTGGGTCGGGTGCTTCCAATCACACTGGCTTGCAGGGTTGGTTGTCCTGCTGCTTGATCCTGTGAGCCTTGTACTGCTTGGTGTGGTCGACCCAGCTCTTGTTTCCCTGACTCTGGGCTGGGGGTTAGCATCCATCCACATTTTTCTCTCCACATGGACCCAAGGGTTCTCTTCTTCATACCAGCAAACCAGCATCTTATAAAGCATACCGCCGTATAAACCTTTCCTGGCCAATGCACCACTGTGATGGCAGTATCGCTATCAGAGCCTTTCCAGGAGTGGCTCCACCCTCCTGTAATGGGCCAACTGCCTGCTCCCTCTGCTGCCATGCCTTGATCTTATTTGATTAATAGATTGTTGTAATCAGCAGGAGGCTGCCCATTTTACACGCCCCGGTGACAGGGGGCACTACCTGCGGCTCCTTTTCCTCCCCTACACCGCAGCCCAAGCCTCGCAGATGGTGCTGATGTGGTTTGACCTTGGCCCTGTTGTGTCTTGGCCCTCCCTGTTCCTCCTGGGGCTCCTCGCTGCCCCCTCCCGCTCGGGGCTCCTTGCTGCCCCCTTTACTCGGGGGCTGGGGCCAATGCACCCCCAAGATGCTGCGCCCTCTCAGGTGCCAGGACCCCCACACTACTGTGGAGTCCCTATGAGACCTCCTCCAATCCCTAATAGCCTCACCTGGTCCTCTGGTAAAACAGTAAACACAAAGCACAAAGCCCCTGGGCTATAACGTAAAACTAAACTGTCTGGTCAAACAACATTTGATCCCTACCAGGAAAAATACTCCAGCCCATGGCAGCAAACCAGGGGATGTTCATGCAGTCAGTCCTCGCGCCTCTGTCTGCACTGGCTGAGCTCCCTCTCCTTGGCTGCCAGAGGGGAACTGCCACCCTGCTCTCCTGCCTGGGCTTAAGAAGGGATAAGCCCTGCCCCTTCCTGTCAGCAGGTTTTGCTGGTTGCCCCAGCAACCAGCACCTGTGCTGCCCTGGTGACTGGCAGCTGCACCCCCCCTTCTCACCACCAGGGTACTCTCTTGAGCCGTCTCTGTTCTCAGACTGGTACCTAAGTGCTCTGCAACAGGGCTTCTAGTAACATGCTGCTGTATTCAAACTAACATTCACTAGCAATGCCTGGAGATGAACAAGGCTCAGAATTGAAAAATAAAGGCAAAGAGCTACCTGGGGACAAAGGAGCCATCATATCCCTGAGGGCTCAGCCACAGTAGGGACAGTTTCCTTGCCAGCCTCCAGAGTTTTAAGGCAGCCTTGATTGTTTATCTGGCCAGGTAGATGAGGCTACAGCAATGAAGACTGGGGCAAGGGAGGGTGTGGAATCCCTTTCATGGGAGATTCCCAGAAGAGGCTGAGCAGGCAATTACCAGGCTGGTTTGGGGACAGCACATCCTGCACCTGCTCAGAGGCCTGGACTCAAGGATCTAGGATGTGCCTGACAGTCCTTGAAGCCTATGACCTTCACCTTGCTGTTTGAGTTTAGATAGCATTAATAGGGGCAGAAAAGACTCTCCTGTTAAGGTTACTGATGGGAAAAGCCTTGGCTTCAGTAAATTTGCTTTATAAAGTCATCCAAGCAGAAATATATAACCCCTCACCCACACCAAGATGGAAGCAGAGGTGAATATTGGGGACTACTTCTTTTCTTTATCTCACTGGATCCCCAATGGCTTTATAGACTGTCCACACAGGGGGCCATGTCACCAGTTCTGTTCCATATGGAAAGGCTGTAAAGTTCACTTTTGTGCCAAAATGGCACATCTCTTTGTAATAGAGCTGTTGGACCTCGAAGTGGCCATGAGCAGCATGACCCAGGGGCTGCACCATAGGGCTGTACACTCATGGGCTCTACCAATGTGGACCACCCCACTGTATCCCATGTGCAGAAGGGTCCTTTCCATCTAGTATGTGTGTACAGTGCTCCAGACTCAACCTCAGCTCTCCAGCCATGGGCTCCCATGGTGTACTATGCTATGTCGCAGGGTCACCCTGGGTCATGGGCTCCCCCTGCACTGCAAGCTGCACCATACCATGTCATGCCTCACCAGACCACACAGCATTGCTCCTGTCACAGGGGCAAGGTGTGGAAGCCAAAGACAGGAGGAGCCTGGAAACCTTGGCTGCTGCTACAGCTGGGGCAATGGAAGGCATGGTGGGTGGGCGGGAGCCTGGAGGCTAAAAATAAACCCAAATGATAGATAGCCCTACTTTAGAACAAAACACATGTGTAAGGAGCCAGACACAGATCTTCTCCTTTGTGCAATTATCCAGCCTATCAGCACAAGGATGGCTGTAACTCAGGGATGACTAATACTGTTTGTACCTGCAGCATGGTGCATGCAGTGGTGTGTTTCACCTTTGCAACATATTGGGCTCATTTTACAATGGAGAAACAAAGGTGAAGCCCTCCAAAAAATAGCCAAATGTGAGGCAAAATTTGGGATGACTGTGTGTTAATTAGAAAAGCTTTTATAAGAATGTTGTGGAAGAGGTAGAAGTGCCAGTGTTTCTGTGTCTGTGCAGGTATTTAACAGATAGCAAGCCACATATTGGGACAAGTAAGTATCTAACATGCACTCCCATGCATTTGCATTTCACAGACCTGCATTTTGCATATTGGTTTGTATTCCATCATGGAGAGAACACAATACCAGCAAACTCTCCCCATGCCTGAAAAAGGGTGTTTGTACCCCAAATCTTACAAAGAACAATTTTTCCAACTACTTAGTTGGTCTAATAAAATATATCACATTTACTCAAAGAGTCTTGTCTGCCTATCTAACAGAATTGATGAATTTGTGGGGTGGTTACTGTTCTTTGCACCAAACGGCTTCCTGGGGTTGGCTCTTACCACCCAATCCTCACCTTTGCAGCTGCTGCACATGATCTTTTCCCTGAGTATGGTAGTTTTCCAGGAGACATTTGTTAGCAAATTGGTAATGATGACCAAAGAGTTTCTGCAGCTTGAATTCATACCCGTCACTATACCCAGAGCCAATGGGTTGTTTGCCCAGGGAAGAGACAGGGAGATACAGCAAGAGGGTCAGACCTAGGGAAAGCTGGAGAAGTTGTGAAGTCCTTAGTAATATAGGAAGGAAAGGAGTTAAAATTGGCAGACCTTGGGGGTGAGGGCTAGGTTACCCCACACATTCACCAAGGAGAAATGCTCTTAGTCCAGCCCCTTTACCCTCGTACTTACCCAGGAGAAGCTCACCCTTCAGTGATATTTGCCTCCAGCTGGACCTCATTCCTTCCCCACACCCTTCTTGCACTGTATTCCTGGCCCCAGCTTCCCAAACCTTCCCATATGCCCCCTCTTTCTTTCCCTTTCTGCCCCCTCCCACTACCACAGGGAACAAGTAATATGCCCAGGCTCCTTGTATTACCTCATCATCACTTGCATCATCAGTGGGCTATAATCATAAGATGTTTGGATAGGGATGATCCTGCCTCGGGCAGGATATTGGACTAGATGACCTCTGGAGGTTCCTTCCAGCCCTACTGCTCTATGACCCTGTAATGACAGATACCCTTCCATTGCTGTTGTGCTTTTCAAAGGTATCCTGTGTCCAGAGACATTTGAACACTGTCTGTTCTCCAGACATTGGCATGTGATGTAGCAAGTCTTTCAACATAGTCTTCCTACATAACTATTCCATACTATATGTCCCTTCTTTGTTCCCTGACCTTTGTGGGATTATGCAGCAGACCAGGTACTGGTGTTCACAACCTCTTACAAATTTAATAAGCTTTTCTCTAGATTTTCTATACTTTTGAGAAAATGTCTCACCGGAGTCCAGGTAGGAATTTCCTCACAGTCTGGGAAAGAAGGACAGGGCATCATCTGGCCCTGGGGCATGGGTGGAGCTGAGATTTTGAAAAGGGGTGTGCAGATGGTGTGGTACATCATCACACATGCTGTCAGAATATTATGGCAGAGTGCTGTCAGAACTGCACTTTGAAAATGTCAGTAAAATACGTAATACAAACAGTGTTTCCTTAAATTAGACAATTTGTTCAAATATTATGTTTATAAATATCACAACAATAAAATCTCAAAATATACAAGGAAAAAAAATTCTAATAAAAAGCCCTGGAGCATAAATCCTGTCTAAGATTCTTTGAAAGCACAGTGCACCACTCATTATTGCTTTATAATACCCTTCATACCGAGAAAATAATAAATTATTATGTTCAATTACGTTCACCCTATGAAACTGTAGAGCCCGAGTCTCCACAACAGAGGAGGAATGCCCTCCATATACATCTATAGGAAACTTCTATTTTTTTGTTTGCATTTCAAATTCTATATGGGGACATTGGAGACAATGATAGTAATCTGGATGTATGACCCCATAACCAAGGTTGGGATCTGGCAACATACACTGTTCTACCTTTTCTGCACAGCTCACCTGAGGTATACTGCAAGCATAAATGTGCTCCAGTAGTGTGGGGGTGAAGGTAGCAAAAAGCCCAGGTGGATGCAGCTAACTTTGGAGAGCGACACAGCTGCTGTGTTATCTAAATGACACTACCCAAAAGTGCCCTGGATAGAGCAGGTGCAGGACAGGAAGTTTGGATCTGAATCTGTACTTCCCCATAGGAGCAGAATCTGGAAGGGGCCTTCTGGGCCAACAGGTGTGTTTGCATTTTAAATGTCCAGGTCCAGCAGAGAATAGAGGTGAACATAAACCTCACAGTTCAGATCTGAACTCCCCGAAAGCTGGAGGAGGTGACCAGATCATAGGTTTGATTCCCAGCCTGTTTTATAAGATGATGGAAGGAATTGCAATTTCAGCTCTGAAGCTCCATGGGAATTGTCAGAGAGCCAAATGCTGCACTCTGCTACTTGGTGCAGCTCCCATGGACCCAGTGTCATCCCCCACTTGCTTCTTAACCAGGGCAACACAGCCTTCTCCTTGCAGGATTGTTATGGGCCCATTTTGGATGAGACACGTTCAATGCTTGTTGTGGTGCTCACCCCACTCACAGCAGCCGAGCTCCTTCTACTGCCCTGCTGGGGACTGAAGTCAGGACAGGCTGAGGGCAGCAGCAAGTCTCCTATGTCATTCCTGAAGCTGTGCTGGGTTTTCTGCAGAGGGCTCCCATCTCATCATTCACACACCCAGGTGTCTTTGGGATCTGACAAGATACCTTGACATAGGCTGCCAGCTGGAACAGTGGAAAAGGAGTGGTCAAGAGTATACTAAAGAAATGAATGGACATTGTTCTTTAATGAAGACATTTGTACAGACATACACATCCATTATCCTGCTTCAAGTCCCTCTGCAGTATTCTGGGTTAATGCAGTACTGCTTTCTCCCAGGACCTCTTGGTGTACATCTGTACGGTTAGCGTGGTTCATTAATCTGAAGACAAGCCTGTCAAGCTGTGCACTCTCACTGACCACCTACTGGTGATGGAGCAGCAGTGCAACTTCCAAGGGTGACATGTACAGGACTGTGCTGCACCAGTAAGAATCTATTTGTAGCCTAAGAAACAGCTCAGGCCACAGACAGAAGTGCTTGAGGCAGCAATGCTATTCTACACCACGCTGTGGGCTCCTGTTGCAGCCAGGGGCAGGCCCAGCTGATGGAAGCTGCAGATCCTACAACAACTGGCACACATCCTCTTCTCAGCTTTCCTACCTCTCTGCTAAGGGCAGCTCTTGCTAAACCAACCTCCACAGACTTGACTCACTTTTCCCCCAGGATAAGTCACTTAATCCTTGAGGGGAAGTTGAATGTCCTTTACATCTTTGTGCACATTTAGGAGTCTATTTCCTGGTACATTAGACACAGCAGCTACACTTCCCAGCTTCCCCCAGCACAAAGTTCACCAGTGCATCTCTACCCTGAGTGACCACCTCTGGCAGTAAAAAGGGCACTTCCCTTCATAGTTCATTCAGCCCTCAGTTTCCCTCCACGAACATGGGGATGAACAGATAGATAGATAGGCCTGGAGATTTTGAGATGCACATGCCTGGACCTCAGCTACCACCTCATTTCCCAGAGGCCATGGGGTGCCCTTCAATAACAGGCACCAGGAGAGTATGGAAAGAGAAGACCCCCCCACCAAGAGAAATACTCCACACCCCAGTGCAACCTCTGCACACAAGATGGGGGCAAGGCAGGTAGCACTGACCTGGACAGGAAAGGCTTCACAGTGCTTTCCACAGCCCCAACTGAACCAGTCAGGGGCCCAACTGGAACCATGTCCTACCAACAAAGTCTTCCATGGCCCAGACCTCTCAGAGCCATCCAGCCCCCCTAACCCCATCAGCCAATACCTAGGATGTCCATGACTTGGATGGTGACTCTGCTCTCCTCCAGGTTTCTGAGACTCTGGCAATTAGCCTTTACAGCAGGGGTGGACAAAATACTGTCCATGGGTCAGATCCAGCCTGCCAACTGACTGGATCCAGCCCATGGCTGCCCCCACAGCACTCTGCATAGGGCTGAACCCCACCTACTCTTGCCAAGACAGCTCACACCATGCCCACTGGCTCAGGCCTCAACCATGGAATCATAGCATCACTGAGTCGGAAGGGACTTAGACAGATCATTGAGTCTGACCCCCTGCCATGGGCAGGAATGAGCACTGGGGGTGGGAGGGGTCATAAGACCCCAGCCAGGTGCCTATCCAGTCTCCTCTTGAAGATTTCCAGGGAAGGTGAGAGCACCACCTCTCTGGGAAGCCGATTCCAGGCTCTGGCCACCCTTACAGTAAAGTAGTTCTCCCTAATATCTAACCTAAACCTATCCTCCCTCAGCTTGTGGTCATTGTTCCTGGTGACTCCAAGGGGGGCCCTGGTGAACAGACTTTCCCCGAGTCCCTGCTGGTGGCCCCTGATAAGGTTGTAGGCAGCCACAAGATCCCCCCTCAGTCTCCTCTTGCGGAGACTGAAGAGATTCAGGTCCCTCAGCCTCTCCTCACAGGGCTGGCCACGGAGGCCCCCAACCATACAAGTGTCCTCCTCTGGACCTTCTCCAGGTTCCCCATGTCCCTCCTGAAGTGCGGTGCCCAGAACTGGACACAGTACTCCAGCTGCGGCCTGACCAGCGCTGCACAGAGGGGGAGTAAGACCTTCCTGGTCCTGTTAGTGATGCCCCTGTTGATGCCTGACAGGGTGCGGTTGGCTCTGCCTATTGCTTCATCGCATTGGCGACTCACATTCATCCTGGAGTCCATCATGACTCCAAGATCCCTCTCTGCCTCTGTGCTGCTGAGATGGTCAGCCCCTAACCTATAATCATAATCCTGGTTCCCTCTCCCCAGGTGCAGCACCCTGCACTTGTCCTTGTTGAACCGCATCCTGTTCAGATCTGTCCACTTCTCTAACCTATCCAGGTCTGCCTGGATGCGGTCCCTGCCTGCCGGTGTATTCACTTTGCCCCACAGCTTGGTGTCATCAGTGAACTTGAACAGGGTGCTCTCCACACCCTTGTCCAGGTTGCTAATGCAGATGTTGAACAGCACCAGCCCTAGGACTGAGCCCTGGGGGACTCCACTGCCCACACCCTCCCAGGTCGACATCAACCCATCCACCACCACCATCCTCTGGGTGCGCCCCTGGAGCCAGTTTGCCACCCATGTGACTGTGCATTTGTCAATGCTGCAGTCCCTCAGCTTGCCCACCAGAATTGGGTGAGACACTGTGTCAAAGGCCTTCTGGAAGTCCAAGAAGATTACATCAACTTCCTCCTTCCCATCTAAGCTTTTTGTTACTGGGTCATAGAAAGAGACCAGGTTAGTCAGGCAGGATTGGCTTAGCACAAACCTGTGTTGGTTACCCCTCAACATCACCAGTGTGTGCTGCTTCCAGTGGGGCTGATCCCAGTGCAGCTCTGCTCTCCTTGCCTCCAGTGGGAGCTACCCAGCTGAAGCATCCCTGCCCTGCCCACTTGCCCACCTGCAGTTGTGCAGCAGGGGCAGGAGTGGGAGAAGGGGCCTCCACTGGAGGTGAGGGGAGCAAAGCAGCACTTGGCCAGCTGCAACCACACTGGGAACACCCCTGCCAACGGCTGCATGTGGTGGCTAGGACCTGGGTTGGATGGGCTGTTCTGCTCCCCTTGCCTCCAGTAGCTGCTCCTCCTCTGCTCCTGCTCCTGCCCTGCCCCTGCCCCTGCCCCTGCCCCTGCCCCTGCTGTGCTGCTCCAGGTGGATGGGTGGGCAAGGGGAAAACCTCAGCTGGGCTGCTCCCATTTCAGGTGAGAAGGGTAAAGCAGCACCTAGCCAGCTTCAGCCACACTGGGAACAGCCCTGCCAGAAACTGCGTGCTGGCCAGGGCTGGGCTGGTGGGTGCAGGCGGGAGTGCAGTGTGGGCCGCCCCAGGCAGGATTAGCCCCATGGGGAGTGCCCTGAGCTCTGCTGCATGTGCCTCTTGCCTCTTCCTCCCCCTCCTCACCCTTATCTGGCTCCTGGGACCTAGTACCCAGGCAGCCCGCACCCACAAGCTTGTCAAAGTCACTGAGATGCCAGCCCTTCCTTCAGATGCATGTCTATAAAGTGCCACTGACGTTCCAAGATCCTGCTTTCCTTATGAATTTAAATTTTGCTTTATTTTAAATGCAGAGTCTGCTATTAAGGTACTTGGAAATAAATTTATTCACTGTTGTTCATTTATGAAAGTGACAGTTTCTCAGCTGATATATGCAGGTTTATCTGCTTTGGCACTTAGCATCTCACTAGAGGAAACCAGAAAAACAATCCCAAGAACCACTGTGGAAGAGATTTCCTCCTGCACACTGGGAGGAAATTTCCAGCACAGCCCTGGGGTGTTGACATTCCTTTCTTGGCATTTTCTCCATCTGCCATTACAACTGACAACTCATAGAATCATAGATGTTAGGGTCAGAAAGGACCTCAACAGACCATCGAGTCCAACCCCCTGCATAGGCAGGAAAGAGTGCTGGGTTCAGATGACCCCAGCCAGATGCTTATCTGACCTCCCCTTGCAGACCCCCAGGGTAGGGAGAGCACCACCTCCCTTGGGAGCCCATTCCAGATTTTGGCCACTCTAACTGTGAAGAAGTTCTTCCTAATGTCCGGTCTAAATATGCTCTCTGCTAGCTTATGGCCATTATTTCTTGTAACCCCCTGGGCTGCCTTGGTGAGTAGAGCCTCACCAATTCCCTTCTGCACCCCCATGATGAATTTATAGGCAGCCACAAGGTCGCCTCTCAACCGTCTCTTGCAGAGGCTAAAGAGGTCCAGGTGCCCTAGTCTCTCCTCATAGGGCTTGGCCTGGAAGCCCTTAACTATATGAGTGGCCCTTCTCTGGACCCTTTCCAGGTTATCCACATCCCTCTTAAAGTGTGGCACCCAAAACTGGATGCAGTACTCCAACTGCGGTCTGACTGGCGCCCGATAGAGGGGAAGTATCACCTCCTTGGTTCTGTTTGTCATGCATCTGCTGATGCACGATAAAGTGTCGTTAGCTTTGCTGATGACTTTCGTCACACTGACAACTCATGTTCATCTTGGAGTCTACTAGGACTCCGAGATCCCTTTCCGCTTCTGTGCTGCTGAGCAGGTCATTTCCTAGGCAGTAGGTGTGCTGGAAATTTTTCCTCCCTAGGTGCAACACTTTGCATTCCTCCTTGTTAAATCACATTCTATTGTTTTCTGCCCATTTGTCCAACCTGTCCAGGTCTGCCTGTAGTTGTTCCCTGCCCTCCGGTGTGTCCACTTCTCTCCAGTTTTGTATCATCCACAAACTTGGACAGAGTACACTTCACTCCCTCGTCCAAGTCACTGATGAAGACTTTGAAAAGTATCAGTCCAAGGACCAAGCTCTGCGGGACCCCACTGCCCACATCCTTCCAGGTCGATACCAGCCTGTCTACAACCACTGTCTGGATATGACCCTCTAGCCAATTTGCCACCCACCGGACTGTGTAATCATCCAAGTCACAGCCTCTTAACTTGTTCACCAGTATGGGGTGGGATACCATATTGAAGGCCTTCCTGGAGTCTAAGTAAATGATATCCACCCCTACTCCTGCGACCAGGTGCTTCGTAACCTGGTCATAAAAAGAGACTAGATTAGTCAGGCATGATCTACCTGCTACAAACCCATGCTGGTTTCCCCTCAGCATAATTTTTCCTGCTGGGCTCTCTCATATATGAGCCTTAATAATCTTTTCAAAGACTTTACCGAGGATGGAGGTGAGGCTGACTGGCCTGTAGTTGCTTGGATCTTCCTTCCTCCCCTTCTTGAAAATGGGACCACATTGGTCCTTTTCCAGTCCTCCAGGACCTGGCCCATGTGCCATAAGCACTCAAATATTCTTGCCAGGGGCTGTGTAATGACATCAGCCAGTGCCTTCAGTACCCTCGGATGGAGCTCATCCGGGCCTGCCAACATAAACGCATCCAGTCCTTCCAAGTGACTCTGCAACATGTCAGGGTCAACGCTTGGTGGTCTGGTGCTCAGCTGTTGCCTCTCTACCATCCCATTGTGAGACTTGTCTTGCCCCTCGTTCAGGAACACTGAAGCAAAGAACTCAATGAGGAGTTCAGCCTTGTCCCCCCTGTCTGTCACCAATTGCTTTTGCCCATTCAGTAGTGGTCCTATACAGCCCTGGGCCTTCCTTTTACTCCCTATATATCTGAAAAACAATTTTTTGTTATCCTTAACTTGGGATGCCACCCTCAGCTCCATGGTAGCTTTGGCCTTTCTAACTGCCTCCCTACAACTGCGAGCTGAGGAGGCATACTCCTCTTTAGTAATTTCTCCCTGTTTCCACTGCTTATATCCCCCCTTTTTGGGCCTTAGGCTGCTCTGGATTTCTTTGGTTAGCCAAGGAAGCCTCTTGGCCCCTTTCCCCGTTTTCCCCTGCATCAGGATCATCTTCCTCTGTGTCTGAAGGATCATTTCCTTAAGGCACAGCCATCCTTCCTGGGCTCCCATCTCGCCAAATCACTTACCCTGCAGTGCGTCATTGACTAAACGCCTGAGTTCGCTGAAGTCAGCCTTCCTGAAGTCTAGCACTTCCACCGTACTAGTTACCTTACCCACTCTGCGCCTTATAGTGAATTCTATTATTTGGTGGTCACTGTCCCCCAGGTGACCACTGATCTTCAGGTCCCCTACCATGTCATCCCCCATTGGCAGTACCAGGTCCAGTAAGACATTCCCCCTAGTGGGACCATGTACCTCCTGCATCAGGTGGAGGTCCTGCAGACAGGATAGGAACCTGCGTGAATGGTAGGAATTTGCTGTCTGTGTCTCCCAGCAGATGTCAGGGTAGTTTAGGTCCCCCATGACTACTGCTTCCCTAGTCTTTATGGTCTCTGAGAGCTGCTTCAGGAGTTCCAAATCTAGTTCTTCCCCTTGGTGTGGGGGTCTGTAGCAGACCCCTACCACCAAATCCCTTTCCACTTGACCTCCATATATCCTAACCCACAATTCTTCCACTTTCTCCTTCTCCAATTCCATTTTTATAAGGGTTGATGTATAACGCTCCTTGACATAGAGTGCAACCCCTCCCCCTCTCCTCCCTGCTTTCTGTACAGTTTATAGCCAGTCGTGGGTAGAGTCCCACCAGGTTTCTGTTAACCCCACTAAGTCATAAGTGTTCTCTGCAAGCAGGAGTGATAGTTCATCCTGCTTGTTCCCCATGCTCCTAGCATTTGTGTATAGCACTTGAGCCCTGTGACTGGTGCCTTTGTTGCCCCCCAGCTCTGATGCCCAATGGGCCCCTTATTGCTTACCAGCTTATTGCTTACCTGTACTGTACTGCTGGATGTCCCATGGATTGCAGGTTCCTGATGTTCTCCTTCTTCTGCCTCCCCATTCCTTGTCTGAGCTAGTTTAAAGCCCAACATAGGAGATCAGCCAACTCATTGGCAATGACACCATTGCCTCTCATTGCTTTGGCCATTGCTGACTCAAGGCTGAGAGCTGACACAAGAACATGCAGGGGATTTCAAAGCATGCTCCTTGTAAGGGCTTTGTACCAATGAAGCCATAGTGTTACAGTGACACTAGTTCCATATTACAATGTGGCAATGCCATGCTGATGCACACACACATGCACAACACAGAAGAATGTGTGCAGAGATATACCAAACATGTGAACTGTTTGAAGAAAGATGGATTCAATGGGATGCCCTAAAAAAGACATTGCCCTTCATGCAATCACACAATTCTCCCAAATTAATCCTCAGTTTTAATGGATTAGATAATATACTTTGCAAGTGGACTTCAAGATGGGTCAGGACAACAAGAGAGGGTATGTGGACGCATTTCTGTTTTGGATTTAATTTTCTGTTGCAGCAGTCCTCCCCCCGCCCCCCACTGCTATCCCACATTGCATTGCTTCACAACAAGACACATTTCTATTTACCTGTGTGTTCCCTATTGCCCTGGGGTCAGGTGAACAGATGTTACATTCTTGCTTTAAAATGTTGTTCCCCCTATGCAGTCATACCTTCCTGGACTCAAATGTTCTCCTCAGTATGACTGCAAATGTTCTTGTCAGGATGGTAGCAACCACAACTTTTGTATCCATCTTCCACTGTGCAGAGGTCATGGGTTTCCTTGTAACCTGGAGAGAACAGAAAATCCATTCTAGCCTTAATAGAAACCACTATAATGAAGAGGCATACTGGCATATGCCCAAGTCTATGACAAAGTAGGTTTAGTCCTGTGCTACAGCAGAATTATAAGCCATAGCGGTTAGAAACTGGCACTCCTGCAAAGCCCCAGGGGGCTGTCCCTATGCTTAAAGGCATAATTCTGGTATTTTGTGAACAGTATTTTGTGGCATCCAGGTGACCACAGACCCCAGCCCTAGCCTGGACTCTGATGTAAAGGAGATCTCTCAGAACTTCCAAGATCTCTACCCTGTGTACTAACCCAAGGCAAATCCAGGACATGGGACAGCTCCCAGGTAATGCTTTATGGAATAGTCACTTAGGCAATGAAACTGGGAGCGCTCTTTTGGCCTCTCCTTTGTGCATAAGGAAGACATCAAAGCAAGGCTGGTCTTAGAAGATAACTTTAGATGACATAATAACAAGGTAATTTGTTCCAATTGAAGTGGAGGACTGTGCCAGGCATTCTTGATTTCCATGACTGTTTTGATTAATAGAGGATCCTGCTTAGTGAAGCTCACAGGACTAAGAAGCTTAGGGTCCTGAATGTGGAGGAGATCTGCAGTTTGTTCAAGTCAAAAGTACTAAATGACTTGGAGATTGTATATGAACCATAAGGAAAAATTAGCATGGAAAGGCTGAAAGCCTAGTGGGATGAGTAACCACTTTGCAAAAGGCATTAGGCAAGACAGCCTGGAGAGGGAGAGCACAGGGCACCCACCATTGAGCAGCTGGGGCCAGATTCTCTTCCATCTTCACTGGACAATCTATTCCAGCTGAACTTAGGCACCTAAGTGTGATTTTACTGCCCCCTGCTCATGTCAACTAATGCAAAAGGTAGGTAAGTCCTCCTCCTCACTGCTTTTTTGTGACTTAGTCATAAGGGTCAGATGTCAGGATGTTACAAAAGCAGACATATTCATGGATTTTCAGGGAATCTAGAAGGGTGAGTTAGAAATATACTTAGTCACCAAAGTCCACTGAGATGCTGTAACAGGGCATCTTTAATGAGAAAAAGGGCAGCAGACAGAGCCTAGAAAGCTGAACAGGGGCTAGCCACAAGGAGGAAGGCAACAAAGAAACGTTGTTGCCAGGAAGAGAGCTGCCTATCAGAGGCAAGGGGCAGACATTTGGCCAGTTAAGAGAACTCTGCCTGGGGGGAGTTGGCTGTAAGGGAATAGGTACCTAAGGAAATGGGTCAGTAAGCTGGTGCAGCAGGGAGACTGCTAAAACAGCAGTCATCAGCTGCCATGGCCCCCAGCCTTCAGGCCCTTAACAAGAAACCCTGCTCAGCTGGAGCGCCACCTGACCAGAAGGGGCGGGGCTTAAGATGCATATAAGTGCAGGGCCTAAGCCAGATCAGGCAGGCTGGCCAGCAAGCTACAGTGTGAAGCTCCTAGTGGTAGACTGCAGGAAAGGGCTCTGCTGATCCATGGAACCCCTTAATGATTCAAGTAAGGTGTGGTAAGAATAGCCACACGTTGCCAGCTTCACCAGTTTGCATGTGTGTGCACGTGCTTGCGTGTGTGCGCATGTGCATGTGAGAGAGCAAGAGAGAGGGGTGAGGGAGAAAGCTGAGGGTGGGCAGACCATAAAAGTGCAAATGCATGGACATTTGGGGTATAAAACCCTTCCCTGATGAGAATCACAGTTGGGAAGGGGATATTTGGGACTCCCTTCCCCTCCCCCAAATAAAAGGGGGGATCCTGCAAAATGTGTCCTGGTGCTGCTGATACTGCTTTTGGTTCTCTGAAAAAGATCCCAGCAAGGGGATGCACACAATAAAAATATTACCAAATAAATCCTGCCTCACTAGGTTTGTGAAGGAAGCTTGAGGCATCAGCAAGTTGACTCCTACTTCTTTATTTCATAGAAGAGGTCCAAGGCAGCCAAGCTGGTCAGGGTCCATTGGTAACAGATGGGAGAAGCTGCCATCCCAGGAGTGCCAGAGCTATTCCAAAGACCACATTAAATCTCATGTTCTAAAATTGTATTTACACTTTCTTTTTTTACAACAGCTTGACCAATCATGTATTCCAGATGGTTGTATAAAACAGTTTGGGCACAGTGTTCATAAATCTGCCCAAGTACAAACATCTTAATTCTAATAAAGAGATAACAGTTAAATATCAGTACAGAAATGCATGATATTGGTCAGATCAAGACCAAGGATTCACCTTAGCCAAGTCACTCCTTGAGCTTGTGGTTTAGGCACCCTATCTTCTTGTAGCTACTGACAACTGCCTGATGGTGAGTCATAGTGCCACGTTCAGCTGCTTTGGACTCCCGATCCTCAACAGTGAAGGACCTGTTCCTCTTTCCCCTTCATGGCTGGGACTTGACACAGACCAGCTGAGATAGGGAGTCAGTTGGGGCCAGAAGGAAGAGAACAAGGCAGGGTGAAGTTGTCCTAGTGAGACAGCTGCTTCCCAGGCAAGGAGGGGTCCAAGGGTTAAGCCATCTTCCAAGGGGGCTGAAGAGTTTCCATTGTTGTTTATCATTCTTCGGTGAACATTGAATGCAAAGTGAAGTGGACAACCCCGAGGGAAGGGCCAGAGAGGACTCAGGAAAATCATGGCCCAATGACTGGAGATCTTTGCCAGGAAGCTGGAGGGGTAGGTTCAAAATCTTCCTGAGTAAAAGAGGAGGTCTGGTTAGTAAAAGAATAAGAAGTGCTTCTGGGATTATTATATACTGAGTTCTGTATGAGCATGTAGACAGGCAGGGTTCTTTGGGTAGATGTGATATCTTTTATTAGACCAAATAAATAGTTGGAAAAAAGTATGAGCATGTCTGCACTTTTGTCAGTAGGTGAAGCTATTCCATGCTGTGTTTGTCTCCCAGCCCTGTCTGCTGTTAGAGCTGGAAGACCATTCAGCTAAGCCACCTTCTGCTTGTACACTGCTGTCTGAAGTAGTGAAATAGGGTGACTGAGGGAGGCATAGGGACAGATCTAGCAAAGAAAGTATTAAAATAAAAACTTGCTTCAGGAAAATGAGGCTTTATTTTTCAAACACCAATGTGTGTCTTCTTGGAAACCTACTCGACTTGTTCCTTGCTGGTTTCCATTCTGTCCTCTGAAGGAAGTATTTAGGGTCAGATCCTATTCCACAACATTGGGCACCTAAAAGTTTCAAGAGCAGATTAGACAGGCAGTTGACTGGAATGGTTTAGTTAAGGATGATCCTACCTTGAACAGGGGGCTGGAATAGGTGACTTCAAGAGGTCCCTTCCAAGCCCCACTTCTTATGATCTGACAGGTGCCCAGAGTGATTCTATTGCATCCTGTTCAAGTCCCTGAAAATCTATGAATGCATCTACTGTTGTAAAACAGCATAATCTCATCCTTAAGATTGAGTTTCAGAAGAAGAGTGGCCACAGCCACCTTTTGCATGAAAACTATTTTTAAATGGGAGGATAGGACAGAGTCTGCCCCTTAGATTCCACCTTCAAAGAAAACCCATGTTCTCCCTCCCCTGGCTCGGGAAGATGTTTCACAATTAAGATAAACTGAGCTAGATCTCTTTGTCCAGCTGGGATGACTTCCCATCCCCAGTGCAAGATCTGGCAGGGGGTGGGAGGCAGCCCAGCTGGGCTGCTTCCCTGTCCCCTGTGCTACGTTGTGATGTGCCCCACGCTGGGCTGCCTCCTGCCCCAGCACGATGTAACACAGGGGACGGGGAAGCAGCCCAGCTAGGTTCCCTCCTTCCCCCAGCTGGGCTGACTTCCCACTCCCAGCAAAATTTGAAACAGCGTTGAAACAGCCTTTTTGTTTCAAAGGAACGGAATGGAACATCTGTTTCAACTTAAAATGAAATTTGATACAAAACAATGTTCTATGGAACCGTCAAAACTCAAGCAAAATGGAACAGTGCCTTTTTGCACAGCCCCCCTCGCCCTGCTTGGGGCTGGCACATGAGGGAGCCTAGAGCTCCCCCAGGTTTCCACATGGGAGCAGAGTGGGACAGGAATAGCCTTCCTTGAACTGGTCCCTTCAGGGGCGAATTTGCTCCTGACAGGTTCACATGTAGACACACTCCCAGGGAAAGCTTACTGCAGAAATACTGTGCAGTAAGCTTTCTGCACATTAACTGCACATGTCTGTGTGCCTTGTATGGAGAAATATGCTTGTGCAGACTACAGAAGGAAAAGAAGCATGGCAGGTCTGGGATAGCAGTGGTAAAAGAAAAGGCAGAGTAAGAGTGAGGCACTGTCAAGTCTGTGTGGGGAAATCCCCATTGAAATCTCTAGTAAAAGGCAAGCAATGTATACAATCCAAAAAACAACTCTCTCCCTTTTCTGGGCCATCAGGAAAACATGCTTGGATTGAGATGATCTTTTTGGCCATGGGGGTCAGCGTTATAGTACAGCTTGGTCAGAAGCTGTCACAAAGCCCTGTAGGATGAGTCCTGATTCTCCATTGTATCACAGAGGCCACCCTCAGGGGCTGCTGAAAGGCAAAGTTACAGGCTGTGGCAGACTGAAGATAGGACAGATACCTTCAGGTTGGTCGGGGTGAGTTTCACTGCCGTCAGTCGGGGCTCCAGGGCACAGCATCCTGCAGTGTGACCACACAACTTGGCTCTGCTCAAGGCTGCCTTCTTGTGCTCTGCACAGATGCCTAATGTCCCAGGCACCCACTGAGTTCACTGCTTTGTGCTACTTCACAGGGCAAACCCAAGTGAGTCGGGAAATGAGATAGGGGAAAACATCTTCCAGGAAATGGAGCTCAGTTCCAGGTTCTGCTGCTTCATCCCTTGCATGATGCAGATGGAGCCACAGTGCCCTGTTTGTAGTGGGAGGATGTTGGTGTCTTTGGGAAGTTCTTGGAAGTCTGTGGAAGTGAGATGCTGCCTCACTTCCTTTCCATTCTGGGGCCAGAGTAAGATGGCTCCCCTCCTCCCCCAGCCCCTTCCTCATGTGCTGTAACCAATACCACAATTACCATTGCGAGCCCTAGGTTGTCCCTGATGAGAAGACACCCCAGATTTCCCAGTGCAATATTTCATAGGTAGCCCATAGAAATGGGCTGCTCAGATCCAAGTAGGTGGCACAGAGGCAGAAAGCACTGCTCCCTAGGAACTCTCTCCAGGAAAAGCTTCTCACCTAGTTGGGGCAGCACCAGATGACGAACAGGGAGAGGAGTCATCCCAAATACAAACGAGGAGTGGGTTGGCAGCAACTTGTGTTTCCTTTGGAGGGGGCAATTGTCATCCCATATCTAAGAGAAGAATTGGCTGAGGGTCACCTGAGTGTCTCCAGGCCAACCATCAGGTCTCACATGAAGGGCTGGAGAAGATGCTGATGCATCATGGGAGGGAGTGTAGTTTGTGCGCTGAGAGCCCCTGGGTGATTGGGTCTGTTGCTGCGAGGGAGGCTTGTAGCACATTGGGATCCCAGGGATGGCCGTGACACCCCCGGTGGCTCCATGCCTGCACCCTGCTTCACCCCAGGGCATCTTCCCTTCTCACCCACCACGCCTTGATGGAATACTAGTAATAATTATAGGGAGGCTGCCCATGGGCCTTTGCATGGCCCCAGACTAACTGACCTCCCCCGTGGGCCACTCCTGTCCCAGCCCCCCAACTCAGGCCAACTGTGCCCTGCAAGGCACCCAAAGCCTTAAACACTAATTGTGTGGCTCCAATCCTCCCCTACACCATACCTCAAGTCTCACGGGTGTTACCATAATGTTGTTCCCTCTGTTGGGGCTTCCGCCTCTTTGGCCTCCACTCCTTTAATTTAATTAGGCCTTCTACAACAAAGACCCTCTGCCTCACTGACAAGCCTCCCCGACATCCTTAATCTTCCCTCCCTTTCCCCTGCTCCTGTGAAAGGAGGGACCTGTTCTGCAGCCTCCCCTACCCTATGCATGCCCTAAAAGTTCCTGAAGAAGGAATGAATTGAACCCTACGCACCACCAGCCCCTTCAGTAAAGTGGACTGAGTTTCACTCCCTAGTCTTTGATTCCCCCTGGGCATGGCCTCAGTCCAGCCACAGCCCATAACAGCAGCACCATAAACTAATATCAGATCACCCAAATCCTTCCTTCCCATTATGCTCATGACTAGTGATTTGGAGGGCCTTAGAGAATGCCTTGTTATCTTTGATTTTTGTACAGCCTCAACTGTACTGAAGAGCACTCCCTCTATGAGAAATAGGCCCCTTGATGGCACCTTCAGCTGGGCTCCTGAAAAAACAAGGCACTGTTAAGGTCAAACACTGAAGTGACAAGCAACTAAGTGAGAGTCTGGCTGGAGACAGACAAGAAGGCAAATCAGGATGCACTGAACTCATGTTTCCTACAGCAGATTAGACCTGTCTCATACAGAATAGGCTGTTTGTACCAGTTCTCCTAGCTCAGGAAAAGGGTAAGTATATTGCTCTTTATTACTGGATGGAAAGCAAGCATTGTACATGTATATTTTCATTTAACTCCCTTGCTTAAAAAATTAAGGAAAGAAGAGGGCAGAAGGAAACCATTCCCAACACACACACTGACCATATGCATAGACACCAGCGGGCTGGAACTCCACCTTGTCTTGATGGTGTTTTGCCAGAGGAGGCGGCAGGACTTAACTCATCACCTCAGTGACTGATCAAGGGCTCTGCACTGACACCATCAGAAGATCAGGCCCCACTTGGAGACAGGGCTTCACCTACTCCTGCAAACAGCAGAGCTCTTGTGTGGAGATTTGCTGGCGTTATTCAAATGTGGGGAATCAGCTTGTCACAGGCCCTAGCTACAGACTCTGCCAGCAGAACTGCGATAGACGGACAAAAAGAAAGTTACCGTGAGGTGATTCAATGTTCCCATTCTAAATCCAGTTGTGTAATGATGGCTGGGTAAGCAGAGCACAGTCCCTGGTTGCTGCCTAAGGCAGAGTGGGACTTGTAATGGAGCTAGAGGAGTACTTCACCTTCCTGTCCACCAACCACCCCACCCTGCACCTTCTTTGCAGTAGCCCTGGCTCTGGCAGCAGGAAGTGCATAGAAGTGATGGTGCTGTAGGAGTGTTTTCTTGGGCACTTGACAAACATTTCAGTGCCAAAAAAGGGAGGTTATTTCTTCCCCAGCAAGTGAACCTCCAGCCACTGTCCCTGCACTGCTGCTGCTCTGCCCTCCCCATTGCTGGAGCCACAACTACTCCAGGAAAGATTCAGGGTACAAGGATGAACAGTACAACCCAAGGCAAAGTACTGGCCGGTTACACCTCTGGCTAAATCAGACATCATTGTTGGGAAGATCTTTAGTACAGAGACATCACCCTTTGGTTGTATCACAGGTTTTCTGGAATTAAGTTTACAGCACACCTGTACATATACAAGAGAACCAGGCTTTATTGGAAAGCAAAGCACAAGCTGAGTAGCATAAATGCAGAGTGTACCTTCAGGCTGTCAGTGGCAGTAGCCTAAATGCAAAGAAGGGCTAAGGCAGACTTACAACACTGGGGAAGGAAAGGCATTGTGGTTTTCAAACTTTTGACATTTGTGGACCCCTTTGGAAATTCTGAATGCAAGTATGGATCCCTTTGAATTGTAAGTGTGGATATTCATACGCTTTTGATTGATCACAGTCATCTTCAGACCCCCGGGGCTCTGCGGACCACAGGTGGAAAACCACTGGCCACCTTTGGACCATGCAAGTAGACTTCTTCCAAAGTCCAAGTGTGGCACTTGACCATTATTAATGGAAATTTCCTTAATAATTTTACATTTAAACAGTAATCGGAGGCATGTTGTTTCTAAGTGCATCTGTTACTTTATAGGGGTGTTTCTGTGAATGCAAAGGTAGGGCCTAAAAAAAATGCTAACTTTGTTTTTCAGAAAGCGTGATTTGGTAGTACTACATCTGGGGTTTTTTACCCAAACCAGCCTGTTGAACCACAGTCCTTCTTATGGACAGAGATACTTGTGAGATACACTGTTCATAACTTCCATAATTTTGTAGGACAGTTCAGCCAATGACTTCTGCAATAAAGAGCTTACATGATAATGATGACTACCAGCTTACATAACTGCTCTTAGCAAATGGAGGAATTTTTCAAAGAACTGTACTTGTTTTTTCACGGGATGAATTCACCCACCCAAAGGTCTACACTCTTATGTTAGGGCATTGCAGTTGCGTTTAAGGACCGTTCTGTCAGGTAAACCAGACCACAGAGATCCACAAACAGAGGAAACGTGGTATGTGTGGAGCAGTGGGCCTGGGACACTGTTGTCCCCATGCTGACAGCATACTTCCCTCCCCATTCCCCTCACCCCCCCATGTGATGGAGCTGCATCATGGGGACATTTTCTGGAAACTGGTTTCTGTCACTCAGCTGATGGCCTGGTTCTGGTACTCATGACCCTTGTCGACTTATCCAGCTCCCCAGGGGTTGGCTGGCTTAAGTAATCTTTTTTGTTCTTGATCTTGGACACGAAGTTGGAAGGTAGGGCTCATATAATTGTGTGTGATGATGTTTAAGCAAGGTCCAAAGCCCTGGTGAAGAAAAAGGGAAGTAAAATTAATTCCTTGGCACTTTAGACCCACTCAGGTATTAGATGGCCATGACAGGAAACAGCATAAGGGACAGGGAAGAGCTATCCCACTTGTCTGCGGAGCAAGCAGCAGGGAAGCTCTGACCACTTGTTTCCCATGAAACAGAGATGGGCCTGGAAGGGCCAGGCCTAGGCCATTCTGACAACTGTACTGGTTCATAATACTGTATTTTCTCGCATAGAACCTATACTTTTTTCATCAAAATCAGCTTGTGAGACCTGGGGTGTGCATTATATGCAAGAAAAAGGGATCCCCATGGGTCCAGAAATTTGGCAGGGGGATGGGAGGGAGAGCAGTGCCAGTATTCAGTGCTGCAGTTCTTGGAGCTACAGCAAGAAATGCTGTCACCACCCTCCTCCTCCTGCCGAATTTCCAGACCTGTGAAGAACACCCCTTCTATGCCCTACCCCCTGCGCACTAAGGTTGATCCATGGCCAGACCTGACACAGCCCCAAAACCAGTATGCTGGATCATTTACTTACCTATCCTTCAAGGTAGGATTTTTTTCCCTTTAAGCTGCCTATAGAAACCAGGGGATGAATTATATTTAGGGGTGTGAGAAAATAGAGCATTCACGCTTCTTGTTACTGTTGAGAGCCAGGCCACTTCCAAAGCTGTTCTGTGATATGCTTAATGATCACATTGGTGCACCATTACATTTGTCATCCAAAATCCAGTCTGATCCCCCCCAACCCTTGCAGTATATCAGGGGTGGGTAAAATATGGCCCCACAGGCCACATCTGGCACTCCAATTGATTCCACCTGGTACATGGCACCAGCAGAGTCCAGAGCCAGAGCTGCCACCTGCCCATGGGCCAGAAAAAAATCAATTGGTGACCCTGTGTGCAGCAGCTCCAGCTCTGGCAGGGGATGCTGGGCAGAGGCAGCTCTGCCCTTCTGCCTGGCACCACCTGGCAAGCTGGGAGATGGAGTCTGACCTGGTGGTGCTGGGCAGGTGGGGCTACTTCTGTCCAGCATCCCCCACCATGCCAGCAGAGGCCAGAACCCCACCTACCTGGCACCATGTGGCACTGGGGCGGGTGAGGGAGGGAACTGAACCTCCCTTCTCCCCCCACCAGAGTCTGCACAGAGGGTCAGTGCAGAGGCCAAGAGGTGGGGGCATTCCTGCCAGCCTGCCTCCCCAGGGCTGCTAATGTCATGGTCCCATCCCCAGCACAGCATGGCTCTCAACCCCATTCCTGCCTGCCAATGTCAGCAAAGCCAGGCTGTGTTGAGGTTGGAGGGGAGGGGTGCACAGGGAAGAGTGGAGGTAAGATACTACAGCCCCAGGCGGGCTCATTATTTTGTTCCTGCTCTGGAGCCAGCCTCGGTCGGCGGCAGGGAGCTCATGTGTGTGCAAGACTATATGTGTGTGCGACTGTGTGTATGTGTGTATGTGAGACTGAGTACACACACATGGCCCTCAACAGCTCACCAAAACTCATTAAGTGGCCCTCCAGTCCAAATAATTGCCTACCCCTGTTGTACACCCTTTCAGAAGAATGTGCCTACACAGCACCTGAGAAAAACCCAGCTGTTTTTTACATTTATGGCAGCAGGGTTCCCGCTCCCCCTAGGATGGAAAGAACCACTCCTAGCTCCATCTGGCCCATTTATCTGAGACTGCGCATCACTCCTGGATGCAATTCCCTACTGCTTAATGGGTGACCAACCTGAAGGATGCAGCTCAGTTCAAGAGAATACAGCATTATCCATGGGGCAAAGTGCGTGGGTAAATATTTATCATCCTCATCCTCATCCTCATCCTCATCCTCATCCTCGTGAACACCTGCATATCCACAATCATCATCAGACTCATCCTCGCTGTCATCCTCCAAAAAGGTATTCCAACAGTAGTTATAATCTGGAGAAATAAAACCCGTCAGTCATGTGCTGATGGACCTAGCACACTCGGAGACCAGCCAGGCTTGGGGCAGCCAGGCTTTTCTACGCCATGCAGTGGACTCCTGTTACACAGGCAGGTAGCCATAACTCAGGTAACCCAGGCCCAGCTGACATAAGCTGAGGATCCCACTGCATTTGGCACACGTGCTCTCTTCAGCTTTCCCATCTCTCCACCCAGAGAAGCTCTTGCCAAACCAGCCTCCCCAAACTCGACTCACTTTGTTCATTTTAGCAAATCTGGGCTACAGTCTGGGGAACTGTTTTATCAATGATTATTTTATGTGTGCATTTTATGGTTTTTTGGATTTTTTTCTTGTTTTTATTGTAAGCCACCCTCTTTCAGAGAGGGTGGAATATAATCAAATAAGCAAAGGGGAAGTTGAATGTCCTTGGCTGCTTTGTGGTGACCTGCAGCACCTGGGCTGTGCTGGCAGGGCACTCCCTCCATTTCACCATAGCCAAGCTGACATTGTTGGAAGGGGCTGAGGAAGAAGCCTGGTGTCCTCTTGCTGTTCTTTGCCTGGTGCATTAGACATAGTGGCTGCACTGGTCCAGCTTTCTGCCAGGGCTGAACAGGTGCCAGCAGGCTTGGAGATTTTGGGATGCACATACCTGGACCTCAGCCACTACCTCATTTTCTAGAGGCCATAAGTCCCCAGGGGAAAAGCCTCACTCCCCAGTGCAACCACTTCTCCCCACTTTCAGATTGCCAACCTGGGTGGAAAAGGCTTCGCAGCCAATTGCACAGCCCCATTTGAACCAACTAGAATCAGTGATCTATCAACAAAGAGCTGAATGCTATTTCACCCAGCAGAAGATGAAAGCATAGTTTGCAATTAATCCTGACTTAATAACTAACTAACCCTGACCCAACTAACCCTGACGGTAATCCTATTTTACTCCAGTCCTTATACAGAGGGTGATGGATGACATGCATGTCCCCATATGGCAGCTCAGAGGGAAATTGCCCACTAGCTGGGTAGCCTATATAGATACCAGAAATCCTCTTCAGTATCTACAAGAAGGAGCATCCTACAGCATTCCTGTAGACAGAGACATTCCTACATCCCTCCCCAGCCCCACACCCACAGCACTGGATGACCCTTTTATCTCCATTGCTCTCTGAAGGCAGACAGGAACTCTTTTAGGAAAGGGAACTGGCCAGCCTCTGCCCCCACACAGCTGGGCCCAACACTGGCTATCTCTGCAGTGCAAACTTGCACCCACAAGACTGTTTCCCTTTGCCTGCTCTGGCTCTAGCCAGGTAAATCATGCCACACACCTCCACTGGCTCCCACCTAGCGGCATAATGGGCAGGCACCCAGGAAAACACCTCTCCACATGCTCTGCAGTTGGCTGCAGCTGGCAATGCAATATGCCTGGATAGAGTATGACTGCATGCTGAGAAAGATGCAGCAGCAGGTCAGTGTAAGGGTGGGAGAAAGAGGCAACAGAAATGAATCACTGAGTCTCTCCAGAAGAAGTGGAGAGACTGGAGGTGGTGGTGGACCAGAGTGTGAATCCAGTAGGGCATCCAGAAGGCAGGGGGGAGTTGTGACCAAGAAGCCTTCATTGGGTGCATGAGGTCCCACTTACACCTGGTGGTCTCTGGTTGTCACAGAAACCAGAGGCATCCTGAGGGGCAGGGCATCACAGATGAACCTCCAACACGAAAGTCAGTGTAACAGGCACCTGGCACAGGTGTTCTGCATAGCATGTCTCCCCAGGCACAGAGCAGAGGCCCCAGCATGTCATGGTTGACAAAGAGCTGCAGGGTGCATCACAGGAGGATGTGGGACATGGCCCAAAGGGTCACCTGCACTTATGGACATGGGCCATGGGCTGCACCAAGAGCTACTCAAAAAGCTCCCAGATCAGCCTGCCCCTGACTGTCCTCCCGGACTATTCCTCCACTCATTGGCAATAACTGCTCAATAACTGGCCAAGTCATACAGCTCCTGGGGCACCCCAATGGTCTGGGAATTTGGCAGCAGGAGAGAGGTGGCTGTGCCGGTTGCCACTTCCATGCTGCCAAATTTCTGGCTGCATGAGGAGTCCTGCAGGCCAGATAACATGGCTCTGTCCAGCCAGTATGTGGCCAGATCTGGGTGAGTGGGGTTGATTTGGGGCACCACTGGATCGGGGCAGTGCTTGAGACTGGGCTGGTGTGCAGCTGGATCAGGGAAGCGTGGAGTCAGGTCCATGACTTGCCCCCATGCACTAACCCTGCACACGATCTGGCCCATGGACTGACCCCCGCACCACTCATCTAGCCCACAAGGCCAAAAAGTTGAGCACGACTGCTCTACACAACTGATCTGGTGCACTGGAGCACGTGGCTGTTGTGGAAATTATGAAATACAGGCAGTTCTCGACTTACAACTTTTCCAGTTACGTTTTGCACTTACACTGTTTATAAATTAACACCCAACTCGCAACTGACGTTCAACTTTATGACGTCAGTTTCGATTTTGCAACGCTTGATCTGACGCAATGCCATGCCAGTGAACAAGTTTGCTGTGTCGCCCATCTCCCTGGAGAACATCTGTCCAACCTTCCTTGGACATTTTCTTTAAGAAAGCAGCCAAGACTCCAGAAAAACCTGCAGCCAAGACTCCTGAGAAGACTCCAGCCAACAACCCTTCAAAAAGTCCAACCAAGTCACTTCAAAGAAATCCTTCCAAATCAATATGATTTCTATTTACAATATAATACATTAATGTGGCTATATTACTCATCTATAATTGATCGAGGACAAAATTCTGGGGTATTTTTGGTGAAAACAGGGAATAGGGCCTTGGTTGAGGAACCAATCCCCCATTTATAACATTCTTTCTTATGAGAAAATTGGTTCCGAGTTACAAGGTTTCAACTTAAGACAAGTTTTCAGGAACGAATTGTGTCTTAAGTCTGAGAACTGCCTGTATGTGTAATTATGCAGTAGGTCTGGGGATGTTTTATTGTGCTGCATGCAAGCCAGACAATAACAGGAATCTATGATTTGAGAGACACAGAGCCAGATATACAGACAGACAGAAGATGCACGTGCGCGTGCACGCGTGCGCACGCGCGCGCACACACACACACACACAGAAACACAGATAGGCAAAATGCAAATGACGGCAGGATGAAGTGTGATAAGCCATAGATGTGCTAATGTAAGAGAAAAGGTGGGGGAACAACAGGAAGGAAATAGGTTGGCCACGATGTCAAGGAAGTTGGCTCCAGGAGGTCTACAGAGACCCACTAAGGATGAACAAAGTAAAAAGGTTTTGTGTATTGAGAATGACAAGGTAAGTCTGTGAAAGTCTGGGTTAGTACTGACCAATTTCTAGAATTAAGAAGAAGGTGATGTAATGAGTGAGTAATCCAGGGAAAAGAGAGACAGGAAAAATGGCTTCTTGCTAATCTGAGCTGATCTGCTAGACCCAATCAGCATGGCAGAGCTACAATCACCCTCGCTAGTAAGGATTCTGATCGAGTGCTTGTAACTGTAATTACCCTGTGGGTGCAGTCATCAAGCAGTATTGTAAGATTACTATCTCATGTACAGTCAGTAATTTGTTATAGTATTTTAGAGTGTTTGTTTAAGATGCCTGTACAGCTACTGTTGGCCTTTGGAGCTAATAACAGTCAGTATTTTAGCTGAATTACTGACTGGGTCATGTGCATTCCAACAGGCGTATAGTGTAGTGGTGCACAATGCTTTGGCCTCACAGGTTGGATGAGTGGCACAGAGCCAGTTTGGAGGCTGGACTGAGCCTCACACATCAGGATTGGGCCCTGTATTGCCTCTGCTCACCCCCATGTGCTAGAATCAGGCCCTGGGGCCCTATGCTGTTCTCACGTGCTAGCATCAGGCTGCGCAATACCCCTGTCCATCTCCCCAGCACCCAGGCCTGTGATATTTAGCCTGCAGGGCTCCCCACAGGTCCAGAAATTTGGCAGCAGGCAAATGATGCCACCACTCTCCAGCCACCAAGTTTTCTGACCTGTAGGGATTCCCTGTGCCAAACGTTGCAGCTCTGGGAGCTGGATCTAGCTTGTGGGCTGGGGTTTGTAGCCATTTGTATACGCAGGTGGGATGAAGACCTTAACATAGATAATCCAGATATATATCATAGGTTTGTCTTAAAATCTTAGCAGTAGTGATTAATGTAACCAAATATATCAGATGTAGTTTTGCAACAATAGATCCATTTGTGTTGAGTTACTCAGATAAGTTGTAAAAACAAAGCAGCCTTGTCAGTGAGGATCCTAAACCAAGGTGAAAAGGAAACAGAACAGTGGCAAGCAGCATTCCATGATGGTGAGGGAAGGAGATAAGAAATCCTGTCTTCCAGAACTGAAAATTTCCCAAGGACATCAATCCCAGCTAACTGACATCTCCCTGGTCCGTAAGAAGGTCGGTTCAGTTTAGTTGCAAACATTTCAGTGAAACAAAAAAATGGGAACAAAACCAAACAGAGCATGTTTACAATAATAAATCCATCTATACATAGAGGGTATAGGCTAGGATGAAAACTGGAGAACCAAGCAAACTGAGCAAGATCTGCTGCCAGCCTGCATGCTACCCTCCTCCCTACTTTTGACTCTCTTCAGCTAGAAGAAGTGTGAATCTGTATTGTGCGGTTGTGGGTAGCCAACGGCACACTGTAATACGGGTTTATTTTTGTGTTTTGGGATATAAGCAATAAGAGGTCAATCTGTAGACCTGTCTCTTGCCTCTTTTATCAGAACCCACCTACCAGCTAACCTTTAATCCAGGTAATAGGGTGGGCTTCTTGATGTTAATGTATGTTCCACACACAGCACCCAGGATTTTGTGGCGTCTTGGCTATTTGCAGAGCCTCCCACAAAGTCTGTCTCCAGGCATTAAAATCTGCAGGGCTGTGGACTGATTGATACCAGTTGGCTCAGCACTGACCCTTTGACAAGAGCCTGGGGCCAGTATGGCTGAGACAGTGCTAACTGTGTTGGGCATCAATAGTGAGGTAAGGCACCTCTTGGTTGTCCTGCAGCAGGCTGCAGAGGTGGCACATGGCAGCTGCCATGAGGTGGAAGCACTGTATACAGAACCCATCATTCAGCCCCTCAGAGGCACCACTAGCTCCTGGCCTGGTCTGGCTGCTTGGCCAGGGGCAGAACTTGGGCATCCCTGAGGCTGAAGGCCATGGCGGACTCTGGGTGGCGCGTCCGCACAGAATGGCTATGTAACAGGAAATCAAATCCCTGTTATGGGAAAAGGGCAGAAAAAACCTGGAAAGCTGAAGTGGCCCCTTAAGACGCAGACCTTTGGGATCACTAGGAGCCAGAGGCCTGGAAGGGAGCCTAAGGAGAAGCAGAGGGAGCCAAGTAGTAAGCTTATCACTGACAGAGAGGGACTCTTCTCTCAGGTGGAGCAGAAGGGGTCCTGTGACCAGAAGGAGAAGGGCTAGTGAGTATAAAAGCCTACCACAGAAGCATGTCCTTGTTTGGTCTCTGGCCTCCCTCCACCCGGTCCTGCCTTGAGAACCTCACCCTCCTACCTAGCTCAGTGCCCTGCCCCTCATTGCTGCGGGTGCAAGTTACCAGGCTGAGGTGTAGCTAGATAATACATTTATCCAGGTAAATGTGATTTCTACCTGGAGAAAAAGTGGGATAGGATCACAGTTATATGGCTGGGCAAGTAAGTAGTGTTTAAGTGGCACTTATCATCCCCTGGGTGAAACAGGATTCTCCCCAAGCCCTCTGTGTCCTATTACACTTCCCTCTGAACCTTTCTGCCCCTCTGACCCCAGAGTTCATTACCTGGGATGGTCATGACTTGGATGGTAACTCTCTCCATACACATCAGCTTCCGTAAACCCTTGCGGTTGTGTTTGTCTTTATGATAGTAGAGCCGTGCTACATGAATGTTTAATTCCACATTGGTGTTTTCCTCTATGAAGTCTGCAATTCTGCCAGAGCACTCTGCACAGGGACTCCAGGACAGGTACCAGGTGATGGTGCAGAATCCGTCCTTGGAACTGAAGTTATTCAGGAAGTGGATTTCTGCATGACAGTGTTCAGTATTTTCATACCAGTGCCTATAAGGTCTGCCACCCCACGTTAGCTCAGAGAGCAGCTGTGTCTCTGATAGAAGGACACTTGGGTCAAAATTCTCCAGAAACACGTCCTGGGGAATATACTCCCTGGAACAGAAAAGAGATTGCAAGGAGTCACTGACTGCAGTTTCATAGCAGCTCTCCAGTCCCAGCCAGGAAGGAAGGAGTGGGATGGGGAAGGAGCAGGGAACACAAGGAGGGAAGCACAGGCAGAGCGAGGGAGCAGAGGGAGCAGCAGAGAAGAACGAAAGCTACAGCTGCCCTTACAGGTATGAAAGGAGAGCAAGACCTAAACCATCCCTATGCCCGCCCTAGTAGCAAGGGGATACAGAATAGGAGAAAGCTGCACGTCCCCAAACCTCACCTCTCCCCCCAAGTTTATCACAATCACTTTCCTCATCACAGAGCCCTGACATGCCCACACACCCCTTCTGCCAGGTTCAGGGACTGAGCGCTCAGGTTTGCACACACCTGTTTTGGACACTTGGACATTTTGAAAAGAAATCTACTGACATTTAGTTGATGAAGTTTTTCCTTCTTGGAAGCAGTCAAAGCAGTTATTTCTCAGCTCTGCTAACTGTCAGGGGAACTTAGGCACTCAGCACCATTCCAAGTGCAGCCGGGAGGACAAAGCAGGAGGGGAAATGCTGTACCCACAACTGGGCCTATCCAGAAGAAAGGTTTAATGTAGTGTATCTGTGGGGTTCCTGTCCTGAAGGGATCCCGCAAGGAAGAACTGAGGGATCCTGTTTATTAGTAACAACCCACTTTCTAACACTATATGGGTAAAGCAGAACAATATAGAAACAATGCAATTTGAGCAGCACCCTCTGCTGACAGTGCAAAACAAACATACAGGCACTGGATACACAACACCTCCCCATCTCAATGTTGTCTTATCAAGAAATTGCACAAAACTTGCAAAACACCAGGGATGGAGGAAGAAATTGAGTGTTAATATGTGTCTAAAATTGTACACTTTATAAAAGTGCCTTTACACAGTTTGTGCCATCCTGACTCAAGCCTACTGAAGCAGGGTCCCATACCAAATTTTCTCACCTATCACACCCTCCCCAAATAAGACTTCTACCTTATTTTGGGAAGGCAGAATGGAGAGCATAAAGATTTTTCCAGGGTCCTACCCCAGCGCTGAGTGCCTGGAGCAGGGGCACATACTTAATCTGTGCAATATTATGCAGTATTAAAGTTAGAACGGGTTTTGAGCAGTCGCACAGTAATATGTACTGGTTTCTGACTTGCACAGTTTGCCCTCTGCCACTAGAGGGCTGGCAAGCAGATATCTTGGCATGCTTTGCTGAAGCATCTCTTTCTTATATTTCCAACGGTAACCAGAAACAGCCGAGCACACAGGAAAGCATTGACTTGGCTGACCACCTGAGGACATGAGTTCCAACCCCTCCTTGGCCAGGCACAGGGTCCCCAATTCCCCCTAGACTGACCGTCCCAACTGGGACTGGATTTCCAGCTGCTTTCTGGAGATGAGAAGTGGCAGAACTGAGCAAATCCTTGCCCTGGCCAATGTAATTCACAGGCGCTCCATGTTTCAGTAGCTTGAGCTCCTGGTCCTGGGTGGCACTACTTTGAGCATGATGATGTTACCATGGGCATCATGTTTGCCCACTTGCAAGAGGCTGAAGGCACCATCACACAAGCCACTGATCTGCAGGCTCAATACTAAATTTCACCTTATTGCTGGGGACCTACTTAATTCGCAGATTTTGCAGAAACCACAAAATCTGTGATTGGCTATGCAATCAACAACACCAAAACATTAAGAAAATAAGATGCTGGCTCCCCAGTGGGAGCTAGCAGTCCTCGCTGCCAGCGGTAGGTGCTGGCTGGCAGGGCAACATGAAGGGCAGGAGACAAAATGATGGCTGCCCGCTTTTCTGCCTTCCTCCAGATGGCACCTCCCCGCCAATCAGCACTGAAGGGCAGGACTGCACAAAGGGCAGCCAGCAGTCAAGATGATGGCCAAACCCTCATCCCCCCCCACACAGGGCCTCTGCACCAAGCAGTGCCCAGGGTGGGACAGCCGTGAAATTACTGCAGAATTAGAACTTTATGCCACGACCAACCTGTGAACATTGTAAGTCCCCCTAGGATTTAAGTGGACCCCTACTCATTGCAGCTGGGCACTACTGGTGAGCATGGACTGGTGGGAGTAAGTTGTGCTCACCACGAGCAGCGGCCGTGGAACCTTAGCACGTCCTGTGGTACCTTCGTGGGCCTCTAGGCTGCGCTGCCCCCCTGCTCCAGCGCCAGGACGTGAGGCTTCCATGTCCTGTGTCCATTAAGACATGTGGCCATGGTAACTTGGAAACTGGTACCCACTGACATCCTCTGTTCCAGTTTGGCAGGGGATAGACAATGGTGATGTGGGGTGTGCAGTGCCATAACTGAGGATTTAGGGCTTTGGTTCATCAGGCTTGGAGACCTGCATTAGATAATCTCCAGGTCTGAACACCTCGGCCTCCTGAGCTGTGTGGAGGCCATCCGTGGGATCCATATATTCATTCTGTGCCTCGCTCACCATGCCTCAGGTTACATAAACCTGAAGGAGTTCTGCCACCCGTATCCTCCATGCTATATGCAAGGCAAGGGAAACCTTCCGGGATACCCAGAAGTTGGATGGTGCCCAGGCTGAAGTGGCAATCCCAGCCGAGCACTGTGGACAGACCCACAGCCAGGCTGTTGTAATCACAGAAATCTCGGCTGACTACTTTCTGGAATAATGTTCTGCCAAGCAGGAGGGAGTGCAGGGAGGGGACCTCAGAGTGATTGTGAACCCTACCTTCGTGGGGCTGCATCATTTAGTGTTGTTATCTGCTTCTCAGTAAACACCTTTGCATGCCAGCCTCTGGCTTCTTTACTTTTCCTTCCATCCAGGAACAGGACACACACCAACTGCAGGTGCTTCCTCAGCATGACAAAGGGTTTTTCAACCCAAAAGATGGCACCCCAGACAGTTAGGTTGAGCTTACCTGGAGCCTCACAGCTCCGCTGCAACCAGCAAGCTTCAGCCTGTCAAAGACATGATGGGCCTGGGCTTTCCCCAGCCAGGACTGTGTGCATGGGTGTGGTAGCTAGAGGCTATGGAGCCTCCTACCCGCCTTTCATCAGGGTGATCCTTGGTCCTGGCATTTCCTGGGGCTGCCGCACCATCAGCAGTCCCCGACCCTGGCAGAGTGCAGTTTTAGTGGTCATGTCCAGGACCTGGAGCCTCCTCCTTCCCCAGAGCCTCAGCTCATACCACCAAGTTCATCCTGGCATGGAAACTCAGCAGGGACATGTTCTTCCCCTGCTGGCTGGTGATGCAGTGAGTGCCGCCTCCAGCTCTGACACCAGGGCATTAAATGACTTTTAAAAAATGAAAACAGGAAATAGGTGCAGACGGATTGAGGAGGGTGGCATTCAGTCCATCTGCACCTGGAGCTTGGGGAACCCCAGCAGTGGGAGGTTCACCTTCAGGAACACCAGCTGCTCCACCAAACCAGGATCCAAGCAGGTGCGATGGGGAGTCACTACATCCCCAGCAATGCTGAACACCCTCTCACTCAGTACATTGGTTGGTGGACAGGGCAGGGTTCATGGGCAACCGTGGCCAGATCTGGCCACATCTGGCTGTGGCTTACCCAGTAGGCCAAGGGGTCGCACCTCTCTCTCAGCCTCCTCTGAAGTGCCTTGTGGGGGAGGAGACCTGGCTCTAGGGGAAATGTGAGGGTTGTGGAGCACAAACTCAGGTGATTCCCCCTCCTTTCCCAGAATTTCCCTTGCTAGGGCACTCAGATCCAGATCCAGCTCTTCCTCTGACACTGAAAGGCTCAGCATGGGAAGTGAAATGGGGGTGGAGGAGACTGTCATGATGGTGCTGCTGCTTGTTGTCATGGTGGCGGTGTGGAGGTGTTATGGCTGGTGCCCTTGGAGGGGATGCAGTTTCGGGCACAGGCAGTGGCACTGGCACTGGCACCGCTCCCCGCTCTTACTGCTTGTGGAAGCCTCATCCCTTCTAGTGGTAGGAAAGAGACTGTATCTCAGTTTGTGGGGTGGGGCTTACACCTCTCCCTCTACCTTTTCTGCTGTTTTTCCATCCCTCCCCCAGAGCACTGGGATTGGAAGGGACCTCAGGGAAGGATCACAGTCACTGGCCAGCTACACAGTCAATGTCAGAGCAGTCCTTCCCCGCCTACCCACTCCCTATCCTTACTTTCTATTTCCCTGCAAGAAAGCCCAGCCTGAGCTTCAAAACGTGAAACCTCTAGAAACTTCCCAAATATTTCGGCTGCCCTCTTTCCATTTTGAGAGGCTGTTTCAAAGCCCCTCGTTTCATTTCCATTTTGCTGCTTTGAGCTCAAAATGAGTTGAAATGGCGTTGAAACAAAACAGCCAGCGAAATTTCACACAGCCCTACTATCTAGATAGATAGATAGATAGACAGCTGTTTCAGTTGAATCATAGAAAATTGTGGCTGTTGGGTTGTTTTTTTCGTCTGAAAATCAGGGGAGGGGTGCATTAAATCAAAAAAAACCAGGATCCATGATGATCAGGCCTGCTAAAAAGGAAAGATCGGGGCCTGGCAGATGACAGAAGGTTGCAGAAGCAGGATATATTCCAGCCTGGAAGGAAAAGAAAAAGAAACACAATAAAAGAAAAGGAAGGAAAAAAGAAAAGAAAAGAAGAAGCACGAGAAAAGAAACGGAAGAAAGAAGAAGAAAAAAGAAAAGAAGCACAAGATCAGAAAAGAAAAGACAAGAAAGAAGACAAGATGCAATGAAGGAAAGACGAAACCCAGCAAAAGCAAAGGCAAGGAAAGCAGCAGCACAAGGCGCGCTTGGCGTGGGGGCCGAGAGCAGCCCGGCCCGGCGGGCACAAGCGGGCAGAGGACCCGCTTCAGCTCTCGGCCCGCGGGCAGCAGCGAGCGGTGCTGCCCGAGCCGGGCCCGGAGCGCAGCCCGCAGCCCGCAGCCCGGCCCCGGCCCCGGCCCCGGCGCAGCCGAGCCCTCCCCGCCGCGCACGGGCTGAGCCCGGGGCAGGGGCAGCGCTGCCCGGCCCGGAGCCTCCTTACCCGCTGCCCACGTACGGCTCCCCCATGGCCGCGCCGTCGCTCCGCCTTCCGCTTTCGTCTCCTCCCCAGGCGAAACTTGCAGGGATCAAAGGCCGCTGCCAGCCGGCTCCGCTCGGGCCCCAGCCCCGGCGTGGGCCGCCACTGAGCCCGCGCGGCGGCAGCGCCGGCTTCGCACCCGCCTCGCCGGGGCGAGAGGCGGCAGCTCCCGCTCCGCATCCCGGCGCCCGGCGCCCCCGCTGCTTCCCACCGCCCCCTTCCCCGGGCTTCCGGGGGTGCCGCCCTGGCCGCGTTTGTACCAGCATTTCTGCCTTGCTGCCGTGTACCACGAATAGTCCAGGTGTTCAAAAGGCAGGCTGGCCAGGCTCTCTGAGTAGATGTGAGCTCTTGTATTAGACCGACTAAACAAATAATAGCCGCTCTAATAAAAGAGACCACATCTGCTCAAAGAACCTTGCCTGGCTATGTCCTTTGACCAGCACGGCTGCAACCAGCAACCCAGCAAAATGTAGGCTAACTGTCGAGGGAAGTATGTGGTAGGTGCATTGGTCCAAGATAAAAGGCAATGCAAAACGCCAGAACTCTTGGTACCGAGATGACGCCTTTTATTAGACCCGCTAAGAAATCGCCAAGAAACCCCAACCAACCTATCTTTCTTTGCAAGCTTTCAGGCGCACGCACCCTTCTTCAGGCTGAGGACAAATCCAAGATGGTAAAAATCCTCTTAGGTAGAAAATAAACTTCATTTTATTTTGAGGCAGCTAATCGGTGCAGCACGTGTAAAACCAAAGTCACCCTCCGGGTGTCTTAACTGACTTTAAGTGGGGAGGGTATTTATTTTGGGAAATTTTTCATATTCCAGGTCAGATTAGCCAAATCAGTTCCAAATCCTTCTGAGTGAGCAAAACTCAATTGTCCAAACACCATATGTGGTGCTACAACTAGCAAGTCTCCTCCACCCCACACTTTTCAGCCTGGGGCTTCAGATACTCCCAAATCCACTGATGGGCATCCTGCATGCAGGCCCAAGACTGGAAGCTTGGGGTCTGGATGCCTCTGAGCATAGGTGACACCAAGGAGGGGCACAGGGAGGCACATGCCCTCCCTGAGACTGGCTGCCACCGAAGCCGCCGGCAGCAGCTGCGGGTGGTGCCCGCTCTCTTCCTGCTGCTCGCCAACCCCCCAGCCGCTAACTCTGCTGCAGCCACCTGCGGGCGGTCCCCACTCACCGCCACCAGACCCCCGCCACCGTCACCTGCAGGCAGTTGCCATGCCCCCCAATTTCTGATAGACAGCTTCCCAAGAAGGGCTTAATGACATTGTCCAGTTCACCTGGAAGACCTTCACTAAACTTAATGAATGCAAATAGGTAGGTTGTGCATTACCGAGTCCTCCACTTTGCAACGGCACTCTCTAACAGGGGCATGGGAGACATGCCCGTCGTTCCAAGTTACCAGGGTCACTGAAGCCACACACAGACACCCAGTGGCATCGTTCACTACTGCAGTGGTTTGGTTAAGGATTCCATCGAACACACAATCGCCCACATCCTGATTTGGCGGCAAGGGTCCATTAGGAAATTTTCATGATAGCACATCCATTCACGACGGCCCCATTGTTCGCACCCTCTGGGGTCTAGGAGCTCTCCTGCCTGAGTCACCCATTTACCAGGGGACCTGGGGGCCCAAATCCTCCCTGCCAACACTAGAGGGATTGGGACATAGTCATAAAGGGGCCAGGTTCTGGTCTCCACCCCCACTGATCTTCCATGAATATATCCTCTCAAGGGCTTGTTAATCCCAGAGGAGATGACCTTCGCAAACAGGGGTTTACACCCAGGGCACCATTCTGCGTATTGGATATGACTGCTGGATCCCCTGACTTGATCCAAAGCGCCTGTCTTTCATACTGGTGTAAGACTTAGGTTTGCACTGCACTGCCACTGTTACAGTTTTAACATGATTCTCCTGGTTTTCCGCATTAGCCACAGTTTGACCCTCTAATGCTTGGCAGGTGAGTTGTCCCATCCTAGCAAGCTTATTTCTCACTACCTCTATATCCATTTGGTTAAGCGCCACTCCAGCACTTCCCACTGATCCCAGGACGGTTGCTGCATCTCTATGAAATTTCCTGTGAATCCGGGATTTCCTAGCCAGGCCAATAGAATGGGCTCTGCCCATTTGCTGCACCACGGACGTGTCTGGGTGACATGAATTTCCCATTGCAAGACTACAAATCTTTCCAAGAACACTGAGGGGAATACAACAAAGTTTTCTGGGACCCTAGCTCCCAAAACTGTAGGAATCTTTTTTGGGTAGGTGGGACCCACCGAAATCCAGAAAGAGATCTTTCCTCCATTTAGCAACTCTTTATTCGTCCTGGGTTAAAATGAGGAACTTCTGCCTGTCCACACAAGGCCTCCCATACCTCTGCAGGGATGGGATGCCTTCCTGGCTCACAATCTAGCGATCCCACAATATTAGAAAATACAAACACAAAGTCTATTCAAAGTCTATCGCTCACGGCATGATCGTAAGTGCCTTCCGCTCTGAGAATTTGGTACTCCTCAACCTCAGTGATGTAATCGTCATCATTGGCCAAGAGCGTCCAATTGATACCCGGGGCTACGGTCACCTTGTAGTGGACCGTAACGTTCCCCTTTGGAGCTGATGCGTGCACGCCGCGGTGCGTGGCACCCCACAGCACCCTTGAAAGGATCCTAAGACATGCGTACCCTGGTTGAAAATCACTGTGGTAGAGGAATAGCCCACAGGAGGAATGCTTCTGTCTCAGATGTCTCTGTGGGGAGAGGGCTGAATCTACAGTCATTGGCTGGGATGGTGCTTCCTTCCTTTGTTTAAGTTTCGATTTTAAAACATAGCAGAGTAACAGAAGCTGCTCAGAGACAGCAGCCATGGCTGGCAACAACGAGGAGGAAACGAGAGGGTAAGAAGCCACCTTTGGCAAGCTTGTGTGAGTGTGAACTCCATGATATTGTAGAGAATTGCATCTCATCTCCCTGCAAACAGATCTGAGCTGAGAGCAATGGAGACTGTCCTGGCCAGGGCACTTTTGCTTTTTCTTGCAACTCTGCTTTGAAGGAACTAAGATTTGCCACTCTTTCCTCTGTAGGGCTTGTTCTGCTTCTCCTGTGTCACATGGATCTGGGTTTCTCTTCTGATCTCTCAGCTTAAAATACGTAGGGCTGTTTTACATACATGCATGCCATTTGGGGCAAGATTTTACATCTCTCTTCTTTTCCTTGAAATATAATACTTGATACCACATTTTCTGCTCTCTTCAGCTCCAAATGCAGCATGGATGATAGAGAAAAGTAAAGCATAAGGTTAAATATCAAGAACAAATATTTTTGTGCAGAATGTTCCTTTTAAAGAAAGTGTAGTAAACTCTTAACAAACATTGCAAAGCCCTAGTGATGAAGGAGTAAAAGAGAAGCTTTCATATATATCAGTGGTTTTCAAGCTTTTTCAGACTCCAGGCACACCCTGTTTGAGTCGAGGCACTGCTTCATAACTTTTGTGAATTGAATGGCACCCCATTTCAAAAAATAATGTATTTATTACAGTGCTTGCTTGCAAAAGGTCCTAGCAGTGGGGGCAGGGCAGCAGCCAGGCAGGGACAAGCCTGAGCCTGCCCCAATCTTTTCATATCTGCTTGTGGCATCAGTCAAAAGATCTTGGGGAATACCAGTTGAGAATCACTGATTGAGAGATATATATATATATATATATATGTATATATATATATATATACACACACACACATATATATACATACACACGCACACACATATATATGTGTGTATATATATATATATATAATATATATATATTAAAAATGCATTTTTTGAGAATTGTTTTCATGCAGCTGGTGGGTTGGTGTAAATGAAATGAAGTTAATTCAGTTGTAAATGTTCTCTGTCAGATAACTGGATAAAGTCTGAAAAACAGCAACATCAGGAAGCACCCAATATATGTTCACGTCTGTGTGTATTTTTATTATTTGTATAGGTGTGTATAAAATCATGGATTTTTAAAAGGAATATATGCATTGAGTGTGTTTCTAAAGGAAGCCAATTATACAATTGCACAAAGGCTACAAAATGTTAGGGAGACAGAAAGGGACTGTAAACTAGAAGTAGACATCAGGATTGTAATAAGTGTCCCTGGTATGCAAGATGTATGGTAAGCACACTTTGGAGTGGCAGGGGGAAGCAGTGCTGAGTCAGGCACAGAGTAGACCAGTGGGGGCCAACCTTTTTGACAGATGTGCTACAAAGTAGCCTCACACGCTCCCCTACTGTCACCCCAATCCCCTTCCCCTGCTCAGTGAGCTGCTCTGTTTTCTGCTCCCTGCCCTATCTGCCTTTGTGCTTCTTTTCCCCTCCTCAGTCCACCAAGTGCAGCACACATAGGTTACCTGTGTCACTTGTGGCACACATGCCTTGTTTTGACCACCCCTGGAGTCGACAGAGAGAAGTGGGAGCCCCTGCAAGGGCACTGCCCTTGTGACATGGACACTGCATGCTACTCAGCTCTCTCCAAAGCCACTGGCATTAGAGATATGACCGCAAGCAGAGTGCTTTATTACTTATTGTTTGAGACAGACACATACATAGTTCAGGTTGATATGTATATGTATTTCTGATTTTTGTGTTGGATTAAAAAGAACAATGAAAATTAGAAAGAGAGAGAGAGAAGGGTAGGAAGGATGTGGCTCGATGCCTCATTGACCACACCATCATGAGAGGAGAGCTGGGGTTTATTGCTAAGACACCCTGGAGGGGAAGTGAGGGTCTCTCCTAATCATGGAGTTGATCATCAATGGCTCTCCCAAAGTTTTTGCCATGTTTCCCTTTCCTGCTCAGTACATTTCTCTTTGCCTTAAAGCCTTGGACTTACTGCTTGTGCGGGTGGGCAAGCTGCTCATGAAGGGAACCCAGGTGAAGTAATCCCTTTTCCTAGGTTGCTGGGTGGGGCCTCGGGCCTGGGGTCACTCGGTATTTTCCCAAAGGAGCCCTGTGCAGAGGCCTAAGTGGCCAGCTCTGCACCTGAGGCAGTTCCTCTCCCCTCTCTCTTTGCACCATGTCTAGCTCCAGAGGCTCCAGGGCAGGACACAGGAGCAATGCTGCCATTGCTACTGGAGCTGGAGCTGGAGCTGGAGCTGGAAAGCTCAGGGCAAGTGCAGGAAGAAGAAAGGATGGGAGGGTGACATGCCCTCTGATCCACTCTAGCACCCCTCTCCCCTTAGGTAGCACTCAGAGCTCATGCCCTACTTCCCAAGCTGTCCTTATGCAGTGCCCTGTGGGGCTGTCTGGCTCTATTTCCTGCCTGAAGGGTTGTTCACACTTCTCCTCTAGGCGCCTTTTATGCCACCCTTTTTCAGTAGGCTTGAGGGAGAATATGCAAGGGCACATCTCCACTGTGTGCAATTTTACACACACATTAACACTCTCCTTTATTCTTCCATCCCTAGTGCTTTGCAGCTTCTGTGCAATTTCATAGACAATACTGAAAAGGGAATGTCTGCATCAAATGTTTCTCCTTGAAAAGACCGGGTGATGAGTACAGCACTTTCCCTCCTGCTCTGTCTTTCAGGACAGCAGCGTAACTGCTGGAGAGGGCAAGTGGGGCACCTGGCAGCAAATATGAGCAGTATGTTTGGGCCACAACAGGTGCAGCTCCATCCTGCCTGGGCAGCGGAGCCAGACAGGTGCAGCTTCATACCCAGCTGTATATGTAGAGAGCAAGGGGCAGGTGGAATGGTATCCTTCTCAGGGAGTCTGCCACAACAGGCACTGCCCTTTGCCAAGAGCATAACTGTATGTATTGGAGGAGAGCAAACAGGGCATCTGTGGGGGCTCCCAATGTGAGGCTGCTGCAGCCTGAGCCCATTTTGCTACAGCAGGAGCTATAGCAGTAGGTTTTTGACATAGTGGATTCCTATTTGAAATCACTGAATTTATTTTACGAATCATGTGGAACTGTTCATATGCCTAATGGTGCTAATACTGTAGGGCACCTCAGGAAAAACTTAATCAACTACATATCAGTGGTTTTCTCCTTTTCAAAAATGCTCAAAGTATCAAAATGACGTGCGTGCAAACCTGAGAGCTCAGTCCCTGAACATGGCAGAAAGGGGTGAAACAAAGTCAGAAGGGGTCTGTGGGGACATGCCAGGGCTTGTGATGAAGAAAGCAATAGGGCTAAACCAGCTTGGGGTGAATTAGAAAGCTGCAGCTTCCACCTGCTCCATACCAGCTTGCAACAAGGACGGATGCTGGGTTACAGCTCAGGTTTCACTTCCCTTACATTTCTATGATGGCAGCTCTAGCTTTTATTATTCTCTGTAACAGTTGCTCCCACTGCCCCCTCACTCTGTCAGCATCTCCCTTGATCTTTCCATGTGTTTTCCTCTCCTTCCCTATCCCTCTCATTATGTCCTGATTGTGACTGAAGAGTTGCTCATGGTGAAGCTGCAGTCAGTGACTCCTGCAATCTCCCTCCACTTCCAGGTGGTATATTTCAAGAAACGCATTTACAAATAATTATAGCCCAAATGTCAGGCCAGATGACACACACCTGCTCTGTGAGATAAAGTGGGGGAAGTATGGCAAACCCTGGCTACACTGGTGCAGAAATCAGCCTGAGGGTTTGCATGCTGAACAATACTTCATGGAAAGCATCTTTGAAAGTAAGAGACCTTCTGTTTCCTGCTATGTCACTTGGTACCTGTCCTGGAGTCCTTGTGCAAACTGCTCCTCAGAAATTGTGACGTTCCTAGAGAAGCACCCTTATTTGAAACTAACAATTTACGTGGCACGAATCTACAACCACAACATTGAGGAGAACCGCCAGGGTCTCAGGCTCTTGAGGGCAAAAAAAGTCATCATCCGAGTCATGGACATCGCAGGTAATGGCTGATGGGGTTAGTGGGTCTGGAAAGGCCAGAGCTGTCTGGCAGCTGGACCACAGAACACCCTGTTGGGGGGGGCACTACTGGTTTTAGCTGGGGTGTTGACTGGTCCCAGTGGGGCTGTGGAATGGGCCATGGAGACTTTCCTGTGCAGGTCAGTGGTACCAGACTGGCCCCCAAACTTGGGGCGGGGGGATATTGCACTAGGGTGTGGAACTTTTCCCTTTGAGGTCTCCACTTTCCATCCTTCCCTTGGTGCCTGTCACATAATTGTGCCTCCTGGTCCCTTGTTGACTAAGGTCCAGGCATGCATGCCCCCAAAATCTGCATGCTCGCAGGTACCTTCTCATCCTCATGATGAGGCTGGGGGCTTAATAAACCATGAGGGGAAGTGCCCATTTTTTTTCTAGAGGTGGAAACTCAGGGCCAAGATGCACTGGGGTGCCTTACGCTAGGGGAAGATGGACCAGCACGGCTGTTGCGCCTAACATACCAAGGAACACCAGGAAGGGATCACACTCCTTCATGGGCCTCTTCCAATAGTGTCCCCTTGACTACAGTCAAGACCAGATTAATGCATAGCCAAACTAGGCACATGCCTAGGGCCCTAAGTAAAAAAGGGGCTCAGTTATACTTATTTTACATATTATAATTATTGAGTGAAAAAAGTAATGTAAACATTTCATCTTCAGCTGGGGGCCTATGAGTTCGTTTGCCTTGAACCCACTACAGGGTTAATCCAGCCTGACTACAGTGGCTTAGAGGGGATGCCCTGCCAGCTCAGCCTGGATGCAAAATCTCCCCTCCCTGAAAATACTATACTGCTGCTGCTGGTTTTCCCGAAGAGGGAGAGGATATTCAACTTCCCCTTAAAAAATGAGCAACTTGTCCCAGTGGCAAAAAGTCAGCTGAGTTTAGGGGTACTGGTTTGACAAGAGGTGCCTGGGGCAGAGTGATAGGAAAGCTATGGAGAGCACGTGCGCCAGATGCCATGGGCTCCCAGCTTCCATCAACTGGGCCTGGCCATGCTGCCTGTGTGTGTGACAGGAGCCCGCTGCACAGCATAGGATAGGCTTAGTCCCCTAAGCCTGGCTGATGGCTGAGAGTGCCAGGACCAGTGATGCCTTCCTCAGCACAGGACTGACTGTTTTTATTTCTCCAGATTATAACTACTGTTGGGAAGTCTTTGTCAATAGACAGAACGGAAATGAAGATTTTTGGCCCTGGCACTTTGATCAACAGATAAGAGAGAATTATTTGCACCTGTCTGACATCTTTTGGGTTAGTAGATCTCTGAAGGAGGGTGGGGAAACTGAACCCCAGAGTGACCCCATGTCCCAGAAAAAGAGACTGAATAGAGCTGGAAAAGGCCTCCTTGTACTGAAGTGCTGAGGTTTGCTTAACTGAAAAGCATAGGAGTAAAAGCTGCACTGCTCCTCCAAGGGACAAACATTGCAGGGCTTTCCTCTGCCGCTGTATAAGGCCAGCTGCAGTGTGTGGCTTACACCAGGCACACTCCAGAGTACCAAATGTCTGGGTCTTATTCTAAAGACCCATCCTCCTGTAGTTCCCTTGGGAATACAGCTTCCACCGCTACATAGCACATGCTTCTCCTATTGTCTGTTTGCACTAAAAAAATTGCGGTCAGCCTAAGGCCTCCCCTGCTACCACCTGAGCTAGAAATCCCCATCCCTGTTACTCTTTGAATGGGGTTGAGATGTCCTTGTTACTTACTCTAAATTTTAGCTGCGGTGGAGAGTGAGATTAATGATCACTGAGATCATTCTAGTCATACATCAAAACCTTTATTGGGATATGCTTAAACATTAACTTATTTACAACAATACTATAATGCTTATGTAGTCTTGGAGTCAAGAGAAGCTAGGTGAGCAGGTCAGGCACTCTGGCTTCCTCAGGGACTCATGATGGTCAAAACTGCTCAGTGGAGTCTCAAGTGATTTGATCCCTTGCAGCTATACAACTTTTTTATACTTCTGGCTACAGGTTGTTAGTCATGTATGCTTTTCCAGGTTTGGTTAACCTAACACTGCAGTTAGTGCCCACAAAATGCTAACCCTCTATAGCAACCCAATACTTGCTCAACTCAGTCATGTCCACTCACACCAGCATAGGCAGGCAAGGTTCTTTGAGTAGATGTGATATCTTTTACTAGACCAATTAAATAGTTGGAAAAATTGTTCTTCACAAGCTTTTGGGCACAACACCCTTCTTCAGGCATAAAGGGAGTCTGTTGGTGTTTGTGTGCTCTCCCCCTCACACCTTCATGACATTACTCTGGCCAAGCGGGACTTACCAGGCCTATACCCTCCTCTGAAATCTTCCTGATATCTGAACTGTTAGGTTCAGGGCTTCATCAGTAATGCACTGCTAGTGCATGGGGAGCAGAGGCTGGTAAAAAATGAGATGCTTGGCCTGATGGAGCATCTATGATTTGCTTTCCTTCCACAATGAGAAAGAAACTTAAGAATTCTCACGATATCATTTGGTCAGAAAATTGCTGACCAGGCCAAACAGCGAGCCCATGTAATTATGAAGCACGTCCCAGAACTTCTTTGTCCACTGTCCTGGGTCTGAGCCCCACCTAAAGAAATATTATGAATCACTATAGTTCATAGAAAGAGTCCCTGCCCTCTCCATTTGATACCAGAGTGGGTCTAATGCACAAATGTTTTGCTGCTACTCTCTAGGAAAGAAATTAATTTCAGATCCTTTTTTTCCCACCAAAATATTCCCTTGCAGGGCAGGAATCCGTGAGTCCCACCCAAAAGGTCTCCTTGGATAGCTGTGAAGACACTGGAACAAAAGCTCCCCCAAACAATGGAAACCAGGGGCTGAGCTGTTGAAATGAAACTCCAGAACTTGGGGGATGGAGGGGGGGAAGGGAGGGATGAAAGGATGATGTTTGCATTGGGAAACACTATCCCAGTCCTACTGCTCTTTGTTTTCTCTGTTGGTGGGTCCTTGATGATTGGGCTACACTCAATCATCAAGTAGAAATGCACCAGACAACTTAATCCTGTGACTGTCCTCATTTGCATTACCAAACTCTGACTGCAGAGCTGTGTTGGAAATGGAGTGTAGTCCATAGCTAATATAGCTTTGCCAGCAAAACCTATGGGAAAGACACTGTGTCTGGGGGAAGTGGTACAGTGTCACCTTCTGCTAGCAGAGCTGGGTCCATGCCAGGGGTCACGCTGCTGTCCAGCTGCCACCACTCTTAAAAAACATTGATAATCATCTTAGCAAGCATAACTATGTTCTTGGCTGCTCCCTTTTCATTGCTCCAGCTAGCAGCCTGTGCAAAGCAATCTGGTCAAATCTCAAAGACAACCTGAGTGGAGGAGTGCTGGGATGGGTGCCCTCTGCAGAAAACCCCTGAAATGGTAAGAACCAGATTTCATGGCCACGATTATCCAGAGCCTGCCAAAGAGATTTGCTTCACTGACACACAGAAATGCTGCATTTTTACTGAGAGCCCTGCCCTGCAGCTGGAACTCCGGGTCTGTCTCCATGGTCCTGCACGGTAGGGCTGTGCGAGGCTTTGGACCCTGCTTCAGATCCAGAGAAGCTTTGGACGCTTTGGCGTCCGAAGCAGCATATCCAGATCGAACCGCTAGCTTCATTAGGATCTGAAGCTGGATCAAATAGCTGCCTACTCGCACAGGCCCACCGTGCAGCACTGCAGAGATAATTGAGGTGTGTAGTAAACCAGGGTGCATTAGTTCATGTGGAGCTAGGCTGCTCCTAGGACTCACTGCCCTGTGCTGTGTAGACACCCTGCCAGGCAGTAGTCATTCCCTGGAGGACATGTGAATTGGATTACTGTCCAGTGCCCTCTCTCAAAGCCATACTGTGCAGGGTGTGCCTTGGCTTTTGCTTATTTCAGTCACTCATTTCCAAGGCTCTGACTCTGAGTCTGGTTCTCCTCTCATGTACATTGTTACAAATGAATCTTCACTGCAGTCAACGGCATCAGTGGTCTGTCCTGGAAGGGAGCCTGGCATCTGACTGTGGAGTCAGGATGTGCCATTTTTCCAGAGTAATCTCACTGACTAGAAACACAACTTCATGGCGCCGTGACTCTGCCCCATGTGTCTTGCAGGGCCAGAAAGGCATTCTTTACAGACTGTCCTTGAGAGAGAGAAAGAACAAGTTTTACTTAAAGAAACATATTTTAAATCAGCCGCTGTGCTTATGGAGTCTCTGTTACACTTCCTGTCCAACGAGGAAAGTTTGTAGTTTCAGCCTCAGACCTGGAGACAGCCATGCTGTTTGCCTCTTTACCCACCCTCACAGAAAATAGTCCCCGGTCAAACAATACAGCCCTAATCTGTTCCTCTGAGTGCTAGCAAACTCTCCTTTCCTGAGCAGTGAAGCAAGGTGATATGTTAGATCTTGCCTGCAAAATCCCACCTGAGAGATCTGGAATTCAAAGGCAAGTTGGGATGTTCAGTTTCCACAAAGTTTTTTGTTTTTCTTACATCCCTCTTGTCATAATTTTTTTAACCAAGGATAATAAATGTAAAAAAACATATGTAAGTTATGTTTACACTTATTGCTAATAAAAAAAGAAACAAACGGATGGTCTACTGAGGTAGAAATCTGGACCAATGCAATCTGATTTCAATGCACGATCATGGTTGATCTGTTGTTGTAGGTACCAGAAGTTGGATATTTCCTGACTGGGTTTTCTGGCTGTTGATCTGTCTGTCTGTCTATCCATGCTCTTACAGCGCACATCACTCCGTCATGTGAGTTCCCCACTGCAAGAACGCAAGATGGTCTTGTGGCCTATTGCAAGCAACCAGAGAGTTTGAGTGCATCATTTCTTAGGTGCCCTTCTGGAGACCTGTTAACGGTGCATGGCTCTCAGAGGGGTGTGCTCAGCCCTTCCTGAAAACTCTTCCTGATGTCTTCAGCTGCCATTCCCTGCTTCCCTTCCCCCCCACCTCCCCCCCCAAAAAACCAAAACAGGCAAAACCCACCCCCCAAAAACCCACCGGTTGGTTCTGAAAAATTGGCTCTAAACTTTTTTTTAGCCAAACAGGGTCTAATCCTGCCCTGGTCAGGAAGCAGGTATGAGAGGCTGAGAACTGGAGCTATCTCATGGCAGGCTTATATATGTAGGCTGCTGGGGGCAGTGGGAGGAGGGTAGGAGGAATAAAGTCTTTGAAGGAGCAGGTAGAACCTGCAGGTAGAGCTGGCATTTTCTGAAGGGTGCCGCAAGTCTATCCAAGGGTGCCGTGAGTCTAAGATGGTTGAGAACCACTGCTTTCGGCAGTCTCCAATTCCCCATGCAGAGTTAGGCATATCACTGCTTCCCTAACCCTCCTCCCCGCCCGCCCCCTCCAAAGGCCTCCTCCCCACCATCTCTCTTCACAGCAAACTGAATGCTGACTACAGTATTGCCCTCTTTCACAACTGCATGGCAGGACTCTCAGTGCTTGCTGTTTGCTTTATAAAATCTCAGTTTCTGGATTATGGGGAAATAGCTCTTTTTATTATTTAATTTTTTTTTTAGTAATGTTCTTGCACTTGTGGATGCATAGGAAAGTTGGAAAGACTAAGATACCCAACTAAAATACCATAAGACAAAATAAGCCCCTGCTTTTAGTGATTTAAAAAAAACCCACTTTATTTTGAAGCCAGGTTCATAATGTTTCATAGTTTCATAGTTGTTAGGGGATCTTTAGAGGAGGATGACTCATAATTTTTTAATGTTTGGGTTTTGTGAGGCCCGTCCTGAAGAGGCTTCTAGGAGGAGGCCAAGCTGAAACCCCAAAGCGGGGAGTCAGCTTCGCAGAACCCAGAAGCCATGGGATAATGACCTAATGCATCTGCTGCTGTTTGCTGACAGGCAGAGATGAAAATAAGGGGAACTGTCCTTGCCCGACCAATGGCCCTGGAAAGACTCGGCCCAAGAGAAACTTAAAGATAACAGCTTTTTATTTAGAAATGACAGCCTTGCAAAATGAGATAATGGCTAGCTTTGATCCCAGAAAGACAGTAAGGCTAAAAGTGAACTCCCTTCTGGAAAAGAGAGTTAACGAGAAGATGGGTATAAAGGTCAGAAGAATTGGGCCCCGAGCAGAACTGCTTTGGGAAGGACAAGGCTGAGGACCCAATAAAGGAGGTACTCTCGCCACCCTGGACACAGGGTGGGGTTACCGAGACTTATCAGGTAATAACTCTGAAGACAGGGTGGGGAGTGCCTTTCCTCCAGTCTGACGCGCTAGCGGCTTGTAAGCTTACAGGATTAACTTGGTGTGTGTTTTTTCCTGCAATAAAAACTTACACTTGTTGTTTTACCTTGGCGTGGGACCTGTGGGTTACTCATCTTTCCCTTGGAAAGAGGGGAGCCCTAACAGGTTTGACAATACTGTGACCAAGCAGTGAAATAGCTAATGCTTAAAGTTTGATGCCTGTGGTAAGAAAATGTGGTTTAGAAACCCTTCTCTGACTTCAGAGACTTCTGACTTCAACATGAGGCAATAATGATGAAGAGTTTTTCTCACTTTCGTAAGGGAAATAACTGTCGTCTGTTCACGGGAAGCTTCTCTCTGAGGCCTCCCACCTACTGGGGATAAAATTTGATTCTGAAGACTGCTTCCCACTTAACTGGACCTTGGAACTGTCTCACGAATCTGAGAAAGAAAGACAAAAAGAAAGAGCCGATGAAGGAACAACAGATTTCCTTCTGGTGATGGTTGCTCATTTGGAAGTTTCTTCCCAAGCCATGACAGCCAAGCCATGGCAACTTTTACCAGGGGAAGACCTCATGTATCCATGATGCAGAAGAAGCCAGTCTGGTATCACAGGAGCATGCAGGTTCTTAATGATGTGCCCCAGGCACTCTACAGCACCCGAGCAAGCACTTGTAAGGCTTGGGTGCTGGGAGGGTAGCGGAGTTGAGGAGCGTGCACAGGACAGTTCCCCACAACTGACTCCTCAGGGCTCTAGCCGGCTCTCAGGGGTTTCCATTCACTCATCCTGCAGGAGCACAGGGCCACAAGATAGACCCCTTGGGAAGCCTGCAGGGTAAAGCGGAGCAGGACTAAACTGTGTATCCCAGAGACTGCAGAGGAAAGAAAAAGAGAGAGGAAAAAGGCAGGAGGAATCAAATCCAGTGGTCAAGCCCCCTATTTCTCCACCCCGCAAGGCCTGCCAAGCAATAGCAAGGCCCAGACCAGGCTTCTGCACTGGCTCTGCAGGATCACCCTCTGAGATAATTAGTGAAAGCGTGGCCCCAAGGCAAGCAGAGCAGCCACCAGGCAAACAACGAGTGGCACTTCCAGGGCTGGAGCTCATGCAGCAGCAGAATGCTGTGCCCTGCAGACCCGTACAGCCGCCCCACAGCTCTGTCTGCAGCTGCAGGAGCAGAACCAGGCCCAGGGATCTCAGCAGCATGCTGGGAGTGTCTCTGCCCATGCTGGGCCCTGAGCTCAGCCCCAGGACGTTCCTCAGGGGCAGGAGGAGTAGCAGTGCCCAGTGGCTCTCAGGGCAATACCTGGGGGATGGGGTGGTGCAAGGGGACGAGGGTAAGTTGGGCTCCAGGGGGTCCTGTCCTTCTGGCTGTGGTGTGAAGCCTCAGGGTCCTTGCGGCAGTAGCTGTGGGAGCAAAGGGAGCCCTATAGTCACCAGCACCCCAGCACAGGGTTTCAGACCAATCTCACCCTGCCAGAAGAACTAGAAGTACGTCTTTCTCCCGAGCTTGCAACTTCCCTGCCTTTACCAGAAGGTCAGGGGTAGGCTTCACTAAGGGGCTCCCACAGCGGCAGCAGCAGCAGCAGCAGCAATATAGGGCCTAGCCTCCTTCTCTGTAGGGCTTCCTCCAACCCACAAGTTTCACAATGCCAGGGGCAGCCTGTCCCCAGGAGCAGCAGCAGCAGCAGCAGCAGAGTATCTTTCCTTGCAAGGCTCTGTAGCCACCCAGTGATTTTTAAGGCTATGGATTCATTGCCTGGGGTCTCTTTGATGACTGGATGGAGAGGAGATGGATCAGAGCAGTTACAGTGTCTTGATCTGGTCCAGGCAGTCTGAGTTCCAGCTTTGAGCTAAAGACAGCCCCAGGCAGCCGGGGTATATGTAGGCACAGTTTTTGGCTTTAATGTACAGTTTGGGGTTCTGTTTCCCCACCTGGTGGCTTAGGGTCATCCTGTGTGTGTGACTGCTGGAAGCCTATACCCCCACACATTTTAGCCCTCTAGCTAGGGACCTATAGACCTAGGTTCTGGGACCTCGTCACTCGAGGAGATTTTGTACTTGGCAAGGATCCTTATTCACTGGGCTATTGCTGACAGATGGCATAGCAAAACTGAAAGAGTTTTGGACTCTGTAACCAATTTGTACAACAGAAGGGGAAAATGCTGTATGTGACTTGAGTAAACAGAAGATTACACCAGCACTGAACTGCTTGAGCAAGCACTTTGTGAACAACACTATATACAACCTAGAAAGGATGACAAGAACTGGGAAAACATCAATGACTAGAAAATCCTAAAGAGGGGTAGAAACAGGAACCTGGAACAACAGGAACACATTTGCAGATGAGCAAAGGCAGGAGACATGCTGTTGTCAAGGCAACTAAAAAAAGGTGGGGGGGGGAACCACCCATAACAAAGAAAGCAAAAAGGAGAGCTGTGGGCTCTTGCTATGTCTGCTATAAAAGACCGCGGACCCCAGAGATATTTGAACACCTGGCCAACTGAAGGAAGGCACTCCATCTTTGGGAATACATAAAATTTACCAAAAGCTTCTATCACGTCCTTGTTTTAAGCCTAATTGTAACTTTACCGTACACAACATTTTTGCCTATTGCTTTTAATCTTACGTATTTCTTGCGCTGTGCATTGCCTTAAACTCCATTTTGTATTGCTCTGTAGCTTGGCATAAGTGTTTGACCTCTGTATGCTCTCTGTGAGAGAACGGGTAAGAGTGTGTCTGTGGAAAAGGAAAAGATGACTAGCTGAAGAATGCAGACAGATAAAAGACCAAACCAAGAAGAAGCCACCCCAGAACAGTGAGAGAACAACAGCAATCAACCTTCAAGGAAGAACACAGTGATAACACAGCAAAAGCCCAGAGGACTGGGTGAATTGACAAGGCTATAAAAGATGGGGCAAGACATATCGATTTTGGGTCTTGTTCTGTATGCCATTGGTTCGTCTGATGAGATGGACAGGCAGGAGCCCGGCTCCCTACTCATGATCAGCTCGGCTGCCCACCTAGCTGATCTGAGTATTAATAAGACTGGTAATGTATACCAGCACAGAACAGAAATTGCAGTATGAATGTGGTGTGTGTGTGTATATTAAGTGCTTAATCAATAAACACGGCACCTTGCCTTATCCTCCCCTATAGGATCTTGCTTGTGATTTGAGCAATTGGCAATTTGTGTAACAACTTGCTGTACTCAATAACTTTCTGTACTCCGAGAACTGACTGTTCTTGTCCAAGCCCAGTTTCACTACCTAGATTTAAACATTAAACCTGGGCAACTCCATGAGCTATGCAAAAGGTGACCATATGTCTGATTTTTTCTGGGACTGTCCTCTCCCAGAAGCCCCTTCCATCTGTTCAAAGGAACACTTCTATCTCATTTTCAGCACATACATTTCAGTACCTGCACACACATGCACACGCTCAGGAGTGACCAGGCTAGTGGCAGTGGTGGCAGCTGCTGTTCTTGTGCCCTCTCCAAGTCAGTGCCTGGGCCTGGTGCCCAGGTTGCCCATCCTTTGTTATGCTACCAGTCATCCTCTAGGGGTGAAAAGGGCATATAAACGACCCACTTAACTACAAACTTGTTAACAGGAGAAAGGCACTTACACCGAGGTCTCTAATGTATTCTTTAACATATAATATGGCTACATGCCATCCCACTCCAATGGCCCCATGTGCCTTAGGGGCCTGTCTGCCTCCTAGAAGTGGCTGGATTTCAGCAGCTGTGGCAGTCTCTCTGTCCCCACTCCTTGTCAGTTCCCAGGCCTACAGTGCCGGAGGAAGAGTAGCACCACACTGCTCAGGGAGCAGAGTGTGCTAGACACGTGGCTGGTGGGCAGCAGCATCCCTGCTCCTCTAGAGTCTAGATGTGCTGCTCCCGTCGAGCACCTGGGAGTCTCCCTTTGTTAGTAAGCCAAGAAGGAGCAGGATGGAGCTGCCACTGTACAGTCACTTTTGCATTACGTGTTTATTCCTTAATTATTACTATTGATCTAGTTTGCTGTGGCCATAAGGTGACTGTTTACCGAGAGTTCCCAGCTTTGTTCTTTTGTTGTTTGAGTGCTGCTATTCCCCAGGTAGCCCTCCAGACAGATGTCACCTTGGCCCTTGCACCAGGAATTTGTTAATATTACTGGAGTACTCCTGACTCCTTCCAGGGCCAGAGGGAACATTATTGGGGTATTTCTTTTTCATATATGCTGTTAGTTTCACTCCCTTGTTGCCCTTTTGGGCCAAATCTTCAAAAGGGCCTAGAGACCATCCTGTAGAAGGGTTACCGGCTTCTACTTGATAATCAGATGACACCTTCCCAGAGGTCAGCAATGCTTCTTCAGCAGCTAGGTTGCCCAGCTGTTTAAATTACACTTGTGGTTTGCACCCCAGACGAACCAAGATCCATACCAGTTCCATACCTTATCTCAGATCACGCAGGGCCTGTGAAGCACACTAGAAACTCGGCCTGTGTGAATAGGGAAGTATTTGATTCAGGTTTGGAGGACAGTGATTTGATTCAGTGATTTGAATCACTGTCCCCATTCAAACTGACCAAATCAGCTCCAAAAGATTTGGCGCTCATTTGGAGAGATTCAGAGATTTGGATCGGCCAGGGAGAGGCAGGTACAGCCGGACAGCTTCAGGTTCTCCCATGGATCCTTCAGCTGTGCCTGCCTCTCCCTGGGTGGGGAAGGTACAGGAGAAGCCCCCATGGCTGCCCTTTCTGGCCCTATCCCCTACCCCGCTCCCGGCACTTAAAAAAAAAAGTTCTGCACTCACCAGCTGCAGCAGTGGTGGTCAGGGCCTCTGGGCACTTGTGGCAGAGTCCCTCCACACAGCACGGGGCAATGAGGGGCAGAGGGGATCGCCCCCCACCCCCCGGCACCCACGTGGTAGCTCCCTCGTGGCATGGGTGCAGCATGACTTAGCAGGCCACTGTGCACTGTCTGGGCGCGAGGGGCCACTGGGGCTAAGCGCTGTTGGGCTCCTGGTGACTGCTGCAGCCGGTGAGGGTGTGGCTTTTTTTTTTTCAAAGTGCGGGGAGGCTGGGGCTGGGCAGGGCAGCTATGGGGGCTTCCCCCGTGGCTCCCCCCACCCAGGGAGAGGCAGGCACAGACAGAGGAGCTGCAGGAGAACTTGCAGCTGCCCGGCTGTGCCTGCCTCTCCCTGGCTGATCCAAATCTCTGAATCTTTTCTTTGGCATGCCTGTATAACAGGAGGTTCCTGCATTGCCACACAGTGCTCCTGACACAGGACACAAACTGGTCAAAACGCATTGACTGGAACCCCTGCTGCTCAGTCGGGTGTCTGTACATTGCTGCCTCCTTTGTCATCAGCCTTACTCCTGTCACTCTTTCACAAGGAGCCGGCTTACCTTTTTTTCACACACCCTTGGCATACGGGCAGTGCCAAAGGAAGTGGTCAATGGTCTCTGCTTTTTCTTGGCAGGTCTCCCTGTGGCAATTGCATCAAATCCCTTGTCCCTCTCTGTACCTCCACACCTTCACTGGGGGTACTTGATGCGCTATCAACCGATTTAAGTCCCCGTGGCCCTTGAGGAGGTACTTGTGGAAGATCCAGTTCCAGATGGCTTGTCAGTCCTCATTGGGGAGTGTCTCCATGGTTGATAGCCTGTCTCTGTCTCTGATTGCCTTCTGTATCTTTTTGTGGTTGGACATAATCACCAGGCTTTCCTTCTGTAACCCATCCTCACTCCAGAATTTGCTCGGGACCCTACAGAACCAGGCCTGCTCCATGGTCCACGGTCTCCCGTTGGTTGGTGTGTACACCCCCACCAGCTCAGAAGGTGACCTGCAAAGAACTTTACTAGACTCTGAGCTCAAAGAAACAGACTGTGTTAAAACATTTCTGAGCAAACTTCAGTCCTACCACCAAAATCAGTGAGTGAGGATGGAGAAGATGAAGGCACCTTCATCTAGAAAAGCAACACCTGGCACAGTTTGTTCAAAGACCCCCTGGGAGGGGGACTGGACAGGGAGAACAAAAAGGACAGAGATGCAACTCGACCTGGAGACAGCGAGAAGGACTGCTACAGGATCAGCAGCAGCAGAAGCGACAACAACAAGGACAGTGAATGAACTGAGAATGTAAACCCCAAATCGGGGTTTGGACTAAAGGACTGAAATTGGGGTAGGTGAGAGTGTGCAGGGGAGTGGGTGCATTTATTGTAACGGGAAGCATGGGTTCATTAATTTTTTTTAAGATGTGTGATGGAAAGCTTATGATAGAGGATGTATATATATAACTATATATAGAAATATATTTTAATAAAAAAAGCAGGTGGTAAGCCTACTTCTGTTTCTGTCCACAGAAAATAACATCCTGCTTTAGCTACAGCTATATGGTTTGTTGAGTCCCAAGAGCATCTCTGTGGATGGCCACTGGAAGAGAAGCATTAGTTTCTAGACCAGTGCAGGTTGGGGGAGCACTGTTGTTGGGGGAGCACGTCCCCCCCCGCCATGCGCCCCTACCAGCTGCCTATGGCCAGGGGGCTTATGTTTTTGTTTGTGTTTCTGGTTGGCAGACCAGGTGTGGCTATAAGGGAGGAGGAGGAGGCCAGAGAGGGGTGTTAGAGGGTGCATTGAGTTTTAAGCCACACTGGGTGCTGAGAGATACACCATGAATACATTGGTGCCTGAGTGGCATCTGCAGCTTATGGAGCCCTGCCAGGGTCCAGGGCTCCATATCAGGCAAGCAGAAAGCAGAAAGGGACACAGCCAGGGCCAGGGGCCCCACAGCCTGAGAGGATCACAACCAGGGCCAGGGATCCCACAGGCCAAGAGGGGCTAGACACGAGCTGAAGCCTGGAAGCCAGGACCAGTTCAGTGGACCTAGGCTGAGAGGGGCCCAGACAAATAAAAGGGGCTGAAGCTGGGAAGGCAGAAGGCCCAACAAGGGCATGGAGGCCTGAGGAGGCCTGAAGTGACAACTGGTAATATCTGCAGGGCATGGCTGCCTATTGGGATGGAAGGAGGCTGTGAATAGCCCTTAAGGCAACAGGTGCCCTGGGACAGGGACAGGCCATGAGGGCACACTTAGCACTCGAAGGGAAGGACTGGATCCAGTGGGGTCTGGGAAGGACCTGCTGGTTCGAGGACAAATGAGGGCTCGCTTTGGGACCCAGGGGAGCCTCCCTCTTACAGATCAACTAAGCTAATGAAGGTATGGCAGACAAGATAAGAGGGAGGGTATCCAGGGAGCCTGAATGCAGCAGGAGCCATGTTGCTACCAGGACACATTGCATCTGCTCCTAGGGGGGAGGGGGTTGCTTGAATATGTTACAGCTACACCCATACAAGATGTAGGGGTCAATTTATGCCATTTACAGTTGCTGTTTCAGGGAATGAAGTCAATGCAGCGGTCTCCGCTTGGGTCATGTCTGTAGATTTCCCATTGCTTCCCTGAGGCCTAGAGATTTTCAGAATAGTGGCTAAGACCCCCAACCACAAGAAGGTCTTCAGCACAAGGGTATCAGGCACAGGCCCAAAGCATTTATCCCTGGGGGTGTCTAAACTGCAGTCAGGAGATGTGATTGCATGCATAGATATATCCAAATTTGCTTTGACCTAGGCAGCTCAGGTATCAACAGCTATGCAGACATGGGGCATGGTTTTTAGTGTGGACTATAGAAGGAGACTTCAGAATTCAGTTTAGGTAACTAGTCTGAGGCAGTCACTGATACATCTTTGCTGAGATTGGCATCTCTTCTGACTGGATTAAAGCTAGTTTGTAAGGTATCAGGCTATCAGCACGTCACCACTACACTGTAGTCAAGCCATGCTCTGGATCTCTTCCCTCCCTCCAAGAAGGACCTGTTGATTGTCTTCCCCTTGCCTTCATAATTGCTCCTATCCCCACACTCTCAGAAAAGCTTCTACCAGACGCAATTGTTGTGATCCTTCTGCTTCTCCCTCATTGTTTCCCAGTGCCACCAGCACAAGTCAAGAACTCCTCTGTACCTGGGGTGTAACACTGCAGGCACAGCTGTGCTAATGCAGAAACAGTAATGTCACCTTTGTCTGGGATAGATCATCCACAAGAACTTGGAAGGTAGAAATGAATGGAGAATCTGCAGTGAAAGGGATGGCTGCACAGGAAAGAGACGCTGAACAGACAAAGTGGTCCCTTTGCCCTTATGTGTCCCTGCTCTAAGGGTTACAGACACTTCAGTCTCCAGCCAAAAGATAAAGTCTGATTCTTCCATCACAGTAGAAACTATTATACTGTTGGGCAGAATACACCTTGCACTGTGCCTTGCTGTAACCAGACTCATCTATACAGGCTGCATCTACATGAGATGCTTACTGTGCAGTAGCTTGTTACTACTGTACAGTAGCTTATTAGTAATGCACAGTAGCATTGCAGGGCACAAACCATGATGCGATGCTACTGCACAACAGTAGAGAGCTACTACACGGTAGTAATGAGCTACTGCACAGTCAGTATCACCAGGAAGCCATGCACGGATGCTCCTGCGCAGTAACACCAGTGACTGCACAGTCATTTAGTACTTGAGTATGCAAGTACTAAATGAATGCACAGTAACAACTGCGCAGCCAGCATCTCATGTAGACACAGCCAAGTGTACCATATTCATGGCTTCACAGTCCCTATTTCAATATCTGTTAACCCAAGATTTATTTTGCAGCTAACTTTCCCTGAAAGTCATTCCACTATTCACCACTTGTGGATGTGCTGAGTAGCAGTACAGCTCTGCCACCAGATGCACTCTTGGCTCCAAGTGCTTCTTGTGACTGCTGCTCTCCTGCCAGTTCATGACTCACTATTTACTTGCAGTCCCAAATGTAGCAGGGTCCCAGGCATTAGCTCAGCCACAGCCACAGGGCTCCTTCCTCTCCATCAGTCTTCCAGCAATAGACATCACTCAGGAGAGATCTTTTCCCACAGATAAGACAATCATGGAAGATGATCACCCTTGACTGCGATGCAAGGGACTGCTGACTGATGAGGAGTAAGCCAAGACTTTTAAACTGCCTGTTCTTAACCCCAAGCAATCTTCTGATTCCTCCATTGCTCTGACAGATAATGTTCCCTCCCACTTTCTTAAATGTTATAAGACAACCCTATTTTCTCATTCAAAGCATCGTATCAATGTCCCTGGGACTACTATTCTAACTACAGGGACTAATGCATCTTTCCACTTGGCTCTTAGTAATTCAAACCACAGTGAACCAAATGACCCTGTTCTTGCCATATCCAGACACTGCCTCCTCCCATCCTCCTCCAGTTTACTACCCTAACAATCCTGATATGAGCAAATGGGAAATGTCCTGACTACTCCATTGGTAGAGTAGGTAGATCCCCTCTTAGGATTCACATCCTAGATGGCAGCCCTCCCAAAGTTGTATCTGACCTGATTGATGGGACTTCTTGATGGGTAGCAGGTTGAGCACAGCTCTCCTGTGTATAGGCCCAGGGTGGGTTTCTATTGATGAGGCATGATAGCATAGATCCAGGATGAGGGTCAACAGGGGTAGTTTCGTGCCGGAAGGAAGAGGAATGCCAAACAGGGAGCTTCTAAGAAGGAAGTTGGAGAGAGATTATGGAAGCCAATACTGGCCATTTTCAGTGGTCTAGGTGAGACTTCAGGAGTGTGACCATCTTGCTGCTCCAGGTGACTGCAAGTATTGAGGAAGATATTTCAGCAGAAAGTTTGAAGTCAGCTACATGTCAGGCAAAGCAAACACTTAATTCAGACCTCAGCCTAAGGGTTAATAGCCAATAGGTACTGGTAAACAATCAAGTATTTTGTAACTTTAGGTATATTGATATGATACTAATGTATAGGCTGATGTAAGCTAATGTACTGTGTACTCTAACCATAGATTTGTGCCAAGATTGTGCAGCTGAACTGTTAGGACCTATAAAGCCAGATATACAGCGTGGGCATCTTGCTAGTGTGAGCAAGAATTCAAGGAGAGAAGGTAGGAAAGGGGTGAAGAGACATTCCAGTCCAGTGAGGGAGGAGATAAGAAGTCCTCCCTCTCCAAGTCAGCAATTATGCAAGGACATTCAATTTGGTTAAAAGCTACTTTCAGAGATCATGGGTTAAAAATGGCCTGGACCACTACTCCAGGGACTTACAAACAGAGGAATTGACAGCAACCAATCAGAAAGTGCCTCTCATAGTGAGTAGCCCATGAACAGGCTGGCTGGAGGGAGAGTCAGAGGAAACAGCCTATGTCTATACTGCATCCTTGGTCTGTCCAGGGTGGATGAAGGGATGCTCCTCATCATACACCACCCCTGATCACGCATGCCAAATCCAGAAGTGCAGCAGTGAAGCCAGTCCCACATAGCTGCTCTCGAGCACAGTAGATATGGACGGTTCCTTTTCTGAACCCCAGGGGTCTCTTTCTGGCCTCTGATTAAACCCGTGGTTAACTATTGTTTGGGAAAGGATCAGCCAGGTTCTCAAGATCAAATAGTCAATTCAGAGCCACTCTTAGCAGGCCCAGTGTTGCTGCTCCTGCGTCCCCAAGACACCTTTAGTTCTCCTGGGAGCTAGGGGATGATTATCATAAGCACTTGAAAATTCAGTCCAGAAACAGTTGCATATTTTTTCCCTACAAACACCCCTCCTCCCCACCTCTTCCCTCCACAACCCACACACAAAGCTGAAACTAATTGCTGGCTGGACATTTTCTAACAGCAAAAGCAAAACTTCCAGAGAAAATCTTGTGGCTTCCTCTGAAAATGTGGACAAAAGCACAAAAAGGCTTGCTAACAGGCAGAACAAAATTAAACTACACTTAAACAATCTGAGAAATTGCAGTTGGCAGGAAGTACATTCTCCAGCCTGTTGCACTTAACTCTGCCCTGTGCTGGTGTTAATTTCTTATGACTAGGGCTTGCCAGAAAAGAAATACCACTTCCTGGAAAAGATCACAGACCTAATATGGGATTGTATTCTGAAACAGAGCAAAAATAAGCCTCAGCACCTTTCAGAATTGTTCCTGAGAGTCGCCGAGGGTTGGAGCACTCTCCTTGCAGGTGGAAGGCCCAAAATCAAGTCCCAGCTTCTAATTGCAGGCCCATCAGAGCAAAGACAGAGGCATTCACTACATCAATTAAATTAGTTTTCCTCTTGGTGTAAATTAAGCAATTTCATGCACATCCTTTCACGCCATCTGATAATGTGAGTTTCAGCCCGTGAAAGCTTGTGCTATCTCTCTATCTCCACACATATACACCTGGGTTATTACATAAGGTGCACACCTACCGTTCCTTCTACTTGACTTCAGACTAACATGTCTAACTACATCTCTCTGTGCATGACAGGATAAAAAGCCAGATCAGCTATCAGGGAGTGGGAGTGTGTTAGAGTGAGGCCTTGTTGCTCTAGTACTAGACCACAGCCAGAAACTGGGCCATTGCAATTTTGACTGCTGTGCCTGGCAAAGTATGGAAAGGGCAAGCACAAATGACTTCACTGGGGACTCTTCTCAACTCCAATCTGTTGTAGTCTGTGTGATCTCCGCCATAGGATAGTACTCGTTTCTGGCAGTACTATCCTACAGTGGACGTAATTAGTTTACTCCATCCTAATAGCACCGCATGTGTAGATGGTGACATTTTACGGTGAAGCTCATTAGTCAACTCCTCAATAAACATCTCATGTAGACATGCCCACTGTGTCCTTATTTATGGCAGTTGAGAGCCTAGCAAATTGGGCCCCTGACCTTAATTGTAGGCTCTGTGTGCTATTGTGATGCCACTATTAAAGAAACAAACCAGCAGGGAGCGGCTGATAGGAAAAGACACCAGGAGCAGGATGAAATGAGAGAGACAAGGATTTTGAAGGAAAGAAGGGAAAATAAAGAGGGAGACAGGCCGGTAAAGAAGGATAATGAGAAAGACATCTTTATTTGGGGCTAGGGGAGTATTAATGGGGTGCTGTTCAAGTGCTGTGTAAATGAGTTCATGTTGACGAGTGCTAGCACCAAAAGAGGTGGTGTTGATTCGTGGCACAGTTGCTTGCTCTGCTGCTGCAGAGACCTGGGTTCTACTGGCAGCTCTGACCTGGGGTATGGCTCCACATCCCTGTTTCCCCACCTACCCTCTGAGTGAAGTCTACCTGTTACCTTTAGTGTCCCAGAATTTCATCCTTTATCTGTCAAACATTTGCAAAGTTGAACTATCTTTTCTTTAGTCGTACAACATCCTAGCACCTTGGGGCCCTTAACACAACTGCTAACTATAAATAATGGGCTAGCCTACCTCAGGTGCACATGGAAATAACCCTGCCAGTTTTAGTTTCTGTATTTTATCATTTTCACTGTGAGTTCTTGTGTGGTCATCCATTCTAAATAGAGAGCATCCAGTTTCAGTTTAACTAGTCAGTAAAATGCTGACTTAAAAGTCAATCTAAATAGGGCCTTTGTTGGCCCAAATCATAGGAGTTAGTCTTAGGTGGCAGAGAACAGGAATGTCTGTTAACTCTGGACAACTTAAGCAGGTCTCGTGAATAAGAAGCACAATAATGCACACAGAAGCCAAATGAGAGCTAGAGTCTGTCAGTCAATCACATGTCTACAGCACACATGGATAGTGGTACCCAAGTGCTGGCACAGGTTGCCTACTTCACAGGAGACCTGGTAGGGTCCCCAGATCTTGTTCTGCCTGGTCTCCATCTTCACTCTGCCTTCTCCTCTACATGTCTCTTATAGTGTGGTACATGTCTGATAATCCCAGGCTTTTGTTGGTTGCCTGGAGGGGGTCAGGAAGGTATTTATTTTTTACCCCTTATGAAGATTGCTGGCTTCTCCAGGTTTTTATCCACCATTTTCTGAAACTCTGGGGCACTGGCCAAAGTTTAGGCTGGGGCTTTAACTGGAGGGCACTGATGCTCCTGCCAGTACTTGGAAAACCCAGAGGTGGCCAGCTGAAGGGTCCTGCTCTTTGGTTCATGGCCATACTCATGAGCAAATCTGGTGTTGGAAAGCAACTTTTCCTCTAGGCCTGACTTGCACAGATACTGGTGGGGGAGGGACTGGTGCCTCTGGCATTGCAGTGGCTAAGCACAGACAGTGCCCTTGTCTGCCCTGCTTTTACCTGCAGTGTATCATGCAGCCCTCTTGGTGAAGTGGTGTTACCACTTCAAGGCTTTTATGCCTTGAAGGGGCAATGTTCCTGTGAGTGCAGGGAGTCAGACTTGGTGGCCCAGCAGATCGCGTACAGTCCTGTTTCCTGACGTTCCTGTGAACTTCCTGGGGCGAGATGCTCTCGACCCCCGCTCACTCAAGACTGGCTCAGACTGGTCCGGACCGGTCTCAGTTGGCCTTGCCGTTTAGCTCACTCACATGTTTGCCCTGTTTGCCCACATACGGATACTGACTTGCCCACTTGCCAGTGTACTGACGTGAAGAGGAAATAGCACCCATTCGGTTACTGTGGCTGCATGCACCCATGGCAGGGTAGCTAACGTTTTGTGGTCAGAACTTCCCCAGACACACAAGGCTGATAGTTACACGTGTTTCTAGCTGTTCTCAGGCGTCTGCAGTTGGCTGCTTAGTCTTTTGGATTATTAGCCCATGAGACTGGCTACCCACATCAGGAACCCAAGCTGAGACCTGCCAGTAAGCATGGCTCCTTGGGTAGTGGCGGGGAGGTGAGACCTTCCCACGTCACTATTAAACCAACCCGCAAGTGCTCCCACATTCGCAGGCTTGCACTGAAATGGCTAGAGGTATGGGTTGAAGCGGGGCTGTTATGCAGATTTCAGTCTGCACAATGACTGCTTGTGTTTAGGTGGCAGAGCTGGGAAGCTACTCCAAGGTCAGTTTGCTCCCCATACAGAGATCCTGTCCCCGGAAAGAAGGGGCAGGTGGTCCCAGGCAGGAGAGCAGGTGGAGTGGAGCCAGAACAGAGGCCTGCAAGCTGGGTGTGAGCAGAAGCTACTTCCTACACTGGTGTCAGCCCCACGTGGATGGAGGGTACCTGAATGGTCCCATGGCTCTGCCGTGGTTGCACATGGAAGTTCCCGTGCCAAATGCTCACTTGTTCCCAGGTGAACATAGTTTGGTGGCAAGCCCTGCTGGGCTGCAGCTCCTCCGCCTGCCCCAGAGCCGCTGTTTGGGGCCCTGTTGAGGGGAGCGCAGTGTCTCTGGATGAGGCAGGCTTGGAGTGGCTGAGTTTAGAAAGGGTCCCAAGGGGGTTTTCTGGCCACACTGAGAAAGAAGCAGCCAAGAAGGGCACCTAGGAGCCTGTGGAGGCAAGGGGCTGCCAGGGCCTTGTTGCATGGAAAAGGGGTGGTAAGGATGGCTGTTGAAGGAGACAGACCATTACTATCCTGAATGGAGTGAATTGGTTGGGCAACTTTGCTGGGCATATGCAGATTTTGACAGTACTTTCAGGGACAACATAAATTATGGGGAAGGAAACCAAAGGGAATCTAATTACCTGGCAACTGAACAACATGTTCCTTATATTATATAGGGCCATACTGGATCAGATTTGGAGTATGCCTAGACAGTATTCTGTCCTGCACGGGGGTGAACACCAGATGCTTCCTCACAAAGAATTAGAAACCCCATAATGCCCAGCTGTACAATCATAAATCCCGAAAGCAGAACCCGCCCTTACTGCTGCCCTGGGACATGAGGGTTAATGTCACTAAAAACAAAGCTTTTCATCCTGTCTTGGGTATCCCAGGGTTCCTCTCATTCCAAAACTGTGTATTGCTTTTCTGGATCTAATTAAACTCTCTGCCTTGCTGACCCCTTGGCGTCATGAACCCTGCTTTAGATTAATCAATTATTGTGGAAAAATATGTGTCTCCTTCTTTCAGTTGAATGTACCGGTCACATTGATCCCCCCTATATTATAAGAAAAAGTGAAATGATTTACTGTATCCATGCCATTTATTATTTTCTGCACTTCTGTCACTGTCCCTTTCTGCAGCCCCTGTTGTTCCAGCTCTGGGCTCCCCATGGAGCTCTGCTAGGGCTCCTGAGTCCTGCCCTTAAAGTGTCCTTTGGTCTCCTGTTATTGCAGCTCATTCCCCATATCTCTACTTGGCTCAAAGGTGCTTGTGCTTGGATGCACTTTCTTGGCTCCCAGTTCATCCACACTTTTGGGTTCTGGAACCAGGTCTTAAGCTAAGCACCAATAAGGAAAATGATAACAATAGAGCAAAGGAAGAGGATGATGGGAAGAGAAACTGAGACAGAAACTTCTGTCATGTCACCCCTCCTCTTCCCTGTCAGTGGTACCAGCCTCACCGGCTCATTGGTCCACTTCTTACCCAAATGGCCAGGCATCTTTTGCCACCCTGGCCCCAAACATTAAATGTCCTCTATAAAACAGTCAGCTAGGACTGAATCCTCTCCATCTGCCCCTCCATCATGCTGACTGTAGCATCAGTTCCCACTCATGGTGGTGAGCCTGTGAGGCTGATGGATACTGGTGATATATTTTATCTATGTATAGTAGGTGGTTTGTGCTGGCTAACATTTCTTTATTTTAGAATTTTAGTGCTTATTCACTGCTTATTATTCAATATATTCAATATAAGTGTGGTTAACTAGCGTGCTAGAAAGCAAAATCATGCTTTTACAGCCTAGCAGAGGAGGAGCTCGGAAACAAGGCAGTTCTCATATTCCAGAGATTTTTCTTTAGGGAGTAGAGAGTGTCTAACAAACCTTGAAAAGAGAACTGGCCCCATCTCTCATGTATTCGAAAGATAAGAGCGCAGCTGCAGAAATTAACCTCCCTGGTACCTAAGAGTCCCAATTAGGGATGAAAAGAGTCCAGCTATATAATCAAATCGTACCAGATGCCTGGTGCATGAAACACACACATGGGCAATACCCTCATTAAAAGGACAAGGTATGTTGGACTGGACAACCAATGAACAAGCACCACTTAGGTACACAATGAATGAACTAAAAGTATAACAGTGGAGAGGAAAAAAGGGAGGGTATGTTCATTGCTCAACAACTTCCTCCTGGCCAGACCACCACAAACTGAAACAAGAAACCTGCAGATGATGATCATGTGCTGGCCAGATGTCTGTCTTCCAGGGTGCATCCTTGGAACACAGTGTATGGTGAGAACCTTTGCTTGCTTGCTAATTGTCTTATGCTGCTACTGTGTATCAATGTAGATCTCCAAGTTATCAACAGAATATGTTGTGATTGGTCATTTTAGGGATGTTGCACTCTGCCCACAATTGAGTGTCTTAGTTTCATAGTTTCGTAGTTGGTAGGGTTGGAAGGGACCTGAGCAGATCATCAAGTCCAACCCCCTGCCATGGCAGGAAAGAGTACTGGGGTCAAACGACCCCAGCGAGGTGTTCATCCAGCCTCCTCTTAAAGATCCCCAGGGTAGGAGCCAGCACCACGTCTCTTGGAAGTTGGTTCCAGATCCTAGCCGCCCTGACTGTGAAGTAGCGCCTCCTGATGTATAGCCTGAATCTACCCCCTGCCGGCTTGTGACCATTGTTTCTAGTCACTCCTGGCAGTGCTGGGGGGAACAGGGCCTTCCCCAATGCCTGCTGGTCCCCTCTGACTAGTTTGTAACAGGCCACTAGATCCCCCCTCAGCCTTCTCTTGTGGAGGCTGAACAGGTTCAGGTCCCGTAGCCTTTCCCCGTAGGGCCCGCCCTGCTGCCCCCTGATCATGCGAGTGGCCCTCCTCTGGACCCTCTCCATGTTGTCCACATCCCTCTTGAAGTGCAGTACCCAGAACTGGACACAGTACTCCAGCTGTCGGCCACTGATTCTTAAAATCAGACCAACAGTTTGAAAAAGTGCAAGTCTACCTATATATAAGGGAAATGGAAGTCTGTTTCCCAACCTGTTCTTATCACTTTTTTACATAAGGCCATAATGCCTTCAGGGCAGCAGAGATTACGTGCATTTACATGTGAAATTAATGTGGCTGAATAAACTCCGGTGCAGTTCACAGTGGAGTTTACTGCTCCCAGGCCCAGAGTTTACATGTGTGCCTGGGACCACAACATGTTGAACTGGGGTAGCAGAGCCCCAGCTGGCAGGGGGCCCGGGGTCAGCCTGCCGGCCTAGTGTTACCCTAACCCAGCTCAACATGCTACAGAGGGGCTGGCTGAGGTGCAACAGTGCTTCAGTGTGGGGATATGGCAGGCAGCCCCTGCACTGAAGCACCCTTGTGCTCCAGCAGGTGTCTACATGTGCATTGCAGTGGAGTAAATATCTCCGCCATGGGACAGTACTCGTTTCTGGCAGTACTATCCTACAGTGGACGTAATTAGTTTACTCCATCCTAATAGCATCTCATGTGTAGATGGTGACATTTTACCGTGAAGCTAATTAGTCAGCTCCTCAGTAAACATCTCATGTAGACATGCCACCGTGTCCTTATTTATGCCAGTTGAAAGCCTAGAAATGTAGGCCCCTGATCTTAATTGTAGGCTCTGTGTGCTATTGTGATGCTACTATTAAAGAAACAAACCAGCATGATGATCATGCTGCCAGTGGATAGACAACTATTATCTGCCATGGAGCTTTCTGTGCCAAGTACCTACAATTTGGAGTGAGCATCACACCAGAGAGGTGCAAAGATGGAGGCCTCAGGCATGGTAATCCCAAGACTCCCTCCCTTCATTCAGTCAAACCAAGTCTCTGCTTCTATCTCGGCTGGGCAAATCTAAATTTGTTGTGGTTTTAAAACAGTGGTCAGTCTTGGGACCCCTTCTCTCATCACTGCAGTTTTCAAAACAGGCTGAGCTATTGTCTCCCAGGGTTCCTGGACTGATGCTGAGCTAGGCAGTATGACTTCCCTGGGGACCTTTTTCAATCTATTGCAGGAGGCTTTCCTCACTGTTTGGGTGTGGGATCACGTCACAGTTAACAGGGACATGAATGCTTACACTGAATGCAGTCTCAGGGTCAGCACGGTCTCACCCCAGCCTTTGCAGGGCATTGAGTATCCTGAGGCTGTGCAGCCTGCCCAGCTGTGCTGTCTGCTGCCTGTTTGCTTTGCAATGTAGCACCATCTCATGGAGCCGGGAATCATCCCCTCCCTTCTGCCCCCCTCCTCCCATGCCTGGCAAAGGTTGCTCCTATGCAGGCTCAACTTGCTGCAGGACTCAGACTTATAAGCCAAGACTTATACCCTACCAGAAGCGGGGTGACTCATGCAGCTGAGGTGGGGGTCATGGCTGAGGGTGGGTCTGCTCTTCAAACCTGCTCTAAGGAGATAGCAGTGAGCAAATCCCCTAAGGGAGCTGCCAGTTCTCTGGCTGCGCTCTCCCATGCCGTCCTTTTCCTGTGAACATTGTGGCTGAGCAGGGAAACGCCTGGGGGCTTCACTGGGCCTTGGCACTGCTGAACCAGTCTTCTCTGCAGTCAGCAAATTCTCCCTGGAAGGTGCTTCAGTGTAGCTGGAGGAAGAAAACTGCAGTACCACTGGGGGTGGGGGGGAGTTAATACTGCCAAATAATGAAACTGTGTTCTTTATCAGCTGCTGTTAACCTCCTTCCTTGTCACAAAGGCTCATCCTTTCCCTTGTATTTAGAGGCCTCATCTCATCGCCCTGCAGGTTCAGGGAATGGCCCTGGGGCTGGCAGGGTGCCATTCTCCATGAGGACTAGTAAGTCACACGAGCCTGTTCGATTTTGAGGGAAGCCAAAATTCTTCCCACAGCATCATCCTGAAAAAGCCTGGCCTTCCCCTTCCACCCTTCTCCTGCACTGGAGATGATCTTCCCTTGCACTCCAGCTGCAAAACCTGCCCACAGTGACACTGCCCTGAGGTCAGGCCCATTGGTGTGACAGAGTGCTGTGCTGCATTGTACTATTGCCACATGAATTGTGCTTTCCACCATTTCTGTGATAATGGTGTAGGCCTCAGTTTCCTTGACTGTATTTTACATTGCTATGGTCTGAAAAAGAACAGGTTAACTTTACCTTGGACTAGACCTGGGAGTGAAGGCACTTTCCTTTCTCAGCCATTAGTGGACAGGCCCTTAAGACTAGGATGGGCCAATCTATACCAGAGGACCACTAATTTCTGCCCCCCCCCAACTATCTCGGATGCCAGGAAATGCATCAAAGAAGCCTCAGTGGGGGAGACTGGCTTGAAAAGCTGGCAATTGATTCTTTCACACAAACTGCAATTGTGTCTCAAAGTCTTGAAGTCATTTCACTGGCCTCAGAGTTTAGGGGTGAGGATGCTTAACAGTTAGCAGATGGCATCCGCTCATCAGGTTTATCTGAGTGCTATTTATGCCAATCAGATATTTTAATATTTTCTTAGGTATTTCCTTTGAACATCAGCCAATATTGGAGATCAAGAGGCCATATCCTATTCCACTTATGTGAGAAGTAAGGGGTTTTGATCTTTTAATGGACAAACTGTACAATTAAGAGAGATGTTAGACATGTTTTCAAGCACAAAGAGGTGTTCCCCAGGTCTGTGAAAGAAGCAATCTGAGCTGAATACCAGCAATCCAAACTGAATACCAGGTAAAGCAGTGACTCTGATCAACACCATACATAAATAAAAGCAGTAACTTAAAGGAATGGAGCATATTTTGTTTCAGGTCAGTTCAGCATCTCTGAATCTACCTGAAGTGCAAGGTAATGCATGCAAGTTGCTGGCTGACTTTCATACATTATTCACCACTGCTACAGACTCAACAGTCAAACACTTCAATTCAGTTTAGAAACCCACATCCAAGGATTTGTTGTTGTTTTCCCCCCTGAGAATGTAGAAACATGCCACTTTGAGAGGAAATACCGAGGAAGCATTTTGCCTTTCCCATATCAAAATTTGAAAAAATCCATGATTTCCAATTTTTAGCCTATCTTTTCATTTTTGCTCAGCTGTGATTGAAACCTAGTTCATTGTGTAGGCAGCACCTTTGTAAATGGGTAATGTAAATGGGCCCCTGAGTGAGTGAATGATGGAGAATCACAGCAAGAAATAGATGTGGAAATGTGAAAAACCAGAGAAAAAGAATACCATCCTTCAGACAGATATGCTAAGAAAAGGCTGGATGGAGTGACTTATGATGAGGTCTGAAAAACTAAATGCAATTAATTAACAATGTATAAGCTGGAGGCTTTCTAAGGGATAAACATTCCAGAGGAGGGGGAATTGTGTAAGTCAGGGGGTGGCCAACCTGTAGTGCACTTGCACAAGCAGCATGAGCAGCCTCTGTGTATGGCACACAACAGACTAAAGAGGGGACAGGCAGATAGGGCACAAAGCACAGCAGTAGATCGGGCAATGAGCACAGGTCAGGAAACAGAAAGTAGAGCAGTAAATCAGATGCAGAGCACATGGCAAGGAGCAGAAAGTGGAACAGCAGATTGGACAGGGGAAGGGGAGTGGAGTGGCGTGGCACTAGGGGAGAGTGTGGAGCTAACTTGTGGTACAGCTTCTGAAAAGGTTGGACAGCTACTAGCAGAAGTGATTTGAAGGGGTAATAATAGAAGGGCACAGATGAAACTCAAAGAGGTGAGCACTTCAGGGTGCAAACACACATAACGATCAAACCCAAATATCCCTGAGTGGGAGCTAGCTCACAATTGTGTGAAGTGGTGTGGCGCTGACAACAGGGGGTGGGAATGAGCACACAGCCCAGCATACCTCACATTGGTGTGGGAAGGGAGAAAAGGAGTCCCAAAAGGTGAGCCACCTGTGACGGGCGCATTTTTACTTTTCAGTTTTCCCTTCTTCCCTAAACTGGAGTTCAGTAAATTTCAACAGCCTGCAATGGACCCACATCTGCCCTGTGCTTGCCTGATGGGAAGGATTTCAGGGGTTCAGGGGACATGATGATGAGTTGTTGCCAAGTAGGGAGTGAGGACACAGGTGATTGTTAGAAAGGTTGCTCTTATTGAATACGCAGGGCATGGGGACTCATTGATAAAAAGTGCCAACACAAGGAAAAAAGGGGGGCAGGAGTTTTGGCTGCGTACCAGTTGCAATAGTGAGGGGAGGCTTGGGAGAGTGAAGAGCAAGCCATTGGGAGTTCCCATGAGACCTATGTCATGAAACACTTGGCGTCCACACATAACCCTGAACCAGTTCAAAATGATGATTTTTCAGGTAAACTTCAAAATCATTCATAGGCAGCTTTCAATGGGTTTAACAGACTTGTATGACTGTCTCCTTCCAGTCTAAATTGCATTTAAATTGCTCTGTTATATGCATCCATGTCCTTGAGCAACATCAAGATACATTTTCTGTGATGAGGCTCTGAGGCTGAGCAATGGCTCTCAAGAACAGAGCAGAAGCCCCCTTTAACAGAACTGTTCAAAACTAGAGCTAAGACACATTAATGGGGAACGCTGATGAAGTCTAGGATGAGCCACCTGGGCCAGGGCTGCAACTTCATGGTAGCAGCAGGGAAAAGTTTAGGTGCTGCTATTCCTAAAGCCTCAACTACCTGAGCTACAGGAGAGTCCATTATGTGTCTGCTACAGCAAAAGTTTCTGACTCAGATGAGCACTCCTGTCCCCATCCACTCAAAGGCAGGGTGCACACATACTCTTCTCAGGCAAGCCAGAAACAATCCAACCTGGCCTTGAGCTGGACAAGTGGGGGCTATTGGTCACATGTTGACTTAGCAGATTTTTCTTCACAGGCTCTCTCCCACCTGCCTGGCTTGCTGACCGTGCACACACCTAGAGGGTCAAAGTACATACTGCGGCCTGCACAGACACAGGTTTCTGCAGCTGTGATTTGAGGCTGAGCAGGGACCTGTGGGTTTTGAAATAAACTGATCAGAAACCACTGGTCATTATCGATTGCTCTGTGAAGTCCATTCTCCTCTTTGTACTTCTGTTTTTCACCTGTTGCTCCATCCAGCCATATCAGGCGAGGCCAGGAGTGAGCAGGTGGGGTCCATCAGCACAAATCCTTCCCTCACACATTACTTTGTTGAGCTTCCACTGTAGGGAGGAAGGCAGAGGAGATGTGAGGAAGCACTGAGGCGGAATTACAACATCTCCCTCAGCCCAGGGCTGGATGTCAAGATAGCACCCTACTTCCTGGCCTGTTTGCTGCAGTATGAAATACAGAAACAGCAATGGGAGCCCCAGGAAGGAGAATGCAATTGTGTCCTCTTTTCACCAACACAGATGGCATCCCTCACCTCATCACCTATGAGGAATATTTCCAGGCATGAGGGAGTCATGGTCTGGCTTCCAGCACTGCTCGTGTATGACACTCTTGGGGCCACATGGAGGTAAACTCAAGGTCCTGCTCTAGCACCACAGAGCTGATGCCAGAGTCCGGGTGGAAGCGCAGCCACACGCAGTTAGGGGTAGCTGCAATATCTGCTCTGCTGCTGAGAAGGGCTGTGACACCTACGACACTCAGTCCCAGCTTCTTTTTCCTGATGGGAACCACTGCAAGATCATTCTCTGGGTCTTACACTCCGCCAGAAGGAGGACAAGGAAGAGCAACCCAAGGCCTGGGGCATATCTGCCCGTTCCTCATGCTGGCAAGTCTCCCTGCGACTGGCTTTCCCTCATGCTCTGATTTCTTCACTCATGCTCAGCCTCCCCCACTGTATCTCTTGGGAATATTGATATAAAAATCGTGGTTCGTTTCTTTGGAGGCTCACGAATAATAATTCTTCAGGCACACATTGTTAGTAACACAAAGGATATATTTGCAAATAGGGTCAGAGTGAAGACAAAAGACCACACTCTGCCCCCAAGGAAAACTCTCAGCTGGGTTTTATTCCTTCCCTCCTGGGCACGTGTGCAGAAGCAGGAACTCTTACATCTCATTTTCAGTTCATACAGACATACATGAAATGACGTCACGTCATCCATCGCATGTGCATTATAATTAACTACTTAAGTATGCGGGGCGGATAGGCATATATGCATTAGCTAATTACGCATGCTTAGAAAGCTCTCCAGGTTACCAAAAGTTCAAACCCCTCTCTTTCCCAAGGACACAGCCAATTAAATCACAGTCTTTGTAGTTTACAAGAGTAGAGGCAGAGGAGTTTGAAGGTATGTGTGATTTAGTGTTACAAAGAGATAGTAAATTAGCGAGATGTCCTTGGTGGTGTTTCTTTTTATCAGGTACGAGATACAAACTGTGCAGTTCTAACAACACTCTATTCACTATACATTTTTAATACTTTTTCTAACAATATCCCCCCTCAAGATGCTTTCTGCTCCTTACTTCATTTAGGCAAATCAAGATAATTACGAGGAATTTTTCTGAGGACCATGACTTTTGCTGCAGTCTGTGCTTTAAGGGGGACTGCTGCAACTTGCATTCCTTCTACTATGGTGGTTATCAATCTAGTGAAACAAGGAATAAGGCAAGGGATAAAAATCAAACCAGTCAGAGCACACAAAAGCACAAACCCTACTTTTCTCCACCAGGGTTCTCCAAATAATTTAAACCACCAGTCTTTACCCCATGTGTTTTCTCACGTTTGTATTGGTACATGGGCTATTTTTTTGATCTCTTTGGCAATCTCTAAGACTGCTTTCCCGTTGTCGTCTATTTGGAGGCAACAATTAGAAAGGTTGAGCTTTCCGCAGACTTCGCCATCCTCTGCGAGTAAATAGTCTAAGGCCATCCAATTTTGGTGTATGGCTGCTCTCATCTGAGAACTCTGCCAGGCCAGTAACTCGAGAGCAGTGGCAGTCTGGTTAGTAATTACTTCCAAGACTGCCTGCAACTGGATGATTCTATTTAGCATATATATAGGTGTCCGATATCCCCAACTCCCATCATTAGCCCATGTAGCTGGTCCATAATACTCAATGATCCTTTGAGGAGGCCACTCATCCTTCTTTCACTTTTGGGAGCCACCCTGTGTCAAACTTACATCAATACTTCTCTTGGCCCTTTTCCAATCATCATACAAAGAGACTTCCAACCCATTTCCAACCTCTGTTGGTAGCAAAAAGAAAGCTGGTACAATCACTTCAAGATAGCAAGTTTCTGTCCACCCTTGTGGTAGTATCGTATAGGCCCGTCGTCCGCAAATCCAATAGTATCCTCTTAAGGCCTTATTTTCTCTATTAGTGGCATTTAGAGGGGCCCAACCATAGGGCATCTCGGGAAACCCCAAGCCTCCTTCTGGACCCAAAGGACCAGCGGCTGTGAGGCCTCCTTTCATGGAACATTTCCATAGCCCATCCTGATTCTTGTCTGTATAATCTGTTCGATTATTACTTTGATTTGTGGCACTCCAATACTTATTAAACCACGCAACTGTTCCATTAGGATGCTGCCACACTAGCCGATTATACCCTGGGCTGTTAGGATAATAAAGCTGTTTTAATTTTGTAGGGTTCATTCATCTTACTTTTAAAGTCCATAAGCAACGGCTGTGTCCCAAGCTTTTTCCTGTACCATTATTACTGATGCAATACTCTCCCAATGCCACTTGGGAAAGTTTTCAGTTGTGGTTCTCATCCCATTTTCGACTAGTACTCTTAACATCTGCCTTACTACTCACTAGCCACTTTGGGGCCAAAGGAAAAGCCCTCCAAGGCCACTGGCCTCCGGCCTCTCGGAGCCCCCCACAGGCCCAGCAGTTGGTAAGATTAAAAGTACCTGCAATTCTTTCCATCAGGTTAACATACAAATTTGTCCCTGGGGAAGCAATTGGGGAAAGCGGGGGTATAGGCCAGCGGCTAAGGCTACTCAATCCTGCTTCTTTCACTATACAGATAACAACAAGGCACATTAAGATTCCCACCATATTTTCTCTTTCATGAGTTCAAACATGGCCTAAATGTTTCCCTTTTTACTTTCTTGTCTAATTTTCTGAACTTTGATTAAGCCGTCTCAGGCGCACTTGGAGATCACCAATAGGTTCACAGCTCCACTTGCTGGCTTCTTGTTTCGAAGACGACTCAGCTTCCGGAGTGAGCTCGTCTTGGGAGTTGATGTCCTCTGATGCTCATGGATGTCGTTTCACACGGGTATGGTGTATCCAACGGTCATGGCCAGCAATCTTTACAGCGGTGTGGGTTGTTAGAAGTACCTGGAAAGGGCCACTCCACCTCTCAGTCAAAGGTTCCTTTTTCCACCGCTGCACCAAGACCCAGTTTCCTGGGGAGAAGTCATGTACCTGTACGTCTAAAGGCAGACGTTGAAAGGAGGCTGCATACCTGTGAAGAGAAGACAAGACAGACTGCAAAGCAATAACATACATATGAAGCTCACTATTACCTAATTCAAAAGTTACATTTTCTCGCATTCCAGGGGGTAAGACTCGAGGCGGTTTGCCAAACATAACTTCATATGGGGTCAATTTGAGGCCCCGTCGGGGAGTGTTTCGAATGCAAGTAAGAGCTAGCGGCAATGCTTGAGGCCACTTAAGGCGCGTTTTAATACAGATCTTGGTAAGCAGAGTCTTTAAAGTCCTATTCATGCGTTTCACTTGTCTTGAACTCTGTGGTCTCCATGGTGTGTGTAGTTTCCAAGTAACCTTGAGAGTTTGCGCGACTTCTTCAACCACTTTTCCCACGAAGTGTTGTTCTTGATCCGACTCAATGGACTCAGGCAGGGAATATCGGGGAATGATCTCCTGCAACAAATACTTCACTACTGTAGCCGCAGTGGCAGTCCTGGTGGGCCAAGCCTCGACCCAACCAGAGAGCTGGTCTACCATGACAAGTAAAAACCCGTGATGTCCGGACCGTGGGAGCTCGGCAAAATCAATCTGCCATGCCTGTCCAGGGTACGCTGCCCAAGGTCTACCTCCCATTGGCACAGGGGGTTTTCTTCGAGGGTTTACTTTCTGGCATGTGATACACTTGGTAGCAATGCGCTGAGCTTCTACATATAGCCCTGGGGCTACTGCTTGACGGATCACTAGATCACCCACAGCCAAGCCTCCCATATGGGTTCTTGCATGGAGCTGTTGCAGCACCTCCCGAAGCAATGGCCTGGGTATCATGACCTTTCCTCCCGGTACTATCCACCACCCCTGGGAGTTCTTTTCTGCACAAGCTTTCTGTGCAAATTTATCTTCTTTAGGGGAATACTGCGGGACTAAATTCTGAACGTATGGCCATATGGCATGGGACATGGCCTGCTTGGATACCTCCTCCGCTTTTCCCCCAATAAATGCGGCTTCCTTTGCTGCTGCATCAGCCTTTGCATTTCTAAGCTTATGCTTTTCCTCAGCAGCCTTCCCATGGGCCTGCACATGAATGACTGCTACCTCTTTAGGCTGGTGGAGTGCCTCTAGTAGCTTGATAATCTGGGGGCCATTAGCAATTTTATTCCCAGAGGCCGTAATGAAACCCCTTTCTTTCCACAATAGCCCGTGCGCATGGACTGTAGAAAAAGCATAGCGAGAGTCAGTGTATATATTAACTCGCTGGTCTGTCCCCAGCTGTAATGCTCGGGTAAGCGCAGTGAGTTCTGTGGCTTGTGCCGACCATGAGCTCGGCAATGACTCCCTCCATACTACCTTATCCAAGGTTATCACTGCACATCTTGTTCATCTTTTTCCATCGATGACAGAGCTGGAGCCGTCTACGAAGTATTCAGCATCTGGGTCTTCAGTTGGGTTCTCTGCAAAGTCAGGCCGCACCTGTGTGGTTTGATTCAGGACTTCAAGGCAGTCATGCATTGGTTTCCCTGACTCCGGCAGCAAGGTTGCAGGGTTTAAGGCTGTAGTATGTTTGAAAGTAAGTCCTGGATTAGAGAGCAAAAATATCTCATACCGTGATTGTCTGGAGGGGTTAAGAAACTTCCCTCCCTCAGTCTCTAGGATTTGGGGAACTCCATGAGGGGTGAGTATTTCCATATCCGCACCCATGACTATCTTTTGGGCTTCTTCAACAACCACTGCTGTGGCTGCCACAGCTCGAAGACAGGCTGGCCACCCGCGTGCAACTGGATCTAGAACCTTTGAGTAATATCCCACGGGTCTTCAGGTCGGGCCCGATGGCTGTGTCAGCACCCCTGATGCGACTCCTCGATTCTCATGAACATACAGTCGATATGGCTTTTTACTATTTGGGATGGCCAGGGCAGGGGGCTGGATTAATGCTGCCTTAAGCAGATCAAAGGCATGCTGCATTTCTTTATTTCATTTCTATTTAGTGAGACTCTCCTTAGTCAGTGAGTCATACAGTGGTCTAGCCTTCCCACCATAATCTGGTATCCATAGTCGACAGAACCCAGTTAGCCCTAGGAATGCCCGCAGCTCCTTGGGTGATTTAGGTGGGGTTAGACCTTGAATTGCCTGTATGCGATCTGCACTCAGGGCTCTGACTCCTTTTGAGAGCTTATATCCCAAAAATGTGACTTGAGGCTGACATATTTGGGCTTTCTCTCTAGAGACTTTATATCCTTTTTTCCCCAGAGTGTTTAGCAGTGACGTGGTGGCTTCCTCGCAGAGCTGCAAGTTTGGGCTTGCAACTAGCAGGTCATTCACATACTGGAGGAGAGTCACTGCGGGGTGTAATCTCTTCCACTCCTCCAAGTCCTTCTGAAGGGCAAGTCTGAAAATATGGGGGGCTGCTACGAATCCTTGTGGGAGAACTGTCCACATGAGTTGGGCTTTATGGAAAGTATCTGGATCCTCCCATTCAAAAGCAAACAATTTTTGACTTTCTCGGTGAAGGGGAATGGAGAAGAAAGCATCTTTCAAATCTAGCACTGAAAATATTTCAGCTTCCCCCAGTACTTGTGTCAAAATCGTGTGAGGGTTCGGGACTACAGGATGGTCTGAAAGAACCTTCTTATTTACTGCTCGCAGGTCTTGGATTAGTCTGTATGAGACCCCATCTGCCTTCGGCACTCCAAGAATGGGGGTGTTATAGGATGAGGACCCTTCCACTAGCCATCCGCACCTCTTGTATTTCTCTATTAACGGCTTGAGTCCAGCTCTGGCTGCTCGGCTGAGTGGGTACTGCTTTACCCGAACGGGCCCCTCCCCTTCCTTGAGTATGATCCTTACCGGGGAGACCGACTTAGCTCGCGCAGGGGTTCCATCAGCCCATACCGAAGGGTCTACTCCAGTCATGTGACCTTCCGAACTTACTGCAGGACGCCGGTCCTCCAGGAGAGCCATCTGATAATTCGAGCTCTGCTTGACAGGTAGCTGGACCACCATCTGATCGTCTCTGAAAAAGATCTCAGCTTGCAATTTTGTGAGTAAGTCCCGCCCAAGGAGTGCAACTGGGCAACTTGGTGAATATACAAAGGAGTGCTCGAGCAAATGGTCCCCCACTTTGGTGAGGAGTGGTTTACAAACAGGGAGTCGGGTTTGCGTTCCCTCAATTTCTTCCACAAGTACATGCTGTTCACTAGTTCCTGCACAGGGGGGGTTTTCTGGAATCATTGAAAATGTAGCCCCAGTATCCACCAAGGCTTCAAAGTTTTTGCCACCAACTCTAATGGTTACCATGGGATCTTCTCGGGCTCCAACTCGAAGGGTAGTGGTCTTAGATCCCCGTCCCCTTCATTCTGTGTCCTCACCCTTTTCTTCTGCCCGCATGAGGTGACCTCTCAGTTCCCCCTCTCTCTTCTCCTTCAACTTTGGGCATTCCCTCTTCCAGTGTCCTTTCTCTTTGCAATAAGCACAAACGTCTGCTCCCACTCTTTCTCCTTTCCCCTTCTGTATCGCAGCCTTTCCAGGGTTACCTCCAGTTATAGCAGCTGTTAGTGCTGCCATCTGTTGCTGAGCCTTTTTATCCTCCTTGCGCTCCTGCACTTGCTCACGATTCCCATATACCTTATATGCTATTTCCACCAGCTCTGAAATCGGTTTCCCAGCACCTCCCTCAGTTTTCTGTAACTTCTTATGGATATCAGCAGTGGATTGACCAATAAACATAAGATTTACCATGCGTTGATTATCTGGGGCTTCTAGGTCTAAATCCGAAAACCTGTGAAACGCCTCATACAGCCTCCCGAGGAAAGCTGAGGGATCCTCCTCTCTTCCCTGTCTCACTTCATACAACTTAGACAGATTAGTAACCCGAGGCACTGCCTTTCCCATTGCTTCCACTATAATCCCCAGATACCGTGCACTCAGCTCTCTTCCTTCTGCAGTATGATTATCCCATCTTGGTTCCTCAACAGGGCAGGTATCACGCAGGGTACGACCGGCAGCCCCCTCTGCCTCAACTCTGGCTGCTGCAATATGCTCTGCCATCCCCAACACTAATCTCCTTTCCTCCGGGGTCAGGAGGGTCTGGAGCATCATCTGGACATCAGCCCAAGTGGGTCGATGAGTCTGCCCAATAGATCGAAACAGGTCCCTCATCTTTTCAGGGTCTTCATGAAAAGAGGGGCTCTGATTCTTCCAGTTAAATAAATCTGAAGTACTAAATGGGGTGTAGACAAAAGTTGCATTGCCCCCGTCTCCAATAACCTCTCGCATCGGGCAGTTCAGCACCGGCTGTGACTCTACAGGCTTGCGCAAATAATAGCCCTTATTCCCTGATTCAGATGGGGCACTTGGCTGAGGCTCACGCTCTAAATCATTAGGTATGCTTTGATACGCCGGTGGTGGTCTCCCTGAGGGAGGGAGCAGTGGTGCAGAGGGACTGGATTCCAAGGAGGCGTCTGACTCATCTTCACTACCTGACAGGGCAACCGGAGAGCGGGTCCGATACTCAGCCAATTCAGAATCCCCCCCCCCTCATTAGACTCAGGGAGTACAGGCGGTCCTCCTCAAGTCTTTCCTTTAACAACCATCACATGAGACTTTACTAAGTATTTCTTAATCCAAGGTGGTTGATTTTGAACCACCCACAACCAACAATCAATATAAGGAAACTGATTCCAATACCCGTTCTGCATAACTATTTCATGGATAGCTATCACTTCTTTTACTATAAAGGATCCTTTCGGGGTCCAGTGGACCCCAAATGTTGGCCACTCGAGTTGACAAAACTTAATTAAATCACTCTTTTTCATCTTTACTCCATAATCCGCCGGCTTTGCAAACTTATTAAAATGACGTAACATGAATTTTAGGGGCGTATTTGAGTTTTCTACACAAGAGCGACTCGTACCCATTTGCCCACAAGAGTGCGCCCAAGGCACACCAAATACCAAAAGACCCATAACAACAGATGGTTTACTGAAAGCTGAGCCAAAAAAGTTCCCCAGCGATCGTTTACCCCCTTTGTTTTGGATCCAGAACCAAATTGGGCAAAGGGAATTCGTATACTCACCCAGATACCCCAGAGATCTCGATCAAAATACCGAAATGTGTGCCTGACGACTCCAGAAACTGAGAATTTGCACAGGAGCCTTTAACTTCCCGGATATCCCGACTCACGTCTCAAGCCCCCCTGGGCGAGCCCAAAAAGGCGGCTCGGTGCGCACGCCCTGTGGTGGCAGAGACGATCTTGTCACTGAATTCCGGGGTCGTCCAAAAGAGCTCCTGGCTGGCTCGCCAGAAATTGATATAAAAATCGTGGTTCGTTTCTTTGGAGGCTCACGAATAATAATTCTTCAGGCACACATTGTTAGTAACACAAAGGATATATTTGCAAATAGGGTCAGAGTGAAGACAAAAGACCACACTCTGCCCCCAAGGAAAACTCTCAGCTGGGTTTTATTCCTTCCCTCCTGGGCACGTGTGCAGAAGCAGGAACTCTTACATCTCATTTTCGGTTCATACAAATATACATGAAATGACGTCACGTCATCCGTCGCATGTGCATTATAATTAACTACTTAAGTATGCGGGGCGGATAGGCATATATGCATTAGCTAATTACGCATGCTTAGAAAGCTCTCCAGGTTACCAAAAGTTCAAACCCCTCTCTTTCCCAAGGACACAGCCAATTAAATCACAGTCTTTGTAGTTTACAAGAGTAGAGGCAGAGGAGTTTGAAGGTATGTGTGATTTAGTGTTACAAAGAGATAGTAAATTAGCGAGATGTCCTTGGTGGTGTTTCTTTTTATCAGGTACGAGATACAAACTGTGCAGTTCTAACAACACTCTATTCACTATACATTTTTAATAATATTTCTAACAATATTTTGGCTCCCTTTGTTGAGAATATTATCAAAAAATAATTTTAGATGAATGCATGAATGAGTGAATGAATATGGTATCAAGCATACCCAGTCTACTGAGAAAGCAGCCTTGAGAAGAACAAACAAACCATCTATAAGAAGATAAGGAGTAAGCAGCCACCTTGTCTCTCCTGTCTCCGGATGTTGTATAGCAAAACACCCTGAAATTCCAGCAAATATAGCAGGAGGAGTAAAAATATTTTTAGTGTTAAATTTGGCTAATGTAGGTTTTAAAATTGGTTATTTCCTTGGCACAAAAGTGCTGGTAAAATTTGGGGTGCCCCAGCAATAAAAATGTAGAAAACGTTTAAGTAAAAATTCTGAGGGAGAAATTGTCCCTCTAAAACTAAAGAAAAAGAATGTAAAGATCCCAATTCCAATTCCCAAAATAGTGCAAGACAGGTAAAAACAATAAAATAAATGTGGATGATCCTTGTCACACCCCAGGAATTACAATAATGTATGCATTGCCACTGCATGTCAGCACTGTAAATTTGTAAACATGAATAATATTTTACTGCAAGGAATTTTCTTTGGCAGGTTTGTGTTTTCTTTTGCAGAAGCTATAGCATAAAATTCAATCCAGTAATAAAGCTGACTGATAGACTACGAGGCCTTATTACCATCAACAGTGTCTTCCTTATCTAACCCACGGCTTTTATTACTATAATAATTGTTCTCTCTGTTTTATGTTGTCTTCTTGTGCAGTTCTTGTTTGTTTAGTTTGTTTTAAATTGTCAAAAGTTTAGATGCATATAAATATAAAGATGTGATAAAATTATTAGGAATACACCATTTGAAAATTAAACTTGTCTGTGGATCCCAGACCTAGACACTTCTGTCCAACTTGGACTGGAAGAATGTCCTAGTCCTTGGAATAAAAAGGTGAAACTGAAACAAATTAACTCCAAAGGCAAATGCCTTAGAATGTAAGTGGACAGGACCACATTATATTGTCAACAAAATTAGTCCTATGGAGGTCCAAACTGATACGGGAGAAAAAGGTAAGTGGGTGCATACTTCCCAAATAGTAAATTGAGCATAATAAAATAACATTATTGTTTATGTTATAACAGGTATTATTCTACAGTCACAGGCACTGATACTCCTCTAGTGTATCCAGAATGCAATAGATCCTGTCAGAAGAATCAGAAAGACTCTTAATCATAATTTGCATGGCTTGCTTTTGCTTGTGTTTTTGCTTCATTTTGTGTGACTTTCTTGCTTCTATTTATTGTCATGAATGCCACCATTTGTGATGTGTTTTAGGATTTTAAGCCTGAGCAAAGACACAAAGATAACAGGATTAAAAGTATTGCTAACAGTAGTGTTATTAAAATTAATCATAAAGGTAAGTGGTACCAAATCATTCCAAGTGTATTCAGGCCTAAACCAGGGTTTATTATTTCAAAGTAATAATAGTGGCCTGTTACAAGCTAGTCAGCAGGGATCAGCAGGCACTGGGGGAGTCCCTGTTCCCCCGAGCACTGCCAGGAGTGACCAGGAATAAGGGTCACAAGCTGGCAGAGGGTAGACCCAGACTAGATATCAGGAGGCGCTCCTTTATGGTTCAGGGCGGCTAAGATCTGGAACCAACTTCCAAGCAAAGTGCTGCTGGCTCCTACCTTGGGGGTCTTTAAGACAAGGCTAGACAATCACCTTGCTGGGGTCATTTGACCCCAGTACTCTTTCCTGCCATGGCAGGGGGTCGGACTTGATGATCTGCTCAGGTCCCTTCCAACCCTGCTAACTGTGAAACTATGAAAGTAATTTAGGTTCATTTACAAAGAGCTGTGTTCAGGTTATCTGGTGTGAAGACATCATTCACACAATTGAGCCAATAACATTGCCCCTTTCTAGATATGTTCACTTAACATCCTCAATTTGAAAAATAAGACAGGGAACATCATAATATTGACGCCCCCTGCAGTTCTTCTCTGGGTAAACTCTTGCATCAGTTAGATCAGCCTACCAAAGAAAATTCTGAAATTTTGACTATGTTAAGTGTTTCACTATGAAGAGCTCAGGAAAGACTGACAATGATTTGGCTAAAGTTCTTCTAACTATGCAAGGCAATGCATCTATAGCCTTCATGCATATTTAAGCTCAAACATGGTATTTACATCATAGTGCAAGCCAACTCCAAACACATAACCAAGGCAAAGAAAATAACATATCGCAACTGGTGGGAAAACTCTGTTCAGCTGGTCACTATCAGCTAATGGGATATTCAATTTAATGTTATATCCAATAATAATTTGGTATATTACATTTATATTGTTAACTTTATTAATTATTATTTCATATTGCATATAAAAATTATGGCAACTAAAAAGTGGCATCACATGCTAAATATATGATACCCTAAATAACAGGGTATCAAGTGGGGGTGGGAATGTTGAGAATATTATCAAAAATTAATTTTAGATGAATGCATGAATGAGTGAATGAATAAGGTTTCAAGCATACCCAGTCTACTGAGAAAGCAGCCTTGAGAAGAACAAACAAACCATATACAAGAAGATAAGGAGTAAGCAGCCACCTTGTCTCCCCTGTCTCAGGATGTTATAAATCAAAGCAACTCCTTACCTAACTCCTTACCATCCATCTTACCATCTGCTTGTCTAAGCCATGAAGTATGTGACTCGAGCTAGCTCAACAGCAACAAGATGACTGGCTAAGCAGGTTGTCAGGGGCACTGCAGCAAAGTCTGCCTAAACTAAGTGTAAAAGGACAGTAAAGACCAGACCCAACGACACTGTATGCCATCCACATCAACAAGTGGAGTGCTGATGCACAGGTTCACAAACAGCTGCTCCTACCTTGTTTGTGAACCTGTGCATCAGTGTGCTCCCAGGGCCTGCCTGCTGAGGCCAGAGCTCCAGGGACAGGGAGTTTCTGTGATGCTAGGGGGCAGGCAGCATGGCAGGGGGCCAGTCACAGAGCAGCTGTGCTAAAGGCAAACAGTTCAAAATAAAAACATGTGGTAGAGAACAACACGTAAGGAGTGGCTGGTAACACCTGGGAGGATGAGCCTAGTACCTTGAGAGGGGCTTGCCACCTTGAGCCTTGTCACCTCAGTAGGAATCAAGTACCAGTAGAGGAATCCCCCAGTGATGCAGACTGCAATCAGAGATGCAAACCTGGGGAAGAGTGGTGAAAATAGAAGCATGAAAAGAAGCCAATACAAACCTTTCCCCAGCCTGCAGTCTGCCTTGTGACAACTCAGCTCGAGTCAGAAAATGAAACCCTAAGCAGGAACAGGGAGAGGGCAGGGGAAGAAAACATTTCAGGCAGTCGATCCTCCCTAGCTTCCCTTCATCAGCATTTTACTTTCTTCCATGATGGAAAATGCGCTCTGTATTGTAACACTTGCAAAGCTCTTAGAGAACCACAGGTGAAAGGCCTTACTGACAGATAGGGAACACACATCACTGGCCATGGGAGACAGGCCAATGGACTGTTCTTATAGAGCATCTGTGATGTTCCCAATCAACATTGGAGGCCTGGAGCTGGAGCTCCATATAACAGGCCCAGGCAGTGACTCATGTGATAAATAGGATAGAGCCAATGCTGTGGTGGAAATCCTCAGGCAGACAGGCCACGTTACTGTTCATCTCAAAGAGGTAGAAACTTTCCTGCTCCTTGCTCTGGTCTTCTGATACCATAGTGAAGCTTTCCTGTACACAGGGGAAGAGGAACAGACTCATGACAGGTCAGAGACATTTCTGCACCCCTGGCTTCCCCACAAGCTCCCAGATTCCCCAAAGTTTCCACCCATCCAGAACAGAGAACCCATGTCCACATCCCTAGGTCTGGCCAAGACTGACCCCAATCTCAGCCCTTCATACTAAAAACCAATGTAGCTGGCTGCCTGCTAAACCAAGCAAAAGGGAACACACCCTCTACTGGTGCAGGCACCCATTGCTCAGCGGTGAGGAGGACCAAAGGACCTGTCCCCAGTGCTCCCTAGGCTTCCCACACACAGCAGCCATTCCCCAGCCCCCACACGGCACCCACTGCCAAGGTCTTCTGGTTGCAGAAGATCATTATCACAACCCTTCTCTTCTCCCTGCTGCAGTGATTTCTGTAGGAGTTACCCCCACTTGTAAGTCAGCATGATCTAGTCACCTACCAAGAGAAAGAATAGTCAGGCTGCAGGCCAGAGATGAAGGGCTCTAGCACAGCCAGGCTCAGTGCAGGGGGCAGGAGCTTGAGGGGATTCTTACTGCTGTTGAAGACTTGGGTCTCAATGATCCTCCCGATCACTGTCTGCTTCTTGGTCTTCTCATTGATCTGCACAATGCCCGATCCATTCAGAGAACTACTGACCTCTCCTCACAACTGGAACATGTAGGTGTAGTTCTTCGCACCCCAAACCATGTTCTGGTGAAAGCTGCAGTGGGGGGGCAGATGCCAGACAGAGGCTTCATTTAATCCCACCCTGGGTCCCAGGGCTCCCATGTTGCTAAGTACTCCTCCTTGAAGCCTGTCCTCAGGACCAGTCAGACCATGCATGGGTCAAAGGTGTGAGTGGGCCTACCCCCCCTCAGAGAGGACAGCTCACTCTTCACCCCTAGATCAACAGGACCACTGAGAGGGCAGATTCCTGTTCACACCACAGCAGGGAGAGCATGGACACAAGGTCTTGCCTGGACGTACCTCCCTGGACATGAAAAGAGGCAGGGAGAAGGATGTCCTGTCACTGCAACCCATTCAGGCCCTCAGAGGGTTGGCCAAGACTGCCCGGAAGAGTGCCTGTGAGTGCAGATCATGCCAGTGGTTCTGTGCTGGGGGATGCTGCCTGACAATTAACATCTTTTCACCCAAGCTGTCAGGGGCCAAGTGAAGCCAGTACCCTAGAGATACCCCACCCTGCCATCCCCTGCAAGCCAGTCAGAAGCTCCTGAGCTGGAACTGGACAAGACCCAGATCCAGGCTCTGCAGCAAACTAGCCCGTACCTGCAACCTACCTGTTGCTGGTCAGGGGCTCCAGCTTTTTCTGCAGGGCCTGCTCCATCTTCAACTCTCTGGCCTCAGGGGCTCAGCCAATTTGCAGCCCTTCTCCCCTGCCTGTTTCTGCTGTGATAGCTGTGGCCATGGCCGGTAGAACAAGCAGCATGGCCTGCAGGTGGCATCCTGTTTGCATGCTAGTACAGGGACAAATAGAAAGGTCAAGGATTAGCCCTTCACAGGGCTCCCGCACATTCTGACATGCAGAGACAGCGCATGGCTGAATGGGGGACCAGGGACCAGAACACCTCAGAGACCTCAGAAAGCTGAACTCCCAGCTCCAGCCCAGCCAAACAGCTCTTGGGAATCACCAGTCCCTAGCCCAGTTTGCAGCTCTCCTCTGAATTTGCCCTTAAGACTTGAGAGTCCAGCTGCTGAGTGCACAGACTGGTGCTTACTTACAGCGATGGAAACTGGGGTCAGCTCCAGGATGAGTCATTGCCTGCTGCACCCCTAAGGGGCATCTGTCAGTACACACAGCTCTCCTAGCATTCCCATCCACTGGTCATGTCTACACGTGTATTTATTCATGCCTAAACTTAATGCACCTTTGCTTGAGGTGCATTAAGGCAATTTAGGTGCACATCTACACATGGATACACTAATGTACATTAAGGTGCATTAAATTTAGGTGCAAATAGCTAAGCTGCATTAGCGCACACGCAGATGCACCAATGCACATTAACATTGTGTGTATCCATTAACACATACCGTGTTGATGTGCATTGGTGTACCTACATGTATGCTAATGCAACTTAGCTCTTTGCACCTAAATTTGATACCTACTTTATGCAAGTATCAAATTTAGGCTCACATATCCTTCAGTCATCATTTTTAAGGTGCATTAAGGGTGTGCGCACATAGCCATACACCCTTAATGTGCCGTTAAAATGGTGATTTTAGGCTAAGCCTGCTTAAAAGAGTCATGTGTAAACACGCCCACTGTCTCTGCCTGCTTGTGGAATGAGGGGAGGGGAAGGAGCAGGAAGGAAACCAGGGTGAGAGGGGGAGGGTTGGAGTGACTAGGGTTAGTCAGGCTTGATCTGTTTCAAGTTCCTCAATCCTAATAAGTGTATCATTATCATTATTACTGCTACTACTACCACTAGGCTGCCCTTCCCCTAGCTTCCTTTTGCTGAGAATCTGAAAGCCCTCTACATGTACTACATCTGGTCAGCCCAGAATAGTCCTATTTCACTGGTGGGGAAAATGAAGCACAGAAGTATCTGGGTATAAGACTGACTACAGGATCAGTGGCAGAGCTAGTCGTAAAACCCAGAAGCCCTGATTTCTACTGCTGTGCCTCAGTCATAAGATCATGCCTTTAATTCAGCTAAGGGAAGCAGACACTCAGCAGCTGCACAGCTGATTTCCTCCCAACCATAACTCCCAGTAAAAGTTCAGACACTTGTAAAAACTGATTCACAGACACATTTTTTACACAGAGCAGGCTGGGGCTGGAAGCACATGAGTGTTCCCAGTGTTCAAACCACTGCTAGGTCGGTTGCTAAAGCATGTAGCCATCTCTTGGCTGCTTACTGCACTGTGCAGGGCAGGCAAATGAAAAGGGAAAGGTAATTGTCATTTTACAGATGGGGAAACTGAGGCACAGGCAGCTTGTGACTTGCCCCCTACAAGGGCAGAAGAACTCATTCATAACAGACCAGAACTCCCAAATTCCTCACGTTCGGTCCTGTGCCCAGAGCACGTCTACCACATGTTCAAATTAAAGCTGGGTGGAGACTAGCTATGGAGTTGATATTCATTTTCACACACTAGCTGTACAGGTGGTTGGCTCTTTTTATAGCCAGATGGACATTTTTATGGTGTAATCGCTTCTCGGCCTCTTGAAGGCTCGGATCGAAAACATTACTCTGTGCCTGTGGCCAGTCTAAACATATTATGAAACTGAAGAGTCAATTGCACAATATATGCAGCGTGGCAAGGGCATTGGAGCTGCACTTGTCACAGTGATAATGATGTAGAAGCACTCTGGTTTTTCAGGTCCCTGGGATCTTCCATGTTGACTGCCCTTAATGACCATGCCACTCTACTGCAATGAGGCCAGCAGGCAAGCAGTGCAGTAGCCCTGGCCTGACTCTGAACTGTGATCGTGTCCTTATGGGCCAATCACCTAGCTCCATACCTTCCCAACACCATGTCCCATGCCTCGCAGGTGGCATCCTTACAGATGTGCTATTTATTGGTGATACAGTCCCTCACTGGGCCTTCCAATCCCTTGGCCTCTCTCAGCCCCACTCTGGGCCTTCTGACCCCTTTGTCTCTCTCTCAGCCCCACTCAGGTTGCCAGACTCCTCGATCTCTCCTCTGGCCTCTCAGTCTCTCACAACCATTCTCTAGGCTACCAGGCCCCTCGGTCTTTCTCCCAGCCCCTCTCTGCCTGCCAGCCCCTTCTGGTCCCCTCATTCTGGACTCATTCATTTCTCCACTTTCCCGGATACTTCTAGGCCCTCAGACCTGTCCAGTCCTGCACTCTATTCCCAACCCCTCATTGGGCTGCTGGACCTCTCTGGTCTCACTGTGATTGTTGGACCCCACTAGAGGCCTCAGGCTATTCACTGGGTCTGACTAACCAGCCCTTTGTGACCCTCTGGTCCTGCACTTCATTCTCAGCCCCTCACTGGACCACTCTGGTCCCGCTATACTTGCTGGGCCTCACTATAATCCATAGACCCCTTGCTGGGCCTCTGGGCCCACATGGTCCTGGTAGGGTACAGTTTCAGGTCTTACCCAGGGCTGGTCCTCAGGCCTCAGGCTTGTCCCTCTCAGGGCTACCCCTAGATGTCCTCTACCCATCCTGGGCTTGAAACCAGCAGCCCCCTGGCCCTGGCTTCATCGCCACTCTGAGTCCCCCCATCTCTGGCCCCAGCTCACCTTTGGACCCCTGTCCTTGATCCCTCTTCCTCAGATGGTCTAACTTCAGCCATGGTTGACCATCCCAGGCTGCACACCCCTTCACCCCTTACTCTGAGCCGTGGCTACACAAGGACCTTCAGCCTCTCCTAGGCCCTGGCCCTGCCTTGAGGCAGCCAAGAACTCCAGACTGTCCTGTCTCTGGTCACCTCTGCCATGGTGTATTTCACTGCACAGGCCAACTGAGGTTCCCAGCCCTCTCATCAGTGTGGGTCCACCCTCTCAGGCCCCTCCATAGATCTCTCCCTTTCTCTGGGAGCACCTGGAGCCCTCTGGAAGTCTTCCTACACAGTCCCTCCTTCTCTGGGCTCATCCAGACCCTTAATAGGCCCCTGTATTCTGCCCCACTCACTGGGTTTACACAGACCCTCCACTAGTTCTCTCAAACACTCAGCCCCTCAGTCAGGGCTCATCTGGCTCCTCAATAGACCCATAGACACTCAGGCCCTCTCCTGGAGCTTGCCTGGCAGATCACCAAGGCCCCACCTCTCTCTGAGCTCATCTGGCCTCCCAAGAGGCGCAGGCATTCAGCCCCCTTCTCAGGGCTCTGGACCCCACACTGGGTCCTCAGGAACCTCCCCCATCATCTTAGGTCCTACCCAGACCTCCAGATGTCATTGTCCTTGCTGGCATTCAGGAATAGCAACTTTCGTGCTAAGTGATGTTCCTTCACCAGCTCCCAAAATGTTATAGCCAGCCCTAATCTCAGGCTCTGGGCTTATACCCTGTTTCCATCCAGCCCTCCTTCAATCAGGAGACTCCCTTAATCAGCCCATGCCTCACCTGCCAGCCCCCTGGGTCAGATGACTCTGCAATAAGCCCTGATCTGCCAGCAGGCTGCCTGGCCTCCTGAACTGACAGGTATGTCAAGTGCCCTGCCACAAACTTCAGTGCTACAGATGCTGTGCCTGAAGGCAGCAGAGACAGAAGAACATCAAGCAGACTATAGGAAGGGTAGTGACCATGTGTGCATCCTGGATGCTGAGGTCAAATCCTGTCCTTGTGGAAGTGCCAGGGTTTCATTGAATAAGTAGGTGGGAGTGGCCTTGTTGGTACTTTCTGTCTAAAAGAAGGCAGCTGCAACTGCACCAGCCTGTTCCCCCCAGCACCTTGCTGTCACATGGGGTGGTGAGTCTACATGTTTATTAATGCACTTTTGCTAATGTGCATTACATTTAGTACCTCCATTGTGAAGTACTAGAAAAAGGCGCATTAGCCTATTTGAATGAGCATTAGAGAAAGTGAACGGCATTTTCTGTGACATTTTAATGCACATTCAAATAGGCTAATGTGTATTACAGCACACATATAGACATGTCCACTGGAGTCAGGACCAAGTCAACAGCAGGAGCACTCCATCCCCCTGCCAACTGTGCAGTATTCGTGGTACCGCTCTGGGGTCACTACTGGCTCTGAGGAAGGAGCTTCACCAAACAATACCAGCCAGTGTTTCTTATGCCAGTACCAATCAGCACAGCATCCCCAGGGGCTGTGAAGCACCAGGTCAGTTCTGTAGCACTGCTGATGTGTGCATAGCCCACAAAGTATGACTATACTATTGAGAAAACTAGAGGGAGCCCTGTATAGTGTGTCACACCTAAACCCTTCCAGGGACAGAACCTGTAGTACTCCCACTGGTTGCTTGGTTATACATTACACTATAAGCTGTCTTGCACATAGATGCTGGTAATAGACTGGCCCATTTCTACACTGTCCAGTGCTACGTACACAATGGGCATTTACCTTGGTTCCCATTTTCTCTCTTCCAGCCCCCAGATCCCAGTCCTCTCTCATGTGCTGCTTGGCTCTAGGGGTAGTACTGGTAGTCTGGAGATCGAGTAAGTGTGCAAAACAGCTCTGGGCATCAACAGCATGAAAGTGATGGGAGGTCTCTTCTCAGTTTACTTATGCAGAGAAGGTTGGATTCTGATCCCCATGACACTGGCATAAATGTGGAGTGATTCCCCTAGAGGAGGCTGGGGTTACTCTAGCTAAGCACCAACATAAACCACAGTCCAGTCTTGCCTGTTGAGTACCTGCATGTTTCTTGGGGTAATCTGAGCCTCTCTACCCAAGCTGTGCTCCCCAGCTACAGGAAGACGGGTGCTGAAAGATCCTTGCAGACTTGCCTGCTTTGCAGACGTTAATCCAGGAAATACAAATATTCCGGGTGTGACACTGAGTGCAGTATACAAAGAAGGTGCTAAACCATATCAGTGTCTATACCTTATGTAAAGGACTGTAAGCTGTGATCACAGCTGCCTCATACCTCAATCACTGTAACAATCACACTGTGTATTTTACCCCCACCCTTTTTGCAGTCCCTCTCTTGCTTACTGAGTGCAGGTTCTGCTATCTCAGCTCTAAGTAACTCCACTGACTTCCATGTGGTGAAAGTCAGGGGTAACCAGGGCTGTCCCTGGGGGGGAGGGGGACAGGGTAAATCAGGGCAATGGCTCTGGACCCTGCGCTTTGGGGGGCCCCATGGACAGTGCTGTACAGGCCCTGCTGTGAGCGCTGCCGGCTGGCTCTGGCCATTCACCCCCTCCCCCCCAGACCCACACAGGCTGATATGCCCCAGGCCCTGCACACCCCTAGGTACAGCTCTGGGGGTAGCAGTAAGCACACAAGTTCACAAAGGCCCTTGTGGAGGCATTTACACCTTTGCTCCCAACTCCGTTTCCTGCCTTAATCATAGTCCTTGCTCTCTGCAGTTGTCACCTTCTACCAAGGGGTGGCTCCACATCAGCAAGCAGATGTGTAATTCCTGAACTATCCAGGCTGCCACATTCCCTGAGTTCCTACAGAGGGGAAAGTAAAACAACAAAGCCATTGTCATGATTCTTTACAGGTGACTCCTGTCCGCGGTGCCCCGAGCTGTGGATGGGCTACGGGGACAGCTGCTACCTCTTCTCCAAGGAGAGAAAGGACTGGAATTCCAGCCAGGAGTCCTGTGCTGCAGAGAGCGCTCGTCTCCTGGTGATCAGCAGCACCCAGGAAATGGTTAGCATGACAAGGCTTTTGCATTGCTTTGGAGAGGCCTCTGCAGTCTGACCCCCCGGGGGTGCTGTTGTGCCACTTTAAGACCAGTAAAAGCCTTAAACATAAGGATGGTCCCAAACTGGGCTGTGCCTTACAGTTTACATGCAAGAGGCTCCCCGGTGGACGGCTTGGGGGCCACATGAATGATCACTCAGGAAAGGACCCCCAAAAAAGAAGCTGGGAAGGACATTTCGCAGTTGCTATTTTCTGCCTCATCTCCCCCACCTAGACACCAGCAGAGCTGAAGGCAAGGGATCCTGAGCAGGAGGTTGGATGGGAGGGTACCCATGAGAGTCAGCGACAAAATCCCTGTTATGCTGCAGCCTCTGTGCTAAAATGTTCCCCAGCTTTGGAGGTGACATTTCATGCTACCCTGGCAAAGCTAAACCTTCTTCTCCCCCCTCAGCTGCAGCTGCTTGGACTTGTATGGATCTTTGTGCATTGCTAATGATTTCCTTATAAATGCATGCTCTACAAATGCCTAATTCCAGTCCCTCCTGGTGCTTGGTTGGAGCAAATCAGGGATACAGGCAGCATAAGCTCTGTACCAGGCCCTGGTTACTATGGGATGGCTCCAAGCCTGTTGAGCTTTGAAATCCCATTTTTTTGGATGAAATAAGCAAGTGGGAGAAAAAGTGGCTGCAAGATGATAACAGCTGTCTGAAATATGTGATTGGCTAAGTGATTGTGAACAAAGAAGGTATAAATGAAACACTAACAGGTGAGACTGAGCTTGCTCATTAAAATAGTTTCAGCACCCCAAGACACCCCGGGATGGCAGCTTCAGGATGAACCCTGGTCAGTTTGGCTTCCTGGACCTTTTCTATGAAATAAGAAAGAAGGAGTCAATCCACTAACATCTCCCAGCTGCCTTTAAAAATCAGGAGAACCAGGCTGGGGAACACCCTTCTTGTCAACACCGTGGCAGACAGGGATCTTGGAGTTATTGTTGACTCCAGGATGGACATGAACCGCCAATGCAAGGAAGCAGTCAGTAAGGCTAATGGCACCTCGTCGTGCATCTACAGATGCATCACAAGCAGGTCCAGGGAGGTGACCCGCCCCCTCTATGTGGCGCTGGTCAGGCCGCAGTTCGAGTACTGTGTCCAATTCTGGGCGCCGCACTTCAAGAGGGATGTGGCTAGCATTGAGAGGGTCCAGAGGAGGGCCACTTGCACGGTCAAGGGGCAGCGAGGCAGGCCCTACGAAGAAAGGCTAAAGGGCCTGAACCTGTTCAGCCTCCACAAGAGAAGGCTGAGAGGGGACCTGGTGGCCGTTTACAGACTCACCAGGGGGAACCAGCTGTAACTGGGGGAGGCTCTGTTCCCCTGGGCATCACCCAGGGTTACTAGGAATAATGGCCACAAATTGTTAGAGAGAAGGTTCAGGCTGGACATGAGGAGACATTACTTTACAGTTAGGGCTGCCAAGCTCTGCAGTGGGCTTCCAAGGGAGGTGGTGCCCTCTCCTACCTTGGGGGTCTTCAAGAGGTGGCTGGACAGATATTTGGCTGGGGTGATATGACCCTGGCACCCGTTCCTGCCTGGGGCAGGATGCATGACCTGATGATCTGTTTAGGTCCCTTCCGACCCTAAGTACTATGATACTATGAGAAGCAGGATTTGTTTGGTAATAGCTTTTATTAGACCAACTCTAGAGTTAGGGAGATATTAGATGGGCTTGTGGGCATAAAATGTCCCTGTTCCCATCACCTCACGGGTCTTACTCTATCCTCCAGGATCCGCACATTGGAGTTCTCCCCAGCAACAGGAGCAATGGGGTACCCAGCCCAGTCTCCACAACTCAGGAGCTCCTGGTGTCTTAGGGCTGGGGGTGGATCCAGGAGCAGTAATAGCAGCTGAGCATCTCTCTCTGCACAGCTATGGAGCTCCGAGTACAGCCAGTCAGGCCTCAGCTCTCCTTCACAGCAGTAACAGCAGCAGAGCATCCCTCTCTGCAGGGCAAACAAATACTGCCAATCCTCTCAGTTCTTGACCTTCATGTTCCTCAGACGTAGTAGGAGCAACCGCCAGGGCTCCAGCACCCCCTGAGCAGGGCTGTCTGGGCACTCAGCAAGGATGTCAGCTGTGAGGAGACAGCTCACAGAGTCTTCCCACTGGCAGCTGATGTCACAGCCCAGCAATACAGTGTCCTTGCCTGCAGGGACTTGATGAAGAGGCTGAGTGGAGGATGCATCCAGTGCTTGGGTCGGGTAGACCTCCTGGGGCCAGGCTGGCAGTGCAGGAGGACTGCAGGGAGGGACTGAGGTTCTGCTGGAGGCAAATGTCACTGAAGGATGAGCTTCCCTGAGGAGTGTTGTGGGAGCATAAGAGCATTGGATTAGGAGCTTCCCCTTCACAGAGGTGTGAAGCAATGTCCCCACTCGTCACCCCCACAGCCTTTCAGCATAATCCCTTGTCCCTCCCTTGCTTCTGGGGACTGCAGAGCAGTTCTGGTGCTCCTTACAGCAGCCATTCTTTCTGTTACTCCCCGCCTCCTCAGACAGCCCAACAGTATCAAGTACAGTGAGGAGTTTAGATTCAGGCTGCAAAATCCCTTGCTGATTTGCTAACAAATGTCTCCCACAAAAAGTATTGACCCCATTGCTCCAAGGAATAGCTGAGAGAGCTCCCACAATCCACCTGAAAAATGAGCTAGAGGGCATCTATTCTCCTGTATTTATATATTGTCAAAATATCAGTGTGTTATCTGGAAGGGGGTGCAAGTGCTTCCCTTGTGACAGCCCCCCATGTCATGGCTTTCTGATGATTTCCCATAGCCTAAGCCTTGCTCTGACATGTCCACACCACAACTCTGTGTCCATCCCCCTGCTCCCTATAAGCTCCTCCATTCTGGGATCTGTTACCAGGTTGCTTTGCAGAAGGTGTCATGCTTCCCTCCTCTTCAAATGCTGAGCATTGCTTTTGTGTTCAGAGGAGTAGCAAATGGGAGCCAATCCAACAGTACATCTGTATAGAGTGTATAGTACTGTAGTATAGTACTATAGTGCTGTACTTCACAGGGCCAGACAGTACATCTGTATAGAATATGCATCAGAGTGGCAACAGCTCTCCATTCCCACTGAGGCAGCATCCTGAGACCATGTGCCAAAGAGGCAAATATCCAGGGCCCCTTCATACCAGGCACACAATGGCATGATCGCAAACAGAAACAATGGCAGAGGAAGCACAACCCTCCTCAGCAGGAGACAGCAGTGACTGGCCCTTCCCAGGAACCTGCCCAGCAGGTCCTTCAGTGCCCACCTTTGCTTCAGGAGAGCCCAGCCATCCCCAGAATCTTTGGGTGTTCGAAGAAGCATTGGCCACCCTCCTGCAGCAAACTTCCTGCAGGAGGCTTTGGCTTCTTGTTGCAGGAGCTTCTGCTAATCCCATCTGCATTTCTCCCCACCTCCCTGCCTCAGGGCAACAGGCACTGATTCCAAGGTCCCCACTCAGAAACTCAAGGTTTGTCCCTCAGTAGAGTTATGGCCACTGAGTTTAAGGCATGAACCAAATTTCATCTAGTCTGGGCAGAAGCTCTGGAGAGACTCTTACTGCAGTTTCAACCAGGTTTAGTTGAGCCTATTGGTGGGGCAAAATAATCCCCTCTTAAACAAAATAGGAGCATCTACATTACACAGGGGTGTGAACCACTTTAATTTGTTTGCCTGTTGAATGCCTGTGCCTGTTTCTGGCTACATGAAGCAGGGTGGAGAGTGCTGTGCTGCGTGAGAAAGCCTGTCTGCCTTCCAGGGGAGGTGTAGCTTTATCACTCTTCTGCCCTGCCCCCCCTGGATGCCTAGGGCTGATGTTGTAGGGTGGTGCTAGCTAGAAGAGCATGAGGAGATATGGTTTGTTGTACAGGTGGAAAGGCAGTCATTGAAGACTTTAAAATGTTTGTCTGTATTTTGGAGGACAAACAGACTAAATTGGACACACAGAAGTGACACCAAAGGGCTGTTCTGGTGGGTGACACACTGCCCCAAGGGTTTCAGGAGTCATCCATTAAAACCTTCGCTGTCCTTCTCTTATGCACTGTCCAAAGGGAAGTTCACCATGCCAGCATGCCCTCTGAAAGGGAGAACACCAGTGCCGCAGCCTGCATCCCCTCCCTCCACCTCCCATGCTGAGGAAGAAAACAGCTCCATGGACCTAACTCCACAACTGCTCTTCAGAGGACACATTCCTGAAGTGCAATCAGTCTGCCAGAGCTTCATCCTTCGTGACACAGAGAATGCAGTGTGCCTATGGCACCATGTCTCTGGGAGGGGGCTGTGACTGGGGAGAGGAGCATTTGGCTTCTAGGCACAGCACTACCACAAAGCCTCTGCATACCCTTGTGCCAGGACCTGTTTCCCCTTCTATAAAAGGAAGCTACTAACCTTCACTCACTGCTGCAAATTGCTCTTCAATTTGTTGGATGGAAAAACACAGTGCAAGCAAGAGGTGATTAGTAGTATTGCAACATATTTTCTAAGATTGTTGGTAAGAAGGGAACTATCCACCATTCCTCAACCTCCCATTAATCAAAAAAAACATAGGCACTGTCCTACCAAAGGACACTAGACCATTGGTTACTCCTGTTAAATCTCCCACCTCCTCCAGTACCAGGTACGAACAATGGGTCACTTAAGAAATGCTCCACTGCAAGCACACACAGTTCAGGCACTGCAAACTCTGTTGCTGTAACAGCTCATGGCTTAAGTCAGGTTAATTACTGGAGTACTTGCCCAGCCCCCCAGGTGGGTTTTACAGCTGACACTAAGATCTGCACTGTCACAGGTTCACTGCTACAAGTACGTGAGCCAAACTATTTAAAGAAAAGCTGGGTGTATCTGCCCCAGCAGTGAAGCATCAGATTACTCATCTATCTGGTCTCTACAGTCCTTCCTCTAGAGATACTTGGATCTGCTGATTCAAATTAAGAGAATGCCCCTCCAAGCCCCACACTGCCATGCACTACACAAAATCATGCCATCCCATTTATGGGGGCAGGGCAGGGTTTCTTTCTCCTTCTCCTAGCTATCTCTGAAAGTGCTGACTTGCTCTCCAATGAAAGCCAATATTCTAGCCAGGGGTAGGCACCCCCCGACACACATGCCAGACCATGGCTTACAAAGGTATTTTGCTTGGCATGTGCGCCTCAATGAAAGGGAAGGATTTGTCCCCTTGCAGGTCCCCCGCTGTCTGCCACTTGCATGCCAACATCTTACAAGCTGAGGTTGTGGGTGTTTTTGGCACTCTGCCCAAAAGTGTTGCCAACCCCTATTCTAGGCCCAGCAGAGTCAGGAGTCAGGGTAGGACATGGGACAGGGGAAGGATTTTTGGTGCTGATAGAGGATATTCCTGCTATCAGTGGATGGAGGCCACATGTCCCTTGAACAAGGAATGCCTAGTCCTCTCTACAGCATTCAACCCCGTCAAGCATAAAGTTTCACCAGCCGTCCTGTGAGTCTGAGGGATTCACTGAAATGGTTCCAGTCCAGTCTGTATGGAAAATGACACCTCCACCTTGTGGCCCCTCCTTTCTGGAGTCCCATGACAATCAGGTTTTCTCCAGTCCTATTTGATACCTATGCACTGCCTCCAAGGAAGAACTGGTTAGATAACACAGATTCCAGTGCCAGTGGGTGAGTCTACATGAAACGCTAACTGTGCAGTAGCCTAATAACACTGCACAGTAGTGTGCCGGACAAAACCCATGCTAATACACTACTGCACAGTTAGAACCCCAAAAAACCCATGTGCTGACACTACTGCACAATAGTGCGAGTTACTGCACATTGAATTTTAGTACTTGTTACTAAGTAACTAATGACTGTGTAGCCACACCCAATAAGAAGCAAATGACACCCAGCTCTGCCCTTCGTCACACCCCACTGTGCTCAGATCCCAATCCTCAAGGCATTCAGGCATCTTGCTCTAATTGATATCAGTGGCAGGGAGGCACTTATATTGCCTTGAAGTTCTAAGCCCTAGTGCTTGGGAAAGGATGCATTTGTGGAGGCAGAACAGCTGGTTGTGGCTGAAATCAAATAAGGTGGAAGCTAAGTTGATGGGTAGAGGAAAGCTATCTAAGGAGCCTGTAGATACTGAAACTTTGGCATTGCCACATTTAATCAGACACAAGTTCTATCAAGTGTAGTATCCAGTCTCAGTTGGTGGCTTGCGTCCCCCCCACAGTCAATCAGTCCACGTATTAGGGATGTCACTTGGATCACTGATGCCAAGTTATCACATATAAGCATGCAGGATTAACACTACACACACCCCCTTTGGTTGGCTAGTGAACTCAGCCCCATCCTAGCAAATGTTAACCTGACTTCCAGTATACACAGCTTTATCATCTCTCACCTGGACTTTATCAATGCAATATACCTAGGCAGGTATCTCTCAAGCCAGAGGAAACTCCAGATCAGTGGTTCTTAACCATTTTTGGACTTGAGCCACCCCTCATTGGACTCAAGGCACTCCTCCATTGGGTACCCAATTTCAAAAACAAATGTATATATTATATATTTATATAATATTACCTCCTGCCAAGGGGCCGGGCAGTAGTAGTGGGGGATTGTCTAAGCAGGGACAAGCCTGAGACTGTGCTTCTCTCTCAGCTCATCTGTTTATCTCCTCATATTTCACTTATGTCCTCACATTTTGCATCACTCTTCAAAGGATCTGGTGGCACCCCAGGGTGCTCTGGTACCTTAGTGGACAGTGAGTACTCCAGCTGGTATAGAAACTGGCCATGAGTCTCATCACCAACACTGAATATTGCCAGCTCATCCAGCACATTTACTCTCCAAAGCTTGCTTCCCGTAAACCAGAGGTGTCAAGCCAGAACCAGCCTATGGAGCCTCTCCATCTGGCCTGCCAGGCTACTGGTAATGGGGAGGCATAGTCTTCTGCACAATCTGAGGCCATTTGGCCACATTGGACAAGGCCATTGGCAGTGAGTTTGGCTCACTGCCACCACCCCTGGACTTGATCCCCTCAACCCCTCACTGCTGCTGTCACTTCCAGACTCCTCACTGCCGCTGGCCCACTCAGTGCCACTGGACTCATTGCCACCACTGCCAGACCCCTTCAGGGATTCATTTGGGATTGTATGTGTACAGAAATTGGATTTTATATGCAAAGGGCCCAATTCTGACCCCACAGGCTTTGCTTGCAGCAGCATTATTTCATCAGCTCTTCCACTTGGGCACTATTAGGGCTGTGGGAACAATGACAGAAGCACTAATGAGGACAGGCCTCCAGCATGCCTCAGTCTTTTACACACTGAGTCCTCGAGATCAGCTCTGCTCCTTGGGGCTCGGTGACTGAAATGGCAGTGGGCAATTTACTGTTGTGCTGTCACTGAGGGGCTGCAGTAGGGAGTGGGCAATGCAACAAAACCTGAAAAAACACACTAGTGGGGACATAAGCATGCTGCAGGAAATCTGGATTCAGGCCACTGCCATCAGCTGATGTACTCCAGTGATGCTGAGGGGAAAATCCTGTCCTCTATTTCTCTGATCCTATCTACTCTCTTGTAGAAGAGTTGGAGCATTGTTGTAGCTGTGATGGTCCCAGAAATGTCTGAGAGGGAGAATTTTTTGTGATATCTTTTATGGGACCAACTGCATAGTTGGGAGAACTGTTGGACAGGCTTTCAGGACGTTGAGTGCCTTTCCTTAGGTCTAAGCTCCAACTTGAGGAAGGGCACTTGATACTCGAAAGCTTGTCCAACAGCTGTCCCAACTATACAGTTGGTCCAATGAAAGATACCATAAAAAATCCTTGCTTCTCCTATTTACACTATAAGAATGGCCCTGTTTATACATGTTTCTTCCCACAACATGTTATAACCCGGTTGGTTATTTTCCCCTGTGAACAGTTTGCAATTTTGATATACAACTATGCTATAGACCAGCTGTGACTGGAGTTAAAACAAGACTCACTATAACCTATCTTGTGCTGATACAACTCTTCTGCTTTGGGCTATAGTTTCTTACTGAAACATTTGTAATTGAACAAACTCCCCCCAGAGGTGGTGCAAGCACCTACTCTGGACAAAAAACATGTGGATGTATTTCTTGCTGGGGTCACTTGATCTCAGCTGACTCCCTGCCAGGGGTGGGGCTGGACTCAATGAACTCAGGAGGTCCCTTCCAGCCCCTAATGTCTATGAAATCTATGAAATTCTACCAGCACAAATCCTATAGTTTTAACATCCAGTATAAAAGGAGTGAGTGACACTGATATAAACACTTGTACGCACTGATATAACTGTCTGTAGTAGTGGGCTGTATTGTTTCCACTATGCCATTATGTGCCTTACTCTGTCCACACAAGCAAGAAAAAGACATGCCCACTAATGTTCTAATCTCTCTCTCTCTTTAGGGCTGTCTTCACTGCCCAAAAAGTGGTGTGTTTACACACCCAGACAGTTCTTGCTATAGGCACCAGCTTTTATTTTTACCTGGGGGGAGGAGGAGGGAGGTGGTAGCCTAAAATTTCATAGATTTCATAGACATTAGGGCTGGAAGGGACCTCGAAAGATCATTGAGTCCAACCCCCCGCCTGAAGGGCAGGAAGTCAGCTGGGGTTACAGGATCCCAGCAAGATAAGCATCCAATTTGCTCCTGAAGGTGTTCAGAGTAGGTGCTTGAACCACCTCCGATGGCAGGCTGTTCCAGACCTTGGGGCCTCAGACAGTAAAGAAATTCTTCCTTATGTCCAGCCTGAAACGGTCTTGTAGTAGTTTATGACCATTTGACTTTGTCATTCCTTGGGGCGCTCTGGTGAACAAGCGTTCCCATACTGGTGGTCACCCCTGATAAACTTATATGTGGCCACCAGATCACCCCTGAGCCTGTGCTTTTCCAAGCTAAAGAACCCCATGGCTCTCAGCCTGTCATCGTAAGGTCTGTTTTCCTGACCTCTGATCATGCGCGTGGCTCTCCTCTGGACTCTCTCAAGCTTCTCCACATCCTTTTTGAATTGTGGAGACCAAAACTGGATGCAGTACTCCAGCTGTGGCCTCACTAAGGCCGAGTAGAAGGGAAGAGTGATGTCCCGGGATTTGCTTGAGAAGCATCTATGGATGCAAGCCAGCATTTTGGTCGCTTTACTAGCCACAGCATCGCATTGCAGGCTCATGTTCATCTTGTGGTCAGTGATGACCCCCAAGTCTCTTTCTTCCATAGTGCTAGCCAGTGTAGCACTGCTGAGCCTATAAGGATGCTGCAGATGTGGAACATGTGGAAAGATGCTGGACATGTGGAAAGTTTTACACATTTCAGGTGACAGCCCGAGGGAAGCCAGGGCCCTTGGGCCGCCACATACTTGGCACCTCTGGTTCTTGCAGTAAAATTCCAAAAGTAGCGTAGCCTACACCAGTGTTTCTCAACCTGTGGGTCGTGACCCAAAAGTGGGTTGCAAGAATATATGAAAAGCCAGGTCATGAATGAACTTTAAAAATTAATCAAAAAAACTTTAAAAATGGATAATCTTTTAAAGGAGAAAAACATGGGAAACTGTGGCTTTTCCTTTGTAGGCTGCCAGAGTTTCCAGCCTGCAAGGGGTTGTTTGCTTCCCCCCTCCACCTGCTTCACACACTGGGGGCACTGGGTCAGGAGTGAGGGGCACTGGGTTGGGACTGGCAATCACTGTTTACAAATGGGCCCTGGTACAAAAAGGATTGAGAACCACTGGTCTAAGATCATTCTTATCTTGATGTCTCTCGCTGAGGGCAAAGCTATACCTCCCCCTTCCTACCTGGGATTGACCTCAGCTAGCAGGCAAAAACTTCAGGCTGGTAGTCTCTCCTCATCTTTCCCTTCCCCCAAGCCACCCATCTAAATATCTGTAAACAAAAGCAGGTAAATCTCCTTCTTCCTTCAGTCCCAGACAGGTCCACCTGCTGAATCCATTCCCCAGCCCCCTGAGTCTTACCTTTCCTCCAGGTCTCCATTCAGATGGAGAACAGGGGTAAGCCAAGGCTCCTCCGCCCCCCCAGGCTCTAGCACTTGCTAATCCTTCAGGAATGCCTGTGGAGGAGCCAGGGGTGGGCAAGGCCGGGCAGTGTGGGGGACCTCCTGCAGGCTCAGGGGGAAAACGGGCATTGTCTGCGGTTTAAACCTCCAGGCTGGCACAGGACAGGCAATATGACTAAAGTATAAGGCAAGTGGAAGGTGTTCGACCACCACATAGGGTCAAATATAAATGGGTACAATGTGACTCGCAGACCCATTCCATCTGTGCCCAAAACACCAGGAGTCAAGTCCACCCTACCTATTCCTCCTTTCTGCTCCTCAGGCCTTTTTCTGATATGCATTAGCCCTCACAAGTGGAAGAGGATCAGCCTGGGTCAAGGCTGGAGTGAGAGATGCAGGAAAAATTACAGGATTGAGGACAAGTGACTCAGAAAGAGGCATGCTTCCTTCTAAGTCGATATGGGGATCCAGGCCCTGATCCTGGGCAAGGAGTGCTGCAGGGAGAGGCAGGGCTGATTCAGGAGAGGGGAATGTGTTCCTCTGAAGCAAATGTGATATGAAATGCCCCTGCGGGGAGTAAGGCTTGCGTTAGAGAGACATGCTGGATTTAAAAGGAGATGCCAGAGCTTTACAGCAGAACTTGGTGACTCATGTTTTTGAGAAACCTCAAGGTATTTCTCAAGACTGTAGGATGGGCTGATATTCCAACAGGACATTAGTGCAAACCAGGGGTATCAAACTCATCCCACCCCCTTCTGCTGGACATGGACATGGCGGTGATTGTGCAAGGAGTGACAGGGTGAGCAGCAGTGGCAGTAGGACAAATAGAGATGGCAACAGGGGGTAACACAGCCATCACTCATCTCCTGACATGTATCTCCAATAGGCCTTCAAACTCTGGATTTGGATGACAGGCCCAACCCCGGCTCACTCCACTGCCAAATTTGAAGCTCCTCTGGCTCCATATGCCATATGCTTGGCACCCCTGATAGAAACAATTGTTTCCCTATCTGCTGCAGTTACCTGCTGTCTAGTATTGCCCTATGTTGGCATACCACTGAAGAGAAGGCCTCCTCTGGGGTGGGTGAATGGTCTTGATCCGAGGTATTAGAAAGGCTGCCACAGAGTTCTCAGAGCAGAAAGTCCTGGAATCGAGCACTATGTTTTTGTCTGGGTAATACAATGGCCTTTGAGCAGGGTGGCCAGTCTCCAGACTGAAGCCCTTCTATTCCTAATTTTTTTAAGGAAGGGACCTGGAGACTGTGAGGAGCTGAGGAAATTCCTTCTTTACATAGACACACACAGTAGTCCCGCTGTGACCCAACTATAACACTGAGGTTTACTACAAATGTTAGCTGCACAGGTACTTTTCCTGCCTGGAGAACAGTTCAGAAAATGGCCACATCATTATGCCACAGTCAGATTGGCATGGACTGGGTGTCTTGCCTGCCTCTAAAGCAGGGGGTATGATCCTCTTCCTTGGCTCTCTCAAGTGTATTTAAAAAAAAACAACTATTTCCTGTCCTTGCAGTGACAACACAGAGAGGGTACCTTCATTCCCCTGCTTTACCTGTGCCAAGTTAGGCTGTTCTTGGTGTTTTGGGGCATTGTGCCTGGTAGTTGTACGAGAGGGTTGTTTGCATAGCTGCAAACAACCCTCTCGTACAACTACCAGGCACAATGCTGTGTGTGTCTATGATAGTCACAAGACTAAGACAGATAAACACTTGTCTAGGACAGTTTAGATAGGGGTGATCCTGACTATCAGTGGTTCTCAACCTTTTTTGTACCAGGTCCCATTTGTGAAGATGGATGGCAAGTCCCGACCCAGTTTAAGTAGGAAACACACAAGCATTTTGGCCCCCAAATACTTATTACACACTACAAATTAAAGCTCGCCAGTCTTATAAAGACAGAAATTAATATCAAGAGGAAAACATTAACAGCAATATCAACATGCGACCCTACACTGCTGCCAAGTGACATGCATATTTTTCTACATTTTTCCGTGATTGTTTGCAACCCTTTTGTATATTCTTGTGACCCACTTTTGGGTTGCAACCCACAGGATGAGAAATGCTGAACTAGATGACCTCCTGAGGGCCTTTCTAGCCCTACTTGTCTTTAATTCTAAGCACCTGATAAAAACACTATAGTTTAGTGCCATGTATTTAATCAGGACCCTGTGTAAGGGTCCTCAGTGCAGCATGCCTAGGGTATATGAGGCAACCCCCCTTCATGGCAGTAATACAGGTTAAGGATTATGTCCTGGGTGAGAGCTGGAGCACCTGTGGGGTCTTTCTACATGAGGAAGGGAGGACCCACGATTCCCCACAGGTGCTGCAAGTGGTAGGAGCTGTAGCTAAGAAAGAGCTTGATCAATTTTCTGGCTATGCACCATCCAACCCTAAGTAGAGAAAGTCTCACAGATCCAGTAGTTGCACTATTGGTCTGCATAAACACACCCAGTGTTGCTGTCCACAGTGATTCCAGGTTGGAGAGAGGAGAAGGGATCGGGAGAAGGGGCAGAATTTCAGGAAATCCTCAGTGTAGACTGACAGAGAGAGATCACATCATAGCATGCTTCTTGCCTACAGCCAGTACAAGACTCCTTTCTTATATGCTGTCCCAGCCTAGGTCCAAGCAATGCTGATTCTAAGCATTCCTGGGGGGAGACTGTTCCATAGCCCAGCTGATCGCACCTCACATGTACAATCAAACCACTTGTGTGGGTGGGGGTAGGGTCAGGGTGTCAGGAAGGATGGCAAGAAGAAACCACCCCCCAACCCCTTGATCTTGTAGTCCATTTATTAACCCCCAAGCCCACATCTTTTTCCCACTTTGCTTTTCAGGCCTGCCCAGGAAGGGCTGGGTTTCATGCCCCTGACTCCTTGCCTGAGTCTGCATCCCCACTGCTAACAAAGGGCCACAATCATCCTGCACTTCTCAGGTGATCAGGAGACTGAGATGTTAATGGGAGGAAGAACTTTGTCCTTTCTCTGACCTGCTCCCTGAGGAGTGAAGAGAGGGGAAAATGGGATTTTAATATGAATGAGTGGCTAATTTGTGTTGTTCTTTCTTGACTGCCTTCCAGCCACACGTATGGCTGCACAGTTTCAGACTCAGGCTCCTGTAGCCAGGCCCTGGACCAGGTAGGGAAAGGGGGGCTTGAGAGAGTCAAGAGCTAAAATAGGTGGGGGAGGACTGAGTTAGCATGGAGTTGTATTAGTAAAGCTAGGGGTGGAGAGCCCCAGACTGAGATAAGAAGGTTGGAGGAGGGAAAAAGTCTGCAAGGCACCAGGAAGAGGCAGTAGCAGAGCTGTGGGAGAAGTCCAGGGCTGGGATAGCTGCAGGGCAGGGCTAAGGTGTTTTCCTTAGAAATCAATTCGTAAGAGAGTATGACTTTAATTGTTTGACAATTTATGGCCTATGAAACGCACAACTTGTCTTTGCAGGTATATTTTATTGTATATGATTTTATGCTTCTTCTGGTAAGTGTTTTTTTCCCACAGAAACAGTGGATCACTGCCTTAAACTCCTTGCATACTTTCCTAGTCACGCACTCCTTGTTTAGGCCAAAATCCTATTCCAAAGGCAAGGGCAGCTGGATTGGTTAGAGCTGGCTCTAACCCCTGTACATCCAAGTTTTAGCATTTCTTTACCTCATGCAGATTTGGCAAGTTGGGAAGTTCTTTCCTACCTTGGCAAGACTCAACATAAAACCCAAGAAATGATTCCTCTCTCTGCTAGAGCAAAGCCCTGCACGCATACATGCCAAGTGAAACTGTGAAATCATTTTGCATTCACAGCTGTAACTACCCAGACTGCAGTCATGTGAAAACAGATTATTGTCTTGGACCAGTGGCATCAAACTGACCCCATGCCCCCAGCGGGATTGGATATGGTGGCAGTGCGGCCAATAGCTGCATCAGTGGCAGCAGTGGGACTAGTGATGTAGCCAGTGTAGCAAGCGGCTGCTGCCAACTGGTTGCAGGTAAGTGGGACTGGGTTGGCACAGTTCTAACTTGACCCTCTTGCCACCAATGGACACATCCAACTAGACTGCATAGCCCTGGATTCAGTGGCACGGATGTCCCCTGCCCCCCCCCCCCCGCCATAATTCCTTGGCCTGCCAGGAGCCCCATGAAAATGGCTGCATGGGCCACAGGCTGTATGGTTGACATCCATGTCTTAGACATATAGGAGGAAAATGAAAGATTGTTTTACATGAACTCCAATGCTGAGCCCTGTTCAGGTCCTTTGTGTTACAGAAGATCTACTGCAAGGTGGCACCACCTCATACACTGAACACATGACTCACCCTTTGCTCCTGTCCCTCCTACCACTGAGCCATAGGCCCTGATATACCATGATTAAAAAGTTATGGTTTCATTAGGACCTCTGCATCCATAAAAGATTGTCTCTTTTGGAAAATCTTATTACGTTCATTGGCAACTGTGAGCACTTGAGTTTGCTGGCATGGTTAACAAGTAGGTGGTTGCCTACAAAAGCTTACGCATTCCTGAATGAGGTAGTCACTAAGGTGCCACGCTGCCCTGGCTTCTGCTTGACTTCAGACTAACATGGCTACCTCTCTAGCTCCTCCTGTGTAAATTCTAGACTAACCCAACATTCATTGTGGTCTATCCTGGTCTACCCTGCTGCACAGTTATGATGAACCTGGAACCCACTCACACAATATACCACACTGTTGTGTTCAGATAGGTCAGAACTAAATACAACTTTGGACACTTAAGGTCCTTGGATCTCTGCTGCACAGCTCCTCACTGTGGCTGGGGTATCTTTGCAATGTGGACAGGCCCCTGACTTGGGTCCAGTGGTAATGTAGATAAGTCTTTTTCTAATGGGTTATAGATCTAGTGGGAATGATCAGGTGAAGGTCCAGTTCCAGATATGAAATTTTGAAGCTGAGCCCATTTCTGGCCATATATGAGGGTCTCCAACACTGATTGTCCTAAGCATGCTAAATTAGCAGATATCAAAGATATTGGGGGTGGGAGGGGCAGATTGGCTGCAACAGGCTTCAAGGGCTGGGGTGGGAGGGAGCTTCTGCATCCCAGGCCCACCAGAATCCAGATGCAATCACTGCTAACAGCCCTCCAAGAGTGGCTTTCAGTTCTATTCCCCTTGTTGCTGAAGCCAACAAGGTGGGACAAGGCTTGTTGCTGTGTAGGATGTGGCTCATGATGTACTTTCACTTACTTGTGTTATATACCAGACTGCTGCAATTCTGGGTCCCGGAGCCTCAACATGAAGTGATCCCATTGACTTCAGCTAGAAACGCCTGTGTGTGGGGTTGTTGGATCAGAACCTGCCCCACACTCGACAGCTTCATCCTGCTGCACGGAAGTCAAGGAGACATTTGTCTCTCATGTTAAATTACTTTGGATTGAGCCTATTTGGGGCTTGCTTCTGACCCAGGGACAGTCCCATTGACATTAGCAGAGCTATCTTGGTTTTCCCTAAATGTTTACACTGAACATGCTTTTTCAAATTGCATTTTAAACTTTATAGTTTAATTGATATGTAACAAGAAATATTATTTCTTTTAAATCTAATGCACATATAATATGTCCATCATCGTGGCTATCATGACTTGCAGCATGACTTGTAGCTGGTGCAGAACATGGCAGCCCAACTATTGGGGGTTGCCAGGTATATATAACTCCAGTGTTGCAGTGTCTGTGTTGGCTTGCAGTAGCTTCCGGGGTGCAAATCAAGGTGCTAGTTTTAACCTATAGGGCTCTAAATGGTCAGGGCTGTATGTACTGAAGAAGCTGCCATATCCTTATGCCATATCACAGCCGGAAGCAACCCGAATTATCAGCTTGTCAAATCTGCTTGACAAAAACACATGGGAGGTGTTCTGTGCCAGAAGTGTAACAGAGCAGCTGGGTATCTGAGGCAGTGACAAGGCACAGGGACAGCAGTGAATTTCTGCTGCTGGCAAGCCATGCAGCTGTATCAGCATAAGCATTTTGCCTGATGGCACTCTAAAGAGCCATATGTGCCTGTGAAAGTAACAATCCAGACCCAAATACATGAGGCTGTTTGGGCATAAAGCCTTTTGCCAATTATTGGTGTTGTTTCTTTTACTGATACAACTCTTTCAAGTTTCACAGGCTAACATTTTGACAATACATCCTTAGTGGGGTTGAAACAGCTAGAGTCTTATTCTTTACCAGAGTAGACCATTGACATAGCTGTACATTGGAGATAATGTGTACCTTTTTATCTTATCCTGCTGTTGTGTTTTCAAACTGTAGCACATCAGGATAACAAGGACTGCTCCATTCGTGTGGAAAATATGTGATGATAAAAGATTACTGATGATAATTAGGTTGCCTGTTTATTATTAAAAACCCTTGAAGTTCAAGGGAACTGTGACTTTAATGAGACTAAGATCAATGCTCCCCAAATAAATTTATTTAGATCAGGAATGCAAAGAATCCCTCATGGGGACTCATCTGGAAGGACTGTGGAGAACAACTCCTGTGCTCCATGTCTTTTGCCTGCCAAGGTGTCCCCTAGATTCCAAGATCTCTGTTCCTCTGGGTCCTGTTTTAACTTTAGCAATCCAATTTACAAACACATTCTCAATTAAGAGATCAAGATCATCAACGTGGACCAGATGAGGACCCTTGGCACCAAGAACACCAGCACAGGGTTTCTTAAAGCTTGTTAACATTCTGCCTCCCTTAACCCTGGCAACATATCTGATGTATTTAACACCCTTTCCTGGAAACCATTCTCCACCAGAGCCCTGTATTAGTAGATTCAAACCCCTCCCCGCCCAGTTGCCTGCCTTAGTACTTGAATGAGCTGCTGTTCCAGGCTGGCTCAGCTCCACAAAGGGCTTGCCCCAGCATCTTGGTGGGGGTTGTTTATGTCTGGGACTAAAAGGGGGCTCCCTTTTTTGTTGTCTTCCTCCATTTCTAGGGTGGTGGGGATACCTAGTACCAGCTTGGGCTTATACTCTCCTTGAAATGATTTGTTTGGGAGGTAGCTGGGGAGGGCATAAAATATGCGCTGCGGGAGGGAACATGACATCAGAAGCGACTGTGTCTGATTCTGGGCCAGCTGAAGTCCACAGCACTGATGTCAGGCCTGCAGCGGTTTTTATTTTTCCTGCAGATTTTCCTTGGGTGTGGGGTTTTTGAATGTGTAATGTCAGATTAGTCTTGCAAGGTTTCTCCCAAGAAGTCCTGCAGGAAATTGCTCCATAGTTCCTCCCCCACCATGCCAGTAGATATTAGCATGCACTGACTGCCAGAGAGGAAACATTTCCCCAGTTGATATGTTTCATGTATTTATTTTTTTCAGGAAATTGAACCCTAATACCAATTTCATTTTTTCCCCTTTCCCTTGGCTTTAGGTGTTGAAACTACTCTATCAATTCAGAAATTCTTAGAACTTTGTGTCTTCTTTAAAGGCATTTGGATATACATTGATAAGGGATCAATGATCCAATTAAAGCAAAGTCAATGATCAGGAAAGTCAATTAATCAAAAGGTTTTGTATTCACAAAACCATCAGCCTGCATTGGCTTTTGTTTGTTGACAAAGCAACTGTGCATTGTTTAATTAGTAGTAGTGCTTTGATATTTAAAAATATTATACAGTACCACACATTTATTTCTTGGTGTTTGCTGTTCCATGTGGACTCTAATGATACTGCTAGGCGTGACTTTGCATATATCAAAATAACCATATGGCTCTGGAGGCAAGGGTGAAAGGGGTAAGGGTGGAGGGTCCAGGTGGTATTCTCATCAATCCTTCCAGTCAAAGGTAAAGACCCAACAAGAGGCAGATACAACCTAGAGATCAACTTATGGCTATGTAGACAGTGTTGCCAGCAGGAATTTGGCTACTGTGACCATTAGGTAACATTTCAAGAAGATGAACAGCAGGGAAGGGATGGGCTCCACCTGACAAAAAGAGGGAAGAGTATTTTTTTTATACTGGCTTGCTAGCCAAGTGAGGAGGGCTTTAAACTAGATTCATGGGGTGGGAAATGGAGACAAAAGCCCAGAAGTATGTTAAGAGCCTGGAGACCTGGATAAAAACTTAGTAAAGGGAAGCAGTAATGGAAACTTTAGCAATGTCCTTAGGGATAGGATAGGGCAATAAGTTAGATACTTGAAATGTTTATACACTGATGCGAGAAGCATGGGGAATAAACAGAAAGAACTGGAGGTCCTAATACAATCAAAGAATTATGATGTAATTGGGCTTATGGAGATGTGGTGGGATAGTTCATGTGACTGGAGTACAGTCATAGATGGGTATAGCTTGGTCAAGAAAGACAGGCAGCAGGAACAGGAGGTGTTGCCTTATATATAAAGATGATGTACACAAGTTCAGAGGTGCAGCACCAAGTGGAAGATAGATCTTTTGAAAGCCTCTGGGTGAAGGTCAGAGGGGGGAGCAGCAGGGGGGATGTCATGGTGGGCATCTGCTACAGGGCATCAAACCAAGAGGTGGTGGTGAATGAGGCTCTCTTTAAGCAAGTATCAAAAGCTTTCAAACTGCAGGACTTGGTTCTCATGGGGGACTTTAATTATCAGGATATCTGCTGGGAGGGAAATAGCAGTGCACAAGCAGTCCAGCAAGTTTTTGGCGTATGTTAGGGATAACTTTTCTGATTCAGATGGCAGAGAGGCCAAGCTTCAGATACAGGGTGGAGAGCTCTTCTTGATTTACTGCTCACAAACAGGGTTGGTTGAGACTGTGAAGGTAGAAGGTAACTTGAGTGACAGTGATCATGAAATGATTGTTCAAGATCCGAAGAGGAAGAAGGAAGGAGAGCACTAGAATAAGGAGACTGGACTTCAGAAAAGCAAAATATAGCAAAGTCAGGGGCCTGGTAGGAAGGATGCCTTGGGTGGCAAGTCTGAGGGGAAAAGGAGTCCAGAAGAACTGGCTATACTTTAAGGAAGCCCTTTTAAGGGCTCAGGAGTAAGTTATTCCAATGAGGCAGAAGAATGGAAAGAGCAATAGGAGCCCAGGTTGGCTAGAGAGCAATCCCTTCAATAAATTTCAACTAAAAAAGACATCCTATAAAAAGTGGAAATCTGATCATAGTATTAGGCAAGAGTATAAGAGTACTGTGAACATGCAGGGAGAAAACTAAGAAGGCCAAAGCACAATTTGAGATGCAGCTGGTAAGAGACGTAGAAGACAATAAAAAGGGATTTTATAGGTATGTCAAAAGTAAGAGAAAGACCAGAAATGTCATAGGTCCCTTACAGAATGTGCAAGGCAGTCTAGTCACAGATGACGCAGAGAAGACTGGAGTATTTAATTGCTTTTTTACTTCTATTTTCACAATAGAGACAGCTACCAGCTAACAAGTGCAGTTGGCAGCATAGATGGGGAAGGAGTGAACAGCCTAGAATAGCGGCAGACCAGGTTACGGATTATTTATAGAAGTTAGAGGCTTTCAAGTTGGCAGGGACAGGTGGGATGCACCTAAGGGTACCTAAGGGAATTGGATGAGACAATTTTGGAGCCATTGGCTACCCTTTTTGAGAATTTGTGGAGGTTGGGCAAGGTCTTGAGTGACTGGAAAAGGGCAAATATAGAGCCCATCTTTAAAGGGAAGGAGGAGGATCCAGGGAAATACAGACCAACCAACCCAGGGGTGGGCAAAATCCAGCCCGTGGGCCGAATGTGGCCCACCAGGCCATTCTATCTGGCCCACGGGGCCCCTAAAAAATTTAGAAAATTAATATTAATCTGCCCCTGACTGCCTGTGATTTGGCCCTCGATGGCTTGCCAAAACTCAGCAAGTGGCCCTCCGCTCAAAATACTTGCCTGCTCCTGAATCAACCTGATCTCTATACCTGGAAAGATCATGGAATAGGTCCTAAAGGAATCCATCATGAAGCATCTAGATGAGAACAAGGTGACTGGGAACAGTCAGCATGGACTCACCAACAGCAAGTCATGCCTGACCAAGCTGATTTCCTTCTACAATAATATGACAGGCTCAGTCATTGGGGGAGAGTGGTGGATGTGGTATAACGACTTTAGCAAGGCTTTTGACACATTCTCTCACAATATCCTCATCAACAAGCTATGGAAATATAAACTGTAAGATAGATACATAACTGATTGGATGATTGTACTCACCGAGTATTCTCAGGTGGGGTTCCTCAGAGATCTGTCCCAGGTTCAATATTGTTCAACATCTTCATTAATGATTTGGATGATAAGATCAAATGTACACTTAGCAAATTTGCAGATGGCACCAAGTTGTGTGGAACTGTGGACACTCCAGAGAGCAGCACTAGGATCCAGAATAACCTAGATGTCCTAGAAAAATGACCACAACCAACTAGATGAGATTCAGCAAGGACAACTGAAAAGTCCTGCACTTGAGACAAGATAACCGCATGCACAAATACAGACTGGGGGAAGACTGGCTAGGTACTTCCTAGCCAGTCATCCCCCAGGTCCTTCTCTGCAGTACTACTGCAGAGAGGACCTGCGTGTTATGGTGGACCATAAACTGAATATGAATCAACAGTGTGCTTTTGTTGCCAAAAAAGCTTACTGGATTGTATTAACAGGAGTGCCACTTGCAAATTAAGGCAAGTGACTCTTCTGCTCTCTTCAGCACTTGTGAGGCCTCATCTGGAGTACTGTGTCCAGTTTGGGGCCCCTCACTTCAAGAAGGATGAGGAGAGTTTGGAAAGAGTCCAGCATAGGACAACCAAAATGATGAGGGGGTTGAGAGGCAAGACTTGTGAGGAAAGGCTGAACGAACTAGGGTTATTTAGTCGGGAGGAGTGAAGACCAAGGGGGATTTGATAACAGTCTTCAAATACCTGAAGGGTGATTATAGAGAGGATGGAGATGGGCTTTTCACTGTGGCTGTAGGGGACAGGACTAGGAGCAGTGGCCTCAAGCTGCACCAGGGGAAACTTAGGCTGGCGATTAGAAGAAACTTTCTGACTATGAGGGTAGTCAGGTATTGGAACAGGCTACCTAAAGAAGTTGTGGATTCTCCATGCTTGGAAACTTTCAGAAGTAGGTTAAACAGACACTTGCCTGGGATTATTTAGTTAGGGATGATCCTGCCCCAAGCAAGAGGCTGCACTAGGTGGCCTTCTGAGGTCTCTTCCAGCTCTGCTTTCCTTTGATCCTAATATTTACTGTACAGTACAATACACAAAGTATAGTTTTCAGCACTTCATACTGTGTTGTTTGATGATCCAAAAAATGGTTATCCAGAATGATAATACAACTTATTCTGGACAATCAACATTCTCCTGCATTTTTATAAAGCTGATTTTAATTGGTGGGGGAGGAGCAGGGAGTAGTAGTAAAAAACAAGCATATCTCTTAAAAAGAAAGCAAAAATTAGACAAAGGGGTAAAAAGAGAGGAAAATGGATACATGCAGAAAAAAGGGAGAGTTGGGCAGAAAAAGCTGGAAAAGAGAGAAAAATCAACAGAAAATGTACGATTAAACTATATCCACTCAGACAGACAAGCAAGTGCTGCCTTTGTATCATCCTGCCCCGGGAAACTGAAAATAGTTTCCTAAAACAGTATAATTTAGGGAATTTGCTTTGTTTTGGCTCTGTCTTCCCTCAATACATATATTTATGTAATCCTGAGAGAAAAAGTCTGCCAATATTTGTGCCAAACGTTTGCAATTATTACGCTGAAAAAAATTCTGTTTTTAAATCTACAGTTTAAGTTTGCATGCACACTTTCTTCAGGCTGACAAGTAATCCATAGGTCTGAGCTAGTTCTTTGCATTCAGGAGGGCAGTGTCTACACCATTAGAGGACATACGCCACAGGTTTCCCAAACCCACTAGGCCATTTGCTTGTGCCCAGAGCCCAATAGGAGAAGATAAACAAGTCAGGCCTGATTCTGCCATTGAGTTGAGCAGGGGTTTGTCAGTGAGTCAAGCCACACCTATAATCTATTGCTAAAGAAAGACAGATGTTTGCATGGGTTTCCCTAGGACAATGATTCTCCACCTTGAGGTGTCCTGAAATCCTTTCAAGGGGCCTGGGGCGTGCCACTGTGTTAGCACTGTTAGGTTTACAAACATGGTTTCACATGATAAACCCAGAGGATTTCAAATACAGATCCATCCCTGTGGGCTTTCTGAGTTCTCTGCAGCAGAAAAATGGCTTGGTTTTCTTTCTATAGTCAAAAGAAGCCAGAAAACGAAAAGCTGGCTGTCTCAAGTCTAAGCAAGACGGAGAACCACTGCTCTAGGGAAAATAACCTCCCTAGGACATTTCCTCTGACTTCCCTCCTGTGTGAGGCAAGAGCCTCAGGACGTGTTTTGGCACAGAGCTGCGGCACTGTAGCTTCATCCTAGCGTCTGCGTCACTTTCCACTCACACCCATGGCTTGCTCAGGGGCTGCTCATTTGGGTGACAGGCAGGGGATCCCCCCACATGCCCTCCAGGTACCTCCCTCCCACAGAGAAGGGCCTTCCGAGCCTGATGCCCTGCACAGCTGCTGCTCCTAAGCAGGGGTGCCAGCTGTTTGGTCTGTTCCTGGAGATTTCCTCACGCACCACAATGGCCTTAATTACGGCACGAAGAGTTCATGCCAGGCAGGCAAGGGCACGTTGCTATTCTGTTTTAAAAACTCATGAGATTACTGCATTTCAGATTTGCTCACACGCTGCAATGACATTAATTACAGCACGCAGACGTCACGCCAGGCAGGCAAAGGCACCTTACTATCGCCTTTTAAAAACTCATCACACTACTGCATGCATCAGATTCAGCATCACCTCTTGCGGGCTCAGATCAAGTGCATTTTTTTCCTTGAACAAACGCCGGTCATTTATGTCCCGGGTGCCTCTCCGCAGTCTCCTGGGTTGGCAACCCTACCCCTAAGCCACCCCAGCCAGGCGCCCACCCGCTCTTCTGGGCAGCCTCCAGGGCTGAGCGGTGCCCTGTGAAGCAGCTGTGGGCACCGCTGCAGCCGCACACCTGGGGCTGGGGGCGTGATTTGCACCTTCCCCGGTGCAATCTGCCCCCTCCCCTGTCCCGCCCGGCGCCCTTCCCCTGCAATCAAGCGCCCTTAGCATGACAATGGCCTTGACCACCGCAGCCCGGGGCATAAAGCGCGGCCCGGCCCGCGCCTGGGGGAGCCATGAGCACGCACCTGGCCGTGCCGGCGGCCCCGCGCTACGGGGGCTACTACTGGGACTGCCCGGCCGAGCCGGCCGCCCAGCCCCAGCCCCAGCCCAGCGAGCAGGACGCCGCGGCCCCGGCCCCGGCCCCGTTCCCGGGGGACAAGACCCCCCAGCACCCAGGTAGGCGCCAGGACGGGGGGACCTCTCGCGCCCCGCGCCGCGCCGGCCTGCAGCGCAGAGCTGCCCCTGGCGCTCCTGCCGGAGGCGAAGCGCTGCCCCTGGTCGGCGGGGCCCGAGCTGCTGGCCCCGGGGGTCGCTCCTTCCCTTCCCACCGCCTCTGGCCTCGGCTGCAGGAGACGGGTGACTGCATGGAAGGGCTTTGGGGGGGCTTGGCTTGCAACTCCTGCCTGCCTGGAGGCTGCTGGGGGCTTGCAGGCCTGTTCCAGTCCCGATATCTGCTCCTTGGAAGCCCTTGCTGGCCTGTTGGGGAGACCCCCCCCGAGTTTGAAGACTGAGCTTTAGGACGTGTTGGCTTTTTCATTCAATTGGCCGAGGGGACCTCAACAAAGGATGCTGTGAGGAGCCCTGTAAACCTCAGCTGGAGGAGGGAGAGGCCAGCTTGGGTAGTACATGTCTGTCTGAGACAGCCAAGAAAGTGATATTGTTTGTTGCAGTTGGGTCCATGCTCAAGTCTGATCACAATCTACCCAAGGCAGCCTTCCTCTAGAACAGTTGCTGCCTGTGATTTGGCTCCCTTACCACTGCTTCCCTTAACTTTGCTCAGTTTGACATGACCTAACTTAATGCAAACATGTAGACCTCTGAGGCCAGGTAGGGTGTAATGGAGGGTTACACTGTCTCTGCAGCACACTGTCCTCATACCTGTTTTGCTTTCCCTCCCTAGATCTCTCTCCAGCTTCCTCCAGCTCTGGGATGTTCATTCAATACACCCCGGACTCTGCCACCAGCCCCAATGCAGAGCCCCTCTCCCCAAACCTTAACCCCCAGAGGAGTGGGGCAGGAGGTGAGGGAGGAGTGAAGAAAGCCAAGATGCGGACAGCCTTTTCCCCAGAGCAGCTGCAGATCCTCCATCAGCGCTTCCAGAGCCAGAAATACCTCAGCCCCTACCAGATCCGGGAGCTGGGCTCGGCCCTGGGGCTCACCTACAAGCAGGTGAACACGAAGGGTCTTATCCCTAGTGTGCCAGCCTTGAAGGGGCTGAGCTGCACCTACGATTTGAAGTGGTCTGCCTGCTTGAGCTGAAGGGGCTGAGCTGCATGGTCAGTTTGGGAACAGGGAGGCCTCTGGGGCAAACCCCAAGGTCCAGTGAGTCTCTTGCTCTCCTGTTGTAACTTGCACACACATGCAGAGGGAGAAAGATGCCATGCTGTATGGTTTGCACTTGCTTTTGCACCAGCCACCTACTTTGCATGGGTGTTCAGGAGTAACTTGGGAGTGAGCAAGGAAGAATGGCAGGAAGCATTTTCTAGTGTGCCCTGTTCCTTGAGTTGGAGCCAGCCTCAGCATGGAGGAAAGGGAGAGTAGCCTGTAAAACAGTAGGAAGCACTCTCCACTCTGTCTTGTTGAACTGGCTGTTGTAATACTGGGGTCTGTGATACAGGAAGAAATGTGGGTGGCTTGTTTGGTTTGTGGTGTGTTCTTTTTTTTTTTTTTTCATTGACGGATGTTCTTCCCTCTACCTTAATCTGAACCAGCCTGTCAAACGGCTGAGTGGGGGGCAAAGGGGTGAATCTGCATTTCGGTAGTAGGTGAAAGTGCCATGTGTGCTTAAAGCCTAAAGATGGATGTCCTACTTTGTTTCCTGTCCCCCGTCCTCTCTAGGTGAAGACATGGTTTCAAAACCAGCGGATGAAGTATAAGCGATACCAGAAGGAAAGTCAATGGATTGAGAAAGGCACATGCCTCCCTCAGGTATGAAGCCTGGTGGGATTCCACTGTCTTCACTATGGGTAGTTATCAGAGGGGCCTTGATAATATCAGTTGGATAGTTGTGTGTGTTTTATATCTTTTAGCTAATACGGGATACTTATGAGCTTCCCACCCAGTAGTTACTCCATACTTTTTTGCAGTATTAAATTTACTTTATCCCCTATGGCACCATATAAGTCTGTAGTGTGGACTAAGATTAAAAAAAGCAAAAAAAACCCCTTCCATTTCTTAGCAATTTAAGCTAGTTTGTTTTCCAGACTATAATGGACTGGCATATGGGTCCAATCCAACTCATGGTACAGCAGGTCTGTGAGGGGATTTGGAAACATGTACCTCTAGATTAATAGTGTCATGGCAGTATGCAGAGCAGTGGCTCTCAACCAGGGTGCCTTCTGTAAGATCCTATCAAGGGTGCCACGTAGTATTAAGTGCAAACTACACGTGATTCTTGCAAGACAAACCCAGATATTTTTAAATTGGAATCCAGAGTGTCTAAGATCTGACCTGTTGTGGCCTTTCTGAGTTGTCTGCAACATAATTGCTCTAGTTTCCATAGTCAAAACAGGTGGAAAGCTATGAGGTGGCAATACTCAAGGGATGTCTGGAGTCTAAGGTTTTGGAAAACCCCTGACCTGTGGGCTAGGACCCTGTTACATTTTGGTCTGTAAAGAAAATCTTGTCCCTCTCCAGAGACCTTGTATTGCATGTGTAGTGAGTGCCCCAGGGTCCTGTTTTCATCCATGATCTCTCTTTCTCAGAATGGGTTCTATCAAGCTGGATACCTGGATGTCGGCTCCGGTTACTACCAAGGCTGCTCTGTCAGTGCCAACAGGAACATCCAGACTGTGGCCAATGTGCATCAGGCCTATAATAGCAGCCCGGCCTACAGCAGCAGCCAGAGCCTGTACACATTCATGGCCATTGAGGATGAGGGGACGTTCTTTGGGAAAGCTGCAAGTCCCTGCAACACCCAGCAAGCTGTGGGCTTCCTCAGCCCGCAGAAAGTGAACTTCTATCATGGCTTCCCCACAAATGTGGATTATGCCAGTGTGGAGTTAGAAGAAAGCTACAGTTTCCAGAATGCCCCTGGCACTCCAGTGTCCTTCCCGGGCTCTGGTGTGCGGCAGCCATACCAGCCGGTCTGGCACCCTCAGGGCACCCAAAGCAATTACAATTCCTAGGCCCTTTCTGGTTCCTTTTCTGCTCCCATTTGTGTCTACTTTCTCCTCCTTTTTATAGTCTCTCAGGGTCCTGATCCTGCCAGGTGCCTAGGACCCCTAGCTACAGCAGAGGTGCTCTGTACTTTGCAGGATCCGGCCTTCTCTTCCTCCTTATCTGTAAGAGTTGCCTGTCTGGTTATGTCCTGGAGTATATGTGCTATGTGGCTTGGAAGCTGCCTTTCATCACGTTGGCCCTGGCTGGCTCCAAGAATGGATTGTTGAGTTTGCTGATAGAAAACCATCTGTGTGCGTGCGTGCGCTGGAGATTGGAGAAGGTGGGTGGAACAGGCCAGTTATGCCATTAAGTCCTCTCCTGATGTCTTTGTCCTGTACAGGAGGATCTACTCCTATAGGTCCTCTCCAGAGCTCTAGTGAGTCCTTGGTCTACAGATCCCTGCAATAAAACTTCCCTGGAGAAGACTCCCAGCCAGTAGCAGAGCATTTGCTGTGTAGGCGGGGAAACTTTTGCTAAGCTTTTAAACTCAAACTTCCCTCTCTTGTCTCTTTCTTCCTTTCAATCCTGGTATTTCCTCTACCAACTCCTGTGCCAGTTGCATGATGTGCCTTATCAGAGGACATGTGTATGCCTTTTCTGAGGGCTAGATAGGATGGTCCCACTGCATTCCCAGCTAAAATGACTCTAATCCCTTTCTCTCATTTTAGGACCTGGGTGTCTCATGCTGACAAGGGTTTACAAAATTCATTATGAGCCCAATCCTCAGATGCTGCAAGTCAGGTTATGTACTGTAGATCTATTTTCAGCTAAGCATCTGGCCCACAGGTTGAATAGTAATCTAAATTACATTCATGCTGTATATAAGGACAGAGTGGAGAAAGAAAAAGAAAAGGAGACTGGCCTGCCAGATCAGTATCATCATCAATACACTTAGTGTTTGCAAAATGGTTCTGTCTTGTGCCTGTTGGTTTTTAAGGTTGTGCCTTTTGGAGACTTCCTGTCTAGCCAACTGGCTCTTCAGTTCTCTAATTGTTCTTTCTTATTCTGCTAACCCAACACTTTTGATTGCTTTAATACCTTGCCAGGGATCTAACACCAGCATACCCATCATGGTGAGAGCAGCAGATGTCCTCAAGTACCTGTCTAGTTCTCTTCTAGGTAACTCATTATCTAGGCATGAAGGATCTCTAGCACTTCACAAATCACAATGCAACACCGCTGAAATGCAGCCACCTCTGTGGTGGAGCATGGCAACCAGGTAAAACACCTTAGTTGTTTCAAACCTGATGTTTAGGTCACAAATAAACTAGAAATGAAAGGGTAAATTCCATTAGGCCTTACTAGCCCACTGCCTACAGAGCCAGTGCATCATGGCTTCTTACAGTCGCTTCTCTGACCCTGGTCTTGAGTAACTTGATAAAGGGGGGCTTTTATCAGTTCCCTAGGGGGAGATCTTTCCCCCCACATCCTAACTGGGTTTTCGTCTTGCATCAAGGGCAGACACTTGAGTTTCTTCTGGTGTCAGTGTTGGTTCTGTAGGGGAAAAGTGGGTGGGCTTCTTTTAAAAACGTTTTAGTTGTTGGGTTTTGTTTATAAATGTTAATGTTTTGTTTTGTTTTTGTTTTGTTTTTAAAAAATAAAACCTCTAAAACTAGCCAGTCACTAGCAAATCTAATGCCAAGCCCGGTCTGTTGCTTGTGAAATGGACTGAGTGGTCCCAAGCCTGCTGCAAATACTTAGCATCAACTGAAGAAAATCAAATTTACACACTACCAATTTTTCTACTATTAATAATGTTTACTATTATTATTGGTGGCCAGTGGAGAAGTCTTTTTACTTGTTAATGCATTTGTTTTAATCACTGTGACACATGCAGTGTTTGCCAGAGGATTTTCTGTTGCATTGAAATTCTAAATGCAAGCAGCTTGAAACAGCTGGGTATGAGGCAGGGGGGGGAAAACCAATTTGCAGTGACCTCTGACCCTTACTGTGTGTGTGAGCATGTGTGTGTATTTTCACATAATGTTTTTTATAAAACTGGTGCTTTTTACATTTTGAAAGTAAAATAAACTAAGTTTGCATTTAATGTCTCCCCCTACCCCTCCTTAATGTGATAACTTCACTCCCTTCATCCAGAAACATGAGAAGCATTCTACACTGACTAATCCCTTTTACAGAAGGAGGCAAAGAACAAACTCATTCAATCATGTCAGCTGGCAGTAGTAGCAAAGCATGAGTCAGGCCCACAAAATCATAGGATACCAGCATTTTAAAAACAGTAGGTGCTTTTCTTCATCTCCAGGGGAGGATGGCTTCCTGTTTGCAGGGCTTTCTCCATAGCCATAGAGGCTAGAACTTCTTCCTTACTGGAAGCAGAGGTCTTGCTGCAATCCAAAGATTACAGGAGTTTATCTTTAAGGAAGCACAAGAATTGACAGTTCTGCACAAGCTCATTCTGGGTAAGCGCTGATGCACTGCAGCTGTTTCAGGGTGCGCTGTGCTTTCCAGCTGCCTGCATTATGAGGTGTCCCTGCTTTTTGAGGCCATGAACAGGCATTACATGTTGTGCCAGGATTTTTTTTTTTCTTCCTTCAGCACAAAGGGTGAACAGAGAGGTGTTCAAGCACTTCACGGTGAAAGGAACCTAGGGCTCCTGCAACAAACTAATTTTTTCAGAGAGCAAGTTATCTCATTTGGGAATCTTTCTAGTACAATGTGTAATGCCTGTATACTTATGCATGGTACACTAGGTTCCCTAGGACCTCCATTATCCCACAGTCCCTAGGTTTAGCCACTCAATGAGTAGTTGGGGTGCTTATCCCAGGTTCCCTTATCTAGAAGTAAGTTTGGGGAGGGTGCTGTGTCCCTGCACCAGAGCTCTGTGGTTAGCTAGTGTGACTGCCTACAGCCTGGTGGCTGCTAATGCACTGATACTAAAAGCTGGTTTTGCCTGTGCTCTCTTAGCTAAAGTGAGAAGCCTTGCAGATGTTCTAGCAACAGGGCAAGTGCCTGTGGGCCGTAGGTGTGAGAACAGTCATCTGCCTGCAGGGCAGGGCAGCACTGAGTAGAGCTGTCTTCTGTCCTGCATGAACTGGCATTTTTGATTGCGTCTGAGGCCAGTCTGGGACCTAGGGCAGCAGCTACAGCTGCAAGCACAGCACCTGGGTTACTGACAAGGGCAAGAAGCATACCTCCTGCCTCTTCCTGGCAACTGGGCCTGCCCCTGCCCTGATGCCAAATTGGTATCGGCTGTAGGCAACGTGCTATGAGGTCAGGGGGAATGAAGCATTGCCCCGTGGCTGGTGAGCTTGCCTTTGAGGTGATTTCCCTGCTGTCTACAAGGGGACTGGAACAACTGTAAGCCAGCTTTGCAGACTGCCTGGAACTGTGCAGTGCTGGGAATGAATGCCTGCCCCTAGCCTTTGTCTGTCTCCTGCTTCTTTTGTTTCTCTCCTTGTACCTGGTGCCTTCTACCGAGCTCTCCTACTTGTTCTGACCTGTGTAACCTGCCTGGTCTAGGGAGACGATCAAGTATGGGAGAATAACCAGCTCAACAACCTTAGGCAACAGAACTGTAATGAATGTTTCCCTTCCCCAGCAATCTCAATGCTGCTTCAAGATAATGGGTTGAAAATTGAGGGCTGATCAGGCTGTGCTGGTGGAGAGATGGATCATCACAGCCCCCTAGTGGACACACCATTTGCTGGCATGAGGATCCCTTCTTACCTGTGTAACTTAACCTTCTCCCTGAACCCCTAAGCTAGATCAGCTGAAGGACTCTGACTACTGCATCTTGTATTTACATGGGGGCAAGGGAGGGGGCTGTGGCCAGAGCTGTCAGGCAGGAGTCTGACCCCTCCCTCTCCTTCCTGCCCACCATACTTCTAATGGATAGCTCTGCTGATTAAAGCTTTCTGATATGTGTTTGGCTTCTAGTCCTCAACTGCTCAAAAACCAATATGGGGAGGAATAAGGCAGGCTTCCCCAGGCTCTCAGTGTCCCACATCCAGCCAATGGTGATTGGTTTCTTCCTGGCTCCCACAGTTGCTTGTGCCACACATGTGAAGGATGCTCAGTTTCCACAGCCTGTGCAATCTTTGGCCCCTTACTGAGACTGTTACAAATAAAAGAAGAGGCCAGCCAATACCAAAGATGAGGGCAGTGTTGTAGTCTAACCATTATATGGTTAGCAGGGGATTTTACTGTTTTCTTTAAGGATTTAAGACTCCTTCAGTCTCAAAATCTTGGAGGAAATGAGCACCATTGCTATTTCACCAAAGGGACTAAGCCCCAAAGAAGAAAAGACATCATCCAGGTCACACAACACTGAAGTGCTAGAACCTGGACTACATAACCTGAGCAGTTGCACTCTCAAGCTGGGATGGGAAGAGCCTTTATTCTGAATGCTGAATGCTGCAGTTTGGATGCTGCTGGGATTTAAGGAAATTTTTTGTGTCCTAGGTCAAATTTGCCAAATCAGCCAGATCAGTTCCAAATCCTATGAATTGTTCAAGAACCATATGTGGCCCTACTACTGGCAAGTATCCTCCACCCAAAACTTTTCAGCCTGGGGCTTCAGATAGTTTCAAATCTTTTGGCAGGCATCCTACATGCAGGCCCAAGCCCAGAAGCTTGGGATTTGGATGCCCCTGAGTTTCTCTTGCCTTGAGCCATATGGGAGCAAGCTAGGGAGGAGTCTCCTATTTCCACAAAGTCTACATATAGCTGAGATCTTCCCACTGGAAGCTGGTCAGTGGGAAGCTAACTATGACACTCTTATAGGGAGTCCTGTCCACAAGCAGACAAAGGTGCACCCCCTACAACACAAAGCCATTTTAATCGTATTACCTTGGTCATGGTGTTTCCCCTGTTGCTGAGATTCAAGATACTTAAGTTTGTGTGCCTCACAGCCTGGATCTAACAGCAGCTTACCCTGTGCAGAGCCCTAAAAGGAAAATCAAGCAAGTCTGTTGCTGACTTCAGTCAATCGAGTGCTTATGTCATATTGTGACATAATCCTGTCTGCCCCAATAAGAGAGTGGGTTACTCTGTAATTATGCATCACCTAGACATTTTAGCAATGTGCAAACACTGCCATTAGGCAGGCTTGTAAGATTAGAGCTGTGTGGCTGATTTTTTTTCCAGTTTCTGCCTGAATGAAAAATGAAAGAGGATAGACTTTTCTTTGGATCCATAAAAATGATCTTTGCTGTTGCTTTTTCCCAATAAAATAGAAATGTGTTAGGGGCTGACTAAAATGTTTCTTTTAACATGGAAACATTTTGTTTAGTTCTCAGGAATTTTGCTGCTTCCCCTGCTCCAAATTCAAGTTCATTTCAAAACAAAACATCCCTTTGAAATAGGAAAAAAGGGAAAATACTATTCTGGCAATGGTTTGATTACCTCTTCCCTAAGTTTTCAAGGACGGGTGCTGAATCACTTGCCTGGAGGCCACATATGTCCCCTGGCATCATGTTATGAGGCCTGTGGGGCTGCTCATGGGTCCAGAAATTTGGCAGCAGCGGGGGTGGTAGCAAAGGCTAGGTAATGCCTTATCTGGGGTGTGATGGTTAAAGTACCGCGTGGGGAAGCAGAAGCTACAGGTTCAACACCTCCCTCACTCCAAGATACAGAGGATCAGGAACTCTAGTTTCCTGCTTCCTGTACCAGTGCCTCCCCAGCTCTGCATTGTGATTATAGGTTTTGCCAGATTCAAATTTCAGGACTTACATGTATAAGCAGATCTCCATACCTGTGGAAAGCACTGTGGGCTGGATAGCATAGCCTTTCATGCAAGATTGGGTGTGCAGGGCAGCACAAGGCCTGGCACATGTGGCCAGGCAGGGGTGGCATGGGGCTTCAGGGCCTGATTCTGATGCATAGGGCCAGGTGAGAGATGTGGGGCCCAGGGCCTGTTCCTGGTGTGTGGAGACCCAGTCTGGCCTATGCCACTCATCTGGTCTACAGGACCAAAGGATTAACACACAGGCCTGGGTATGCTCAATAGGCTGCCCTTTGGCTGGTCAGCTGCAGAATGAAATAGGAGCACCAGCTTATGCATGTAAGTCCTGAAATTTTTGTCTGGCGAAACCTATAGCCATAAGGAGGAGAGGGGAAGCAAGCATTTATACAGGGAGCAGGAAACCAGAGTTCTAGGGGCTCTCTGTACCTTGGCGGGGGGGGAGAGCAGGTATTTAACTTGTAGCTCCTGCTTCCTCACACAGTACTTTAACCATCACACCATGGGTAAGGCATCATCCAGCCCTTTCCTTGCAGCTGGCCATAACCAAGAAAAGGATATATAAGGGACCACATGAGAGCATCTAGAAGGGTTCTACCATTAGCAGAAACTTGAGTTCATTTTATCCAACGAATGTAAAATGCAAGATGCATTCAAGCACCAGCTTCAAGGGGCAAGCTGAAAACAGCTTTGGTCAATACCTAGCCTGTGGAGACTATAGAAGACTATTTTGCTGGGGAGCAGGAAATGTAGGTTTAAATTTTCTTTGCGGGGAGGCCAAAACCCAGGTCTTCCACATCTAATGCAAGTGCCATGACCAGTGGATCTCAGCCTTTTTAAACTCTCCCCTTGGAAAATGTCAGCTCTTACCTTTCACTTGTTTTTTGTGTGTGGAAAACTATGAGAGCAATTCTTTTGTTGCAATGAGGAGAAAGAGCACAGCGGGTCAGAAGATTTTTGACACTCTGGATTCCTGATCAAAATCTCAGGGTTTGTCTTGTGAATCTTGTGTTTGCACACCCAGCAGTGCTAATATTACCTGGCATTCCATGGCAGCATTAAAATGATCTCATGGGACCACAGGATGCCATGGCACTAGGACTCTTGGGCTAAAAGGTGGGAGAGCCCTTCCTTCCTCCACTTTACCTGCAGTGGGTATGTGCACAAGGTGATTCTACTTCATCATAGGAGGAAATAGAAATCCAAACTCTGCATAAAAACCAAAGAGTATAGATAGGCAGCTTTTTATGTTCTATTTAGACACATAAAGTGGAATAGGATTCTGTCATTCTAAAATTGGTGTTTCTTTTTGCTAATAAAGAGGACATGCTACACATGTGCATCCTTGTTTAAGCGATTATAAAACTTAACATATTTTATTCCAACACGAAAAGACACAAAGTATTGTTTAAAGAAAATAATTATTTCTGTTAAACCATCTCATAAGTTTGGGCACCAGAGCAGACTCATTTTTTAAATTTTAGAGTCAGCAATATGTCAAGTATATATCTGCAGTGTATTTCAATAACAGTTGTAACAGAAAGACATTGACAGTGCCCTCATCCCCCTCCCCCTCTGTATCAAGTTAAGATGTTGATGTTTTAGTGCATTGTACCTCACAGTTGTGTAGCAGGGTTGTTTGTACTTTCAGGGATTGGCTAGACAAGTACTTGTATAGGATGATTTAGAATAAATGATCCTATCTTGAGCAGGGTGGCTGACCTGGGTGACCTCCTGAGGTCTCTTCCAGCCCTACTTTCCTATGATTTTTTATGATATTACACTGCAGAATTGGAGCCCCAAAGTCAAGCATTCATTTTACACCTGTTTAACTAAACCATTGTTTAAATCTGTTGGAGTCACAGTGGAGCTGACACCTAGCAGCTTGAAACATTTTTTTTACAAACAGTTAATTAAATCTTCTGAAAACCAATTCTCATCAAAATAATAGAGGGTTTTCCAGTCAGTGGAGCATTGTCTGCACTTTACCTTTAGTCAGCTCTGCAGCAAATTGAAGTGTTTGGTATAAGCTCTGTTGATATAATGCTGAAATAGAGACTCTTTTGGACCAATCACTGGAGAAAACATTGTTAGAAAATATGGAGTGCGGTGTTTATTAAGCCAAATCTTACAAGACTGCAGGAATCAGGAAATTAAACTGACTTGAAGTAAAAGGAAAATCAAAGAGCTTGTTTTCCTTGTTGATGTATAAATAGGAGGGTCAGGCATGAGAAGGCAGTTAAGAGCTTTACCATTGTTTTGACTACCCACTGATGCACCACTTTTTATAAGCTCTGTCTACACTGCAGGCTGCTGCTGGCAGAGTTGTGTTGGTCAGTGGCATATAGAGATGGGGTCCCTGACTAGTGTAGTTTAGTATAAATGCAGGTGAGGCAGCAGAAGTGCACTATTGCCAGTATAGCTTGCTCCGCATCTGCCAGGGAGATGGTTTTACTATTTCAATTCAAAATGTGGCCTTGCTAGTATAGTTGCATCCACAGGAGTGCTCTGTGGGTTGGAGTTTACCAATACTCCTATCCCAGTTAAATACTTCTAATGGAGATGTGACTATTGTTGAAATGGGACAGCTTTCCTAGTGTAGGCACAGTTAGGCTTTGTGTACACTCGAAAGGGTTTGCCCAAAAATCCAGCCCAAGGGAACCTGCAAACTAGTCCTTGCAAGGGGTGTGCCGGGGAGGCTGGGAGGGGACAGGTTTCCAGCAGTTAAAGGGATAAGGGAGGATTCCACCACTAAGTTCTTCACCCTGCTTCCTTTTCCCTGCATATAAGGGGGCCTTCACTTACTCATATGCAACTCAGGCTCCTCTACACTTACAAAACTTTGCCAGTATGTCCCCTCTCACACACAGCTCCCATCTGAGACACAGATTGTACCAAAAGAACGGGTTCTTTTCCCAGTGTAATTTATATCGGTTCCATGTCTAAACTAAGCTATCCCAGCAAAAACATAGGCTTTTATCCCTTTCCTGGTAGAATTTCTGTTCATATTAGGGTTTTTCTTGGTAAAGCAATGAAAGTTGGGGGTGACTTTTTTTCCTGCTCCTACCCCATGTAGTTGTGCTGGCAATGTTTTTAAGTGTAGATCCGGCCCTAAATCCTTATCTTTGGTATTGCTATTCTCCCAGAGGAGGGAATGCACTCTACCGGTCTGTGGCACCTTCACATTGACATACTGGATTCACCCTAGAGTTTCTGCTGCTCTAAACATATTAACAAAAATGTACCTCAACTGAACTAGCTATACACCATCATCTGGGTGTAGATTCAGTCTTATTTAGCCTCTAGTCTTATCTGCACCATAGATGAAGATATGACTGGCAACTTAAGTGTCCCCTTCAGGCATGCTTTATCGTTACATTAGTCATTTAACCCTGTTGCATGCATCACAGCTAACATGGATTGGGAAGCCTTAAGCGGAGCAGGGGAGTTAGCTTTGTACTCAACATTTCTGTTACCTCTTGTCCTGGTCTTGCTAACCTCAACTTTGCCAGCCCCAGCAATCTCACATCAGGACTCTCATTCCCCAAGCCATGGGAGTAACTTTAATAACAAGATTTTTCTTTTCCTGATGGGGCATTTCTTTACTTCGCCCTCTGGTTACTGAACCCCTCAGCCATGCTCAGGGCAGGTTTCTGAGCTTCCTTTGTAATCACACAGACTAGAACCTTACTTAAAGAAAATAAAAGCAGATTTCTCCAGTGATCATATGGCTCCAGGAACTGGTGTTTTACCAACGACAGCAAATACCACATGGGGTATGTGAAGATCACAAATGGAGCACTACTGGCTTAGGTCCATTTCTTTCAACGATATGGGGAGCCCCAGGGTAGATCAGCTGCTCCCAACAATGGATCTAGGAGTTTGAAAAGGGAGGTGCAATCAAAGAGTGGGCTGGGTGTCATAGGTGCCTCTGCCTGCCTGCCCCACTCAGGGAGATGGCCTGGGCATCCCAGCTCTAACAGGATCTGGGTCTCTTGGGTCCCACAGGTGGCAGGAATGGACGAGGGGAATCAAAGGAGGATGCAACCATACCCTCACACCCCATCCCTGAGCTCCGCCTGTCTTACCAGTGTCATCCTGGTTTAGAACAAGGGAAGACTGAGATGAATGAGGCAGGTAACATCCTAGAGCTTCTTTTTTGTTGTTGGGGGAAGACTCAGGCAGACAACATTACATCAAGTTCCATTCGAGTCATGTTTCAAAGCTTTGCTTTGCAACTGTGAGAGCTAAAAAGTTCCACTTAAAGTTGAGGAGTTCCATTACCAAATATGCACATGCACCAAATTGATATATGAATATGAGATAGATGTATATTACATGACTCCAAGAGCTGGGGCCCTGATCAAAGATACTGTTAGGTATAAGGTTTCCACTGAAATCATACTAAATTATTAAACTCCCTTTGAAACCGTCCTGAAGCATCTGGAGCATATTTATGTCTTAACCTGGTTCATGCATCATCTAATGTTGTGTAGTGCAGACCTAAATGAAGAGGTTCATAAAATGCTGCAGTTACCTTTGGCCCATTTACATTAAGGTTCCCAGTGTTTCCAACATCAGTGGAGCTGAACTGGTATTAGAGCTCATGGGACACTCCTTCCAGTGACCCTGGGATGCAAATCCATAATAATGGAATATGGGAGGCATGGTTGGTTACTCTTTCTACAGTATAGTTTCCCAAGTTACAATAGCCTGCTCTTTGTTCAGATGTGCTAAATACAGACAAATCAAAATACTTCAGCCAGGGAGCAAAACCAAAATAAAATTAAATAATAATCCCCTTTTATTTTGTTTGCCATATTAGAAGCATCTTGGATCCCTTGGCTTCATCACCTAGACGCAGAAAACCAAGAACAAGAAGGGAAAATTATATAACTGCCCAACAATTCCTGCATCAAACCCACCACTTCTGGCCAAGTGGGGCTGTGTCTTTTAAGTAAACCTCTCAACTTGCTGCACAGGAAATACATGCAAGTTTGCAGATGGTTATGGGTAGATGCACACTGTTTTTTGTAAATGAACGTGTGGGAGCCTGTACATGAGCATAAGCCAGAGTGTCTCGTTGTAAGAAAGATACACAGCTGTAGAGCTACCACCACACAGAGAGAGCACAAGAGGTACAAAGAAAGGAAGAGAAAAGGAAGCTGAGTCATGGTTGCTTAGATCTTCTGCATCCGTCCCATTTAGGTATGATATAGATGGTGCCCAGAGGTGCCTGGGAAGGAAGTCACAGCAGCAGAGGCATGGTGGAAGCTATAGCCATCTCCTGTCTTTGTGCCAGTGTATTCCACAGTTCCAGGGAAGCCATGATAAAAGTCTACTTTGTGCTGGGCAATGAACCCCACTGTCTGTTGCACACTGCAGGCACCCCCAGCTTTGCTGAAGACTCCCCCGTCATCGCTGGCTACAAATGCATATGAATTCTGGCTGGGCCCATAGTTCTGACGTGAAGTGCCCATCGCTTGGATGTTTCCAGCCGTGCTGATTGGGTAGCCCTGATGGAATTTGGGGTGCACTTCCAGGTAGCCACTGGGGTGGAACCCATTCTGAAAGAGAGGGAAGGCGAGTCATAACACAGGGCAGCTTCCCTGGCACTCCCAGGACTGACCTGTAGCAGGACTATCAACTGTGATTCTTCAAGCTGTATTCTGGTCATCCGCTCTGGGCAGGAGGGGACAGCAAGAAATTTTCCCCTCCTTATTGCATAGCACTGGACAAAGCGGTGCCTTACAAGAGAAACAGGTCTCCTTCTGAACAACTAATCTGAGCCACTGGCACAATGGTATCAGGACCTGGCTCCTCCTTATTCTGAGTCAGTAGTACAGAAGAAGAAACCCTACACCAGACACACCATTGCTTCTTGCCACATGGCATTGTACTGGATGTAAGAGATTGAATTAGGTGCCATTTGTGCCTCCTGGTATGGCTGGAGACTTTGGGCTGAATGAACATAACAGCTGGGCGCAGAAAAGGTGGATCTATATTGTGCTGGAGCATGGCAGAGGTAGAACACCCCATCTGATGGACCACTGTTCTGTTCCAGGCCAGAAAGGGGTAAAGGGAGTCTGAATGAATATGCCACTAGGTTCATTCCTTGATGTTAGGTCCTTACCTGCATAAGACTCTGAGCCCGCTCTGCCCACAGGCCATGCTTCTGACATCTCTTCAGCTTCATCCTTCGGTTCTGAAACCAGGTTTTCACCTGCAGCCAAGGATCAGAGAGAGGGAGGTGAGGGCTCAGGGGATAAATGGATGGGGCTCAGCCTATGGCATTTCTCACTGCCCAGTCAAACAGGTGGCAGTGAGCTGGGACTGAGTAACAGAACACTCAGGGATCAAAGAAACAGAGCAGAAAGCCTCCAAGTGGGCAGGGGGCAGTTGCTATGATCATTCAGGTTGCAACACCATAAGCAACTCCATAAGCAACACCATACTTATGGTGTTGGGAACACTCTTTCCACTTCCAAGGGGACGGGTGTCTGTCTGATGCTCATTGCTATGCCCACTGCCAAGATAGAAATGGATGAATGTTGTCATTGACTGGCACGAATCAAGCCCAGCTTGGTCTCTGTGATCCCAGCTGCTGACTGGCCTGAAGTCCCTCCTGATTTCAGGCAAGACTGAGCAGAAATCACATATTTGTAAGAGTGTTCGTATCAGTCCCTAAATTCCAGATCCCTGATAGGGATGAATTCCAGACCCAACTGCCCCCTGGGATGCATCTGGAGTGCCAAGGAAACCATTGCACAGATGTTGATTGCAGGAAATAACTGGTGTCTCACCTGTCCTGTTCCTGGCAGAACAGGTTTGGCTTGTATGGGTGTGTGCCTGTGCACGTAAAATTGGCTAATGGCTGTGGCTGTCCCAATTCATGCTAGGACATTTGGGACACCTAGTCAGTAATGCCCAGCACTGTCCCTCATCCCTATCCAACCCCTTGGTGTGTTAGACCCAATGGAGAAGGAGTTGCTGGCAGATGGCAAGTGTAGGGTTTGTGGCTTCTCATCTGCTAGAGGGAAAGACCGCTGCAGAGACTCCCATTCAGCTGAACCTGAGCAAAAGACATCCTCCTCCCAGGCATTGCTGCCTCCTGGTACCAGCCCTACTATCACCCGAACCTTTGAGGGTGCTGTGCATGGAGCTAGTGGCACCTGTACACTGCCTGATGTCAAGCCACTGCAAACACTAGACCTTTAAACATGTTTTTTGCCTAGTGGTGATAGACAGTGGTGATAGAACACATCCAGCAGTGGGGAAAGATGGCTACAACTTCCCAGTGTCTGGCAGATGCCACTGACTGCTCTTGGGGGAATGATCTCTGAATGAGTCCAAGCCAGGTTATTTAGGAACTTATGGCAACTCACTAATGCCTGAAACTGCACCCAGCAAAAGACCAAGAGGTCAGGACACAAAATGCGGGAACATCTGGTGACTCCCCTCACTGCTGACACATACTGTTCACCCAGCCCCACAACCTTTTATCCCCAGGGGTGTTCCTTTTAATGCGGTTATACTATATTTTTTTTAAATTGTAATTTTGGGGACTTTCAAATGCATTCATAGCTCTTCCTCTTAAACCAGTGTGCTAGAAACTTTAAAAAAAATTAAAAATGAGATGCTCACGTGACTTCAGGTGCTGGAGCTTTAAAAGCACCAGGTATTACCTGATTCACAGTATGCTTGTGAGAAGTGGCAACACAGGAGGCACCAAGGATTGATCACATTCTCCTGCTGCTTCTCCCCGCACCTCATGGTACCCTGACACACTTAGGATAAATCTGCAGCACTGACCTCCAGGTACTGTCAGCCAGTACCAGGCCCCTTACTCCGTGCCCATCACCCACACCTCCTCTTTGTCTGCCGCTTATCTTTCCCTCTGAGTAGCATTCACCAATGATAAGACAGGTACCCTGTGAGGCAATGCCCTCAATGCTCACCTGCTTGTAAGTGAGCGCTAGTGTAGCAGCCAGCTCCCGAATCTGCTGGGGGCTGAGGTACTTCTGGCTCTGAAAGCGCTGGTGCAGGGTCTGCAGTTGCTCCTTGGAGAAGGCCGTACGGCTCTTGGCCTTTTTCACCTCTCCCGTACTTTTCTCCCCACCCTTCTGGGACTTGGGAGTAGGTTGTGGGGAAGGGGATGCTGCATGGGGGCTGGTGGCGGAGTCTGGTGCGAGCTGGCTGAAGTTCCCAGAGCCAGAGGAGGCAGGGGAAAGATCTAAAGACAAAAAAATATAAGAGAACATACACCGTAATTCTCTGGGTCATGTGTGCCATCAGAACTGCTTCTCTATGTGGCTAACAGCACAGAGAAATTTGCATTTAGCTTGAGGGCTTAAGAGGCTTTTCAAGGGAAAGGTTGTGGTATTGATTTATGCTACCAAAGGCAGGCTGTGAGTGGCTGGACAAGGCTGGATGATGATGCCTTTTAACATCAAAGTTAGGTGAGCATTTTCACATGGTGATCTCAAAAGTGCTCTGCAGATGGATGAGCAGCACTATTATTCTGTGACATAGGAGGAGGAGCTGGGGCAAAGAGAGGGGTGTGACATGATCACATAGCAAGTCCAAGCACCAGAATCTCAGGCTTGTCTTTTCAAAGCCTGCTACTGATGAGACACCCCACAGGGCTCTGATTTTCTAAGCACAAGTACTCAGAACTTTATGAAATTCAGACGCCCTCCATTCTGGTGCCCCAGCACATAGGCACAAGGAACCCACAGCCATTTTTTGAAAGTAAAGGCCCCAACTGCTTAGTTTGGACTCCAGCCATTCCTGCTGCCCCTTTGCAGTAATGACACCATTCTAGTCCCTCCTATCCATGAAGTAAAAGAACTTTGCAAACTGTTGAATTGATCCTTGACTCATCTGAGAGATATCAGTATGATCACTGTGCGTAATACAGGGGGCCCAAAGAAGCAGTGACAAGCAGAAGGACCCCATGAGATGGTCAGGCCTAACCCTAAATTGGCTTACTTGAAGCAAGCTGCTCAAGCTGGCACTAGGCTTAGATGAGAAACAGAACAGATGAGACACAGAACAGAGTATTATGCTGATGAGAGTTTGGAGCAAGGGAAAAGGAGGAGAGAGATGGTGCAGAGCCCTCCACAAGAGAGATGGTTGACAGCTCTCTAAAAACACCCTGGAGGAAGCGTTCAAGGGAAGAGCAGGGGCTGAAAAATCCCCTTCCTGTTTGTCCTGGCCCATGTCCTAAGGGAGTCCTGGGTTGGAGGACAAAAATGAGATTACAATCTCAAGGAGAACTTCCTAAACTATCTACGCCACTAGCCCAAACAAAACCTCCTGACATGCAAAGTCACCGAGGCAGCCTGAACAGAAAAATATTAGCAAGTGTAATTACAAGGATAGCTGTCTCCTGGGTATCTGGTATGTCTGTCAGTACCCAGCACTAGGGCTAGAAGCTGGGACAAATCCTTCCTTCTCCTGCTCCTCTACTCCCCGCCCGCTCAACTAATCTTTTTTTCCATATTTCTTCCTCTGCCCCGCAAAATCTGTAGCTGGATTTTAACCCCTGCCAATCACCATTCTGCCTACCAATAAATTGGGAGGGAGAAGGGACAACATCCACTTGTGAGTAGTGCAGTTTTGGAGTTGGTAACAGAGCTTATCCTGTCCTTAACAGCCCCCTACCTCCCAAGAACCTGAACCAAGGGGCAAGAGAGGAGAGGGCCATTTCCTCTCCAGCAGGTACCTCAGCCATGACTACTTCCCTATATAACTCTCCTTTCCCACTGTGGGCACCTGGGTGCTGCCCCCACCCCCAGCTGAAGTGGAAGAAATCCCTGTGTTGGAGGAAAGGTCAAGTGAGCCTCAGATGTGGGCCTTGTTCCCACCTGTGTCATAATGCTTCCTGCATGACCTTGGGTCTCCCCATGCACTGCTTCAAGGTCAGGCACCTACAATGTGAAGTTACTTGCCCTTCTGTAACTGCCACAAAGGGGGAAGGTTTTGAGCAGGATTAAGTCAGGGAGAGTTTAGGGGTAAAGACACAGGCATTAGAGTCTGCCCAGCTGCTTTGGGAATGAGCACCACAGGAAACCCCATAACTAAGAGGTATGCAGCAGGCATCCATCTTCCTATTATGGCTTCAGCAAGACCCCAGCACTCCCCACCAGCAATTCTGTCCCCATCTTGCCATTGCTACCATGGTTTCAGTCCCCTCGCTGCTTCTGTTCTCTTTCCACTGAGCACACCACTTTCAATACACCTCCCAGGCTTTTCTTTCTCTCCCTGGCTTCTCTCAATAAGAAAAAGTTTTGGAAACCTCTGTTCAAAGCAAGTGCTTCCCCTCCACTTGATTTGCTTCTCAGGTATTGGCAACTCCTTATCCCTCAGAGCTGGCAATGTGAACTGTGGGCTATAGGAGACAAGGAGAGAATTGGGGCAGCTCTGCAGCAGTGGGGAGTTGGGTCAGATGGGCTGAAGAGGGGTTTGGGCTGCAGGGAGGTAGGTCCTGGCAGAGTTGTAGCAGGGCAGCCATCATGCATGGGGCAGTGCTGACTCCTGTGCTGATGGCAACAGTGCTTTCAGCTGTTGCTGAAGTGGTAGCTATTTTTGTGCCCCCCCCCCTTTCAGTGATACTACTGAGTCATAAAGTGATGTGTCAGGCAGGCAACTGGCACCAATGCCTGCAGATATAGAGCCTCTGATGCAAGGTCGGGGGAAGCTGGATGATATTGGTGATTGTAGACAAGAAGAATGGTGAACGCAAGCCAGCTTTTAGGCCTAGCTGAGGCTACAGGCTCTCCCCATTACTGGGGGAACAGAAGCACAGAGCTATGCTGCAGTATCTGTAGTGAGATGAGGAGGCTTTTAGGCCCTTCCAAAGCTAAAAACCACCCCTGCTAAGTGGGGAGTCCCCTCAGGCCCCTCCTGTTGCATTTCCCATGGAAAGAAGGAAGGCAGAAGGCAAGCCTTCCCTGACTGGGATACAGCCTGGGCCACAACAGTGAAGACAGCTGAATCCTAACCATCAAGGAGAGAGGCCTAGCTGGGGGCCCATGTCTGTGGGGTGGGGTGGGGTGGACCAGGGGGTTATGTGGGGCCCGTGTCTTCAGGGCTGCCTTCAATGGGAAAAGTATGTTGCAGACATACTTCCTTCAGCCAGAGCTCCTCTTACTCCCTAGAGTCTGAACCATCTCAGTGTTTGGAGTAAAATCTGCACCACCACCCTCTCCCCTCCTAAACAAAGCAGAAGAAAAGCATCCCTTGCAGAGCACCCCATGAAAGAAAGTTTAGGAAAAGGACAGGTACCAGCAAACAGGAACACCAGCCCAAATGTACCCTGCCATAAAACAGAGATGGGCCCAAATGCCCTCAGCCCCTGATCTCTGGTCCTTCGTCCAAAGCCCTGCATGTCCAAATGTTCCAAGGTTGTGAGAGGGAAGAGATGAGAGGGGGTCTGCTCAAAATTAGGATCTTAATTCTGCTGTGTTGAACCTCCAGAGGCATCTAATGCATGATCGTCTCCTTGATGGATTTCTGGCCTGCATAACATGTAAAGAAGCTAAGCCTTCTGCTTAAAGTAAAAAACAAATCCCTACACCTGGCAGTCAGTATAGCTTTCCAAACGAAAGCAGGATCCCATGCACCATCCAGCATGCAGACAGCCTGAAACAACCACTCAGATTCTTGCTATGACTCTAAGAGGTGTAAACTCTCCTACACCTCTGTAATGGAAACTGTTTCTAACTCTTAAGATGGTTCAGCATCAGAAGAGATTACCTAGAGAGGCTGTCACTCTGTCACTGGAAGCTGTTAAAACCATGTTAGACAAATATTTGAATGGACTTGTTTAGAACAGCGGTTCTCAAACTTTTTCTTATTATGTACCCGCTTCCAGATTTACTAGCTGCCCAGGTACCCCTACCAGCCTATATTTTATATTTATTTTAATCCCTTAAATGCCAATTATTACTATAATGAAATTAAATCTGCCATTACACAATGTCTCCCTTGTACTCGCCCCCCCAGAGATGTCTTGTGTACCGCCACAGATACGCATACCACAGTTTGGGAACCCCTGGTATAGAGAGAGCTAATTCTGTCTGAAGCAGGTGAGTGGACTAGATAACCTCCTTAGGTCCCTTCCAGTGCTCACTTTCTAAGATTAAATTTAGTGGTGTGTTGACTCTGGAATATAACAATGGCACTAAGTGAAGATCTATCTTCCTTAGTTCTTTTACTGCTATTCATTTGTGTAGATGGGATACAAAGGGGACAGGACTAAAGCCCATGGAGACAGGAGTTTGGAGTTTGGTTGCAATGATGAAAATGTGGAGGAAAGACAGAGGGGGAGAAAGGACAGATGGGGGCGGGGAGAGAAACAAGCAGATGGGAGGGGGATAGAAACAAAGAGAAGGAACAGTGATGGATTCTGTCAGCGAGTGGGCTTCGTACAGGAGAAATACTGAATGTGACTTACTATCTATACTTATCCCAGAGCCTGATGAAGGGACCTTGATCCCGAAAGCTTGCAGAAAAGGACAATTTTCTTGCAATTGCCCTGTTGGTCTAATAAAAGGTATCATTTTAGAACCAAGAGTTCTGGTTTTTTGTCTGTCTCCTTGGCAGATAATAAAACTTGTAACTAAAAGCATAGCTCCCACCTGAAGGCCTTGACCTCTGAGCAGAGCCAGTGCTGACAGTCCTAGGGACTCTGAAGGGAGCAGAGGGCAAAATGGAGTCCCGATGCATATCCTGCCCCACCAAACATAATGAAAGGGTTCTGGCCCTCCCTAAAAACAAATCTGACAGCTCTCGCTAAAAGTGGGCCTTGGACAGTCTTGCACTCCTTGGCTATCAGCCTGCTAAGATATGTCTTCCAGCAAGCTTTTAGATACTGCAGCAGGGACACAGACAATCCTGCTTTGCATGTCTGTTATTTTATAGCTGAGGCTCCCAGCGCATGTTGCAAGCATGAATAAGTCAGGCTCACGTCCTCATTTTACAGAAAGGTATGAGAAGCATGAAGAGGGGAAGTGGCTGCTCATGGTCCCATAGGAAGCCCAGACAAGAACTGGAAGAACCCAGGAGTCCTGATTTTCACCAACCCCTGCTGTAACCATTGGACTCTACTGCCACTCTTTGCCCTGCTGGGTCAGGAGTAGTGCTGTCTCTGGTTCATAGATGAGGCACAGAGAGGGAAACTGAGTAGCCTAAGCCCAAGGTCACCCAATGAGTCAATGACAGATCTGGAATTAGAACCCCGGTGTCCTGACGCTCAGGCCCTTGACCTTGATACCTTACCTGGGTTCTCATTCTTTTCCTCTGGCTCTGGAAACTGGACGTTACCAGCTGGTGCTGCTGCGCCTCCTGGGCACGGATCTCGTTCTGCCTCCCCTGCAGAGTTCCAGTAAAACTCCCTGTAGCCTGCACCAGCCCCACTTGGGTACGACTGGTAAGAGGGCATAGCCAAGTGAGCAAACATGGGTCGGTATGAAGGAAAAGTTGGTATGAAGAAAAAGTGACTCCTTTGCTAGCTCCCTAGACACTACACCTTGCTCAGAGGCTGAGCTGTCGGGGGGAGTCCCCTTTATAGCAATCAGTTCCTTTCTCTGAAGTACAATATCCTCCATCAGCCGTGTTTTGTCATGTTAAAGAGGGCTGATTGGTGGGGAGGGGACCTGTGAGACAGACAGGGAGCTGGGACCAGGAAGGGGAAGGAAAGAGGCACATGGCATCAGGGTTAAAAAATGTCCCCCTGAATTCCTGGCATTCTACAGCTCCCTCAATGCCTCCCCTCCTCCTCCAGCTCTGCCTGATCCAGCACCTGAGGAAGTAGTGCAAAACCTTCCACTGACTTCACTGGCTGCCGCACTAACCTCCTACAGGCATTAAAAAGCAGCTCTCTGTCCCATGGGAAAGGCTGCCCATGGGGGAGAGGCATACTCACAGCAAAGGGAGATGAGTCCCAACTGTCCTCCAGGATTGGGAGGAAGGGGAGTGCACCCAGGTCTCCTCAGATGGCCCTTTAATGAAGGCAGCTAGGACCTCACTTGATGTTTAGGAAAGGTTTTGCAAGCAGAGGGCTGAAGCAGTTTGTAAAGTGGGTGGAAAATGCCACAAAATCAGAACAGTAGCACTTTATGCCTTATTGGCCCTGGTCAAAAAGGAGGCACAGGGGGCAAGTCAACTGGGAATTAAGGCCTGGTGGTTGGAAACCATCTTTTTGTCTTAACATGAAATGCCCAGTGTTGGGACCAGCAGCTGGCATGTCTGCCTTCTGATGCCAGATCAAATCCCAGAGCTGCAGGGAAATATGCACCTGGCACCCAATCCAGTTTTGCAGGGCAGGCCAATCAATACAGGGTATCGATTCATTTCTGCATGTGTGCCAGAAACATTTTTGCTGTATCACACAGTGGCTATAGATAGCTCATCTCCACACAGGGTGTCCTAGGAACTGCTCCTCAGAGCTCAAGTGTCTGGCTGGTTGTGAAGTGGGGCTGGACTAATAAGGGTTGAGTTGATATGGTGCAACAGATGGGGCAGGTTGTGCTGTCTTTTATAGGTGGTCTCCTTTAATATGTGCTTCTGTTTTATGTGCTGATGTGAGAAACAGACTATTGAGCTAGAAGGTCATGTGATCTTACCCAGTATGGAAGTTCTTATTCCCAGGAGCTAAGACTACAGGTAAGGTAGTTAGGGCCAAATCCTATTCAATTCTATGTGCCTAGGTGGCCTTTAAAGTCTAGTTTTTGGTGTTAGCCTCTGCCCCTAAAGAGGCAGAATCTGTTCTACTCCTGTTGATATAGTGATTATTATTAAATGTAAGGCCTTTTGGTGCAGTGGCTAGACCCCAGTCCTCCTCTCTTCCAGGGCATTGACTCCCCCTTGCTCTGCCCTGCTTGCCTCATCCTGGACCCAGATATCTCCCACTCTTGGCTACCCAAAGGCCAGCTTCAAGAGGGCCCTTGCCTGGTTATTAGAGCACTGCACTGGGAAACAGGAGATGCAGGATCAAGCCCCTGTTAGTAATGGGGCATTAGGTTTGACTTAGGCCTTTGGTACTGAACCACTTGGTGTCCCAGGTCAAATCACTGAAGCTTCTTTTACCCATCTGTATAATGGGGTTGCAGATGCTCCATTGTCAAGCATGGGATTGAGCTCTCCTGCTGAGCAGCCCTATGTCAAGGCAAAGCATCCCCATTGTTTCTCTTGTTGGGCAATTGTTTATTAACCCCGCTCTCACCGGCTGCCCATTCTCTTACCTCTCCTATTCCACAGGTTTGTGAGGCCTCCCTAAGGGAGAGCATGAGGTTGTAGGAAGCTTGGTGCTGCCAGAAGGAAGGTGACACCCAGAGGTTTAGCTGCACTCTTATGCTGTAGTTCTTATGTTCCTTTCATCAGACCCAGAAGCTGTTTTGCAGGACAGGTGTGAGAACAGACCCACTCCAGACAAGTTAGCTTATCTGTGATGTAGCAGGTGGCAGTGATGGCACAGACATTAGCTGAGCAGGCTGGTAGCAGGAGAGTGCTGCCAATCTCTATTCTAGTTGCTCCTAGGTCCCTGGGGATCTCCCTGGGGAGGAGAAGCACTTTCTTCCGTCTATTGTGGTCTGATGTCTCAGGCATTCACTCCAGCAAGCACCTCTGCACGGTATTCAGACTAACACAGCTAGCAGCTTTTCTTAGCCAAGCCTCTGTCATGCCTGTGGCGAAATGCCGGGCTAGTGGTTCCGGCACCGCTTAGGGGAGCTGCGGGCTTTGTGGAGTTGTGCGAGCGCGTGGCTTGTGGGGCGGAATTGAGGTAGCTTTTTAGCCGCCCTCGAGGTTCGCCGAGTTGGCACAAGCAGACGACTTAGAGTAAGTAGTTAGTGTCTCTTAATCTATAGGGTGTCCGTTGGTTCACGAGGGTCCAGAGCCAGCCCTTGCTCTCCAACAGTGGAGCTAGTCCAAAGCTAGGTGCGGCTGCCGGCTCCTTAAGTCCCAGAACTGGTCAACGGCTCATTGAGATGGAATGTTAGTCATAAAAGTTATTACACAGTAGATATAGAGTAAAACAAAAAGATTTTATTCACTCACCTGGCCTCACCCTCTTACGAGTAAGAGGGGAGGCCGGTTGGAACAAAGATGCAGTAGATACAAATATAGCGAGCGTAGATATGCCGTCTAAGCTACGATGAGAGGCAGTCGAAAAGTAAGTGGAGTCTCCGATGTTTCTTCAGTTACAGTACGCTAGATATAAAGGGGGTCTGTTGGTTCACGGGGTTCCAGAGCCAGCAGCTGCCGGCTCCGTAGTCCCAGAACTGGTCAACAGCTCATGAATGGGGTATACAGCACAAAACTGTAACACGGTGAACCGTTGTCAGCTGTTAAATTTCCGAGGCCTTTGTCTTCGCTGGGATACGCCCAGGCGGGGAGGCTGAGAACCGGTCTGTGGGGTGATTGGGCCCACAGAGTTTTCCAGTTGTCGTCTCTGCTGCTTCCTGCTTCTTTGCCTCTTTTATAGATGTTCGTTGGACTGCCTTTATGACACTAACTATGATATAGGCTAAACATACAGAGATAGACTAATTTTCTTTTACATAATAGTTACTAGGCAGATTTTCTACACAAGTTTCGCTTCTGCAATACTGACACTTTTTAGATAAGAGGTAAAATTTGTAGAGTACAGGTGTGGGGCCTACTGCCGACAGAGCATAGTACCAGGCACTTGTTTAGACTAACAGTAAAACTGCAAGGCAACAAAAAGCGGTACCAGACACTTGCTTTGGTTAACAGCACAGGCCTCAAGGTTACATAAATGTGAAAGTGCCACACGGCAGTTATACAAAAAAGAGAAAATAATATAAAATATATGCTTTTATACAAAGATAATATAAAACAGTTATATGTTAAATAATATAAAATAGTTACAATGGCCACCACTGAATTGATTCTTGCTTGAGGCTGTCATTCTGAAGGTCCAGCTGGATCTCCTCACCCAGAGGAGCTGACTGAAAGGAACATAATATTATGCAATTTTCCCAGTCATTCCCAGACATATTTGCCTGGCAGTTGGGATATTCATGTTCCCTCGGTTTGGAATTATCATCCTCCAACTCACCCCAAACCTGATTTACTTGTCAGGGCAGAGACCAAGTTCCTTTGGCTCTTCCCTGGGTGCCAGGGATTGACAAGCTGGGGTAGAATCTGTTCCATTGAACATCTGTCATTGAGATGAAAGATGCAAATAGAAGGCCAGATCTTAGTCCATCTTAGTCAGATGGGGGCAGATCTTAGTCAGATGCCCCAGTGTGGCCCTATTTCCCCCTGGTCAAGTCCACCCATCTACTTTTGTAACATGCCATCTTCTTTGCATCAAGTCTAAGTTACAAAAGGCAGTGAGGAGGAAGAGGAGGAGGACTCACCCACTTTTCACATTAACTCTTTCTCAGGGACTAGAGAAGGGTGGAATGGAATTGCACTTAGGCACCTATGCCCATCTGTGCACCTAACAGGGTGGCCCAAATTATTGTCTCTGTGCCTGTATATTGTGTGTCAGTACAGGGTATAAATCAATAAAACAAATGAATCTTTAATGAAAAAAAATTGAAAGTGCCCAATGCATTGATTGCACAGATCACTGGGTGTCATTTTTCACTTGAGATTTTATATGCACAGAAGCCAGGAAACTCCATAGGAGTGATCTCACACACAGTGTTTAGAGGACCCAGGTGAGTTTTAGATGAATTTGAGTCCTGTAGTCACAAGTCAGAACCCAAAGGCTAGTGAACCTGGGCTGAATTTTGAGCAGACTCAACTGCAGAGTCAAGTGAACTTGGATCCAGTTTGGAACAGTGTCTTGCAAGCCAGGGACTGGTTTGAAGGGGGTGGTGCAAACACCACACAGCAACTACCCTGCACCCCAGAATCGCTCTGTGTTTTGGAGCCACAGCAGAGCAAGAGTTTGGACCTTCTGGGTACAAACTTCTCTTAGACAAAATGCAACTGGGGAAGCCTCAGGCCCTGGTTATCCGAGCCACAAATTAGCCCTACACTCTTCTCAAGTGACACACTGATCCCCTTAATGCCCAATCTGCTGCTCTGCTTTCTTCTCCTACCCTGTGCTCCCTGTTCAATTTTCTGCTTTGATTTCTTCTTCCCACCTTATCTGTCATTGAGCTGCCTGTCCTCTCCATGATCTACATAAACCGCCTGTGTCACTTGTGGCAAGTGTGCCACAGGTTGGCCACCCCTTTGTTAAACTACTTAGAAGTTAAAGTTACTGCAGGTGCAGTAAGAAAAACCTTGCAGCAAAAAATGTCTCTGAGGGAAGCCCTGGAGGCCTCATCAATGGACTACAGTAAGACTAGACACAGCGGTGGGGCAGTGGTCTCGGGCCTTTTTGGAGCACACACTGGTGGTCTCCGTGGAGCTAAATGTTCATCAGTGCTTGGTGTCTGTATTGCTGGCTGCTCCTTCAGATATCCATGGTTTTCACTGCAAAGCACCCAGAGGCCAAGACAAAACCTGCCCAGCAGCTTGTAGTAGAAACTGCTGGGCTGCTGCATAAGAAGCAAAAGGAAACGAGCTGCTCTCAGGAGCTGAGCCAGCAGTGGGACTGGAACTGCCAGCACAGGAGGAATGTGCAGTGGTTAAGGGGCTACATGGCAAAGGAGCAGAAATATTGTGCCTTCTGCTGTGGAGAGACCTTCCCCTTCCCGTCATTCCACTGCAGACCTTTGATAAACTGACACAAATGGGGACTGAGTTCCCATTATAATGGGCCAGTTTTAGCCAAACCAGCCCCTGTCTTGCTAGGCACTACTCCAAACTGGACCCAGGTTCACCTGACCTTACAGTTGAGTCTCCTCAAAATTACACCATGTTTCACTAGTCTTTGGGCTCATGGACCATATGACTGACACAAGTGGCCAAAGGACTCTAGCTAATCTGAAACTCAGCCTAGGTGAATTAAATGCCATGTGCTTGGGCCTGCATGTAGGATGCCCGCCAAAGGATTTGGAAGTATCTGAAGCCCCAGGCCGGGGTGGAGGATGCTTGCTGGCAGCAGGGACACATATAGTTCTTGAATGACTCACACAGATTTGGAATTGATTTCGCTGACTTGACTTGGGACATGAAAAAATGTCCTTAAAAAACAAAACCGCCATGTGTAAGATCACTCCAGCCCAGTCAAGGTGAGTACCACGCTGAGGTCAGACTCCTTCCAAATTGTGAGGAACTTGTAACTGAATCTCATGGATGAGAGACTGTTTGCAAAGCAGCTTCTGAGGAAAGGAGCCTCAGATGTGTATTATTGGTATTATGAAGCACACCTGAAACCAGACCAGTCTCAGGGCTCATGATCTGCTGATATAGTGATTATTAAATGAAAGGCCTTTTGGTGCAGTGACACACAAACTCTAATGGTTTGTATTTGCAACCCAGAGCAGGATAATTGGGATAGTTGAGTTAGTGATCAGAGAGGGCTGTGATGTCCTGGAGTGATAGGCACTGGCTGGGGAGGTGCAAATGATAACATTCATGGACAAGTCCTAGGCTCCTCAGATCTGGTCTCTTCCCTGCATCAGAGAGGTATGGGATCTTCTGACTTCAAAAGCCCAGGGGAACTCCCACAAGCTGGGAGCAGAAAAGAGCCCACACAAGGAAAAATGACTGAGTAGACAGCAGGGATACATATATCTATTGGCCAGAACCTCACAAAATAACCCATATTTAACACTGCACTTCAGTCAGGCCATTCCAAAGCTGCCCTCTTCCAAGAATCCTCTATAACTGAGTCTGCTTTGAACTTAAGGTTTCCTCAGGCCCCCAAGTTCAACCTAAAATTCAGATAGGGAGGCATGTACCTGGAGAAAATATTCACAACAGCCCATGCCCACAAGTTTGCCTATGGATCTGAGTGTTATCCTGGTCCTACTGATAAGGGAAAAAGGCACAGGGGGGTTATAGCTACAAAGCTGAGTCACTGGCAGGCGGTTTCTCATTGCAGACGACTGAGTCCGAGGTAGTGGCTTTCTTACATTCTAATTACTCTCTGGCTACAAAAGTACTTTCTGCTCTGGGCAAATGCTCCTCACTTTCCACTAACACATTTTTTTTAGTCCTGGCATTTTCCAAGTTTTCTCCCTTTCCAGAGATTTTATTGAGAGCTTGGACAAAATCCCTTCACCTAATTCTTTAGTTCTGTGAAGCTGAAAAAACCCCACACAGGCTTCCTGTTTGAAATGCACGGATGAGCCACTGCTGCTGATGACAATAGCAGTGTTGCCCTTACTCAGATGAGAGCAGCCCCAAAGGCTTGAAATGTGTCTTAATAATGCCATTTGGGAACCTTTTTCCACCACCAGCAGCAAACCCCTTTCCTTAAAATGAACAATAAAGCTCTTGTAGCGAACATCTGGGAAGACAGTTGGGCTTTCCTTGCTGGAGGAAGCAGGTTTAATGGTTAAGGCAGAAGCCTGGGTTTGGTTTCCTGACTCCTTGAGAACGAAGCTGTGGCCATGCTGAGCTCAGGACAAATGGCAAACCCACCCAAAAAGCTGGGGAAATGCCCAGTGGACTACACTGTACAGCAGCAGCTACACTGTCAGCCACCCTGGAGCCAGCTGATTTAACAATCTCTTGTGCATGTGCAACCCCTGCCATGACAAGGGACCATTTTGACTTCACCTCCCTGTGCATCATGAAACTCATCTTCAGCAAGGAGATACTGACACTGAGCTGTTTGGAAAAGGATCGCTGGGATCCTTTTTCTATCAGGAATGTGCTGCACCTTGTAGCTTCAGCTCCTTTGTATTAGGGGCAGCCTGTAAACATGGAAAGCTATAGGTCCAGATTTTGTTCCACTTTCATAGATTTCATAGATTTCATAGACATCAGGGCTGGAAGGGACCTCGGGAGATCATCGAGTCCAGCCCCCTGCCCAAAGGGCAGGAAGTCAGCTGGGGTCATAGGATCCCAGCAAGATAAGCATCCAATTTACTCTTGAAGGTGTTCAATGTAGGTGCTTGAACCACCTCCGCTGGCAGACTGTTCCAGACCTTGGGGGCTCGGACAGTAAAGAAATTCTTCCTTATGTCCAGCCTGAAACGGTCTTGCAGGAGTTTGTGACCGTTCAACCTAGTCATTCCTTGGGGTGCTCTGGTGAACAAACGTTCCCCCAGATCCTGGTGGTCACCCCTGATAAACTTATAGGTGGCCACCAGATCGCCCCTGAGCCTACGCTTTTCCAGGCTAAAGAGTCCCATGTCTCTCAGCCTATCATCGTAAGATCTTAGTGGTTGTCTAAGGCAGGTGTGTCAAACATGTAGCCTGTGGGTGCTTCTCCATCTGGTGCTTCTCCATCTGGCCTGCGGGGCTTCTGGCAGGCCAAGGGGTTTGGGCAGTAGCTGGCAGAGAGTGTGGCCTGACACCGGGGTTCTGGTGGATATGGCCATTGGCAGCAGGAGGATGAGTGAGGCCTATGTGTTGGGACCTTCTGAATTAACAGCAGAAGTAGGCTGTGCAGCAGCTCTTTTAATCTTGCAGGTTCTCCTGTGCCCCCATTCTCCCTGGCCCCATTGCTGATTGTTTATGTCCCCAGTGGCCTTGCTGTTTGTTGCTGACTGGCCAGGAGCCAAAAACGGCACCATATTTAAACCATGGTTTTCACCTCCCTGCTGATCAGGAGTGAGCAGAGGGGCCACTCTGCCAATTGGCAGGGGGGTGGTGCATGGGAGAACCTGCAAGATTAAAGGAGCTGCCATGCAGCCAACTTGCTCCATGTATTCAATATGTCCCTACACATAGGTTTCACTCACCCTCCTGCTGCCAGTGGCCACATTTACCAGGACCCCAACGTCAGGCCACACTCACTGCTAGCTACAGCACTACCTATGCTCTCCACTGCCATGCTGCTACTACAGCAAATGGTGCCTGGCCTGTGGCTGCTTGCCCCACTGCTGCCACGGTGGCTGCCATTGCCACCCTGGGCACAGCTGCTGCTACCACTGCTGTAGTTGCTTCCACAATTCTTGCTACCTCTAGCACCATCCTGTGCCCTAAGTCATACCCAGCCCACAAAGAGTCCCATTGTCTAGATACAGCCTTTTCAAGACGCTGAAATTCATTCATAAGAACATAAGAAGTGCCATAGTGGGGCAGAGCAGTACTCTATCAAGCCAGTATCCTGTCTCCAAAAGTGGCAGGAGTGAATGCTTCAGAGGGAGAGGATTGAACTGAATATATCTAGAGTGATCTATCCTTTAGCCATTACCCTCCCTGTCATCCACCATTATTGGTTCAGAGATGCCTGAGGAAACATCTCCAACCATTCTGTTCAATGGCTATTAATAGATGAATGTCTTGTCCCTTTTTGAACCTAGTTGTACTGTCTGTCCCTGACCTCTCCTGTAGCAATGAATTCCACAATCTAACCATGTGTTGCATAAACAGTACTTTCTTTTGTTAGTTTTAATCCTGTCACCTACTCATTTCCATGTATGTCTCCTAGTTCTAATATTCCTGGAGTTGGTGAACAACAGTTCCCTGTTCACTTGGTCCACACCCCTCATAATTTTATAGACCTCTAGCATATCCCCCCTCAGACATTTCTGTTCCAAACTGAAGAGTCCTAACTGTTTTAGTCTCTTCTGCTATGGCAACTGCTCCATACCCCTGATCATTTTGGTTGCCCTTCTCTGTACACTTTCGAACTCTATTATATTCTTTCTTAGATGTGGAGACTGTAACTGCGCAAAATATTCAAGATACGACATACCATGGATTTGTATAATGGCCTGAAGACATTCTTTGTTTGTTTTCAATTCCCTGGTATAGGCTTTTGCAGGGACCAGGAACCAGAGGACAAACCCTTCAGGCTGAAAACTATAGCTAGTTGCTAGTCTGCTGAAGGCTGGGTCTCTTTGCCCTCATTTCTATTGTTATCCAAGCCAACCAGTTTAAAACGAGCTGGGTGAGCTACAATCACACCTCCCAAATGCAGTGCAGACAGCCCTCTAATTGCTCTTGCAAACACACCCTCAACCCTCAGGGCCTGTCTACACTGTTAGGGGCTTGCTGGACTCACTGCATGACAGCCTACCTCTCAGACACATGGCTCACACCAGCAGCAGGGCTTTTGCACTTACATGTGTTTAAGTTAGGGGTTTGCTGTCATAGTCAACTCATCTCAATTAAGGGTTGGATTGCTTCAGAACTCCCAACCAACACACCTACCTAGCAAAGCATTCATAAAATCTTAGAGAAGTAAGGCTGGAAGAGATCTCCATAGATCACGTCATCCTTGTACAAGACAGGACCATCCTTGTTTACACCATTCCTGACCAGTGTTTGTATAAACTGCTCTTCATGGGTAGCTAGCCCTGGCCTTAATTAAGCCCTCCATCACAAGACAGCACTATGGCAAAGGTGCCAAAGGTACCAGGCAGCCAGCGTTCTGTCCTGATTCTGATCTCCTGTGTGACACTGAACAAGTCATTTCACCTCGGTGGGCACATCTACATGTTCATTAATGCACAGCAGTTACCACACATTTAGTTTAGTATTTGCTTACTGAATTGCTTGACTAAATGCACAGTAACTACAGTTATGGCTATTAATAGATGAATGTCTTGTCCCTTTTTGAACCTGGCTGTGCTGTCTGTCCCTGACCTCTCCTGTAGCAACAAATTCCACAAGCTAACCATGTGTTGCATAAAAAGTACTGTCTTTCACAGTAACTACAGTTACTGTGCAGTAGTGCTGGCACAAGGCTTTTTAGTGACACTTACTACACAGTCACCTAATACTACTGAGCAGTAGCACATTAGCACAGTTTTTGCCCAGCCTGCTACTGCTCCGTGTTATTAGACTACTGCACATTAAGTATCTCATGTAGACATGCCCACTGGGCCTCAGTTTCCCCATTTGTAATATGGGCAGACTAGTACTTCTTTGTGGTTAAGCGCTTTTAGGCCTTCAACAACAGCCAGCTAAACGTAAATATTATATATGGCCTAAAATGAGACTGGACTGTCTGCCAGGACCTAGCAGAGTGCGTGTACACGCACACGTGCACGTGCATGAGCACACACACACCCTTTTGTCTTTCTTCCTAAGCAGGCTGGGCTCAATTCCTTGATGTTTGTAAAGGCCTTTGAAGAAGACAAGAGCTGGAAATGTGCTAACTGTTATTATTACCAAGCCCCAAGGAAAAAGCTCCTTTGTTTTTCTTCTTCATTAAGAGAAAAACGCCCTGAAGGTGTCAAGGGCTGAAGGTAACCTCTCTAACTCTTGAAAGTCTGAGAAATGTCCAGCCTGAAGAAAACCTGCAAACTGGATGCTGTGAGGGGTTTGGCAAGGTGGGCTGGGAGGGGGCTGATTTTAAACAGCTAGAAGGTAAGGGAGCACTCCACCCTTAAAATTTTCCACCCATCTGCTCTCCACTGATGGGGGTCTTCTCTGATCCTGACCGGCCTCAGCCTTCATTACACTTCAAAAGATCACCCCCCAGCAAAGCACTTAGTAAAGACTCTGCCTACACCAGCCAAAAAAGTCCTGTTGCTTGTAGGTTGTACCAGTGCCTGAAATCGAATGAGCTGCGTTGGCAAAGGGACTGCTTTTAGCTGGTAAAACTGGTGCTGCATCAAGGTTTCTACTGGCACAACTATGGCCAGTCAGAGGGATGGTTGTTTTCATGCTCCTAACTGGCACAGCTTGGACTGGCCAAAGGGCAGAGCACACCTCACTTGTTTCATGTTGGAGTCCCTCCCACACCTCAGTTCAAGAGTTCCTCCTGCTGTTTTTCACTTGTAATTTCAGTGGAATACCTGGCCCCAGAAAGGTTAACGTGGCACAGCACCGGCAGTGCCTTCGGCTCTCTGCTTTTCCCTGTGGCAGGGTGCAAGGTGCTTTTGGTGTTCCTGGTTCGAGGCCTGGAAGCTGTCTGTGAAGATCTAGAGTTGTGATTTTGAAGACTCCTTGGATCAGTGGCTGCCCACGGAGGCAAGGGTTTGAGTTTATCCAAGAGGCCCCTTCCAGTCCTGTATTCCTATGTGACCCTGACAACGTACAACACGGGGCAGTTAAATGTGGTTCAGGGTTTGAAGTACAAAGACCTCAGCCTGCTTCATCCTCAGGCAACAACCCTCATTATAAGTCTTTGTAGTCTTATTATTAAAGATAGGAAAATGAAGCAAAGCCAAGTACATCATGTGAAAATGTAAAGCATTTGGGTAAGGGGTGTTGGCTGTAGCAAGCATTTGGGTAAAGCTTTCTTTTTAACAGTGCCCTTTAATTCCTTTCACTTTAGCTGGAGAAGGGTTTTAAGGGGATAACACCCTGTTTGATAGGCCTTAGATGGTGTTAAAGATAGTAGTGACAGTCCTTTCCAGGGGAAAGAGATAGAGTGAGTGATGATGAACAGGAGCTCCTGTGGTTGCTGCTTCTTCTATAGTCGCTGCTTCTTGCTCAACTCCAGGCTTGCTTCCTGGAAGATAAAACAAGGCAAACACACACCAAAGAACAGCAAAGATATTAAATCTCAGTTCTGTTTCTGCTGCTGACAGTCACTCCACTTTATATGCTGCTTTCTGCACATACTTTCCCAGGATCTGATGAAATGAACTTGGGTTCACAAAAGGTTGTGCTCTCTATGTATATTTTATGTAGTTAGTCTATAATGATGATCCATACCTACCCTGCCTTCTGACTGCCTTCAGACTAACATGGCTAATGTAACTACCTCTGTTCCCAGCAACCTTAGGGTGGGCACAGCACATGGACATTTCGTAGTTTGCCACAGTCTTCCAATACCAATCTCAGGGTGGTTAAGGCATTGCTTTCGAATGCCCTTCTGATCGTGCAGTGAGAGACTTGATATCTGGTAACCCCAACAAACAAGCAATTGTTTTCAAGTGGGTATAAGAAACAAAAATCCTTGAGCATGTAGAAGGTGTTTTGGGTTAAGTAAGTAAAGCAAATTGCTCCTGTTTTATAAATAAGGGGTTTAATAATTGTGTCTCTGCTTCATTTTTAATTATTTTTAAACCATTATTTTGTTTTATTTCTGTTTGTTTGTTTGTTTGTGTGTTTAAAGGTTTACAGCTTGGGGACTGGTTCCACAGCCCATTAGAGGTTTAATAGAAAGGCATAAAAAACAAAAGCAATACAAATAAAATGTGTTGACTTGTAGGCGGTGCTACTTCATTTGTGCTACTTCATTGACTATAAAGCTCTCCACTTCAAAGTCAAGGTAGCAGAATTTTTTCCCCCTAGATTGTTGATTTTCTGGGTTCTGTTTTAGCAATTTTTTTTGCTGTCAGATTCGTTGACACGACATGGTACTAGTGTAGCGCTCAATCCATCTGAGGATTTCCATTGCCACAGAGGCCTCCCTGTCCTCACAGGCATTGGCAGCAAGCAGGTGAGTCGGGGCAGCCTTAGCCAAGCAAACAAAATGCCTGCATATTATTACTTACTTACCATTGAAGGGGTTGCAGATGGCTGTGAATGCAAAAGTGACGCTCTAAGGAGGAAACCTGGTGCTTCTTTTTTTTAATAATGCACAATGCACTTGAGTAAAAAAATTATGGAAGAGCCAAAAATTTCTCTAAGTAACCACTTGTATATGTAATATACTTTAAAATACAGTGAAGAACTTTTCCTTTATGCAATAAGATTTCTGTTTTGCAAGAGTAATACACAGACCAACAATACTCAGAGGATTTTGTTGATAAAGGGAGGAAGCCATGCCAACATTGCCTCTGCCACTACCACAGCCAGTGGCCCTGCTGCAGTTGCCACTTGTCCTGTAGATCTGGCCTGCGGGGAGCCCCACAATCTGGATCCAACCCAGAGTATTGATACCCTTAGACTCACTAAGCCAAATAAAACGCTTGCTGATATTACCGAGAGCCTGTTTAAGATTCTGTCTGGTCAATGTGATAAATATGGAACTGGAAATCACTGCAACAACATTCAAGTATAAAAAATTAATTCTAGTGTGAGAATAAAATATTCAGAAGATGGACTCTTCCACACTTTGCCCTGGTGGGGGGCCCTTACTTTGGTGGGGTTCCCAGTTGGATATTGAGGCCAGGAGACCAGATAGATGGAAAGGAATGACAGCTGTCATCATGGATTCTTCCTTTCCCTAGTCCCACATTCCTTCTCTGGGATCCACTGTGATTACCACTGAGCCTTTGCTGTGCTGGTTCAAAGAGACATCCTGATAATGATCAGGCCAAAGAAAGTGACCCATATGAAGCAGGATCAGGCTTTAATAATCAGCAGCAACAACAACTGCCTGAGCCTATTTCAACTAACAAGAGCTCATTTCCCAAAATGGACACTTATTACCATCTTTAACACCATAAAAAAGACTATCAAAAAAGGTGCTTTCTGCATACAAATTCTCTCCAACCAAATGGAAATGGAGCAAAAGACTTATTAAAAATGAAAGCTTACCTAAGATTTTAATTTTAAAAAATATGTTCATTCTTTTCCTTTCCTTTTCTCTATCTTTAATAAAAGTTTGTGCAATGTTTTAGTTGTCAGAGTTGCAGGGTGTCTGCGTGCAGGATCCCAAACCACTTTAGCTATTTAGGGCTGTGCAGTGAGGGTCAAGATAACATTTTTGACTTGCTGGGCCTTCTTATTCACTTGAAATGAGCATGGCATACCTCCACAGCATATGACACTATTCCTAGACCTTCATATATATCAACTCTGCAAAACATAACTGCCTGATCCAGGTTCTTCAGTCTCAAGATCCCTGCTCAGCCCAATTCAGTGGGCTGTAGTGCTCCTGTTCATCATGCCAACCTACATTCCTGCTTCAAGAACTACTCTCTGATCACTTTATCCAACTAATCCACTGCTATGCATGTCTATGCTATGATTTTGACCATTGCACCTGAATGTCTCAGCTTGCTCCCTCAAACATTCTCCATTTCCCCACTACTGGATGTTCTCCATCATAAAAAAAAAAAATAACAGCATACTGGGCTGTATTAACAGGAGTGTCACCTGCAAATCAAGGGAAGTGATGCTTCCCCTCTTTTCAGCACTGATGAGGTCTCACTTGGAGTACTGTATCTCGTTTTGGGCCTCACACTTCAAGAATGATGTAGACAATTTGGAAAGAGTCCAGGGGCCTGGGAGACAAGACTTATGAGGAAAGGCTGAAAGAAGTAGGGTCACTTAGCCTGAAGAAAAAAAGACTGAGGGGAGGATTTGATAACAGTCTTCAAATTCCTGAGGAGGATGGAGATGGGATTTTCTCTGTGGCCATAAGGGACAGGACTAGGAGCAACGGCCTCAAGCTGTAGCAGGGGAAATGTAGGTTGGAGATTTGGAGGCACTTTCTGACTATGAGGGTGGTGAGGCACTGGAATAGGCTGCCCAGAGAAATTGTGGCATCTCCATCCTTGGAAACTTTCAGAGCAGGTTAGACAGACACTTGGCTGGGATATTTTAGTCAGGGGTGATCCTGCCTTAAGCAGGGGCTGAACTAGATAACACGTGAGGCCCTTTCCAGCCCTACTTTCTTATGACCTATGATCTCCATCTGCCCCACTTCCTGGCTGCTGGATGCAGACACAAGATTATCTGATAAGGAACTTGCACTTGTTGGCTGAGGGGTGGGTGGAACCAGGAGCATCTGGTATGCAATTCAGTTGGGAGGAAAGGATGAAGGAGCTCAGAGGAGGGGAACATAGAGTCCTGGTGGTGGACTTCTGGAGGGTCCTAAGATACAGGGAGAACAGGTAGCCTCTTGTCAGGGCAGGTGGAGGAATGGTAGGGGTGGGGGCAGGTCTCCAGTTCCTCAGATTTGCTGCAGACAGAAATCGGGCAAATCCCCGCAAATGCCTTCACATATTTAGGAGTGACACAGGAGTGTGGCACGTGAGGCTCCATCTCCTGTTTCAATGATCAGCTCAGGTATCTGGGATTCCGCCAGACCAAATGTGCCAGGAATTAAGTCTTTGGAGACAAAGGCAGATAACATAGCTGGGTTCTGATCAAGGAGCCTGATATCAAAGGGACAAATCTCCAAGCCCTGGGGTTGAATCATCACAGCATTTCTTCCAGTCTTTCTCTGCTTGCAAGTGTTACTAATTGAAAACCACCACAACAACACAAAAGCCCCTGTGATTCTGGGTGCAGCATACACAGAAGAATCAGGATTCGGGAGCAGTGGAATTCACAGATGATACAGTAGTGGGAGGGTAGTGCAAATACTGGGGAGAACAAAGCAATAATGCAAAGAGATCTAGAAAAACTAGGGCCTGGGGAGTGAGGAGCAGATTCAGCTAAGGCAGTCACCAGCTGGTGTTGCAGCTAGAAAAGAACAATCCCAGAAACCAATAGTCAATGGCAGGGAGACATCTAGAAAGCAGGGATGCTAATAAAGCAAACAAACAACCTAGGAGTGGGAGTGGGCAGCTAAGCAGATGCACACTTGCAAATAAAAATTGCATGTTTGCCTAAACAATAGTATTTCCTCCTTACACTTGTAGAACTGCTGGCTATCCACAGCTCAGAAGCTATTTACAGAGGTAAGGATCACTCTCCTTTTGCAGGTGGGGAAACAGTAGCACAAGAGAGGCCAAATGACCCCCCCAAGCTAATATAGGGAAGGCTGGCTCTAGCTTGGCAAAAGCACTGGGCTGCATCTGCAGAAGTCTGACGTCTTGGAGCAGAGGGCGAAGGGGACCCAGCTGCAGTGAGAGGGCACAAAGAACATTGTGTTCCATGTACCGCGCACTCCACGAACAAAGGTACCAACCAGCTGGGATCTCCGGGAAAGCAACAAACAGGATTTAACATGCAGCTCTCTGTGGCCAAGAGAGAGTACAAACAGCATCACAAGAGACCCCACACGCCTGGTTTTCCCACCATTTGTGTTCCACTTTCCAGTTAAAAGGGGTGGTGGATTTTTTAACCACCAGCTAACAAGCAAGCACGAGGCAGGAACACAAGTGTGGAGGATTGAGTTTGCTGTTAGGAGACCGACCCCAAGTCTGAATTTTGTGTAGATCAAAAGACACCAGGTTTTGCACAACCTTTGCTAATTCAGTTCATCCCAACACAATTTTCTAGCTCAATATAATTTTGTAACTGGAGACAGGCCTGAAGTTTGAGCATTTTTCTTATTAGAAACAACCCAAGGGTGAAGCCTTCTCCCTATTAATAACAACCCCACAAGGCAATTGATGTCTTTAAGGAGTATGGACAGGTGTCACTGGTTACAATACTAGAATAATAATGACCTTGCCCATATAATGCCTAGGTAGAATAGCTCTAGACTCTTAGATATCTCTCCCAGCTGGTTAGTTGTGCAGGCCAAACAGGAGGGGGAAAAAAGCAATCTGTACAAAAACACATTTGTTGTCATAGCTTGCAGTTCTGGCTCAAGTGTGCCTAGAGAAGCAGTGTGAATGACGATGATGAAGCTAGAGAGAGGTCAGGTCATTTTTGCAGAGTTACTTTAGAGAGGAGACCCATACCTTTGCACAGGTACGCTCAAGACTATTGGGTTGTGGAGGGCAGCCAATTATTTATAGCTAGGCCCAACTGGGAGTGAGGTAAAAGGATCTAAAACAGTGGTTTTCAACTTTTTCTGTACCAGGGCCCACTGGTAAACATCAATGGCCAGTCCTGACCCAGTAAAGAGTGTAAGTAGAAAACAGCCGCCAGGCCCTGCTGCCCCTCACTTCCAACCTAGAGCTCCCCACCCTACTTGCCCTGCTGGTTCCCCTTGCTCCTGACCCACTGCCCCATGCTCCCAGTCCACCAGTGTGTGGGGTAGGGGATGTGTGTGGGAGGTAGGGAGCGGGTGTGTGGGGCATGGGGGAACATATGGCCCTGCCTCCCCCTCCAGATTTGTGCACCCACAGCAGGCATGAGGCTGCAGCCTGGCCAGATTGCCATAGGCAGGAGTTGGCTCTGCGGCCCAGTGGGTAAGACCTGGTGTGGGAGGGAGAAGTGTGACGGCAAGACTCATTGCTGCTGCCACCACCAGGACACCCACACCAGTTGCGCCAGCAGCATCATGAGAAGAAACAGAGAGGGGAGTAGAGGGGGGCCAGGCTGCCCTCACCTCCTTTCACTACCAGCCAGTTGCTCCTCTACACCACCGCCATAGCTTGCTTTTTGCTGCCACTCCCTTCAGGCCACCAGCACTGCCTGCCGCCTCCCCTCCCCTCTGGGGTAGGGTAGAGCTGTGGCCTGAGAGGAGTGGCGGCAGCAGCTGGGCCATGGTAGTGGGGTAGAGCCACAGCCTGGCATGCAAGTGACTGGTGGTGGGATGAGGTGAGGGCAGTGTACCCCTCCCCACCCCATCCATTATTCCTCGCACTGTTGATTTGCTGGTGAGACTGCTGGCACAGGAGTCCTGGATGTGGCAGCAGCAGCAACAAGTCTCACTACTGCCCCACTCTTCCCTCCTGCACTGGGTCTTGTCTGTTGGGCCCTGACCACTGAGCCATGGAGGCAGTTCCTGCCCATGCTGGTCTGGCCAGGACGCAGCCCCATGCCCACTGTGGGTGCACAAATCTGGGAGGGCACGTGCCCCTCTGATGTGTTGCCTGTGCCTCCCCAGTGGGTCATCTATGCCTCCTCCCCGCCCCATAGACTTACATGTGGGAAACTGCTCTCTCCATGCTGCCTGGCTGCCAGGTACATGCATGCATATGAATGTGGCACCCTCTGCCTGATCTCCTTCCTTCTGCTCCCCCGGCCCCAAGCAGCCCCTTGCAGGCTGGAACTCTGCCAGTCTGCAAAAGGAAACCTATAGTTTCATAAGTATTTTCTCTTTTCAAGCTGAAAATCTATATTTTTCAGCAGCAAATGGAAAACCCAGATCCCTGTTTATCAGTATGGACAGCATTAACATATAGTGAAGCATAAGCAGCATCTATTTTTTTTAAAGTATGCAAAATATGATCCATTTGTAAAGTTTGCTCACAATCCTTTCATATATTCTTGTGACCCATTTTTGGATTGTGACCCACGAGTTGACAAACATTGATCTAAAAGCTGGAAAGCAATGGTGCTGAAAAATACCTGCACAGACAACATGCATGCAGTAAAGAAGAGGTGTTTCAAATGGGATATGGATGCAGTGGAGGGTGGTATGACCCAGAAGCAGTAAATCACAGGACTGGGAAGCTATCTTCCTCTATGGCAGCTCATCTGTGACTTCATCTGAGCTGTTGTGCTTATCTGATAGTCTTGCTGTTAGACAAACAGCAGAGTTGGGAGCAGAGCCACAAGCTGATCTGTGTCCCAGTGGGAAGAGGCTAATGACCCCGCTTGGCTATAAGATAGATTTTTTTGGGGGGTGGGGATGGATTTTTTGTGTTCCAGGTCAAATTAGCCAGGTGAGTTCCAAATCCTTTTGACTGAACAACACTCAATCATTCAAACATTGTATGTGGCACTGCAACCACCAAGTATCCTCCACTCCAGACTTTCAGCCTGGGGTTTCAGATACTTCCAAATCCATTGGCAGGCATCCTATGTGCAGGCCCAAGCCCAGAGGCTTGGGGTTTGGATGCCCCCCGAGTCTTACTTGTCATCACGCAATGACCACAGGAGCAACCTAGGGGGGGTAACTGAATGACCAGAAACACATTTGGGAATTGAAAAAGGTTTCAGTATGTTTGAAACAAAGATGTGTTTGCTGCCAAGTAAGCGTATCCATGCATGCTTGTCTACACTCGTGTCAATAAGACCGTTTGAGCAGCCTCTTCTGTAAATAGAAAGTGGTGCTGGAGGGGCTTTCTTGTGACCACCCCACTGGGAGTTGTACCACGGTCCTCTGAACCTTTTTAAAAGTGGGAGGAACACACCCATGTAGTGCTCCCTTCTGACCATCTGGTGGCACCACACCACACAAGTTGGTACCTAAGGTAAAAAAGCAGCATGCCATTTTCCCACTCAGGGTTGGGAATAGCCCCCACAGCAACAGCACACAGCATTCACAGAGCCCAGGGTACAGGACCCCTGAGAGGGCAGGAGCGAGGGAATCCTTGGAGTCATATTCACCCACGAGCTCAGGTCTCTGTGCCATGGGGCTTTTCCCCTACCAGTCCCCTGGGATAAATGAACCCATGGGCAGAACTGGGAAGTATGGGGGATAAAAGAAACGAGATGAGAGATTTATCTCTGATGTTACGGCATCTTGTACATACTGAGCCTCCAGATCCGTGCTTGCACACCCTTCCTCTGGCATTTTCCACGTAGTATTACAAGTCCTGAGAGGAACCGAGGCAGGAAAGGGAGTAGGAGTAAAGGGTGGGAGTGGGCAGATGGATGACCCTAGAGGAGGACATGTGGAGAGAAGAAGGTGGAAAGCCAACCACTGGGGAATAGAAATAAAAGAGATTTGGAGCATCTGGTGATGAGGGCAGGGGGAGACCCATTGGGACGAAATGAAGGTTGGGATGTGGAGCTCCAGATGGGCTGGGAGGGGGTTGACAGTGTTTTGTAGGAGCTGGGGCAGAGAGTCTGGGGAACAGGGGGAGTGAGGGCAGGTGAGAAAAAGCAGGTGTGGGAGGGAGACTCCTAGACTCAGACAAGCCCTTAAATGATCAAGATTCCAAGTTGCCAGGAGGGAAAGTGGGGTGTGAATATCTTCTCCCCCCTCCATGATCTGTTGCTACTGCTGTGGGCAAGCTTGGGGCCTGGAGGGGCCCCTGTGTCGGGATAGGCCTGCTTGTGCTGTTGGCAGGTATAGCTGGTTCTGGCAAGAGGAACCCCAAGGAAGTGGCAGAGAGTAGTGCTGTGGGGAGAAGCAATGTGGGGAGCAGGAGAACAGGCTGGCTCAGAGGGTTAGCAGAGCAGGGAGTGATGGAAAACTCCAGTGGCTCATGTGTGTCAGACTTTTCAGTACAATCTTCCCATCCGCTCCCTTAGAAGCAGCTGGTGAGGAAGGCGCAGGCCTGAATGCAGAACCTCCTCTTCCTCCAAGGGGCACCTCTTGGTTCCCAGGCAGGTGGAAGTGGGTACGGAAGAAGGTCCCCAGCAGGAAGCCCATGCTGAACAGGAAAATGTGTGAGGCCACAGGTGCTTGGGGGCCAGGTGGGAAGTGAGGAGAGCAGGTGAGCGTCCCCAGACTGCTGATGGGAGGAAGGGCCCTAGTGTGCTGGCATAAAGCAGCCCAAAAGTGGGTACCACTGGCTTCTTGGGGGCATAGGGAAAGGCTTTTCAGGCAGGACACATATAAGCCTGCAAGCCTGGGGAGTAGGAGTGAAGAGGACTATAGCCTTTCCTCAGCCATACAGAGAACACCAGGGGAGGAGATCACAACTTGCTCTCCTGCTATGGTGCTGTGGCTTGCTCCCCACAATGTGGGGGAAATGCCATGGTACAACTCTGGTACAGCTGGGCCTGGGAGTTCAGGCTTCCTTACAATTCAGAGGTCCTGCGGCTGCTGACCTCCCCAGTCCCAGCCGGCAGCACTGCACACACATGAACACAGTTCAGAGAGCCATAGGTCCCTTAGCCTCAAGAACATCCTGACACAGAAATCTCTCACAGGGTCAGTGTGGCTGGCAGTAGTTAACAGGCGAAAGAGGAGCTCTGGCAGGGCCAGGGCAGAGCCCTAGGTTGTACCTAACCTCTCAGTAGCGTCATACAGTTGAACTACCTCACACCTTTCTCAAAGGGTGACCAGGCTTGTGCTTAAGTGTCCGTCTTGCTTCATACATAGCTGGCATGAGCCAGCAAGAAAGGAGACCTCTGGCACCAGCACAGTCCTTTCGAGGTGGGTTCAGAGTGGATCACTGCCACTGCCCAGCCTGAATTCAGGGTAAAGGGGGTTCCCAGTCTAAACCTGAGCTTGGGTCTGGATGTCGCAGGGAGAGCATGGCTTCTCAGTGAACCAAGCCAAACTGAACACCTCACTTTTTGGAGAGGAGCTGGGGATCCAGATTTTCATGCCCAATTATCATCTTTGTATACAATACCCATCCCTACTGGGTGTGGTAGCAGACAGAGTACCATGTCTTGCTACAACTCTAAAGGTTCAAACCCTGCTCTAGATTTTTGCCAAGGACAACCTCCAGTTTACCCAATGGTGAATGGAGAGCTGGTCTTTTAGAGTGGGGGGACAAAGGTGGCCAGACATGATACTCATCACATCACTGTCTTGTGTGCCATTTGCTGGAGTGCTTAGCTTTGCTTAATTGGGACCTTTGGTGCAATATATATGTGTTACATGTATTCAGATATGTGGCCCTAGGTAGGTCACAGTAAGACCCAGGCCAGGGGCTGCCGTGGGGCAGAGCACTTACAGTCTCTCAAAGCCTTTTCTGCTTCTTTCTTCAGGCCTGGGGCACAACTGCAAGTCCTAGGAACAACAGGGCGCAACATTGTCTCAGTGCAAATTCTGGGGTGTCTCACTCTTTCCTGTGCACTTTTTGAACTTAAGAAAATGATTAGGCCTCCCCATGCCTGTGTCTAGGGCAGTTTTCATTGTGGTAGCAGGGTTTTATGCCCTAACAAACACTGCCCCTTTGTGGCCAGCAAAGCTGCTCTCCAGGAGAGAATCAAGATTTTTCCAGTTCAGCCTAAGTAGCTGAGTAGAAGGCAAGCCTCCATTATTTGTGACCAGGACCAGACCTGCTTGAACAGTGTCCCACACCATCCATGGTCATGTATATTGGTGCAAATGTGTGTAGAAAATGTCAATCCACACCCACATTGTCCTACAATGTGGGTGTGGATTGAAAAACGGGCATCCAGGGCAGACAGCTGATGAAGCCAAAGCAGTTTGCTCTGCTTTTCAATAGTTTTATTGGCCTGGGACTGGTTATAAAGGCTGCCAAAGTTAACACACTGGGTATCGGTTTCCCTCACATGCCTTCCAGTGCTAATGCAATTTTATTGGAAGCAGCCATTTTATGCCACCATCTGGCCTGATACTGCCTCTGCTGTAACTTTTTCCCTGCAGCCAGTTTCTTCGTATTTATGATTTTTCTGACTAACTTGTGGGTTTAAAGCTAGTTCCTGTTTCTCAAAACTCAAGGAAGAACTGTTGCAGAATGTCACACGTAAAGATTCAGGAAGCATTTTCCGATTCTTTCCATCACAGTGACTGTAATCAGTCCTCCTGGGATCACCAACCAGACGTATGCTGCCGCAGCCTTTAGTTCTGATTTGTACTGATTGGTTTTGGCCTTACTTTGAGAAGTTGAGAAGAAATGTGCAAGAGACACAAAAGGGAACAAAAACGTCTTTAAGTACATTAGAACTCAGACTGGGCAGGGAGTCAGCTGGGCCTTTGGATGATCAGTGTGAGTGTGAAAGGATGACAGGGCCATTGCCAAGAATCAAAATGCATTCTTTATATCTGTCTTCACCATGAAAGATGCTAGGGAGATTAGCTAACCAAATCAAATCCTCTCTAGGGACAAGTCAGTGGACCTGACCCAAATAGAGGTTTCAATAGATGAAGTTGTAGAGGAAACTGATAAACTAAACAGTAGCTAATTCCCAGGAGCTGGTGGCATTCATCCTAGGATCCTGAAAGAATTCAGATTGGAAATTGCCAAACTCCTAACTATAGTCTGCAACCTATAACTAAAAGCAGCTTTGGTAGGAGAGGACTGGAGGACTGCCAGTGTAACTCCCCTACTTGAAAAGGGCTCTAGAGAGAACCCAGGCAACTGTAGGGTGGTGAGTCTAGCTTATGTTCCTGAAAAACTGTTAGACATTATTTAAAACTTTTTTAAAGATCTGTTCATCACATAGATGAGGAATCAACATGGTTTAGTCAGAGAGAAGTCATGCCTCAGCAACCTACTGGAGTTCTTTGAAGTTATAATAAGCAGGCAGATCAGGGTGGTCCAGTTGACAGAATACATCTGGACTTCCAAAAACCCTTGGACAAGGTCCCCCATCAAAGGCTCTTAATGAAGTTAGGTAGTCATAGAATTAGGGGTGGTTCACCCATGGATAAGCAGCTGTTTTAAGGATAGAAAACAAAAAGTGGGTATAAATAGTCAGTTTTTGGGATGGAAAGAAGTAAACAGTGGGGCCCCCCAGGATCTATTCTGGGATTCATAGATGTTTGGGTCAGAAGGGATCTCAACAGATCATTGGATCCAACCCCCTGCCTGGGCAGGAAAGCGTGCTGGGGTCAGATGACCCCAGTCAGATGCCTATCCAGCCTGCTCTTAAAGCCCCCCAAGATAGGGGACAGCACCACCTGCCTTGGAAGCCCATCCCAAATTTTGGCCACCCTTACTGTGAAGAAGTTTTCCCTCATATCTAGCCTAAATCTGCTCTCTGTCAGTTTGTGACCATTGTTGCTTGTTACCCCAAGAGGCACCCTGGTGAACAGAGCATCTCCGATCCCTTGCTGTGTCCCCCTAATGAATGTGTAGGCAGCCACAAGATCACCTCTCAGCCTTTGCTTGCGGAGGCTGAAGAGGTCCAGATCACTCAGTCTCTTCTCATAGGGCTTATCCTGTAAGCCCCTAACCATACAAGTGGCCCCCCTGTGGACCCTCTCGAGTTTATCAACATCCTTCTTGAAGTACGGCACCCAAAACTGGACGGAGTACTCCAACTGGGGATTGGTTCTGTTTAACATATTCTTAAATAATCTGGAAAAGGGGTGAGTAGTGAGGTTACCACTTTTGTGGATGACACTAAATTATTCATAGTGGTAAAGACCAAGACAGACTGTGAGAAAATGCAGGATGATCTTGCACTGTTGAGTGCATGGGGAACTAAATGGTAGATTAAATAAATGTAAGGTGATGCACATGGGCAAAAATAACTCAAACTATACTTACGCTACAATGTACACAAGCTTTTACCACACAGAAAAATGATCTAAGAGTTATTGTGGACAGTTCAGTAAAAACATCAGCTCAGAGCAATAAGAAGGCACGTTTAACATACTCCTACTATAGCTCCTTTAAGGCAAGCAGTGCCCTGGCTTTCTTGAGTGCAGGATGTGAGTAACAGACTTCTGCAGAAGTCAATGGGTGTTGCTCATATCCTGTTGGGGCCGATGGGGGTGGGGGGGGACTGGACCCGAGCCCATGCGTCAATAGCATAGCTGAAACCTGGAAACCTTTACTTAATGCTTTATGGTAAACACACGCCCTGCAGGCATACATGTTTGTGCTGGAAATTTCCCAAAGGTTCCCTCTTTCATTCCTCATATCCCTTATCAGGAGCCATGGATAGAATGTGGATACAGTGGAATTATTAAAGCAGTTGCTGTAGCTGATGAGGCCCTGGCAACATAATGTGCTGGCTGGCTGGAGAGCTTGGCCATAATCACCAAGAGACAGGACTACAGCCAATCCCATCAAATGCCACCCCAGTGATGAAGGCCAAGACCAGAAAGTCCCTCATCTACAGAATTTCATGCAATTTTACAGAGAGATAGGCCATAGTGCTAGGCCCCCAACCTCCAACCAGCCCTCCTCATCCCAGTTCTAACAGTCCCCTTACTCTGACCATGACACCTTACCACTTCCTTCTCCCTAACTAAGCGTTAGATGAGCCCTTTACCTACAAAACACGCCCCAGGTCCACTGCCTCCCCCTTCAGGCCCTGCTTTCTGAGAAGGGTGTAAAGAAGCTGGAGAGGGACCAGAGAGGAGCAACAAAGATGCTGAAGGGCTTGGAAAGTAGACCATAAGAAAGGCTGAAGGAACCAGGTTATGTGGAGTTTGAAGAAAGGGAGATCCAGGGAAGACATTTGAAAGGTTACCTTGCAGAAGATGGGAGAGATACTGTTTTCTCTTGCTGCAGAGGAAATGAGAGGAAATGAGTTGAAACAGCAGCAAAAAAAAGATTTAGATATAAATCTTCAGAGGCTTTTAAAAAGAGGCTGGATGGGCATCCCTCTGGGATGGCAGAGGGAGAGTATATATTGCATCCACTCAGAGGGCTGGATGAGCTCCTGGAGCTCCCTTCATGCTTTATGATTCTCTGATTCTTCTGCTGAACAGTTCTTGGCATTTCGTTCTGTACAAGCTACATTTGCCTGTGCTTGCTCTATCCCCTGATCTAATCAATAGGTTCTCTCCTTAACCCTTGCTCTAACTGAAAGATGTCAAACCACAGGCCAGAAGAGTGATGAGCCACAGGTTCATGGGCTGGATGAATAGTGTTGCTGGTCTTGCAGGCCATCACTTCTTGCTGTCTCCCCTCTGTCCTCAGCCTCCTCCACGTCTTTTCATCTTCCTCGAATTTCTACAGACTTCGTTCTTCTCCGTCTCTTGCATTCCTGTCTCCATCCTATTAGCTGTCACCAGAGGAACAGTGATTCTTGGTCGCATTTTCTATGGACATTTTGGGTTGATGGAGTGTGATTTGAATGAGCTGTGATGTGAAACTATGTCTCTGGAAGAGAGGGATCTGTGCTTACTCTAGATAGCAAAGAGGACACCTTAATTCTGTGGAAAAGTCAACACACTTGAGTATTTGGGGGAAGGAGCCACACAAATAAATACTGTAATTCAGGTTTCAAAGTGGTTAATTTAGAAGGTGAGGTTAGCAGAGCTAAACAGGCAGTGGTAGGTGGCAGTGGCAGACAATGGTTGAGGTAAAGAAGTAAACAGTGGAGCGCCTCCCCCCCATGGGATCTATATTGGGATTGGTGCTGTTTAACGTATTCATAAATGATTTTGAAAGGGGGTGAGTAGTGAGGTGGCCAAATTTGTGGATGACACTAAATTACTTGAAGTGGTAAAGACTAGGACAAACTGTGAGGAACTACAGGATGATCTTGCCTGGGTTGAGTGCATGGGCAACTAAATGGGAGATGAAATTTAATGTCCTTTATTTAATTTAATGAGTGTGATAACCTTCTGCAAGCCAGCATTTGAAGGATGTGAATACCAAGGAAGAAAAGGAATTAATTCAGCAGCTGAAACAAGCAGTGGAGAAATCTCGAATGCAGACTGAAGGAAGCCATCCTGCCATGGCAGGTGCTAAGGACTAGAGGTTCTGGGTAACTTAACATGGAGCCTTTAAAATCTGATTATCTAAGTTCATCACCACTGAAGAGAATAACAAGAAACAAAGAGAGTGTGGGATCCAGAGATCAGCCCCCCTGAAAGTTTTGATGCACATTCCCTTACATTTACCATCTCTGAGGCACTGATGTTTCCAGGGTGGTAACTGCAGTGATGCCAGACCAGGTGTGACTCTGTTGAACAAAAGAATCAGAATCACTGTCCAGCACGGTTGGGAAACAAAGACTCAGCAAGCCAGTTATGAGTGCACTCGAAATGCTGAGGCCCTGTCTGGAGGAGAAGATTTCATAGATTTCATAGACATTAGGGCTGGAAGGGACCTTGTAAGATCATCGGGTCCAGCCTCCCACCCAAGGGGCAGGAAGTCAGCTGGGGTTGAAGGATCCCAGCAAGATAAGCATCCAAATGTTTCTTAAAAGTGTCCAGAATAGGTACTTGCACCATTTCTGGGGTGGAGTCTGTTCCAGGCCTTGGGGGCTCAGACAGCAAAGAATTTTTTCCTTATGTCCAGCCTAAAATGGTCTTGCAGGAGTTTGTCACCATTGAACCTTGTCATCCCCTGGGGTGTTCTGTTGAACAGGTGTTCCCCCAGATCCTGATGCACACCCCTTATGTACTTATAGGCTGCCACTAAATCACCCCTGAGCCTGCACTTCTCTAGGCTGAAGAGTCCTATAGCTCGCAGCCTCTCTTCATAAGGCCTATTCTCCTGCCCTCTGATCATGCGCGTGGCTCTCCTCTGGACTCTTTCAAGCTTCTCCACATCCTTCCTAAATTGTGGAACCCAGAATTGGATGCACTGCTCCAGCTGCAGCCTCACCAAGGCTGAGTACAGCAGGAGAATGATATCCTGGGTCTTGCTTGGGATGCATTGGTAGATGCAAGCCAGTTTTGTTTGCTTTGCCACCTGCAGTATCGCATTGGTGGCTCATATTAATCTTGTGGTCAGTCATGACCCCCGAGTCTCTTTCAGTCATGGTGCTAGCAAGTGTAGCATTGCCGAGCCTATAAGTGTGATGCAGGTTTTTATTCCCGAGGTGGAGCACCTTGCATTTCTCTGTATTGAATGCCACCAGGTTTTCATCTGCCCACCTTGCAAGCCTATCAAGGCTGGCCTGAATCACCAGCCTATCCTCAAGTGTGGATACTCTTCCACAAAGTTCGGTGTCATCAGTGAACTTGGCCAGTCTGCTTTTGACACCAGTGTCCAGATTGTTTCATAGATTTCATAGATTTTACGGTTGGAAGGGACCTATTAGATCAAGTCCACACCCCTGCACTGGGCAGGGAAGAGTGCTGGGGTCAGATGACCACAGCCAGGTGTATGTCCAATCTGTTCTCCCTTGGAGGCATATTTCATATTTTGGCAGCTCTCACTGTAAATAATTTTTCCCTGATGTCCAACCTAAATTTGCTCTCCTTTAGTTTGTGGTCATTGTTTCTAGTTACCCCAATGGGCACCATGGTAAACATCATATCCCCTATTTCCTGCTGTCCCCACCTGATGAATTTATAGATGGCCACAAGATCACCCCTTAGCCTCCTCTTGCAGAGGCTGAAGAGATTCAGGTCCCTCAATCAGTCCTTGTAGGGTTTTTTCTGTAGGCCTTTAATCAGACAGGTGCCCTCCTCTGAACCCTTTCCAGGTTATCCACATGCTTCCTGAAGTGCGGCACCTAAAACTGGATGCAGTACTCCAGTTGCGGCCTGACCAATGCTGCATAAAAGGGAAGCAACACCCCCCCTCCATATCTGTTTGTGATGCACCTACTTATGCAAGAAAGAGTGTGGTTAGTTTTACTTATTACTTCATCACACTGGTGACTCATGTTCTTTTTGGAGTCGACTATGACTCCAAGATCCCATTCCGCAGTTGTGCTACTTAGAATGGTGCCCCCCAGACTATAGAAGTGTGGATGATTCTTCCCCCCCTCCCCCCCCATGTGCAACACATGGCACTTATCTTTGTTAAACTGCATCCTATTCTGTTTGGCCCATTTCCCCAGCCTGTCCAGATCAGCCTGGATTTGCTCCCTGCCATCTGGTTTGTGTACCTCCCCCCATAGTTTGGTGTCGTGTGCAAACTTGGACAGGGTGCTTTCTACTCCCTCATCCAGGTCACTAATGAAGATATTGAATAGTACCAGTCTCAGGACACAGCCTTGGGGGACTCTGCTGCCCACATTTCTCCAGGTAGAAACTGACCCATCCACCACCACTCTCTGAGTGCATCCCATAAGCCAATTTTCCACCCACCAGACTGTGTAACAGTCTACATTGCAACTTTTTAGTTTATTTATAAGAATTGAGTGTGACACTGTGTCAAAGGCCTTTTTAAAATCTAAGTAAATAACATCTACCTCTATTCCTTCATCCAAACATTTTGTGACCTGGTTGTAAAAAGAAACCAGGTTAGTCAGGCAGGATCTGCCTGCTGGGCACCCATGCTGGTGGGCCCTTAGCATTATTTTACCCACTGGTCCCCCACAAATGTGATCCTTAACAATTTTCTCAAAGGTCTTGCCAAGGATAGAGGTGAGGCTAACCAGCCTATAGTTACCTGGTTCCTCCTTCCTCCTCTTCTTGAAAATAGGGACCACACTGGCCCTTTTCCAATCCTCTGGGACCTGTTCTGAGTGTCATGAGTGCTCAAGCAGGTGTGCCAACAGCTCTGCTATGACACCAGCTAATTCCCTAAGTACCCTAGGATGAAGATCATTAGGGCCTGTTGACTTAAATACATCCAACCCCTCCAGGTACCCCTTTACTAGGTCAGCACAAACAGTTGGTGGGTTGGTATCTATCTTGCGCTTACCTAAAGTCCCACTGAGATGAATGTTCGTATTCATGTCCAGGAACACATGCAAAGAAATAATTTAGAAGCTACGCTTTGGCCATCCTCTCTGCTAGCAGTTGCCCTAATCCATGTTGAGGGGGCCCTATGTTACCCTGCACTTTCTTTTTGCTTCCTATGCATTTAAAGAATGACTTTTTGTTATCCTGAACATTTACTGCCAGCCTAAGCTCAATTTCTGCTTTGGCTCTCCTCACTGCTTCCCTGCAGGCTCAAACCAAGCAGGTATACTTCTCCTTGGTGGCTGGGCCCTGCCTCCACAGCCTGTAGGCCTCTCTTTTCCCCTCCAGGCTCTCCTGGATTTCCCTAATTAACCAAGAAGGTTTCTTTGCTTTTTTGCCCCCCTTTATGTGTACTGGGATGGTCCCTTTCTGTTCCTGCAGGATCAGTCCCTTGAGAAACGTCCACCCTTCCTGGACTCTCATCTTTCTGATGCTTTTGCCCATCAGTCCCTCCCTAACTAATCTCCTGAGCTTGTTGAAGTTGGCCTTCCTGAAGTCTAGCTCTTCAGCCCTACTAGTTATCTTCCCCACCTTTCACCAGATAGTGAATTCTATCAATAGGTGGTCACTATCCCCTAGGTTACCTTGTACCTGCAGATCCCCCACCAAATCATTCCCTGTGGCCAGCACCAAGTCAAGTAAGGCATTTCCCCTAGTGGGAACATTTACCTCCTGTGATAGGTAAAGGTCCTGTAAGCAGGTTAGAAACTTATGTGAACGGGCAGACGTGGCTGCCTTTTCCTCCCAGCAGATGTCTGGGAAGTTTAGGTCACCCATGACAACCAGGTCCTTTGAACGCACTGCCTCTGAGAGCTGTTTCAAGAATTCTAGGTCTAACTCATCTCCCCGGTGTGGGGGTCTGTAATAGACTCCCACTACCAAGTCCCTTTGTCCTCAACCCCCCTGTAATCTGATACATACTACCTCAATTTGCCTTTTTTCTATGCCCAACTTAACTACAGAAGACGTATATTAACTACAGAAGACGTACCTTAACATAGAAAGCAACGCTCCCCCCACTTTTTTCCCCACTCTATCTCACTCTAACTTTTTCCCCCACTCTAACTTGGCTAGTCCACTTTTGACACCAGTGTCCAGATTGTTTATGAAGACATTAAAGAGTACAGGTCCGAGAACGGAGCCTTGAGGGATGCCACTAGTCACTGAGTGCCACGTTGATTCGGCTCTGTCAACTACCGCTCTCTGGGTCCAACCTTGGAGCCAGTTCACCAGCCATTGGACTGTGGAGTAGTCGAGGCCTCAGTTGCCCAATTTTTTCATGAGGACATCATGGGACACCAGGTCAAAGGCTTTTTTAAAGTCTGAGTATATGACATTAGCATCTTCCCTTTTGTCCAGGTGATATGTCACCTGCTCATAGAAGGAAATGAGGTTGGTCAAGCAAGACCTTCCCGCAACAAACCCATGCTGGTTATCCCTTCAAATGTTGCCTTCTGTTAGCCTGTCAAGAATGGTTTCTTTGATAATTTTTTCCAAAATCTTCCCAAGGATTGCGGTCAAACTGATTATCCTGTAATTTCCCAGGTCGTCTTTCCTTCCTTTCTTGAAGATGGGCACCACATTGGCCTTCTTCCAATCTTCAGGTACTTTGCCTGAGCGCCACAAGTTCTCGAATATCCTCGCCAGTGGCTGCGTTATGATGCCTGCCAGTTCCTTTAGCACTCTTGGGTGCAACCTATCCAGACCAGCTGATTTAAGGGTGTCCAGTATCTCAAGATGCTCCCTCACAAGATCCATGCCAATGGTGGGCATATATTCATCCTCATCCTGGCCATCCCACATCATGTTTGGCAGGGTGGTCCCTTTGGGCTGGTGAAAAACCGATGCAAAGTAATCATTAAGTAATCATTAAGCAGGTTAGATTTTTCCTGGGTGGCGGTAGTCAGCTGCCCCAGCTGGTTTAGCAGGGTCCAATGTTGCCCTTGTTTTTCTTTCGAATCCCCACATATCTGAAGAAGGACTTTTGATTGTCCTTGATTCGTGTAGTCAGATGGAGTTCAGTTGCAGCTTTGGCTTTTCTAGTTTGCTCCCTGCAGGTGCAGACCAGTGCAGTATACTCCTCCTTAGTGGTGTTTCCTGTCTTCCTGTCAAAAGAGGACCTGCAGTGGATTTGATCACTTTAATTAACCCAGGTTAACAATATGTACTGTAGACAGAGATTGTGTAGGGGCCAGCCTACATTGCATGCTAACAGACTTAAATACCACTTCATATAATGTGCCAGCTGGTGTATTTTTAAAAAGCATCCTTTTTCCGGCTTGGGCAAGGCCTGATTCCCCCAAACTCCATCACCTCATAATGTCACCCCCCACATGTTGCTGCCACTCCACTGAGTGGCTGTCTCTGGAGGGCCAGGATAAAGCACAAACTCTATAGCCCTGTGCTATGCAGCTCAGCTCCTCAGGTCAGAACTTTTTAGCTTTCATGCAGAAATGTCAGGGTGCAAAGGAGTAACAGGGTGCAACAGGGTGCTGTTGTAATGCAGGTGTCATCAGTAGAGTTACATCTGCCTGCCTCTGCAGAAACAGCCTGAAGCAATAGGTCTGAGAGATGTGAACTGTGCCAGGCATCTCAGTGAAGTGTCAAATCTGACCTGCTTTAACTAGTCCATGGAATAGGAGTACCCAGGTATGTGCCTACTACCTGAAGTAAAAGCAAAGGAAGAGATCTGTCTCTCATTTTAGTCCATAGAGCTAGTGAATAGAGCATATGCCCAGGGAGCAGGAGACAGGTTCTAGGCCTCCTTCATACAGAGGTTTGATCCTGCAACTCCTACTTCACAGCAAGTCAGTTAGTCCAGAGGCCACTGTGATGGTTGTGGCACCTTAGATGCTGTAACAACCCTCTTCCACTCTGCCCTGTATTTGGCTAGCTTTGGGTACTCTGTCAGTTGAAGCCCTGTCCAGTCCTCAATATTGGTTCCCCAGCTCTTCTTGGATCTACCTTTTTTATTTTTCCCTCCACTGTGCCCTGCATTATGATGTTGGTAAGGGTGTCTGGCCTTCTCATGATATCTCCAAACCACTGCAGCTTCCTATGTCGCACAGCCTCCAACAATGGTTTGTAGGGTCTATTTTCTTGATTGATTTGCTGCTTGACAGACTCACTGGTCTGGTGTTCAGTGTATGAGACATGCAGCAGTCTCCTAAAGCATCGTATTTCAAATACCTCAGTTCTGTTCTCTAACTTCTTATTAATCCTCCATGTCACATAGCCATTTAGCATTGTAGAGGCCCAGTCGCTGGATGGGAAGAACCTGTAACAGGAAGCAGGTAACACTCAAGAGGAAAGGGGTAACACTCAAGAGGAAAGGGGTAGAGTGTAGGGCTGTGTGAAGCTTCGGTCCCTGATTCGATTTGGTGGAGATACAGCCCAATTCGGTGGCTTGAATCTCCAAATCTGAATCAAATCAGAGGACCCTTTAATCTCTGCGAATCCAATCAGAACCTTCCAAATTGATTCAGAGAGATTGGGAAAGATTCAGAAATTGGAATATAGACACAGCGTTAAATGTTTTTTCTACATACCTCTAGGTACCAGGTGGCTTATGCTGGGACACATGGAGCATCCCACAGGAGCGCAGAGGGGTCTCAGCGCACTTGGCAGCAGACCCGGAAGCAGACCCAAAGCACTCCCGGACCACTTCTGGGTTAGCTGGAGAATGTGTGGGGTCCTGCACACACCCCCTCCCCCTGCTTGACAACTGGTGCCTCCTGGGCATCCCTTTTTCTAGAGCTCTCCTGGTAAAGTCAGTAACATTGTTTCCCTGGTGCCTCTTATCCCAAAGCACTTTGCAATCTACCAGTAGTGCAATGCCACCAGCTCTGGTGGTAGGCAGCCAGAGCACAGCATGCTGCACAGCAGGCAACAAAGGGAAACTGGCTGAAACCCTGCTTGTACAAAATCTACTACGAGCTGTTTGATCTCCTAAGGCATGAGCTTGGTTTTTAAGGCCTCCTTTGCAAGACGGGTGCACAGCAAGCAGCATGGAGCTGTACTGTCCTGCTACAGGAGAGAGTGAAACCAGCTCTGCTGGGTAAGTGCTCATGTTCAGAGCTTGGTGAAATTTTTCAGGTAAAGAATTTATGCAGTGTGGGGGCAAATAAAACTATTTGTGAACTGGAGTCAGATTTAGTAAGATCAGCTAAAAAAAATTGAGATAAAATGTGAAGTGAAATTTTTCCAGTGCAATATTGTCAAACCTAAAATGTTCCAATATTTCTTTCTGAAGCAACCACATTTAGCAACATTAAAAAAAAATTATGGCCATGAAAGGAAAATGAAATATTTTGGGGGGTCAAAGGAATTTTCATTTTGAGTTGAAATAATTGGGGAGGGTTCATTTTGATGAGGAAACTGAAACATTTTTTGTTTTACAAGAACCTGAAACCACTTTTTTCCCCTTCAGTTTTTGGTTTTAGCCACTGAATTGTACAGTCAGCTATTTGTGTGGGTCTACGCATTGAATCTCAACACTTCCAAGAGAAGTGGTGCTGGCTCCTACCCTGGGGGTGTTTAAGAGGAGGCTAGATGAACACTTTGCTGGGGTTGTTTGACCCCAGTACTCTTTCCTGCCGTGGCAGGGGGTCGGACTAAATGATCTGCTCAGGTCCCTTCTGACCCTAGAAACTATGAAACTATGAAGTCATCTCCTCTGTCTGCGTACATGCTCAGGTCTCCAGGAACAAACCTCAGTGGGGAAGCCCCAGCACTCGAACTTTTGGAATCCCTTCAGAAAAGAAGCTGGTGGTGCCCTAAGCCCCCTGAGGAGGGAAAGGATTTACCTGTTTCCCTGGCTGCACCAAGGGGATCTCATTGTGCAGTCCACCTGCCAGTGCAGATTGCTTTTCCCTCTCCTTTGCCTTCTCTTTCCCTTTGAGATGGTTCTTGATCAGTCAGTTGTTCTCACAATTTCTGCCTGATAGAAAAATAGATGCAGACTCCAACTGAAGTGCTCAAAGAGGCAAGCTGGGTGATGGCACAACAAGGGAGTGCAGTCAGGAAGATGTCTGACCAGGAGTGCAAAACTGCATGCGTGTCCCACACTGGCTCTTCACATTTAGGTTGGGAGATGGAGGTGAGGTGGAGAGTGACATTTTACACACCCCGCCAAGGAATGGGGCAGCCAGTGAGGAATAGTGACCTCTCCACCCTGCAGTCTCCTCTCCCCACTCAATCACGTCCATTGCTCCTTCCATGTGGTGTTTGAAACAGGTAGCGAGCCTGACTGAGGAAGAATATTTGGAAAGTGCTTGCATGGGGCCTGGACAGACAGATCAGGGCAAACAGATTTTTAATTTTACAAAAAAGAGGAGGATGAGAGACAGGGAAGATCATTCCTAGAAAATCGAAGTGCTAGTACTGAAAGACACAGCACTACTGTCTACAAAAAACCAGAATGATGTGGAAACTTTAAAACAGCAATGGTAGGTGGTCAGGGAACTGCAAGGCAGGAGCAAAGGATGCTGGCAGAGCTGTGTGGGGAGCACAGGACAGGGACAGCAGGAGGGCTGTTATGTCTGGACTGAGGAAAATGAGGGTAAGAAACAGAAGCAGAAATTTTATCCACGCATTTTTATTTTAAAAACATGTAACATAATTATGTATTAATAATAAGCATATAAAACCCATTGAAAATATTCACAATGCAGACACTAAGAAAAAGAAAGTCTCAGATTAAGAGAGACATACATTTCGGTCCAAGGCAACACATAGATACCCTTACACTTGGGATGGAATGCTCTGGTGTTCAACTTCAGGGAAATTTCCTTTCTTCAGATACAGACTTACATCTCTATGGACTGTTCTTCCACAAATGGTTGGAGTTTGGAGGGAAGAGCATAATTAAGTCAAAATATGAAAGAGGGGAGATATAACTGCGTGCAATAACCCCAGGACATAATTACTAAAGTAGAAGAGGAAGTCTAAAGGGAAGTCCAAAGGGAAGTCTAAAGGGAAGGGAGTAACATTAATTAATTGAGCAAAGAGAAGTTTTTCAGACTAAAAGACAGGAAATATTTCTCAGCAGAGAAAAATTTACTGGATTTTGCAATTTTGTCATGTGGGCAATGGCGAAGGCTCTGTTGCTTGAGTCATACAAGACTCATACTAGAAAAAGAAAACCTGGAGGATGCATGGTAGGGGACTGTTTTGACCGTCCCTTTGAGCGTTCTGGGGAAAACTGAGGTGTGCTCTCCACCATGACTTTTTCCCTGAGCCAGACATGTTTTGCCAGGTATATTAACTCTGAGGACTCCCCTTGTGCCAGTTATATGAAACTGAGCTACGTGGTTCAAGTTTTGGTACAGGGTTGGAGCCAAGCCACTGATTTCAGGTCAAAAGCTTGTTTCCATCCAACAACTGCAAAGGTATTGGTATCTGGAGTTTGGATTTGCATCTTTCCATATGCTGATGTTGACGGAGTATTGACAGAGTACAGATAGACCTGACCGTATTGGATCTCCTCCCCATTCCCGACTGAGCACTCCCATTTGTGAAACCAAGATTTCTGACCTCCATTTCAAACACATTGTATGCTCTATGTCTTGCCCTACTAAACTAAAGTATTACTTTTCAGCAGAGGTAAAGCTTATAGTATCTTTTAAATCCTCTGGCAACTAGGAGGCAAGGGAAGAGACCATAATTAACTAATAAATAGCAAGTGTCTGGCATTCCTCATCTAATAAAAGGCAGTAGTACACAAACACACACACACCGAGCCAGTACATTACAGTATTCCATGGATCCTCTAGAAGGGTTGGCCCGGAAAAATGTACCCTATATCTAATGAACTAAGGACAACTACAATTTTCATTCTACCTATCAAGTTTCAGTAGCTTTGGTTTCTTTTCCTACATTTGCATCCTAATGGACACCTACCAACACATCTCAAAGGACTACTCCTGGCATTCAGAAGTCTTAACCTTTCTCTACATTTTGTAAGAAAAATTTATAAGAAAATACAGCTTGGGAAAATACGTTTTTATCCTTACATCTCTTTAAATTACCATCTATCTCTTTCAGACATTCTGTACAGTCAGAAAAGAAAAATAGAGAAGGTGATAAGAACCATCTTCTGCCTTAAAATCACCACCATCCTCACTCTTCCTCCACAACAGCTACCAGTGACTGAAAATAGCATCAAGTAACAATGCCCTTTTGCTGCAATGCCACAATTTTCAAGTAATACTTATGACAATAATTAAATACAGCCACCAAAAAAGTTCCAGAGGACATAAGAACTTTGGTGGATACAGAAAACACACACCAACACAGCTACATGCTCAATCTCACGAGTACTCAAGTCTTCGTATTTCTGTTTGGAGGACAGAAATTACTTTTAAAGGTAACATGTATAATCAGCTTCCTTTCATGCATCCTGTTTGGTACCATATTCCCTCATTACAGTTTTATTGCACTTAAAGTCGATAGCATCATTTTGCAGAGTTATCTTATTTATCTCCAGCATCTTCCACTTTATCATCTTTATGTTAAAAAAATAAATATTTACAAACAAAGTGACACACCAATAAATAAAATTCAGGTCATATTATATCTCAGACAATTTGTACAAAAAAAAAAGAAAAAAATACTCTCGTAACTTGGTCCCCTTTTCCTGAGGCTGAGAGTCATGTTCACTGGACAAACAATACAATGTGATGGCTTTTTGCATTTTGGTAAGTTTGTTACGTTCCAGTGTAACACCATGCACATGTATACACGCAGTGGAATAGAAGTGGGAAGGAACAGGGGACTTGTTTGGTTGTTTTACCTCACTATACAAAAATAATCAGTTCCAAAAATTAAGTGATTGCTATGTGCATAAATAGGTTAATTCCTAGTAGCAATTAAAGGTGAGAGAGGCAAAAATATTGCCCTCTCTTCTCTGGTCTCCTTAGATGCAAGGCAGGTGAAGATGAGGTTATTTTTGCTGTAGCGCCTGGTACCTTCCAGTGTTGAAAGTGGGTGAGATCCTCCCCACATGGGACTTGCTAACCGACTGCAAGGTTTGGCAGAAACAGGGTTGGTGGGAGTGGGAAGAGGAGAATAAAATAGCAGCAGTTAAAAAATTGTCCCAGATATTCTCCTGATGTATCCATCAGCCCATTCCTTTAAGGACTCTCTGCCTACCCCTTTAAGGATGAAAAATGGGTCAAGGAAGGGTGTGAAATATCTTAGAAAACTTCCTTAGCAGGCTGTATGCTGTTCAGTTCCACCATGGGGCTTTTTTCCACAGGTGATGTGGGTCTAACTTCTTCTGGCCGCCCTTCAAAGCCCCTGGAGATGTCTTCAAAAGTCCTGCCCTTGGTCTCTGGGACTTTGAAGAATGTGAAGACAAAGAAGATAACCAGAAAAACAAGGAAGATGAGGAAGACATAGGGACCGCACAGTTTCTGCAAGGAGGACAGAAGAGGAAAGAATTATAATTTGGAAAAAAACCTGTAAAGCTAAAATGAAGGTGCTGTTCTCTGCAGTTCAGAATGATGACAACCTCTCTGAAACACAGATTTATTTACTTTTAACCTTGCTTTTGTCAAGAGAAAGCTCTAGTATTTGCACCTTTCTTAAGGCATCCTTCTGAACCTTTAATGCTATTTTGGCTGACAAAAACTGAAGCTTCTAAAGGGATTGCCTAAACTCATGGCATTGTCTCAGCCAAAAGGCAAGTGAAAGCAAAGGCTTTGGGAAGCTGCAGTACTCTGCTGACATGGACTAGTTAGTGACCAGATCATCACCGATGATTTCCAGAGAGTGACCTTACCTCAGCATAAGGGAAGAGCATCCCCACCAGGAAATTGGAGGTCCAGTTGGAGCAACCAGCCACTGCCATGGCTGCTGGACGTGGGCCCTGACTGAAGAGTTCAGCCACAATAAACCAGGGGATGGGGCCAGGGCCAATTTCAAAAAGAGCCACAAAGCCAAAGATAGCCACAATGCTGATGTACCCAATCCAGGTCACGATGTCCTGCAAGAGAAGGAAACAGAAGCAGCTGTTACTCAACAGGCAAACAGCAGAATCAAAAGCTCCTAATGTCCCCATATTCTCCATGGTGCAGTACAGTCTCTGAACTATATGATCCCCTGACTGACCTCTGCTGGAGATTCTCCTCCCTTTGCCTTGAAGATCCTTTGCCTCCCTGCTCACCCTGAATTCCAGGTGCCTCCCATGAAGACATCCCTTCCTTTGCCTTTGCCCCACCCCCACCCCACCATTTCCCCTGAGACATCTACAATCCTTTCAACATCTCTATTCTGTCACTATCCCAAACAACAGCAAAATTTGGATGCCAATGACTCACCTTCAGTGCCAAAGCAATGGTCATGATGGCTGCGCAAACAGCCATGCCACCCAAGCCGACTAGATGGAGGGTCCTGCGCCCTGCACGCTCAACCAGGAACAGCTGAAAGATGTGGCAACAGAAGAGAAAAAAAACACTGAATATCAAGGCAGCACCTGAAGGTGTTCTCTGTATCATGATGCAGTTAGTCTGTCACCCTATCCTGTCCCAAGGGCCCCTGTCTGCCTTCTGCCCCCAACCCTCTAGTACCTCTGTGATCATCCGCACCCTGAATTAAATGTGTGGGGTCACAGGACAACATTTCTCCAAGCTCTTGCTCTTCATTCTTTTACTTTTCCTTCCTTTCTCCTTCCTCTGTCTCTTGCCTCCTACCCACTTGCATTCCTTCACCTTTATTTCCCTTTTCTCCCTCTTGCACTCTATGCTCTTTCCAGCCTTCCTTTCCTTTCTTCTCTCCCAATCACCTCTGTGTGTTTTTTTTCCTTTGCTAATCATGGTGTAGCACACCCTTAGGCACACTCTGAATGAAGAGATAAAACTGGCCCCGTGTCACTTGATGCCAACCTTTTCTCCCAAAGCCACCCATCATGTAAATCCTTCACCACGATCCCCAGTGCTGCTTACCGAAACAACAGTGAAGACAGTGTTCACAATCCCGGCACCAATGGTGGCATAAACTGGCTGAGTGATACCAGCTTTTTCAAAAATCCCAGTGGAATAATAAAACACCTGGAAGCAAAAGAAGCAGTTGGATATGGTTAGCATTCTTGTATCTAAATTGTGATATCCCTTATTGTCGTGCTTGATGCTTGGTACGTTCAACAAAGAGCTATTATGACATGTTTGACTAGATAAAATGATATTTTCCAGTCCATACTTGTGCGAGGGATCACACACTGTGATATGGGATATAACATTTTGCCCTGAAAACTGCCATAGGGAGGTGCCTCACCCTTTGTCTCCTGTTTTTCATTGAGTGCCCCCTCAAATGAGATTGTCACCCTTTGTTCCTCGGTACCCATCTCTTCTGAGGTTCTGGGCAGCCCACTTTCACAGATCACCTGGAGCACAGTCAGTGTCTGACCAGTTTTTGAGGCCACAGAACATTTGATTGATCTCACATACTCCTAAGTTTCTGCTTCCATGGCAGCTGAGCTATAGGATATGCCATCCATGCCTGAGGAAGTAGTGGAGCAGCTGAATGTTCCAGGGAGCAATTTTTGGCAGGCAGTATCACAAAAAAGTGGCCTCAGTTCAAGATGGGGAGTGAAAAACTCAGGGGGCCAGTATGTTAGCAACTGTCAATGAGAGCCACTCAAGTGCAGTAAAAGAGAACTGAGCCCAGGAAATGAAAAATGAAGCTCACTTACAGCATTGATGCCTGAGAGCTGCTGGGAGAGTTGAAGCACAATGGCAACAATGATGGCCTGGCGGTAGCTCGGAGACCGGAAGAGCTCTGGCACCGTCACCTTCTTTTCCTGAGACATCTTGGCACTCTCATCCTTCATCTCTTGGATGTCTTGGCTGACGTCCAATGTGCCACGGAGCTTCTGGAGAACTTGGGGGAGAAAACCAAAATATTAAAACTGGGGCCTCATTGGCTCACCTGGCTGCAGTAAAGAGGCCTTAAGTTCTGCACCCAACCCTGGTCTCCCAGTTGCCTTGCAGAGGGAGCACTGGGAAGACAGACCTTGTGATGGGCAAGTGCTCTAGGATGCTGAGAAGAAGGCTCAGTTCCTTGATTCGGCCACCTATCTAGCTTAGGGTCAGATGCCCTAGGGGCACTGTAGAAATATAGCTAATGCCCTGGCCAGATGTATAGTTATCTAGGCCTCTTGTGCTGCAGCCTTGTGATCTATTCCCACTTGTATTCAACCCCTTACTTTGGGGCTATTTAGGATCACCAGTACTAAATTCAGTGCTCCTTAAATCTTAATGCTCTTTGAGACTATGAAAGAGATTCAGATCAGGTCTTTCATGCTTTCTGGACCTGGGGCAGGTTGGGGATATAGGGAAGGGCAGATCTAGTGATCTCAGAGGATCAGGACACTCAGTGCTAATGTCTATCCTAGTCTCTCATCCTGCCTGGGTTGTGTGGCCTGGGAGCATGGGTGAGGCAGGCCCCAAGCTGTTCTGTGATCCCATGCAGAGGCTGGTCCTTACCTGCTTCTGCTTTGTCGTCTTCCATTTTGTTGATCAGCAGGAAACGGGGACTCTCTGGGCAGAATAGCAGAGCCACACACTGCAAGATGGCTGGGATGATGGTGAACCCCAAAAGCAGTGGCCAGAGTGTTTTGGTCCCCATGATCTGGTTCAAGCCAAAGATCTGGTGTAGCAAACAGGAAGAACAAGAATAGCTATTAGGATGATTTCCTTAGGTCAAAAATTCCCTTTTTTCCCCTTCATCCTCTGTTTTTCATGGAGTGATCCCTGAAACAAAGTGGTCACCCTCATTCCTAACCACCTGTGTCCCTGGAGGCCCTGAATCGCCTACTTCCATAGCTTAGCTATATCTCATAGTCAGATCCTGACCAGTTCCTGGGACCTCTGAAATTGGTGGATCTCCCTGGACCCCAAGTGCCTTGGCTCCTGTCTGAAGCTACCATGGTATGCAACCCACCCTTTTCTCCTGCTGAAAAAAGGGCCATGACTCCTTAACTCCTCTGATGACAGCAAGCGAACAGCATATAAGCCCCTCCTTGCTCTGCACCCTTCCCACTAGCCTGTGTAAAAAGCAGTGTCAACCTTACCTGTGCCACCAGGATGCCCACCACAATACCCAGCTGGTTCAGAGTGCCGAAAGCACCACGGAAGGCAGTGGGTGAGACTTCACTGATGTACATGGGCACAAAGCCAGTGCAGAGCCCACAGAAGATGCCAATGATGAAGCGGCCTATGATTAGCATCTCTACTGCACCTGCCAGCTTGGAGAAGCCCATGAGGATTCCTCCCACCAGGGCCAGGATGTTCACCCCTAGCATGGAGTTCCTCCTGCCGAGGTAAAGGATATGGAGTTAGTGCTGGGTAGTTCTGGGAAGGAGCTGTAGACCCAGAAACCCATCCCAGGATATCCTCCCCCACTCAGCCTTCCTCTCAACCTTGTCCTTCTGCCAATTTCTGCCTCTTGTGTTTCACTCTCACCCATGGAGGAACTGGTCCCATCTCTCCCTCCCTCCCAATCTACTGGTCCAGAATCTGGGAGAGAAGCAATCTCCTCTCCTTGTCTCAGTATCCTAAAGCAAAAGGGCAAACCTCCCAGCAACTCAAACCCCTTCCTTCCCGACGCACCTGCCGAATCGGTTGACGAAAAGGCCAACGGAGAAGGAGCCGATCATTCCTCCTACAGAGAAGATGGCCACAGAAAGGGACCACAGTGATGTGAGGAGCTCATCAGAGGTTGGGATCCCTCTCCGAACTGACAATGTCTGGTTGAAGAACTCCTGAATAATCTATAATAGAAGATGGTGAGCTACATTAATAATATGCCTCTGTTGGGTCAGGGGTTCTTTTATCTCAGAGCCAGGAAATGAGGATAGCCTGGAGACACAGAGGCACAGAAGCTTGAGTGGATCAATGCAGCTAAAAAGGAATTAGCAGTTCAGAGGAAGAGAAATTCAGAGAACAGCAGTAAGAAGAGAGACTGACTCTCCGGCAGAAACAGGCTTGGGCAGGATGTGACTGGATTGGCGAGACTAATTCCTCCACCCATGCCCAGAGGGTTTATAAAAACAGTATGTTATAGTGGAGGGGAGGGGATTAGTTGGCCAGAATGAGAAAAAACGGGAATAACAGCAAAGCAGAGAAGTGGGGGAGGGATCCTGGCAGCAGGGTTATACGAGACAGTGGAATCATTTTCCCAGGTGACCTGGTGGAAATCCCACTGAATAAGGCTCTGAAAAGCAGCAGTGCTGTTAGGAACAGCCCTGCCCTTGTCTTCAGGGAGGGGGCAGATGACGTCATGAGGCTTTTCTTGCTGCTCGTTTTTTGGATGCTCTCTGTTTAAGGAGAGCTGTGGGGGTGGAAAAGAGGAGGAGTTAACCTCATATAACTCGGCCCCCAGCAGATGGCAGCAGGAGGCCAGCTTGAGAGCGTATGCCTGCCCCCCTGCCCCCACTTTACTCCCTCCCCCTCTCCCCCAATCTGCAGCTATGACATGTACTCCGGGAGGGGAGGGGATGTGGTGTGCAGTGACGCAAATACTAGGAGGAGTTTTACATATCAGTTACGGGAAAGAGAATCACAAGGTTTTTTTTTCATTTCTCATTTCTTGGTTTTTTTGGTATAAAGTCAAAATGATTCTGTGGGACTTTCCCCAGTAAAGTCTCAGAACTAAGCTCCCCTTCTGCTTTTAAGTGAAGATAGCTAACTGGTTAAATAGATACATGCATACATACACTGATATACATACATAAAAGACATTTTTCACTTTTTAGACCTTCATTATTAAAAGATTAGAAACAAAAACTTATGAAGTAGTGCCATAGTGGGGTGAGGGGGGGGGACAACACAGAATTGCAAGTGGCTCATTTGGAGGGGGTGCAGGGATGGAGAAAGGGTGGCTCCTGGGCAGACGGGGGGGGCATGTGTGTCTCTCCCCCCCACAACCTGCCCCCCCCAGATCTGTGCAAAGGGTGAAGGCGGGCTCCAATTGCAGGCTTTGCCCCAGGCACCAAACTTTGTTGCTATGGCACTGGTATGAAGTGTATAAGGGGCTGAGCATTAAAGCTTTACAGATGGAAGGAAGAGCTCTCAGATGAAATCTGAGAATTTCCTTCCCAGCCCTCTCTCAACTCTTTCTGTGGGACAAGTTGTCTCCCTCACCCCCTCCACCATCCTGGGCTGCTCTCTTGAGTCAGAGCAGCCAGTCATCCTTCCTTTTCCCCATGTGCCTCAAGCCCTGACTATGAGGAGGCTGCTGTGGGTTAAAAGGACAGCAGACGGGCAGGACCGACACATCACTTGATAGGCGTGCTTTCCCAAGAAAATGGGAAAGCCAGAATGTAGGACCAGCTAGCATCAGCCCACTTGGTGGCAATGCTTTCCCAAAGAAAACTCTTCAAATGGGTTGGACTCATGCACTCTCTTCACCTAGAAGGGACAAGGATCCTGTCCTTCCAATTCTGCTAAAAGAAAGTGGTGAACTTTCAAAATTCCCTATCAGAACAGAACTGTGACCCTTTCTACACTCGCACTGCCTCCACACCCAGTGCAGAAAGACTAGCACTCCCTCCCCGCGAGATGCCCAATTCACCTCTCCCACACTACCTTCAACACTGTGGTCAGAAAGGGCAAAATGGTCGCCTCCCCACAGAAATGCAAAGATATCTCTTCTTTCTCTCCCTTTCCATCTTCCCAGTAAGGGAATGGTCCCTCTGAACCCCTCTCTTCTTCTGTACTTCAGATAGGAAACGCTAGCTATCCAAACACTGGACCCTGATGGACCCTCGTGCACCTCTGTCACTACATCACTGCCCTTTTCCACACTCCCCTTCACTTTTGCACCCTCAGGGGTTAGGATAACTCTCCCCCCTGCCTGAACACGGCAGTTTTCCAAGACAAGAGCGGTTCCTGTGGAGGCAAGTAAGTCTGCTCAGAAGCCTCAAAAGCCCAGCTGGCTCATGCTCTCTCACCTTCTCAGGAGCATTGATGACTCCAGTGTTGTAGCCAAACTGGAGCGATCCAATTGCGGCAATGGAAACAGCATAGATAAGGGATCCTGTTAGCTGAAGAAAGAGGGAGAAGAGAAATCTTTAATTTAACCCATTCAGTCCTGTTTTCCATCCAAACTGTACAAACAGCAGTCCTAGCTTGGAGCTCCTCCTAAACCAGGCCAACAGCCTGCAGAGGTGTGCAGGAAGGTATGGTTCTATCTGCTCCAGATATCCACACTACAATTAATCATTGTGACTACCCTGCACCATGTAGATGTATCCAAGCTACTTTTAACCTAGCTAGCTGGCCACTGATAACATCAGTCACAGCATAATAGGGTTCAGGATAGAGCTGTATAAGCCCGTCCAGGACCCAGGGTACCTACTGGGATGGGATGCCCTTGATTAAGTCCCTCTTGCAGTGTCTTCACTACTATTGTTACCAAAACAAGGTAAATTTGTTTAAGGTAAGTTTGTTCAGGCATGCTTCAGTGTAGGCGTATGCTATATCCCTTATTCCTCTGTAGAGGTATGTGAATAGTTAATTTTGGTTTGCTAAGCTGGATAGAGAAACCGACGCAAAATCATTTCATTATCAGGTTTCCTCTTAAAAAATAATTTAGGTCAATCATAAGATGAAACTATTCTCAAAACAATATACAATTGTTCATTGTCAGAACAAAAGTATTTTCAACTTTTTCAAAAAATATATTCTTTTGTTTTTTTTATTTTTGGGGGGACAGAGCTATTTTTCAAATCTGACACAAATTTACAGATAGACTCAGTTGACTCAGTTGAATTTTTCAGTGAATAAACCACTAGTCCATTACATTTCACCCAGTTCTATTCACTGGAGGCCAAGAGGGGCTGGGAACATGATGGAGGTAATGCTAGCTCTTGAAGCCTTCTGCATACTGACCCATGGCCATGTAACTGGATTCTCTTGCCGAAAACCATGTATCACGCATCCTGGTTACATGGGGTCTGAAGTCAAGCAGAATCAGCCAGGAACCTGTGAAGTAACAGCTATACTCCTCCACAGAAGCCATATGATACGGCCTTTTCCCTGGGTTGGCCTTCCCAGAAGAAAAGAAAATATATCTAAACAAAACCAAGGAAGGCAGCCACACTTGTCTGTCTTGAGGATACACTGTGCCAGCAAGTATCATCCAAATGCACACATAGAAAAAGAAGCAACAAGCACCCAGTGGGCACCTGAACAAGTCACTGAAGAAAGAATTTCAGACCAAAAAAGGGGAATGGGTGATCAGGAACCTATCTGAGATTCAGAGATTATTACTGATGTCCGATACAAGGAAGAAAGGTCCTCTCCTGTGTGTGCTTCCCCTGACCTCCATCATCTATCTGTGTCTCTTTGAGAAGCTGTGCTAGTGAGTGGCTGTTATAGTTGGCTTATCTGCTTTAATGAGAAGTAGATTTTGCCTCTTGGCATGTGACTAAGGTATAATCTTTCATAAAGCTTCCCATGCCAGGTGACTGGAGCCTTGGATATCTGTGTCAGTGCATCTCAGTTGCAGCTGAATGAGAGTGGAATCCAGTCCAAAGGGATTGGTGCTCTGTACTGCCATAAAGACCTGCATCCTTCTTCCCAATGCGGGGCCCAGCCGCCCTGCACCAGGGCGCTGATGGTGGCAGACTTCTGTATTGCAGGCCAGGGGCCAATCTGCCAATTTAAGAGTCTCACAATACTTGGTATTTGTTCTTCAAGCCTCCTCTACAGGAGTCAAATGAATCTCCAATTTCAATAAAATAATAAACCGAGTTTCCAAGCCCTCAAGCTACAAAGAAAAGCTTGAAAACCTGACCCATGGTAATGCTAAAGGCTCAAAGTCAAGAAGCAAATCAGAAATGCAAAAAAAAAAAAAAAAATGGTTTTCCTCAAGCCAATCTTGTGATTTGTGTGTGGGGGGGGGGGCGTGGCACTGATGTGGGATTTTTGAGCACTTAGGGTTGGCTCTACTAAGAAGATCTACCCTCAACACCCCCTCCTGGCTCACACTCAGTAGGGGTTGGGACTCCTCCAAAGGTATTGACAAGGGGAGCTGCTGGGCTCTGCTTTCACCACAGAGGACTGGTGATGCACTGTGATGACTTGGACTACTGCAGAGGCCTGTTGTGATACCTCCTTCCAGTCCATACCCAGCCTCAGTCATCCTTGAGATTGCAAATGCTGCAAATTCAGAGCTGTCCCCCCTGCACTGTCATAGAAAGACTAAGAAAGCCAAGTCCAGGGCTGGTCAGAAGCTTGTATGCTGCACCAGACTCCAAATGGCACTGGTTTGGACATGGCTGCCTCACAAGTATTAACCGCTTTAGCCTGTAACCACCCCAATGATGTAGGAACTATCACTACCTCCATTTTACAGATACGGAACTGAGAACAGACAGACCAAGATACCACATCTTTAAAGGTATATGGGGCTGGAAACAAAGTCGAAATCTCCCATTTTTCATTCCATAACCACACTAAGGGCTTTGTCATGTCGTGGTTCCCTCCCTGTCTAGTTCAGGTCTCCTGTTCCCCAAGGCACAGGAGGGCATACTTTATCCACATGAATGGGAGCCACAGTGGGCACAGGTCCCTGGTGTTCTCCACCCTCTTCCATGCCATCTGCCTTTTCTAATCTATACACATCCCATCTCTCATTTCATTACACAATACAGTGCCACCCATGCCCTGAAGTAAGCAGGGCTCCCTACTCCCGGTGGAGCCTCCCCAGAAGGCACCCACATAGCTCAGAAAGACCAGGGTGGGATCCACATACCCTAAGGGTGTGTCTGGGGTTAGGGTGGAGAATTCAAAGCACAACCCCCACCCCTCTGCAGCATCACCAAGGTCCACCTGCATGTGTGTTATCAGGGGAGCCATTTCCTATCAGCTCCTTTCCCATCTTACAGCCCACAATTCCAGAAGAGTGCCACTTGTTGCTGGGCAGCTCCTTTACTCTCCTCTAAATGACCTTGGCCGGGATGCTGGCTGCCAGCTCCCTCCCTCCCCTTTTCCTCTGCTACCTTAGGGAGCAGTAGCCAAAGCCCCGGCTGTGCCTGCTGATGGCTACTGGGTTATTTATGCCACAAAATAACCCCCAGGTATCCTTGAATGAGCATCAGGATCCAACAGCTCTGTTGGCTGTCGCATTTCCTCCCTCCCTGTCTCTTTCCGTGCCTCTCCCTTGCTCCCTCTTTATCTTTAATGCTCCGGAGCACGCACTGTGAATCATTTCACTCCATCATCAGCAGACACAACATGTGTAGTTGCAGGTCCACAGAGATGCTGACAAAGGCTCACGAGCTCTCTGGCAGCAAAAAAGGGGGAGATCCTGCCTACCCTGATCTGTTCAGACTGGAGGATGACTTGGTTTTTGCAGGTGAGGGGACCCCAGTGAGAGCCACTGTCCTTTCACTATCACGAGCACACCGTCATCTCAGCCCACCCCGGCCCAAACAGCAATTGCTCAGCCAGCAAAGCACATCTCGTGCCAAGTAACAAGATGCCAAGGCAAGGACAATCTGGAAAGCCAGGCCCCCACCAGGTGCAAACAAATGCCATGACTTGCAACAACCGTACAGAAACCCCTCCCTACACACCCTCCCCCGACCCCAATCCAGGGTACCACTTTTTCAGAGTCATCCCGGCATCATAAACCATTCGGATGGGAAGGGGAGGTCACATCTAGCCCCACCGTTTGCTCATAGCAGGACCATCCCCATCTAGATCATCCCAGCCAAGGCTTTGTCTACCTAGAAATAAAAAACCCTCCAAGGATGGAGATCCCACCGCCTTCCTCCACCTTGTGTGGCTGGGGCTGATTTCGGTGCAAGAGCTTCCCCTGGACCACAGCAAAGCCTCTGCATCCCCGGGCCACTCAGCACCTCGCCCCCAGCCCCGGCGCCGGACTATCCCCGCCGGCGGGGCTGGGCTGGGCGTGCAAAACCCCGCGACTCTCTGAAGGCGATCGCGGCTGCCCCAGGTGGGGCAAGAAGACGGTGGGGGAGCCCCCCGCGCTGCCCTTACCTTCGGGCGGTCCATGGGCCTGAAGCGATCCGAGCCTGCTCCCTGCTCCTCCTCCGCGATGCGATGCGCTGCGCTGCGCTGGCTGGGCCGGTCCTTGCTGCAGACCCTCCCTAGGGTCGATGCCACACGCTGTAGAGGCTTATGACTCAAAGCCGCTATTTAAAGCCTTGGTGAAGGGGCGGGGCAGGGACGAGCCCCCGCCTGTCTCGCCAGATGCCGAGAAAAAATTAAAAAAAGCAGCGGTCTTGTGACCTCCCATGTCCGGATTGCACGTCTGCACGGATGGAAACTACGGCAAGCGCGGCGCCGCCTCCGCCGGGCCAGCCCTGGCGCTGCGCTTCCCAGCAGAGGGCCGGGGAGAGGGGGTCACCGGTGGGGAAGAGCTGTTGTTGCCCTGGAAACACCTATCATCCATCTGTCTGTCTGTCTAATATGTATTATCTGTCTGTCTGTATCTATCTATCTAGATCTAGAGATAACTATATCTGTCTATCTGTATAGACCTGTGTTGTGCTGATGGAGTTAAATTATATATTATCATAGAAAATTTGGGTTGGTCATTGAGCCCGCCCCTCTGCTCAAAGCAGGGCCATCCCCAACTACATCACTCCAGCTAGGGCTTTGTCAAGCTGGCCCATAAAAACCTCCAAGGATGGAGAGTCCACCATCTCTTTAGACAAGCTTGTTCCAGTGCTTCGCCACCCTCCTAGTGAGAAGTTGTGTCCTAGTATCCAACCTTGCTGCCACTTGGGATGGTGTGCTGTTGCTGCCCTGTAATGGTGGCAACACAGTAATCCAACACTCCCCACAATAGAAGGACGAGCTGGCTGGGTCTGGGAGGGTCTTTATGGAATGGTGGTGCACTGTGTTCAGAGGTGAGGGAGATGCTCAGGGATCTGTAAAAGAAACAGAAACCTCAAGAGATGCATCTGGACAGCACACCCCCTATTTCAAGCTAGAGACTCTTCATGCTGAGTGATTCTGCTGTGTAAAATTGGTCTTTACAACAGGAATCAGTTCCTGACCACAGACCATTATGTGCTCTTTCCAGTTACAGAGGAACTCACCCTCCACCCTCCTTACAGCCCCTTCATCAGCCAAACCATAGCAAAACGGCTGACTCAGTCAGAGAGCCAGGGTTTTAATCCTAGGCAGAAACCGTGAGGAGTAAATTCCCTGTGGAGTACAGAACCGGCCAAAGGGTTTGATTCTAGAAAGCGGCGACAGTTCACTACTGGAGGGGATTGCAAGAGAGATCACATCTCATTGACAGAAAGACCATTTTATGGTTTCTTATCAACTTCTCTTATCTGATTTGGAAAGAACCTATTTTTAATCCCATTTCTGCGACTCTCTTAGAACAGTCAGTAGGGTTACCATACATCTGGGTCTCCCCGGACATGTCCCCTTTTTGGGTCCTCCCATCTCTGTCTGGGCAGTTTTTTTAATTCTGAACCAATGTCTGGGATTTTGCTCCGCACTGCTGGTGGGAGCAGGGGAGGACATGTGCCCTGGCAGTCGGATGCAGATAAGTCTATAAGGAACAGGGTTGGAGGACCAGGACTTGGGGACTGTTGCAGGGGGGGTGGGGGGGGGTGGAAGGGGCAGGGGTGTGTGAGGCTGGGCAGGTGCCTGGCAGCACTGGGGGGTGGTGAGGAGCACTGGCAGGGCTGGGGGGGCAGGCTCCAGGTTGGGACTGAGAGTCACCAGCATAGCCAAGGGGGTGGGGAGCAAGGAACTGTGGGTCAGGAATGAGGGGCACTGGCAGAACCAGGGGGCTATGGGGTGGGAAAGAGGTGCCCCCAACAGGTGTCCCCTTTTTTAAAACTGGAAATATGGTAACCCTAATGGTCACACAGGGACAAAAAGGAGCCAAAAGTGCTGTGGGTTTACAGTTGGGCACAGGATGGAAGGTTTGTTTTGGAGTCTGAACCTCTCTATAGTTCAGGGGTGTTCAGATACCGGGTGTAAATAGTAGTTTTAGTCAGAAAATTGGCTCTGTGAAAAAGATTAGGAGAAATTACACTTTTTCTTCACGCAGTGATTTCCCGCTCACACAAACTACTTTTGCCAGTGTTAAGGATTTTTTCCTCCCTTCTTAACTTGCCAAAAATAGTCCAGCAGTCTCTTACGTCAGTGCTGGAAATCATGAGGGAGGAGTCAAATCACTGTATTTTGGAGATGCTGTACACAGTTCAGGATATTGGATGTTTTAACTAATCTCCACAATGGGCTAAGAATATTCCTAATTCTTCACATTCCTGAGTCCTGCCTTGCCTTGAGCCTGCCCTTCATTCCCATCCCCACCCCCAACTTCCTGTAAGTGCTCTGAAATCCAAAATCTGAGCTCAGGTTTAGATACAAATTTGTAGCTCCAAACCCAGGTGTAACTGTAATAACATTTTTGTCATAGGAATCTCACTACCAGATCCACTTGTGACATGGTTTATTCAGCCGCACTCTTTAAGGGGTTGCTTAAATGAGATTAAAGGATTTCATGGGGTCTGCAGGGTAAAGAGGAATGATAATTAGATGTAAGGTTAAGAGTTGAAGCTGGAAGCTAAGCTTACCCAAAGATATGGGGAAAACAGATCTACCACACTGATTTGAGTGCCAGTTCCAATCAACAATCCTAATTCAGTCGTCTCATGGTTTAAAAGAGTTGGCAGTTTAAGTATGGGTGCAAATCCATACCTTGCAAAATTACACTTTTTGTTAGGCCAGTTACTTAAACCTAGGGCTGTCCAAATCCCAGGTAAGTGCCTGGCCACAAGACTACTGAGTTAGGAAGAGCTTTATTCTTTTACCAGAAGTTCTACCTTGAGCCTAAGAAATGCTCTCCACCCAAGTTGGTACATGCCTGCAAAAAACTGGTGCTTCAGATGAGTCAACATCTTCTGCTGGAAAGCTATTTTGCCAGAGAATTCCCAAATAGCCCCAGGCAAAAGTGTATTTGCAGCTGTACCAACAGAAAGTGTTTTTGACATGGGAATTAGTATAAGCTTCATGAAAAAATTGCACTGTTAAGAGAGGGCAGGAAAGAGGAAAGAAGAAGAAAGAAAAAAAAGAAAGTACATAAAGAATGGGAGAGAAGAGAGGGGTGTCTTTGTACTATTATAGTGATGGAAAACCATGATATGAAACATGGGCATCTATATACATGCTCCAGGGTGGGGGACCAGGGGGGTGTTTTAATTTTGGGAGCCACTCTAATTAAAATACCTGCAGCGTCTCACGTATTCAGTGTCCCATGCTTCAAAATGGCGGTGAGGATGCTTTAATTAAAGCTCATTCAGCGAGCTTTAGTTAACGTGCCCCCGCCGCCATTTTGAAATGTGGGGATGCTGAATACACATGATGGTGACGCTGGTGAAGCATCCTAATTAGAATGCGCCATCAGACTTAATTAATCGAGTCTGCTCCAACACGCATTGGAGCAGGCATCCCGCATGTGTACAGGCACCCAAGAAGAAGTGTGACAGAGCAGAGAAGAAAGGGAGACAGGGGAAGGAGAGGAAGAGAGAACATTAGAGAGAAAAAAGGAAGAAAAAACAAAGGAGAGAAAAGACAGAAAGGGCCAAATTTGAGTCCATCTATTTTGCACCCAAATGTGATCTTATCCCACCTGGCTCAAGTCCCTAAAACAATTAACATGCTACTTTTGTAACACACTGTCATCTTAGCCTTAAGACTAAGTCTTCAAAAGCAGGGATCAGGAGGAAGACCCACCCACCCTTTTCATTAACATTTTTCCAGGGACTCCTGCAGAGTGTAACAGAATTGCACTTAAGTACCTAAGTTGACTTATGCACCTAATAGGCTGCACAGATTCTGAACCCAAGTGCCTTCTGACTTTTGAAACACTTTTACTAGATCTAGTATATTAAACCTCATTGAAAGAACAATACACATGCAAAGCATTAAGAATTTAAAACACAACTGGAGGCTGCTCCCAGAGGTACAAAATATATCTCTGATAAAGTATGGAAGAAGAAAAGAACACGTATGGGACAGGCAAAGGATGAATAAAGTCAAAATTAAGGAGAGATGGACTCTGTCGGTGGAGAGAAGGGGAGGAATGATAACAGAGGAAAGAAAGATAAATGCATAGAGAAAGAGCATGGAAGAGAAAAAAGTTTGGGAGAGAAAAGATGCTGGTAAAGGAAATGGAAGGAGAGATAAGAGAGGAAATAGGGAGCAGTGCCATAGCAATGAAGTTTGGCACACGGGGCAAAGTCCGCAGTGGCAGCCCACCCTCGCCCAGATCTGGGGGGCACCCCCCCCATGCTTGCCTGGGTGTGCATGCAGCAGTGGGAGCTGCCCTTCCCCCATCCCTGCACCCCCGCAAAGAGCCACTCATGGCTTGTGCCTGTTGGTCCCCCTTCGTTTAGGCACCTGGTGCCCCTCTTGTACCCCTTGCTACAGCACTGATAGGGAGTCTCTTAGGAGAGTGGGATCCTGGCCTGGTCGCTGATAAGGAACAGGGCCTGCATGCTTGTGAATTGCAATCTGCAGTTTGTGCAGCTGCACACTTAGAAAAACTGTCCCTCCTCCCCCCTTTGCCAAGGGAATTAGCAGATTTTTGAAACCCCAGGTGCTTTTAACGCTGAATATACCGCACTGTGATGCGGAAGGAACACCTCCTGACATGCAAAGAGAGGGGAAGCTCTGTGAAGTCTTGCAAGGGCTGAGGATGCCACCAGGCAAAGCATCGGATGCTTTCTGAATGCTGCTCTGTGCTTACGAGGGATACGTGACACTACCCAGGTCAGCTGAGTTCCTCTCCCTGCTCAACCTCCACTAGTAGCACTTCAGACCTTGATTTACTCAGCTGGTTTACTTGGAAAAAGGCTTCCTCTCGTCTTCTAGGACAGTGGTTTCCAAAGTGGGGTGCGCAAGATGATCCATTGGGGTGCAGGAAGAAAATATTAGAACTTCTATTTCTATTTCTATAAATATACATATATTGGGGGTGCATGCTCAAAAATTTTTTACTGATAGGGGTGTGCAATCAAAAAAGTTTGGAGACCACTGTTTTAGGACATGAGCCTATTTTTTCCATGTTGCTGTTGCTTGGCAACCAGACTTTGAAGCAGACAGAAAAAAGGAAAGCCTGAAAGCAGAAATCCTGCATGCTCATCACTCCCGTTATGTGTGTACATGTGTCCCTGTCTTCCTCCCTCTCTCCTTTTTCAGTTGCAGCACAAACTGCCATGTCTTTTAACACCAATGCCAAAAGGGTTAGGCATGATCCCTGGGGATTTTATCTTTAGGAGTGTTTTATCTTTAGGAGTGACCCTCCTGCTCTCATTTGATATTTTTGCTCAGGTCCTGCTCCCTTCTCTCTCCACCTCCTTTTGTCTCATTTTCTATTTCTTCTTGTTGCTTTCCCCCCACCTCCTTTCCTTCAAAATGGTAAGTGTAGGCCCTAGCAGTTGTGGTCAGCCCACTGTCTACATTCGGCTTGGCTTCTGGGTACCAAAATGCGCATCTGCTGCAACAAGAGGCCAGTGAAAAGGAACATCTCAGATAAAGTGACTGAGAAAGAGTTGTGTGCCAGCAGGAAAGCATCAGGAGTACCAGGAGAAGGCATCATCGATATGCACATCGTGGGATATGACAGATGCAGATGACAGGTGAGTCATGGGAGGCATTTTATGTGAAAACTGGTCTTCAGGACTGGGATGGGAAGTGCAGCCCTGGATTGAGGGGCACCAGCAGAGTTGTGTGGGGAGCCCAGGACTGGGACAGCAGCAAGGCTGCAGGGCAGGGCTGAGGGGCACTGGGAGAGCAGGCTGTGGCAGAGGTTTTGAGCTTCTTTCTGGCTCGGGCTTTATGCACAATGAGCCACAAATTGAAACTGAGGATCATTGGAAGAAAACAACCTGGCAAATTGTCTTTGATTTTAAAAGCACTTGAGTCCAGGAGAGAATGAAGTGCTGGGCAATAACATTAAAAGGGCCTTTTTCCAGCAGGCTTCTAAGCTGCAATGCTGCTATGTCAAAAAATACAAAACAAAATACAAGCAATGCAGGGGAACCATTTTTAGCATGAGTCAGGATTCTACTAGGGAACAAGTGTAAGGGAAACAGGAGTTGAACTTCATATGGACTCTGATTGGCCTGAAGGGGAGTCAGATTCAGGGGAAGGTCTGGGTCCTTCAGAGGACCTTCTTTTACCACTAAATGCTGCTCTTGATTTCATCAGAATTTTCTTGTGAAAGGATGAAATGCAGAAGTGGCTTCCTTTGTGGCAAGAAGTGATGCCTTTCCTCTTGTAAACACTGAAGGCTCAGTGTGTTGTGTGGAGGGCATGAGGCCAAAAAGGCAATGCTGTTGGGAAGGGGATCTGCTGAGCTGTGCTGCTTTCTTGCAGCCCAGCCAGTGACCAGGTAGCAGCCACCCAGCTGGTGATCTGCTGGGAGAAGCACCCTCACAGCAGTGCCCTACTCATGCCTGGGAACTCTGTGGAGTTCTGGGGGCACCCTCCCTGCTCACCCAGTGGGTACCTGCAATGGGTATGTGCACCCAGTGCCAAGCCAGCCTAAGGGGGTACGCCTGCAGTGAAAAGTCCTTCAGTGCCAGGTCTACACCCCTACCCCCAGCATGCATGACCATGAACATCCATCCACCCATTATTACCATGTCATACACACACAGCACTATGCTGTCAAAACACTATGGCATGCACTCACAGCACTGTCATGCACACACAGCACTGTGCAATCAAAGTCATTAAGCACATAAATGCTGTTTGTGCTTACATTACACACACGCACACAGAAATTCAGGTATTTAGACACAGGCACCCTGACACACAGGTGTATGCAGACTCACCCACAGGCACCTAACCATGTGGCCTTTTTCTACCTGGCCTGGATCCCACTGCCTTTTTGCAGTTGTTAGAGAGAGAAAAGGAGACAGGGTTATTTTGGGGCTTCCTTGGAAGAGTCTTATTAACCCTTATTAACTGTGAGAGTCACATGAAACTAAGCCTCTGGTGGACACCTCTCCCCTCCTCTTAGCCTTATTTCCTCAGCACTGCAGTCTAAAATTAGCTGCAGCTGAAACATCAGGCAGAGATGCTGGGATTTCAGCATATACACACACCCTTCTTAAAAAGGCTTGCCTTTCTAGCTAAGCTGCTCTGAAACTTAGTACAGCTCCCTCCCAGCAGGGAAAACATGGGCTGCTTCCCCCATTCTCTTTTCTTCCACTGCCCCTTGGTTGTGGTGGGCTAAGCCTGGCAATACTACAGGCGCTGTTGGACACAGGGTGATTGGAGGGCAGTCCTGAGTACTGCAAATCAGTCCCCTGCTGATGTCATCCTGCTAAGTGCTCCCTAGACATGAGAGAGAAGAGACAAGGTTAATGCCACCTTTGAAGGGCATTTATGCTAAGCACCCAACCCTCACCTACCAATGTGGCTACATGGCCAATGTGGCTACATGGTGCCCTGTGGAGATGGCACTGGGAGGAGACCAAGAGAGAGTCTCAGTTTGGCAGCACCACTGTGTGCTCTCTGGGGGAGAAGACACATTGTAGATGTGGTTAATGGTTCCTGCAAGGGAAGGCCCCCATATCATGGCAGCAGGCTTTATACCCTTGCTAAAATGCTGGCCTCTAGCACTGGCACTCTCATATCTCTGCCATGGAGGGGCCCATTCAGCAAATCTTTCCCTAGTGCTGCACCATCATCCCGGGGAATGAGACACCACTAGGTTCAGGGCCCAGTTCTGTTATATTTTGATCCCTTAGACATGAAACCAATCCCACAAGAATTTGCTGTCTCTCACTCCTCTGCGCTGTGGTTATTACAGGCTGGACTGTGGAAGGCGTGAGCCTCCACTTTCTGTGTGCTGTGGAAATGTGGGTGAGGTGGGCCCTGGAAGCAACGGGATTGTTTGATTTCCATGCCCATCTCTGGGGCTTGGCCTTGAAGTGCATGTCATGTGGCTGAGTGTGCGTGAGGACACAAGTTGCCGAGAGCATATACATGGCAGGGCATAATTCAGGGGAAAGATGAGTCATCTCAGAACTGACTGCCAGACAGCTGGAACAGATCTACATGCAGAAATATGGCATGCCCTCCTCATTCCACCTCCCCTTCTGTCTTCTGCACAGATGATTTCATAATTCCAGTGTATTTTCCCCTTCCACTCCCTTCTCTCATCCATATTTCCTTTTTAGGCTGCCTATAAAGCACAGCTCTCTTGTGGCCCTGCTCCTCTGCACGTTTCTCTCTTTCCATCCACAATTGCTCTTGTATCCCTTTGCCATTTGGGTTCCCTGCCCTGCACAGAGATCCTCTGTGCTAGTAGGTTCTGGCAGAGGATGGGAGGAGAAACAGGGGGCAGGAAACCTATCTAGGGTACTTTGTGCATCTTTTAGGAAATTAGAGTGCACTTAATTGTGCCTATATAGCTATGTATGTGCATATGCACATGCATTTCTATGTACCTGTGTATGTATGTTTCTCTGCGGGCATGTGTTTGTATTTGCATGGACATATGATATACAAGATGTGTGTGTGTGTGTATATATATGTGTATGTACACACATACATATATTGTATAATTATAGCCATGCAAATAAAAATATGCTTACAGAGAAGCACATTGATCCAGGCAAATGCAAATGCATACATAGAGTCATGCATACAACAGACAAAGAACTAATGTGCAAAAAAATGCACTTTAAGCTAAGGGAATTTATACATAGGCTGTGGGAGTGGGGTGGTGCTTTAATTAGAGTGGTTCTGAGAGCATCATGTGTATCAGTGTCCCCAGCACCATCCCGTGGGGATGCTCTGCATAGGCTGATATTCCCCGGGGCCCACACACCCCGAGGGACAGCTCTGAGTGTCCCCATGCTGAAAAATGGTGGTGGGGGCACTTTAAAGCTAAAGCTCATTCAATGATCTTTAGTTAAAGTGCCCCTGCTGCCATTTTTCAGTGCAGAGACGCTGATACACGTGATGCTGCAGTCCACTGGGGTGTGGTAATTTAATTACCACGCTCCAGCAGACTTGATTTATCAAGTAATTACAGTGCTTTGGAGCAGCCTTGATACACATCTGTAAGTGCCCTAATTTGCTAAAAGACACACACAAATAAGCACTGAGCACTAAGACACCAGCCATAACTATTGAGTGGCTCTGTGAAAGGCAGGGCAACATATATATTTATAGATTTGTCAGTGTAAATTATTGGTGGGTCTGTGCATCTCTGTTTACCTATGTATGAGTTCATATATAGCTACTTGTGTATCTGTATCACTGTGTAACTGAGTCTGTGCATGTCCACATGCCTGTACTTGCATATACATACCTAAAGGCCTGTGCTCATGTTTGCTTACATGTTCATATACTTGTAGACAACTTTGTACATATATATGCAGTATATGGTTGTATTTATCTGAGTGTATGTACATGTCCGTATTGGTGTATGCACGTACCCATATCTTTTTGCCTATATTTGCATGCGCATGTCTCGCATACCTATATGTGGCCATCTGTCTGCATAACAATATTATTGTTATTTATTTGTGCCAGGCATGTGTTAGTATTTGTGTATGCACATGTGTTTACATGCATGAATTTTTCTGGGTGCAGGAGTTTCTCTTTGCATATCTAATTTACAGTTTGTTCCAGAACAAGTTTTTACTTAGAAAATGAAGGCAAAAACAAACAAATACATAGACACTTTTGGTGCTGGAAAAGTTTTCAAGTTGTGTGTATTCTACTTCCCTTGATAAAAATAAGGTCACAATAACAGGAAGGAGACCAGTGCTGGGCAAGAGAGATAAGGGTCCCCACTCTGTGATACCGACTTTGTCATTATTCACCACGGCCTCAAAAGAAATCTTGCTCCTTTTAGCAACACACAAGAAAAGGAACTCAAAAAAGCTTCAATGTCACTATAAACAACGTGAGTCAGAAGTACTGACTGTGAGGGGGTCACTGCACTAGTGACATGAGAAGGCAGTGCATGGCTATGATGCTGTGAGCCACATTTCTTTAAAACAGTAGCATGGAGCATCATAAGAGGTTGAATGCAGGCAGCTCCATGGACAGCAAAGAGAGAATAGTTTTATCAGCATCACGTGGCGTTCTAGGAAGCTGGAGAGGAGCACCAACTAACTTCACGAATTCACAGTCATCCCTGACCTGGCTTCTCTGATGAGAGAGCCCTTGTGAAGGGAAGGCTTAACGGAGAGATACTAACTGTCTAGACTTAACATACCCAGCAGAGAGATCTCTAAGAAACAGTACACAGTGAGGGGGTCCCATCCACTGCAATCCCCAATTGCTACACAATCTTGTAGCAACAGGCACCTTAGAAAACAGGAAGGGAGGGCTGGCTATCGGAAACTCACAGCTACTCTGGGACTGGGCTTTCACTACAGGCGAAATTCTAGAAAATGGGACAGTGACACTGAATGCAAAGGGAGCACCTAGGCTATGCAAGCTTCTCCTAGGAGGGAGGCCTATGGGTAACTCCCACCTCATCCAGGTCTGGCCTCCTGCCAAAGCAAGTTCTGAAGGCAAATGTGCAGGAGCTTTGGCTACAGGATTCCCTCAATCCTACCTCCAACTTCTCCCAGCTGGAGGCACTGTAGCAAGCCCCTGCTACAGAAAGTGCCTGCTCCACTGCAAGCTTTTCTCAATAAGCAGCTCAGTAGTGGACAGGGCACAAGTGCTGGGTATGAGGTCAGGGTCTTTTTCAGTGGTGTAGCCTAAGTACTGTTGCAGAGGCATGGATCTGAACTCCCCAAGTACCCTGAAGAAGACAGGACAGTTTGGAGCACATGGCTACATAGGTACAATCCTAGGTTGGAATTTGGGCCATTACTTTCATATGCTCTTAATACAAGACTACGTTAAGCCTTATACCTTCTGTGCTGACAGCTCTCCATCAGAGAGGTACAGCAGGTTCAAGAAACTTGGTGCCTTGGCTACAGAGCCCTTTTCCTCCATGGCACCAGTTCCAAACCAGTCTTCAGCCCTAGCAACTATATTCCCCTAAAACCCATTTATACATTCTCAGTGCCATTTTCAGGGAAGGGTGGTGAAATGAAGGTGCCTCCCTCCACTATTTATTGGAGTGGGTGGGTACATGTGCTCTGAGGCCACCCACCTGGCTTGGTCCTATCAGGGCGGAGGTAGTATATGTGGGAGAAGCTCTCACCTCCCTTGTACCTTTTTTTTATCCAAGAGGGAAGTCAGCTGAGTGGAGGGTGGTGGCCCTTCCTGGCTCCATTCAGACTTATTTACCAGGTGGGAGCAGTAGGCACCTTCCCCTGTATATCATCTGAGGGAGATTATTCCTTTGTGCCAGTTCTTCAGGCCCAGCCCTTTATCACTCTGCAAACAGACTGACTGTGGGGAACAGAACTGGGGAAACTGATTCTGAGGTGTGGGGAGAGTGGGTAGAGCCCCCTTCCTACAGAGTGAATAAACAAGAAGCTGCCCTCTCCCTGACTGCTGCTGAAATAAAGAACTGGAAAGGGAGGCCTGTGCTGATCAGGGCTATGTGGCCCCATGGCTGAGCGCTGGAAGCCTGCACTGGTGCAATATGAGAGTGGCATGCATGCTAGCAAGATGACAGCAGGAAGGAAAACCACAGAGGGGGAAAGGAGACAGATCAACAATGCTCTGCATAGCCCACCTCTTTCACACCTGCTCTCTTTCCCTTTCTTGCTCCCTCCTACAGCAGGCAGCTGGGCACAGGGAGACAATCCCTGACAAAGAGGGGATCGCTTGGAACTGCACCTGGCCCTTCCCACACAAGGGCTTTAAAACTCATTACTAGGCAAGATCTTAAAAAAAAAACACTTTTCCTCATTGTGGGCAAGACCTATCTTTCTCTACCCAGCATTTCTGTTCTCTGCCTCCCCTCCTTCTCCCTGTCATTTTCCATGTCCATAGCCCAGTGCTCCCCCCATCATTCTTTCCTTGTATCTTGGTACTCATTCGTTATGAATCCAGCCCATTCTCTCTTCCCCCATCAGTCACTGTTTCCCTATCCCCCTCGCAACCCTTCCCTCCCTCAGTCTCATTCTCCCTTCTCTCCCCTCTCCTCCCCATCCTCATTGCTCTGACAGCCTCTGTAAACCTAATCTGCCCTGCATGGTTTAGGGGTGGGGAGGAAGGATGCCTCAGGGGGGTTGAAAGGATGTGGTGATGGGGACATTATTGCATTCTGTCACTGCTGCTTGCTCTTCTGGCTTCCGTCACTATTGTGTGGGGGTGGCCAGGGAAACAAGCTGGTACTGCGTGCTGGCTCTCACGTCCTTAGCAGCATGAGCTCAGCACTCTGTCTCACAGCTACAGCCCAGGGAGCCTCCATCTGAATTGAATGCAAGAGGGGAGAGGAAAGGGGAAGAATGCCAGGTGAAGGAGGCTCAGACGGGGCAGAGAGACCAACTGCCATGACTGGCTCCCTAAGGAGGCTGGAGAAATTGTATGGAATCAATACATGGAGTTACTGCTGCTTATTAAAAAACAGGGAAAAAGCACAGTGCATTCTGCTTTGTTACTACCATCCATCAGCCCTCTGCTGAGTGCACGAGTCCTAAATTGCAGTGCACTCCAGCATTCCTTAAAGCTGTGCGTCACCTGGTTCTCAACAGGCAGCACCTCCCTCCCATGATCTTCCAGTCCTGTTGTCACTCATCTTCTCCAGCTCTGCCAGGGTCCCCAAGTCCTGCCCCCAACCCTGTTATCCCAGTCTTGAACTCCCCATGTTACTGGGGTTCCAAAGCATCAGCCATCCCATGGCGATTACTCAGATGGCTGATCTTGGAAAGGAGAGCCAGACCTTGGGCAATGAGGGAGTTGGGAGGAGATGAGACACCTAGATGATATACTTTGGGAATAAGATTGTAGTCAAGGGGAAAAAAGAAAAGTGGCTATGATCTTTTTCCAAACACAGGAACCGGATATCCCCTCTGATGGGTGGGTAAGGAAATGGTTTTATTTTCCCTTGAAAACAGAGTAATAAAAGCTTTTGGGAATAAACACAAAGGAGGTGCGGGAAGACGGCATCCAAAACAATTAAGGAGGTGAGAGAGACTGATTTATGAAGCCCATGCTGCAGGAGCTAAATTGATAGGATGGCTAAGCGATAAATAGGCCAGGCAAAACATGTGTCTGCATGAGTCTGAAGGGTGTAAACACAGTGAAGGAAGAGAAAGTGGCCATGTGAGACTGATCACAACATATGGTTCAGGAAGGAAGGGAGAGGGCATGTCTATAAGAGCTAAACCTCCCAGACAGCATCAGAGCACAGAGATGTGAGATTTTTCATGCTCAGGGCAGCAGGTAGAACCAGATGTAGAGCAATGGCACATCTCTTGCCAGAATTTCAGCCTTTAAGCAGCAACTGAACATTACTCTCCCAGTTCAGAACTCTCAGAGATTTATAACTGACTTCACTTCTACCCACCTGTGAGACTTGTGTGGCACCCCCATTACAATGGTACCCAACGACTTCACAAGCTGCCAGGTATTCCTCCTCACAATACCTCTGTGCAGTGTGGAAGTGCTATTGTATTCTTTACAGATAAGGGGCAACACACAGGTTTACACATCGAACATGGTGTGATAAAACAGTTATATCATTAATCTTTGTTATACTTTGGATAACTGGAGAAATAAATCAGATTCTACTGCTTATGTTAATCTGTTGCCACACAGATAACTCTGCAGGCGTATCCTATTTCCCTACTTCGGTATGTGTACCAGTTCATTGTCTCCTCATTGTTAAGCTTCTCTATCTGCTTAGAAGCTATGTAACTTCACTTATCTTCTTCCAGGTGTGATCTCCAAGTCAAAACTTCCTGCTCAACTTCTGTCAACCCAATTGAGCCTGGTACTATCTTATCCTGATGTTTATCACCACCTGGGAAGGAATGGGTGCTGGGAAAGGGGGCTGATTAAATGTCTTTAAGGAGAAGAGTGGGGGAGTCAAGGGGAAGGATGCCTGCTAGAAGCTGAGGCCTTGTTAGGCCAAGGTTTTCCTGAAGCCTTAGTAAAAGTATCAAAGGCACAGGGCCTCTTGTCTACCCAGCACTAATGAAGTAATGCTGAGCACATAGGTTTTTGGTTGTAGCTATCTTGGTCTAAGGACATAAGCAGGCAAGGTTCTTTGGGTAGATGTGATATCTTTTCTTAGAGCAACTGAATAGTTGGAAAAAAGTTCTTTGCAAGCTTTGGGGTGCAATCACCCTTCTTCAGACATAGGAAGTCTCTGCTGTTCTGAGACTCCAAGGAATAAAAACTTCCTATGCCTGAAGAAGGGTGATTGTGCCCAGAAGCTTGCAAAATAGTTGTTTCTAACTACTCGGTTGCTCTAAGAAAAGATGTCACATCTACCCAAAGAACCTTAAATTGCACATCTCCATCCTCAGTACTGTGGGATGGTGCTTTCCTCCTCTCAGGATGAACAGCCCAGAACCATACCTGGAATGTCGCCTAGGAATGGTCCTTCTAAAACAGGGTGTAGGGCTCTCTTTTCTCTTAACAGGTGGGTGCCAGAGGAAGGGGACCTGTTGCCTCTGCTTTCCTTTCATGGAACAGCTCAGTGATTGGAGCACTAACCCAGGACATGGGAAGCCCAGGCTCCCATTCTTCCTCAAGTGACCTCCCATCTCCCGGACAGTACCCTACCCTTGCTTTACCACGCAGAGAAAGAACTAAAGTTTCACTGGGCCAGAAAGAGGAAGCATGACTCTTCTAGCTTAGTGTTAACCATTAAGGCTACTTACCCGCTATGGGGGCATCCTAGGTTCAAGTCTCTGCTTCAAGGACTAGGCCTGCATTTCATGCAAAGTCTGCTTCACAAATAATTCCCAGGGGAGGTTCAGGAGCTTGGGACACACATTCCCTGCTGATTGCCATAATCAGTAGGCTAGGGAGCAAAGTTTGCCTGATTTATCTTTGATTGCTTTCTTTTCGATGAAACAATTTTTAAAGGAGGGGTGCAGAATGCTCTTCTGCCCACCCTGGGATAAGCTGTGATGTTCAGTGGGTAGGGTCTCTTTAGGGTGGCAGCAAAAATTATCTAAAACTGTGGATTTATATCTCCTTAAGCAGAAGAGGAATTTAACCTTGTTTTTTTCACTTCCTGGGTGAGTGCCTGAACAACTGAGCCATGGTATAAAAGGATGGATGGTGCTGGACATAACTGTCTGGCTATGGTTCAAGGGAAACCAGCCGGTGCTGTGGTTTGTGTGGGGTCTGATCTGGTGGGTACATGATAGGCAATTTCAGAGTTTGCCTAAAAGAATGAACCAAACAAGCAGGGAGTACCTTTTTCCTAGGATCCCTGTTAGGATTAGGTATGAGGCAGTGAGCTGCTCAACCCAGTCTAGACAGAGACACTGCTGGGTCCACCCAGGATTGCCAGAGTTTATGGAGTTTAGCTGCCCCTGGGATTAAGCAGCTGCTGAGCAGGGATTTGCAGAATTACAGTTTTGGACTTACATACCTGAACTCCACCTAAGTCTCACTTTAAGCTCTGTTTGGCCCTGGCCATCAAGGGTGTGTCCAGCATCCTGCAGGGAACCTAGAACAAAACAGGTTTCATAGTTTCATAGTTTGTAGGGTCGGAAGGGACCTGAGCAGATCATCAAGTCTGACTCCCTGCCATGGCAGGAAAGAGTACTGGGGTCAAATGACCCCAGCAAGGTGCTCATCTAGCCTTGTCTTAAAGACCCCCAAGGTAGGAGCCAGCAGCACTTTGCTTGGAAGTTGGTTCCAGATCCTAGCCGCCCTGACCGTGAAGTAGCACCTCCTGATGTCTAGTCTGAATCTACCCTCTGCCAGCTTGTGACCATTGTTTCTAGTCACTCCTGGTAGTGCTCAGGGGAACAGGGACTCCCCCAATGCCTGCTGGTCCCCTCTGACTAGTTTGTAACAGGCCACTAGATCCCCCCTCAGCCTTCTCTTGTGGAGGCTGAACAGGTTCAGGTCCCGTAGCCTCTCCTCATAGGGCCTGCCCTGCTGTCCCCTGATCATGCGAGTGGCCCTCCTCTGGACCCTCTCCATGTTGTCCACATCCCTCTTGAAGTGCGGCGCCCAGAACTGGACGCAGTACTCCAGCTACGGCCTGACCAGTGCTGCATAGAGGGGGGTGCTCACCTCCTTGGACCTGCTCGAGATGCATCTGTGGATGCATGACAAGGTATGGTTGGCTTTCCTGACCATGTCCCCACACTGTCAGCTTATGTTCGCCTTGGCATCAATGATGACTCCAAGATCCTTTTCTGCCTCTGCACTGATGAGAAGGGAGTTCTCCAGCCTGTAGGTATGGTGCCGGTTGTTTCTCCCCAGGTGCATCACTTTGCTCTTGTCAGTGTTGAATCCATCCTGTTCTCATCCGTCCACTCCTGTAACCTGTCTAGGTCCGATTGCAGCCTATTCCTCCCTCCTACTGTGCCCACATCCCGCCACATCTTAGTGTCATCTGCGAATTTGAACAGGGTGCTTTTTACCCCCTCATCCAAGTCGCTGATGAAGATGTTGAACACTGTGGGTCCGAGGACCGAGCCCTGGGGAACTCCACTGCCCACATCCCTCCAGGTCGAAAATGACCCATCCACCACCACCCTACGTGTGTGGCCCTGCAGCCAGTTAGCAACCCATTTGACTGTGTAGATGCTGACGGCACAGTCCCCCAGTTTTTTAATAAGAATGGGGTGAGAGACAGTGTCGAAGGCCTTCCTAAAGTCCAGAAAGACTACGTCCACTGCTACCCCTGCATCTAAGGATTTTGTGACCTGGTCATAGAACACCACCAGGTGTGGTGAACCCATGTTGGTTACCCCTAAGCATAACCTCCCCTATAGTGAACTCAAGTTTTCTAAAATCTCCTTTTACCAGATCATCCTCCCAGTCCTCTGATTTGCTCTCTACTCTTATAGATCCCCTTTGCCTAAGCAGGCAGTGACTAGGGTAGGGGCACTGGAAACTGGTGGAGAAACCTGAAGGAAATAAAACAAGGAAAAGAGAAATATAAAAAGCAGTGCGGAGAGAGAAAAACATGAACTTGTGAAAGAGAAGAAAGATGGGAGCGAATTTAAAAAGACACTGGAAGGAGAAATAGAAAAAGGAGAAGAATGTGTGTGTGTGTGAAAGAGAAATCAAGGAGATGGCAAAGCAGAAGAAAGCTAGCGAAGAGGCAGAAAAGAAGAGCAAGAAGAACTGATGTAGAAACAAGACCTTGTGAAATGGACAACATCCTTCCCATTTTTAGATAGTGATCTGGAGGGTCTTCCTACACCCTTAGAAATAATTGCTCAAGGGAGCTAGAGCTTGAGGGACACTGCCCCTGCAGCTGTGGTAGGAAGTGGGGCAATTTGTGGAGCAATGAGTATGGCACTCTGAGGAGAGGGAGAGGTTTCCTGTGCTCTCAAGTCTTCTTTATTTCTAGTACCTGTAACTCATGGATTTACAAGCCTTCAGGAAAATCTCTGTTTTCAGAACTCTTCCCTAAACTTACAGGTGGGTGTTCCTTGTACGTGTAATGCCAGAAGGGGCTCAAACCCAGGCCTTTGACCCAGAGCATCAGGTTCACAAGGGAGAATGGGTACCACCACCCTTATTGAGGTGACCTTCACCTGGTGCCATGCTAAGAGGTCAAGTTTCATGAAGACTCTGGGCATATCAGCCAGAATTCAGATAAGTGAATTCTAAGACATAGCCTGATGGACACTCTCTTTAACCCCTGCTTACAGTCATTCTGCTAGTAGGCTGACAATCTCTAAATGGCCTTATAGTGAGGCTTCCATCCTGATATCCAACATAGTCTCCCTTGTAGGAATTTAAACCCGTTCTTTCATGTCTTGTCCCCCCAGGTACAGAGACCAGTTAATAACCTTCCTCTCACACCAGCCTTGTGCAAATGTGTAATCCTGTTATCGTGTTTCCCCACAGTCTTCACTTCTATAGACTAAGCAAATCCATTTAAACTGTTCCTCATCACCAGTCATGGGTTTTTAGGCCTTTAACCATTTTTATGACTACCCAGTGACCTGTGCTTAATTGGCTGGCCCCCTGCAACTGAAGTGTGGTGCTCAGCACAGGAGATAATGCTCCAAATGGGGCCTCACCAGTGCTGGGCAGACAAAAAGGATAATTTCATACAATTTAGATACGATATAAGTGAATGCAATAAATGTAATGAGTTCCTAGATATTTATGTTCAAGGTTAGTAGGGATACCCTTAAACTAAGGAATGACACTCCATAGTAAGGTACATAGCTCTGAGCGAAGTAACAAGTATTGTATCTTTCCTACATAGGTATGCACATAATAGATATGATCATAATAGATGTAGTGTAAAATCTGGGATTGATAGTCTATATAGAGCAGCCACTCCTTTAATTGTTCTGAAGAGGTGTTTATAGTTGTATGTGCTTGTTTGGGGTTTTTTAATTTGTTTTCCCCAGGAAGATTAAGAGGATTCTGCCCTGGGTCATAACAGAAACCAGTAAATGGAGGCACTTGTGACGTATTTCATAGCCCCTAGAGTGAGCTAGACATGGATTATTAATAGCATTAATGAGCTGCTCCTAGAGGATCCAAATGAAATAAAGATGACCTTGTAAAAGCCCTGGTATTCACAGAGGGCTAAGTGCTATTTCACCTTTACGTACCTAAGTGGCACTGACATGGCCATGTACTGCTGTTTTTTGGCATTTACGCATAGTTTAGATGCAATTTGTTCCTATGGCGGAATAGGATGCTTGGAGATGAGTACACCTGCTGGAAGTAAAATGGGAATAGGAAGAGGATCCTGCTACCCGTTAGCCCAACAGCATAATGGCTAAGGAGCAAGACAGGAAACAAGATACCCAGGCTTCTGGCCCCTTTCACTCAGACACAGTTTGACCCTGCATCTCCTACTTCCTATCAAGGTGTCCTCACCACCAGCATATTGCAAGCTGCAGAGCACCATCAGAACAGAGGCATAAGTGCCAGACATGGTAGTTACCTGGCTCCATCCATGCCACTCAGTAGTACAAAGGTCAAACACAATTGAGAAGCAGTACGTCCAGATCTTACCACTGAAATAGAAAAGGCAAAAGAAGTAGTAGTATGTCAGGTTTGCTGATGTGGAAATGAGGCTTAGAGAGAGAAAGTGGTTTGCATAAAGTTATACGAAAAGCCTGTGGCCAAGCCAGAAAGCAAACCTAAATCTGAGTCCCAGGCCAGTGCTTCATCCATAGGATTGCACCCTTAATTTTCCAGTGCTAAGTGAGCCTTTTGCTTGTCACAGTTGGATATGATGGCTACTACAGGGAAACAGAACTATCTCAGATATTTCTAATGTGTGTTATACTGTGTCTAGGCCCCAAGCTGTATTAACTGTAGCAACAGCAGCCTTCAGTACTGAATGCTGAAATGGATAATTGGTTGAAATCCTAAACCGCATACTTACAGATAATGGCCCTTCTTCTGTGTGCTGAAGATTTACAGTTCCCAGCATCAGTGGAATCTGCATGTCATGTCCCATCCACGCTACACTCAGTGTGATGGCTGATCAAAAGCAAGATGTGATAATAAAAGTCACACTGTACATTTATAATGTTTTATGGTGGCTGGGGACTGATGCACTCCTAATAGAATGGATGGATATTTATTTATGTATTTATTTACAGGATTTATATTTCACTTCTACCAGCAACCATTCAAAGCAGCTTACAATAAAAGCCAAAATTACTTAAAAATAGAATAAAATTCTGAAACAAGGAGGTATAGTTAACCCCCCTCCTCCCCCAGTACCACATTCAAGAGCAATCTATCCTGCCACACCTACTTCCACTCGCTTCATGGTGCATGTGTGCTTGTGCATGCACTCTACTACATTTTGATATGTGGAGTCAGAAGTGCTTAACTGTTTGTCAATGGCCTACTTTACCATCAGTAATAGGCAACATGGAATATAGACAAAGACGGCAAACTTCAATGAGCTAAGGAGAATAGTCGGGGAAGCACTGAGGTCCCAGAAGGGAAGGGAGCCAGGTGTCCAAGGAGAGTGGTTGCTCCTTAAGGAGATGATCCTCCAAGCCCAAAGGGAGGTAATCCCAACGCAGATCAAAGGGAGCAGGAGGGCACACAAGCCCCCGTGGCTCACCAAAAGCATCCGGGAATGTCTCCTAAGCTAAAAGGGAGGCGTACACCCAATGGAAAGGAGGGGCCATCACAAAGGATGACTATACTGCACTTGCTCGGGGATGTAGGGGGGCAGTCAGGAAGGCCAAGGCGAACAAAGCTGGTCCAGACAATCTCCACCCTAGAGTACTAAAGGAATTGGCTGAGGTCATTGTAGGACCCCTGGTACGGCTTTACAAGCACTCATAGTTCTCTGGTGAGGTGCCAGAGGACTGGAAGAGGGCCAGTGTGGTTCCCATCTTCAAAAAGGGGAGGAAGGAGGACCCGGGAAACTATAGGCCAGTTAGTCTTACCTCGATCCTGGGCAAGCTTTTTGAGAAAATTATTCTGGCGCATGTCCACAAGGGGCCAGCAGGAGAGGTCATGCTTAAGGGCAACCAACACAGGTTCATTAGAGGCAGGTCCTGTCAGACCAACCTAGTGGCCTTCTATGACCAGGTCACAAAATCATTAGATGCAGGGGTAGCAGTGGACATAGTCTTCCTGGATTTTAGGAAGGCCTTCGGCACTGTCTGTCACCCTCTTCTCATTAAGAAACTGGGGGACTGTGGTGTCGACACCCACACAGTCAATTGGGTCGCCAACTGGCTGGAGGGCCACACCCAGAGAGTGGTGGTGGATGGATCATTTTCAACCTGGAGGGACATGGGCAGTGGGGTCCCCCAGGGCTTGGTCCTCGGGCCCGCATTGTTCAACATCCTCATCAGTGACTTGGACGAGGGGGTGAAAAGCACCCTGTTCAAATTTGCTGATGACACTAAGATGTGGGGGGATGTGGGCATGCTAGAAGGGAGGAATAGGCTGCAATCAGATCTAGACAGGTTACAGGAGTGGGCGGATGAGAACAGGATGGGATTCAACACCGACAAGTGCAAAGTGATGCACCTGGGGAGAAACAACCGGCACCATACCTACAGCCTGGGGAACTCCCTTCTTGTCAGTACAGAGGCAGAAAAAGATCTTGGAGTCATCATTGACTCCAAGATGAACATGGGCCGGCAGTGTGGGGATGCAGTCAGGAAAGCCAACCATACCTTGTCATGCATCCACAGATGCATCTCGAGCAGGTCCAAGGAGGTGATCCTCCCCCTCCATGCAGCACTGGTCAGGCCGCAGTTGGAGTACTACGTCCAGTTTTGGGCGCCGCACTTCAAGAGGGATGTGGACAACATGGAGAGTGTCCAGAGGAGGCCACTCCTACGAGGAGAGGCTGCGGGACCTGAACCTGTTCAGCCTCCACAGGAGAAGGCTGAGGGGAGATCTAATGGCCTGTTACAAACTAGTCAGGCACTGGGGGAGTCCCTGTTCCCCCGAGCACTGCCAGGAGTGACCAGGAATAACGGTCACAAGCTGGCAGAGGGTAGATTTAAGCTGGATATCAGAAGGCACTATTTCACGGTCAGGGCAGCTAGGATCTGGAACCAACTTCCAAGAGAAGTGGTACAGGTTCCTACCCTGGGGGTCTTTAAGAGGAGGTTAGATGTACACCTTGCTGGGGTCGTTTGACCTCAGTACTCTTTCCTGCCATGGCAGGGGGTCGGACTAGATGATCTACTCAGGTCCCTTCCGACCCTAGAAACTAAACTATGAAACTATGGATAGGGGGCCTGGTCTCCCCTACTGACACTGTTGAAGCCTGTGAAAATTTGGACTAGCCAAAGACTGATAAATGAATGTAAATATCCTGGCTTAAATTGGGGAGATGGGAAGGACAAGGGGAGGAAAGGGGAAGGAGGGAATGAAATGCATTCAAATATGCTACAACAGGATAGCACAGGGTGGAGAGCAGTAGCAGAGCTGTACACTGGGCAGGGGATGGGGATCAGAGCAGAAATCAGGGCAGGTGTAGGGTTAATTTATGTTATATCTGCTGAAAAGGTTGGCCTTCCTTGTGGCAGACCTTTTCTAGATCTAATTTTGATTCCCTATTGGCCCCACAATAAGAAATGCTGGAAACAGTTGTGCTGGGTTAGAGTTATTTGAGTTCAATGCTCTCTGTAGAGCAGCTGCTTCATCTTCTGAGATGGCCAGCAGTCTGTACTACAATGGTCTTTTGAGTTCCAGTCACCCTTTGCAGCAGGCTGGAAGACCGTGTCTAACACTGCCAAAGAGAGACAAGGGGCCCTTACATCCCTGGTGGGTTGACCAGAGATGCATGCCCTTCCCTACGTAGGAGCAGTTGGCAGGCGTTGCCAAGCCCTTGGCAGCAACCTGTGTCCGTGTTCCTCGGGAGACACCAAACATTCCATACATCACATGGTCAGCACCTGCAAAGTCTTTTTCTACTCCTGGTAAAAGTGTGTGAGGCCAAGAGATCCCAGCCAGGGTCACATGAGATAAGGACATCTTCTTCCCATGTGCCTGTGCTGGTATGAGGTCAGTTCGTCTGAAGTCAGCAGAAAGCAAAGGTCATGGAGAAATGGTTGGGAGGAGGTTGTGCATATCTATCCTTGCATGGCATTTTCTCCCCTAATAAACACCCTGATCCTCACTGCCATTCTTCTCATCCCCTTTGATACTTTGCACGTACCACAAGAAACTTTACGTGCATTTTGCTAATACCTTTCCAGCTTGGATTCACATCTTCCCTGCCAGCACTTAAGCAAAGAAGTGACATCCCCTTGATGTGCCCCCAGAGCACTGATAAGAACACAATTGCCACCACTAAGCCATCCTGTGGGCTGGCTCTCACTGGAGCATGCAGGTAAACAGACCTGGCGGGAGGGCAGAACAGCTTGAGAGGGCAAGAGGAAGACCACCGAGGGAGCGTGAAATAGCAAAGTGCCCACACAAACAAGAGCCTGCACCAATTTAATTCAAAACAAATTCCTCTCCTTTCAAACTGGACAGGAAGATATACATTCTCAGGCAGGTTCATTTGCAGTAAGAATCCTATTGTGAAGACCCAAGGCCATTACAGTCAGAATAAACAAAGTGTGTGAGATAAATTCTCACCCAGTGGGGACAAACCTGACCCCCCTTGCCTTAGACATAGTTTTCCCTTTCCAGGATCCTGCAAGCCTCCTACTCTGATCAATCCCTCTACCTTCATGTGCAGTCTCTTGCCTGCTGTACCTCATTTCGCACTGCACCCCAAACACTCCCCCACTGATGTACCCTCCAGCCTGCACTCCCCACCCCATCCTTCATCATCCTCTTCCCTATCAGATGTTGCTTTCATTCCCCTTAAAACACAACCCCACTCCTACTCCCCACCCATGAATTTTCCTCCTATTGAATCCCTCCCTGCCTGGCTCCTATACACCTGTCAGCTGTGAATCCAAGGTTCCCCCAGGACTCATGTCCTCATTGGCACTGGTTCATTTTCCAGCCTCTAAACAACACGTGTCTTGTGTCTTGACCATTTCAGCCTGGGGAGGGCACAGACCTGCGGAAAGCAACACCTAATTAAACATCTCTATATCAGTGGCACCCTCTCCTGCACCCTGTGGCCATCTCCTTCCTGAAGTTCCTCTCCCTTCCACGCTGGGATGACCTAGCCGGGTCCTTCCATTACCCCTCTGCAAGAGACACCCCTTCAAGTGAATAAAGAGCAGTCCCTTTGCAAAGTTATTCCCATTTCTAGGGGAAAGGAAGGGGTTCCCTCTAAGGGAGGGCCTTGGGTTTGACCCCTGGGCCTTGGATCATTGTCCCCATGGTCCCCATGGCCACTGGCCTAGGCTTCTTGCCTTAGCTCTGAAATGGCCAGGGCTGCAGAGGCGCAGCAGCAACAATGCACGGAGGAAAGCAAACCATATATTGCTGCCTTTCATGGTTGGGTAGAGTCATGATCCAGGGTGGGATCTGCCATTCCCCCATGCATGTCTCCCTGTCCTTCACACTCTCTGTCCCTTACCTTCTTGTTTAGACATCTATGCTCTCTCCATCTACCCTCCTACCCCATGAGAGACCTCAGCTGTGGAGTTGCCATAGAGACACCATTGTCATAGCAACTGAACCAATAGAGGAAGATATAACCACACGTGAGAGATGGTGTGAGACGAACCCAGTGTCTGGCTGGGGGTTTGTTTGGTGCTTCTGCTTCAGTTTCCTTTCCCCTTTCCCCGTGGCTGACCTAGGAGCTGAAAACACCTACCAGAATGAGCTCCATTTCCACAGTGCTTCTGGCCTGATGGAGCACTGTTAACCCCATCCTCCTCTCTGCCTTGTGTGCAATACCACAGGATTTCAGGAACAGTTTGCAACAGGGCAGTCCTCCTCCTCCCCTTCTCTTCTGGCCAGGTTTCCTCCTATTCCATCTGGAGGGAATCATCCGGACTTGTCTGCCTTGTTTTAGACAAGACTTTTGGGGGCTCAAAAGTCCAGAGCTATAGCACATTTGTAATAGTTACTTGGGCCCATGAACTTTGTTAGACATTGGCACCATGGATCTGGGCCTTCTACCCTGAATCTTTGAACTTGTGACCCCACAGAAGTATTGTGAGATACTGTAACAATGCAAAGACTGAGTCCACTTTGATCAATTGTGGCAAGGAATGTCCCTGGTTTCTGAAGTGCTTTTGTTGTTAGTAAAGGACTGTGTGCCGGATCACTTTGTTTCTCTTATCTAAACTGGGCAAACTTCATTTCACAAATGGGTGGGCACTGAGGCGTATTTACCACAATGTCCTCTTACAGTCTCTTGCTTTCACCATGAGCAATCTTGCAAATGTATCTGCTCCAGGTATCTCTCACCAGGCCTGCACTTTGCAGTGAATGACTATTTTTGCACTTATATGACTGCTTTCTGAATTGCACATAGTGCTCCATAGTGGGGTCCCTGGGAATGCCTTCCAGTGGTTTATGTTCTGCTTCTTCATCATTGCCAGGGATCTGATTTTTCTGTTTCCCATAGAAAAACATGGATTTTCCCTTTTAAAGAAGAAAACCCCAGATTTCCCCCTATGAAGTAGGAAACCATGGGTTCCCCCCTGCAGGCTGGTAAAGTTTCTGCCTGCACTGCAAAAAGCTGCTTAGGGCTGGGGGGAGCAGGGGAGGGTGATCAGAGGCAAGGGGTGACAAGTATGTGTGTGTGCACACATGCACCCAGCAATATAGCCAGGCAGGGTGATGGGAACAGCTCCCACAGCTGCCTGCAGGTAAGTCTACAGGGGTAAGGGGGTGGGCATAGGAGATGTGTGGGGGGTGGGGCACAGTGGGAGGCACAACTTCATGCCATAGCGGCATGCTGCTACTGTAGGGTATCGAGCCCAGCTGGGTTGTGTCCCTGTACTCTGTACCCCACGCCTCATAGTGCCAAGATTTAGGCAGCGGTGGTTCAGGGAGGGAGGGAGAAAGCATGCATTGTGGCCCTGCCCTCTGGGTTGAGTGCCCTCAGGACAGGGTTGGTGGCTGGTGGTGGGGCTGGGGGCCTGACCAGCTGGTTTGGCAGTGGTGGCAGAGGTGGCAGCAGCAACAGCTGTGTGGGGCTTCTGGTGGTGATGCAGGGCTCCCAGCAGTGGCAGCAGCAGTGGCGTGGGGCTTCTGGTGGCAGTGGTGGCAGCAGCATGGAGCTACAGGTGGCTGCAGCACCAATTCTACCAGTTTCGCCAGGCTGCAGCCCCATGCCCTGTGCCCTGCAGCAATCTGTGAGGGGGCACAGGGATGGTCTGGACAAGCCAGAGCTTGGCACATGGCCCCAATGGTGTGGGGCTGGCCTGGGCCACCACGGGACATGCTCTAGTGAGTCTGGACCAGCCCTGCCCCATTGGGGCAGGGGCCAAGCTCTGGAAACCCCATACACCCCACTTCCCCACACACTTTCCCCCTTCTCCACACACCCCCCTTCACCACCCACATCCCCGCTTCTGCACATCCCCCCCCTTCCCCACAGACTTCCACTTCCCCCCCTGCACACTGAGGGGCTGGGGCCTGGGGGCAGCTGGGGGCCCCTCTGGCAGGGCTCGGGGGGCAGGGGGCTGCGGGTTGGGAATGAGGTGCACCTCTGCTTTGCTGCCTCCTCCTCTGCTGCCCCCCACTAAGGCGGGGCCCTGCCCTGGGGTGCCATCACGCCCCTGCACCCCACCTCACAGTGTCCTGGGCAGTTGCCTTTGCTACCCACTCCTAAGGCTAGCTCTGCCTGCAGATCATGCCAGCAGGGCTGGCGGTGGCAGGGCAGGAGGTTGTGGGTCATGCTGGAGGGGCTGTAGCTTGGGAGTGAGAGTTACTAGCATATTAGGGCTGTTCAGTGCCATATAGCAGCAGGGGGACAGTCACAACCAGACCCATATCCTGGTGAGTGAAAGGGGCAGGGGGAGCTCTGATCTTCCATAATAAAAAAACAAAACAAAATCAAATACCAAAATATAAAGGTATTTAGAATTTTTATTAAAACGCTTGAGTTACTGGCAGATTTCCAAATTGCTTTAAAATTGTAACTACATCAATAAAACATTGCATTCAGTTGATACACACACATATAGGTATTTCATTTTAATCATCAAAAACATGGATTTGGGAGTTTTAAATTAAAGAATTTGGGATTTTTTATTAGAGAAAACCAGGATCTGAGTCATCACTAAGGCAGTCATGAAACTGCTTATAACTAAAGTCAGCATTAGCATTTCTTCTGTCTGGCCACCATTCTGCTATGCTTCACTCAAGAGTTTTGCAAGTGCTGGTTGCCCCTTCTGTAGAAGGACAGCCAAGAAAGTAGAGTCATTATTACATGATGAAATCATTTTTATTCTGGAATAGTGTCCACGCAGAGGAGTTACATCAGAACAGCTGAAACAGGAAAATTATTCCAATATATCTATACCCATTAATTACCCCTCTAGTTATGCTAGTTAATTATGCAGGACAGACTTTGTAAGAAACAGTTTGGGTGAACTCTGGAAACACCCAAGCAGCTGCATAATTAGAAATACCACAGAACAAAGCCATCTTCATCAGCATATTAGCATTTCCATCCAAGCCTGTTTAAGCCTCCTTTGTCAGGAGTGCTTCACTCAGAATGCCGCTTGGAGGACTGTGCAGAGCAGCTTTGGGATGAATGGCTAGAGAAGTTAACAAAGGGGTAGACAAATAAGTAACACAGCTTAGTTCTTCTAATATGAGCTCACAAAGAGGAAGGTTACTACACTGGGGGTCAACTTTTTTGGCAGGCATGTCACAAATTAGCCCTGTACCCTCACCACATACCCCTCCAATGCTCTTCCCATGCTTGATCTGCTGCTCTGCTTTCTACTCCCAGCCTTATGTCCCCTGCATCATCTTCTGCAGTACCGTAGCAAGGTGGAAGGAGGGGGCGGAGAGTGGGATAACTGGCCTGGGTACTGAAGTGAAGGGACACCAACAGACACTGCCCAGCTGGGGAAGGGCACAGGACAGAGCCACGAGTGGCTTGTTTGGGGGAATGCAAGGATAGGACGGGGGTGGCTCCTGCTGCTGGGTGCACTCCGAGACAAGCATGGGGGGCGTGTGCCCCCTGGATCTGTGCGTGGGGTGAGGGCAGGCTGCCGCTGCGGGCTTTGTCCCAGGTGTCAAAATTTGTTGCTGTGGTACTGATCTTCTGCTCTGCTTTTTGCTTCTTGCCCTGTGCTCCCTGCCGAATTTGTTGTTTTGCCTTCTGAGTTACTACATGGTCTTGTCGCATAGCAAGGGCTAATAAATATCTATTAATTCCAGAGACAGGTGTTGACTCCAGGCTTTTAGCTTTGTGTTATTACTCCCTTCATCTCTTCTGGCCTTTCACAAGCGTTTCTGTGCCTGTGGCTCTCTTCCCACCCTGCATATACCTCACTGTCTCACAAGTTCCAAGGGACATCCATGAAGGGAGTATGTACAGTAACCCAGCCCATGTAGCCAGCCTCCTTACACAACTGTTGCCCCTCTACTGTCGATTCAGTGGGTCCCCACTGGCCTCCAACTCCCCTCCACCCCTCTACGCAGCACTTGCTGCTGCCATTGCCATCTGCCCCAAGTACTCCTACATTCTCACTCCTCTCCATTAAATGGGTCTCGCTTTCTTTCTGTTGGTTTCACTCACTTCACCAGCTCTCTGCCCCTTCCCCTTCCTCCTCTTTGCTCTTGTTCATGGAGAGCAAGATCTGAGGTGGATTGTTCATTTAAGTGATTGAGTTAAAATCCAGGAGCCACATATTAGCTCCTAATCTAGACAAGACCTCTGTGAGCTTCTCCATCTCCCCCTCTGTCAGGTTCTGCCTCACTGCTTCACTTTCGAGTTTCTCTTCTCTTTGTGCTAGGCCTTTCTGTCCTTCTGGCTGCCTATACAGGTGCTCTGATAAATTGTAATTAGAGCTTGATTAATCAAGTCTGCTCCGCATCCTAATTAAAACACTGCATCACCACAGCGCCTTGTGTATTAAGCCCCCATATGTTTAAAAATGGCCTCAGGGTGCTTTAATTAAGCCTCAGATAAAGCATCTTATGGCCATTTTTAAATATGTGAGGACTTAATACGCATGATGCTGCAAGGTTTTAATTAGAGTGGCTGCCAAGAAACTGCTCTAATTAACCTCCCCCCACCCCCAACCACCTCTAGCACATGTACAGGCAGCCTCTATCTCTTTTCTTCTGTCCTCCAAATTGACAGGCTTCTCCCCCTTCCCACATAACACAGTAGGCTGTCGCCTACAAAATGTCATGCCTTTCTGAACCAGTTACCCTCTAAGATGCCACCCTGCCCTGGCTTTCCCCCATGTGGTATACAGAAAAACAAAACATGACCCCTCCTGTCCTCTCCTTTGCCCCCATTCTTTCTCACCCAGCTTGGAGGGAACCACTTGGTTCTTTCTACCTCAGTTCTTTCCCCTTTGAATGCAGGTGTTAATCTCTGCTTGTTTTCCATTCCCAGACTTTTATCGTTCTTGCCTCAAAGTCAAAGATAAGTTTTTATTTTAAAGAACAAAGGATTTCTTTAACAGGCCCCCCTCCCCCTTTGAGACGCGGATAAGGAGTGGCCTAGATCCGGGTATATTGTTGCTAATCATCTAGGAGGACCAGAGGGGAACACATATGAGCAGAAAAAGCAAACAGTGAGATTTTCAATGAGATGTGAAAACAAAGGAATCTGAGTAGAACAAGTGCCACATGGATTTTTTTTTTGATTTTTTCATTTTTTTCAAAGGCAAGGACCAGCATAGAAGCTTGGCTGCCTCCTTCCATAATGGGCCCACATGGGTGTCTGCAGGTAGGTGTCCTGATGATTCCTTTCAGGCAGGTCAGTCAAAGATGAGCAGATAGAAATAGGTTGCAAAAAAATGTCAGGGCCTTGTTTCTGGTTACCCATGATTCCCCGCAGGTAGGCATTATCCACAGGGGAATGAAGAATTTTAGGACAAAAAGGTGATACAAGGCCACACGCAGGGGCTCTCTCTCTTTTTCCAGGGGTGACAATCTTGCAACCTATAATGATCTCCAAGATAAGAGCAAGGCCTGTTTGCTAACTCAAACAGGAGTTAAGAATGAGGAAGAATGGTAGGAAAAGTTTTTTGTTCTTCTTTAAGATTTCAGTCAAATGCTGCTTGTGTGGCCTGTATGCAGTTTATGAACCTAATTTCACATTAAATTGAAAATGCATGGAGTCTGTGAAATAGGTGCATGTGATGTATCTTTACAAGTAAATCAGTTTACCATAACATTTTCCCCACTGAGAAATGGTTTACCAGTATGTCATGCAGTTTCTACAGCCTCTAGCTAATGGCGATTTTCCTCCAGCTCCAAAGGTCTGAGCTTTACCCTTGCTAATGTGAAGCTCTGGGTGGCTTCATGTTGCAGCAGTGACAGATGAAGTCCTCAGAGGCTAGATTGTTTACAACACAATACATTTCTAATCGTTCGTGCGTGGTGTAAAATACCACAAGACAGAGCCATGTGACTTGTCATCTTTTTTTCTCTTTAAAGAGGAGCTGAAGAGTATTCTCTGTTTCAAAGGCAGAGGAGGGTTGTTAGCCTGCTCCCCAGGCATATGCAGCATGGTAAAATTCCCCACAGCTTTGCTGGTGGCATAATAATACACAAGATACTATGACCTGGCTACAGGGGAGTTCTAGCTGTGTTGTTATCCAGTAGATGTAAAGCAAGATAACTGTGTAAGCTGTATGTTGCTAAGTTATCAGTGTCTCAGATGCATCCCCAGCCCTGATACTGATTTATTTTCCTGAGGTTTCATTCCACTCACACCTCCCTAAACTCTCCTGTCATGTAAAACGAACACTTTATCCACTTCCCTTTCACCTATTTTTTTTACTGGGTACTTCAGTCTTAACCTGGAGCATTCCTGGATTTCCACTCCCATAGTCTTCTGGTTCAGTCTGGACACCTCAACCCTAGTCCAATTCACTAGCAGTCCCATAATCTGGTGCTCCCCAAGCAAATCTCGCAGAGCCTCAGTCCTTCCCTGCCCTAGGCAGGGAAGATGAAGAGTTGCAGCCTGAATCCTCTCCTTCCCGCGCAGCCCTCTGGCTGAAAACACAGACTCCCTCAAAGGGGTGTTGAAAAGCCTGTGGTATGCCTAGGTGGGTGTATTCACTGCATTTGAATAGATAATGAGCGCTTGGTGAAAAGGAGGACCAGTGGCTGATGGGGAGCAGAGGGCCTCCTGGCATGTGCAGTAGGGTGTGGGAGAGGTGCATTCCCTGCTGTCTGGGGAAAAGGAAATTCTTGGTCACTCTCCCAGTCTCCTCTTAGGATTTCCTACATCTGCCCATTGGCCTTCCAACTGTCTCCTTCTCTGTTCCCAATCTCATCTCTCTTTTCCCTCTTTATTCACTCTCTCCATTACCCTTCTGCCCCTTTCTCTCATCTGCTTCTTTCAAAAAGTATTTGACAGCCCTTGCAGTCTGTTCAGGAGCTGGTGGAAGATTCCCAGAACCCCCTCTGAGACCTAAATCTCCAGGACTGAATCTCCCATCCTCCAGGACTGATCTTCCACCAGCTCCTGAAGAGAAACTGCAAGGGCAGTAGAGAGCTATCTTCCCCACACTCACCCCAACTAAGCCTGCCCCAAACTGGTGGGGGGCAGGGGAAGAAAAACACTCCTATCTACAGGGCTCATTTTAGACCTCCTTGCTTGCTTGTGTCAAGGGATCTAGTCAGAGATGACTGAGGGATGACTGAGGGATGCGATGATGAAACCCAAGTCATTCTATGATGTGGATGGACCTACTTGTCCCACTGGGAACCAAAGGGAGCCTCCCCCATTAATTTCACACCAGGGTTCCTAAAATAACCTCAGGCAGGACTTGGATGACTTACTGTCTGCATGGTCCAGTGGAAAGGTCACCAAAGTGGGTGTTTCTACACTTCAAGCCATGTTACTGCAGCTCAGGGAGACAACTTGATCTTGCTTCACATTAAGTATCTTGGATAATGCTAATAGGGAAACCACAGCAACACACAACTCAGCACAAAATACAACTCTTTTACAGATGGCTGTGTAAATACTCAGGCAATTAGCTCCCCTGAACTCTGCCCTGCTGCAGCCATACTCCAAGCAATACCTGAGCTGGGTAGCTTAAAATTAGCTTAGGTGAGCTGCAGTTGCAGGCTTGAGGGCAGTGCACTCATGCCCTGGGAGTCAGGAGATTTGACTTCTCTTCTGTACTGGCACACAAGCTAGCTGCTGCTCTCAGGCCAGCGCCTCCACTGCTGATCCTTGACCTGATTCTGATTTTTCCTGATTCTGATTTTTTGCCTGCCATGTCTATTCAGCTTGGGCTGCAGCAGCTTCCTTCCCAGATCTGAGGAAGGGCATTTTGTGCCCAAATGCTTGTCAGTTCTCTCTCCCAACTATACAGTTGGCTTAATAAAGGATATCACTGGACATCTTGTGCTTCAGAGCTACTCAGAGCAAGAGATCTTTGAAGCAGGCACTTTTACTTCTGATGCATGTACACAGCAGCCTAGTGCAACGAGACATAGATCTTGGCAGGGTATTTCAGGCGTAACAAGGGGGTGGACAGTACCATTGAAGAAGGGGTTAGAGCAGACTCAGAGCCTGATTCTCCACTGTTTGCACTCTGCAGTCATTTATACCTGTGCAAAGCAGGTACAATCCGAAGGGTAAAGGTGTCTGCCACATTTCATGCTCACTCTGCAGGGCTTTAAATGATGAGGCAAGGTGTGAAGCAAGGGAGAACTGGCCCTTAGGTTCTAAACTGCTCCTTGTACTTCAGCTATAGAACAGGACAAACTAGATGCACACCTTCTTGTCTGCATCGGAGAGGTAAATTTTTCTCTCTGCTCCTCTTCTTGGATGTATCAATTTCCATCCCCCACCATCAAAATCCACCACTTCCAAATTCTCGATTCTTGTGACATACCCAAACTGCTGCTGTCCTCAGAAAACCTGACTGAAGGGCTAGAGGGGAAATAGAAGTCTCTAGGAAGGGAATCACAATGTTTCTTTATTAGGTCATCTTTGGTTTTTCAACTCATGCACTATTTCTGCTTTTCTGAAGCTATGTATGACACTTCAGCACTCATTCAGAAATCATGTGAGCAATCAGCATTAGCCTAAGACCCACAACAGCATCTATATACCTATAGGTGAATTGCAACAATCAGACTCTAGTTCAAACGAAAAATAAATAAATCTATAGGTCTTATGCTAAAATTGACAGAGACAGATAGCACAGGTTGCATTACGCATGCCTGCAAAAGAAACATGACAAATGCATAGTTAAAAAACCAACAAACCCTTGATAATTTTTTCTGTGAAGAGCCCAGATGATACATTGAAGAGACACTTGTGCCTCCAGAACTATGAAATGAATATCACTGCCAAGGCAGCCTTAGCTCTGCTCCCTTGTGTACATATATTATGGTACTGAGTTTGCCCACAGTGCAAGAAAGTGTACAGGTAACTTGAGCCTGCTCACATCCCAGAAGCAGCCTACCTGCAAGCTCCATGCTCCTTGGTGGAAGTTTTATTCATCATTCCATTTAAACCTAGGCTTACACCAAAAAGTAGAGAATGCATTGCTGGAGACAATCCAGTATTGGTCCTAGCACTGGGCAAAAAGTATATCATAATAAAAAAGCCAGGAAGGGACTTTCCTATTTCCATTCTGCTGCAGCCCGTCTACCTTTTCCTTCCTCTTTTCCCCCCTTTATTCATCTCCTGCTTCCAATATTGCCACTCCCTGCCTTCCTCAGGTTACCCTCTACCGCAGATTACTCATTTCTCGAAAGAGCTTCTTCCTGTTTCTGGGCTAACATTGTGTTAGAGTTGCTGAGAGTAAGTCCGTGCAGCAAGAGCGATTATAATGTGGACAGGCATGCCCGGCCCAGCTTTAACATACCTAACACACGTAGCTTTAGCTTTGTGGCACCAACTTCTGCACCAATCCCCAGGGACCCTAGTTGAGACTGCATGCTGAAATCCATGCCAACATGTCTGCTCCATTAATGATCCATGAGCCCACACTACAATCGCACTTCATTTTGCTGCATCTACCTAACCTCAATCAAGCCAGCATAAAGGAAGCAGGACAGAAGTAAAATGGCTTGCTGGTGAAAATTCTGCTTCATTCAAATAGGTTTGTACTGCCATCTGGTGGTGGGTTGAAAAATAGCTGGAGCACATAAGATTTTTTTTTTACTTGCATTCTGTTAGAAATGCTCCATTCTTTCTCATTTCCCCCAGGGACCATTACCCTGTGTATAAGGTCTTTTCTACATGTGATTCTTCCACTGGAGTCTATTATCCGTATTTGATTAGCCACCTCCACTGGCATCTCTCCTTCACAATCCTGCTATGCATGTGGCCTGCAACATATAGCAGCAACTAACATTCCTACTTGATCCCAGACACTTGTGATTTGTCTGTTCTCTAAATTACAGGAGTTGAGCTTAATCCTGAGAGATGCTGAGTGCTTGCAACTCCCATCCTCCTCAGCATGAGCTGCTGAGGATCAGTGTCTCTCAAGAACAGGACAATTATTGATCATTAAATTGCCAATCTCTTTTTCCTGTTCTGGAGGCTTTTTGTAAGACTTCTCCATTGCTTCCAAAGGTACACCAGAATTTCCAAGTTGTATTGGACTAATAATTCCTCTAGGTTGTGGGAAGTGTCAGATGCTCTTAAGAAAATTATAACAACCTCACAGTAGCCTGAGTCCCCCATAGATTTCATTTTACTAATAGAGACTGACTTGAGTCCTGAAACATAAGATATGATATTCTTCCAAAAAATGTTGCCATTAATTATAACTCCACAGTCTTGGTAGCCATATAAAATGTCCCATCCTTTCTGAATCTTGTTATGTTCTTGGTCACTTCCGTGGCATTTCAAAAAAGGGAGGAAGGAGGACCCAGGAAACTATAGGCCCGTTAGTCTTACTCGGTCCTGGGGAAGCTCTTTGAGAAAATTATCCAGGTGCACATCTGTGAGGGACCAGCAGGGGAGACTATGCTTAGGGGCAACCAACATGGGTTCATTAGAGGCAGGTCCTGTCAGACCAATCTGGTTGCCTTCTACGACCAGGTCACAAAAGCCTTAGACGCAGGTGTCGCGGCGACGTAGACTTTCTGGACTTTAGAAAGGCCTTCGACAGTCTCTCACCCCATTCTCATTAAAAAATTAGGCGACTGTGGTGTCAATGCCTACATGGTTAGATGGGTCACTAATTGGCTGGAGGGCCACACCCGGAGAGTGGTGGTGGATCGGTCATTTTCGACCTGGAGTGACATGGGCAGTGTGGTCCCCCAGGGCTCGGTCCTCGGGCCCGCACTGTTCAACATCTTCATCAGTGACTTGGACGAGGGGGTAAAAAGCACCGTGTTCAAATTCACAGATGACAGTAAGATGTGGGGAGAAGTGGGCACACTAGAGGAGGCTGGAATCAGATCTGGACAGGTTATGGGGTGGGCGGATGAGAACAGAATGCATTTCAACACTGACAAGTGCAAGGTGACGCACCTGGGGAGGAACCATCAGCATACCTACAGGCTGGGGAGCTCCCTTCTTGTCAGCACAGAAGCAGAAAAGGATCTTGGAGTCATTACTGACTCCAGGATGAATATGGGCCAACAATGTGGGGACATGATCAGGAGGGTTAACCGCACCTTGTCATGCATCCACAGATGATGCATCACGAGCAGGTCCAAGGAGGTGATCCTCCCCCTCTATATGACATTGGTCAGGCTGCAGTTGGAGTGCTGTGTCCAGTTCTGGGTGCCACGCTTCGGAAGGGTTGTGGCCAGCATCGAGAAGGTCCAGAGGAGGGCCACTCACATGATCAGGGGGCAGCAGGGCAGGCCCTACAAGTGGAGGCTATGGGACCTGAACCTGTTCAGCCTCCACAAGAGAAGGCTGAGCGGGGATCTAGTGGCCATCTATAAACTGACCAAGGGGGACCAGCAGGCAATGGGAGAGTCCCTGTTCCCCCGAGGACTACCAGGAGTAATGAGGAATAACAGCCATAAGTTGATGGACAGTAGGTTCAGACTAGACATCAGGAGGCACTACTTCACTGTCAGGGCAGCTAGGATCTAGAACCAACTTCCAAGGGAAGCGGTGCTCACTTCTACCCTGGAGGTCTTCAAAAGAAGGCTAGATAGACACCTAGCCGGGGTCATTTGACTCCAGCATTCTTTCCTGCCCATCTCAGGAGGTCGGACTTGATGATCTGCTCAGGCCCCTTCCGATCCTACCAACTATGAAAGAGTGTCCCAGTTCTATCACATGGCAAATGAAAAGGCAATTCCTTTCTTTGATTTTTAAGTCAAGACCACCCTTTTCATTTCCCTGAATATCCTCATTATCCTTGTGTTATGGACAGAGAGAGTACAGAAGATTCAGTTCTAGCTTTTGAGGACAACTTTACTTGTGTTACATATATTCCAATATAATAAAGGGCTTAGTCCATCTGTCTGTCTGTCCATAGTGCTCTTGAAGCACTCTGATTGGTTACTGATCCTGGGAGGCAGAGGTGGCACTCCATCCCTGCCCACCCCCTCCCCCCACATCATTCCTGAGTGTATGTGTGTGTGTGTGAAATAGATATATATATATATGTATACATACATACATATATATATATATGTGTGTGTGTGTGTGTGTGTGTGTGTGTGTGTGTGTGTGTGTGTGTGTATATATATGTATATATAGTCCCGGGGGTGAAGGAAAAGGGATGGGGGTTAAGGCAGGGACAGCCCACTGTAACAAGCAGAAAAGCCCTGAGAACAGGGCAAACTTACCCCTCACAGGAGCAGCCAAGCCAACCAAGCCATGGAGGGCAGGAACGCCCATGCAGTTCATCAGCTACTTTTATCTGTGGCTGGGACCGGCGTGGCAAGATGACATAATTGAAGAATGCCGCCCAGCAAAGATACAAGCCAGCAGTGGGGAAGCAGCTGGGAGAATGTGGCAGAAAGCAAGCTGTGGGGCCATTGCCCGAAACAGGAAAGGGCCTTCTGGCAAAGGGGAGGAGAAGCTGAGACGGGACCCAACAGAGGGGCCAACATTTAATTAAAGAAGACGCTGCCCCGGACAACGAGGGAGCTGGGCCGGGGGGAAGGCATTGAGGGATGGCAAGATCATCGAGCATAGAATGCGTGAGTGAGGGTAGGCTGAGGCCCCTCCCTGGAATTTCAATTCAGGGCAAAGTGAGCTGGGATGGCTGCAGGGATCCTGGCACCCCAAGGGACCCAACAAATCACCAGGGCTGTCTCACCACCCTGAATACACTCGAGCATAGTTGAAAACAGGGGCCAGAGCAGTGAAGAGGGGATGGGGGGCGATGCTGTAGAAAATCAGGCTGACCATCGACTGGCTGTCCCAAGAGACTGGCGCATGGCTGGGGTGTAGGCGAGGTGGAGCCCCAAAAGCATCCACTGGTGACAACACCTGACACATGCACCACTACAAGAGGGAGTCCCACTACTGAACGAATGATCCAAGACATGGCAGGAAAGTATTGGGGAATCCCTCGCAGAGAGCATGACCCAACATTGTGGCTGCAAGAGAAGCCCCCATAGCAACCCCCAGGCACCCATTCCAGGACCGCCAGAGAGAGAGACTCCATGAGGCCAGGCAGGTACATATATATATTATATAGCCTTTTACTGTCTCCCCTTTTATTTGTCTCCTTAAGATATCAGTTCCAGTCTTGTCAATCTCTCTTCACACAAGAGTTTTTCTAGGCCCTTGAAGATTCTCAGTGCTCTTTTCCAAACGCTGTCCAAGTCTACAATGTCCTTTAAGGGCACTTGTACACAGAGACATGATGACCAGTACTTGCACAAAGTATCCAGATGATGTTGCACCACTGACTTACATGTCATTCTAATACTTTTAGATTACTCTGCACCTCATTCCTTATCCACTCTAACATCCCATTCTCATAAATGAATTAAGAGGCTGTGACTTGGATAATTACACAGTCCAGTGGGTGGCAAACTGGCTTGGGGGTGTGCACTCAGAGGGTGGTGGTGGATGAGTTGATATCAACCTGGAAAGATGTGGGCAATGGGGTTCCGCAGGGCTCGGTCCTTGGACCAGTGCTCTTCAATGTCTTCATCAGTGACTTGGATGTGGGCGTGAAGTGTACTCTGTCCAAGTTTGCAGATTATACTAAATTTTGGGGTGAAATGAACACATCGGAGGGTAGGAAACAATTGCAGGTGGGCCAGGACAGGTTGGAAAAGTGGGCAGAACACAACAGGATGCAGTTCAACAAGGACAAATGCACCTAGGGCGTAAAAATATCCTGCACAGCTACTGTATGGGGAATGACTCTCTCATCAGCACAGAAGTGGAAAGGGATCTTGGAGTCATAGTGGACTCCAAGATGAACATGAATTGTCAGTGTGATGAAATCATCAGCAAAGCTAACTGCAGATGCATGACAAATAAAACCAAGGCATACTTGCCTCTATGTGGCATTGGTCAGACCGCAGTTGGAGTACTGTGTCTAGTTTTGGGTGCCGTACTTTAAGAAGGATGTGGATAATCTCGAGAGGGTCCACAGGGGGGCCACTTGTATGGTTAAGGGTTTGCAGGCCAAGCAAGAGGGACCTAGATCTCTTCAGCTTCTGCAAGAGAAGGCTAAGAGGTGATCTTGTGGCTGCCTAAAAATTCATTGGGGGGGCACAGCAAGAACCAGAGATGCTCTGTTCACTGGGGTGCCTCTCGGGGTAACAAGCAACAATGGTCACAAACTCACAGAGAGCAGATTTAAGCTGGACATCAGAAAGAACTTCACAATAAAGGTGGCCAGAATTCGGAATGGGCTTCCAAGGGAGGTGGTGCTCTCCCCTACCTAGCAGCTCTTTAAGAGCAGGCTGGATAGGCATCTGGCTGGGATCATCTGACCCTAGCATTCTTTCCTGCCCAGGGCAGGGGGTTGGACTCGATGATCTGTTAAGGTTCCTTTCGACCCAACATCTATGAATTTATTAATCTTGTTTGTTTTTTGACTGCAGTTGCACAGTAGCCAAAGGTTTCATTGAGCTGTTTACAGTGATACCAAGGCCTTACTGCTGAGTTAATATGGTTAATTTAGTCCCTATAAAGGATAACAGTACTCTAAAAACTTCTTTCTCATGTGCATTATTTTGCATTATTGACACTGAATTTCATTTGCTATCAGGTTGCCTATTTACCTAGCTTGTTTAGTTCTCTCTGGGCACATCTTGACAAGATGCTGACTGTGCAGTAGCCTGATACTACTGCGCAGTAGTGTCATGTAGCAAAAACCATGATGCAACACTACCACACAGTAGTATTAGTCTACTGTGCAGTAGTCACAAAAAAGGCATTCGCCAGTGCTACTGGGCAGTAACTCAGGTTACTGCACATTTATTTGGTACTTGTTTATACAAGCACTAAATATATGTGCAGTAACCACTGTGTGGTAGCAGCTTGTATAGACACAGCCCCTGTTCCTTGTAGTTCTATCTAATGCTGACCTTTCCTTCATCTATTAATTTAGCTGACTCACTATTACTTCCCTTGCATGTTTACCAGATCACTAATAAATGTATTAAATATAGCAGTCTGAATAGCATGTTAAAAATGCTTCCCATTTCACCTTTTGCTATAATAGAGTGTTTCTCAACCTTTTCAGACTCAAGGCACCCCTCAGAAAATGCCAGCTCTTTCCTTTCACTCCTTTTTTGACTACAGAGCAATTCTTCTGTTGCAATGAAGTCAGCAAGGCCACAATGGGTCAGAATGTTTTTGAAGCCATGAATTTCTATTTGAAATAGCCCCCTGGCTGAGAATCACTGCCATAATGAAAGCTGATCATGGAATTCTGATCTTTGCTTTCTTTCTCCAAGATACTTTTTGATCCAAGACAATCTCTGACTCCATGATTTCTATTGCTCTTTGGTCCTCAAACGTGCTCTCCTGCTCTCACAGACAACCACATTATATAATCCCTTTAATAAATTTGCTGAGCTCTATGTTAAAAGTAGTTTCATTTCTTGCCCCAGCCACTTGTGTTGAGAGGGTGTTCTTAACCCTTGCTGCTCAGATAGTTCGACACTTTCTACCACAGACATAATATTATTCATAACCAGTTCACTTGTTTTTATGCCAACATTGTTCTTTAGCTTAGCAATTGTTTTCCATCTGTGGTGTTTAACCCTCTCATGTATTTATAGAGGGCAATCATATCTCTTCCCTGCCTTCTTTTTGCTAGGCTAAAGTAGTCAAGCTCTTCTAGTCTCCCCTAACGTGACAGACTCTCCATTTCTCTGCTCATCCTCATGGCTCTTCTCTGCACCTATTCCAGTTTGACCTCACTTTTCTTGAACACAGGCAGCCAAAACTGCCTGCAGTATTCCAGGTGAGGTCTCAACAGGGCCTTATACAAGAACATTAATACTTCTCTATCTCTACTGAAAACACATTGGTCAGTACTGTAAATCAGAACTACAGAACTTTGGCCTTCTGAGAGATGATTCTTCTCTGAAAACTGACTTTGTGAAAATTATGTTGGCTGGCTCTTCCTTATCAGCCTTATTGATGTGCTTAAAAATTTTTAAGACATTCACAAGGCATGGTTTTCCTTTGCAGAATCTATGTTGATTGGCTCTCATGTCATGAACTTCCAGGGGTTTCTAATTATCCTTCAACCAATGGGCTAGGCAGAGGTAAAACTTATAGGTCTATATTTACCTGGATTACTCCGAAGGCTTTTTTTTTTTTCTCCTGGTACCACATTTGTTATCCCCAGTCCTTTGAAAAAACTGCTGATTTTAGTAACAGCTTATTGTGAATAGCTGTCAGCCACATCCTTCTTGAGCTCCTTCAGAACATTTGGATGTATACCATCTGTGTCTGGGGACTTGCTGTATTTAAAATTATTAACAGCCTTCAACACCTCTTCAGATACCTCAGCTTCTGAGTACCTTATATTTATTACTAGAAGTGAACTGCTGCAGGACAGAACTCTAGAAATCTCCCCTACATCATCCACGTCTCAGACTAATACAAATAAATCACTTAACTTCTGGATGATGTGCTTCTCTTCTTTGATTCCTTTAACTTTTTTTATATTGAGCAGGTTCTCTTTCACTGACTTTCTGCTTCTAATATGCCTAAAGAATCTTTGGTTTGTGGTAATTACACCTGTAGTTATTTGCTCCTTATACTCCATTATGCACTTCGTAATTTCCCTCTTACTTACTGCATGCTGCAATTTATGGTCCCAGTCTTTTGCCTTCAAATTTTGAAAGCTCTATTGTTTGCCTCTCAAACCTTCTCATGTGGCAACACAGGCTAACTCCTTGCCATCCAAGTTCACTTTTTGCTCAGTAGTATTCATCTCTTCTGAGACTCTACTATTGGGTTTTATTTTTTTAAAGAAGGTTCCAGGTCACCTCTAGGGATTTTTACATCCTTTATTTTTAACAGAGATACTTTTATCTCATGCAGGATGTTCTGGCATGGCTAAATTTGTTTCCAACCTGCATTGTTACATCAGCTGCTTTCAACGAAGATGCCTGACTGTAAATCAGAACCACAGGGCTTTCAAATCTGAAATGTGGTTCTTCTCTGAAAAGTGACTTTGTGAAAATGGCATTGCGTGGTTCCACATTTATTTTTTTAGAAAAGCCCCCTCCCTGCTCCCGTCTAATCTGCTCAATTTACAAGGCAATAAACATGTTTTGTCTAACTGCCAGCCCAGAGAACAGCCTGGGATCTGAGAGTCAAGCTTTCCTTCTTTCACATCATTGCCAGTAATAACGGTGTTATGAGTTATATTCTGTCCTCACTGTCTCCTGTGCTACTACACAATCTTCAGTAAGTTTGCCTAAATATAACTGATCAGAATTTAGTACAGAATTCTGTTGAATATGAGCAGGAAGGAATGGAATCTAGCTTCCTCTATATGGGCTATTTTGACTCTACAGTGCTAACAGGCATAAAGAAACAGTTAAAAAAAAGTTAGGCAGTAAAGTCAGCAGATTAGTCAGAACATACCCAAGAAACACATCTGCTGAGTAAGAAGGTACCTTGTACAGCACTGCTTTTCAGGTTAGTTTTGTGGAACTGCTTTTTTCCTGTCCCTTGAGCCAGTAATAGACACCATCTTCAGCAGCACCTGTGCCATAGGATATAAGATGTATTATCTATCCATTTGACGTTCTTACACAACTCTCCTGAACAGCATTTGTCTTCAGATTCTGTTGAGATAAGGAAGTGTTATCTCCATTGTGCCAACTAGGATCTGAGGCAGAGAGAGACCATAAGCCTCCTCCAAAGCCTATAGAATCATAGAAAATCAGGGCTGGAAGGGATCTCAGGAGGTCATTGAGTCCAACCTCCTGCTCAAAGCAGGACCATCCCCAAATAGATCATTCCAGCCAGAACTAAACCATTTCAGCCACTGAAGATACTAGAGTTTTTCTATTGGCTTCAATGGGTAACAGGCCTTAAGAATCAAGATTTTCAAAGGTTCTAGGCCTTTATCTACCTATTCAGGTGCTTTGGTCTTTCTACACCATGTGCCCAGGACCACTGGGGACTCTCACATGCACCAGTGACGTTATATTGGGCATGCCTCCCACAGTCACTCTTAAAATCTCTGCAGCATGCTTGAGAGTAACTGAAGGAAGGCATCCTCTGAGCAGCTTTGGTGCTTGATTTCCAGGCTTGGTATACAAAAAACAGGAGCAAGTGGGTGAGGCCTACTAGAGAGTGGGCACACACAGAAGTGCTCTAACCCCCAAGGTATCCTGAAGTCTCAGATAGATAGGCAAACTGGGCATAGGATGGGGCTCACAGTTGAAGATCCCAAGCAGGAGGCACCTGCCTGTCCCAAAAAAGATGCCTATCTCTAATGAGAGGCAGCACTATGCAGGGCTAATTTATGAGGATATCTTCCTTTGGATAGTAAATATCCTCATATATTGTATGGAGAGATTGAGTATCAAACTCAGGACTGCAGATTCTACTGGTTGGCAGTGTACATAAGAGCTGGACATTGCAACATTCAGGGTGCATCTACATGTTCATTAATGCGCTTTTCCTAATGCGCATTAAATTTAGTTCCTCCTATGTGAGGTACTAAATAAATGTGCGGTAGGCTGCAGAAACGTCATTTAAAAAGCATGCGCTTTAATGCACAGTAGCCTATTTTACTGTGCATTAGCATATTAGCATGGTTTTTTTATGCAACATTTTAACGCTCAGTAAAATAGAGTACTGAGCATTACAGTTCATGTGTAGATGTGCCCTCAGTGTTACAACAGGTAAGGATCAACTTCTGAGGATCTTGCCCAAGGTCACATGGAATTTGCCCCAGTGGATCAAACAAAGATCCACTTCATCCAGGATCCTGTCTCTGACACTGTGCAGGGCTAGATGTTTCAGAGGGCAGTGTAAGGCCTTGAGCAGGCAGATGTGGAACGACTTACTCTCACACTGGTTTCATAGTTGTCACTAAGAGAGTTACTTAATCCCCAAACTACAAGGCTAAACATCTTTTGCAAAATTTGTCACTGTTAATTAAAACTTGGGATATTTTTGATAGCCATATAAATATCCAATCAATTTTAAAAAATCTTGTTATATTCTTGGGCTCAAATGCTTCCCATGGCATCAAACTCTACAATTCAATGCACATTATACTGAAAAGTGTTTCTTGTTGTTGGCTTTATCTTTCCCGCCTTTTATTTTAATCAACCATCCGCTTTATTCTTTTGGTATTGGACAAGGAGGTAAAAAGCTTCATTAAGCCTTCTCTAGACCATTTGTTTGTTACTGTAGGTGGGTCACTCAGCTGCCTTATTGAAGCCAGTCAGCCAACAGTCAGATTTACAAACTGTCCCCACAGTAGAAGAAAAACAGCAAAACAAGCAAGTTTGCAAACCACAAATGACCCCACATTCTGTGTTTTTTCTTCAGACCCTGAGAAGCATTACACACAGCTCAATACTTCCCTAAACTAACCACACCACATCTTCCTCCCTTTTCCACTCTGCTCCTGAAGCTTTTATGCCTCTTTGGGTGAGGACAGACATGCAGCTCCCCACAGTAACACATAGGTGTGTACAGAAGTTGCTTTTTTGCCATTTAAAGTGCTTTATTGCTGTGACTTAACAGAAGTGCACAGCTTTACAAAATTTTAATAATGGGTACAGCACTTTAAAATAAGGTTTGTTAAATGAAGTATTAAATTGGAAGTGCTGTCTTTTAAAGTATTTTAGCAACCCACGGCACTTTGGATAACGTTTGTACCTTGGTCAAATTTCTGACCAATGGAGAAGACCCAGGAGGCTATAGAATGCCCCCTACCAAACATGCATAGAGCATTTCTGCATGCATCCCATGGTGCTTCACAGAAAGTGCCATGCTTTACTGCAACCCATAACCCAAAAGACATTCCCTGGTGGAGGGAGTGGGGGAGGAAATAAGCTCCATCTTGGAGCCAATCCAGGAGGAGCTTCATCAGCTTTGCCTCTTTCCCCTGGCCCCACCCCCACTTCCAAGCTTTAGTGCTATCTGCATGATGGGAGGGGGTAGAAGGGATGAGATGGAGCTGTGGCTTGGAGTTTGCCCAGCCTGCACTGGGATAGGGTGGGGGGTGGGTGGATTGGAGCTCCAATACTCTTCCTTCTACACAGCTCTGAAGGTGGTTAGACAGAAGTTAATGAAGGTGCTCCATTCCTCATCTAATGAGGGGTAATTTGCTGCGTGATCAGGCATCTTTAAAGCACTCTGCAGCCATTCACTTCTGTCAGGGCATCATTGTAGAGCACTTTCAAGGGGCTGATCACAAGACAAATGTCACTTCTATCAGCGCCCTTTGTAACTCCACCCTAATTCCCTTATCAGTTGCGGCTGCTGTCAGCCTTCCAGCCAGAGAGACTCTTACCTGCCGACTGCCTGCAGCAGGGTCTCAGGCTGAGCACCTCCTTACAATTACTATTTTTTTTACAATCTCAGAATAACACCTGCAGTCTTTTAATTCACTTTTTATATTTGGGGTTTTCCAGATTCTGGATCATTCTGGTCACTCTTCTGTGAACCACCCTCCAGTGTATTTCTTACGCATGGGTAATCAGTAATGCTCACAATAGACAAGATCAGTCTATAACCTTGTTTAATATAAATGCTTCCTACTGTTCTTTGTATTATTCTCCAACCCATTCCTCATTTCCATCCTAACATCTGTTAGTTCTTCAATGACGGTAGCCTGTCATAGGAAGTCAATGGCAGAGCAGGAAGTCAAACCTGTATCAGCCAGGTCCCAGGCTAATGTTTCCACAGACTACACTGTCCTTCCTTGCTCTGTTCTTAACTGCATCCCCTTTTATTTCTTTCTTCTCTTTTTTTAGGCCAGCTCTACCTACAAATGTGACCATACCTAAAGAATAACTTCCTGTGGTGCAGTGGAGCTGTTGTGGAGGCAGGAATGAGAGAAGGAGAGTGAGAGACTTCCCTTTCCTACATAGATAAGACCACCTCTAAATCTCCTGGTCCCTGCCCCTTCTATCAAGTCGGTTACAACTGTAGGTCTGATGGGGACAGCTGGGCCTGTTGTGAGGCAGAGTGAGGATTACACATGGGAAAAGGGAGGCTATTTTGTTAGAAAAATTGCCCTTATTTTCCTTTGGATTAAAACAGATCTTTGGTTTCTTTTTCTGCTAATTAACTGCTTGGAATTGGGCACTCACAATTTTTCTTAACAACTTTAACTACTTCACCCTGCCGCTCTTTCCATGAGGGTGACATCTGTCCCTGTACCACAGCCTGAGTAGAAGCGGGTGGAGGTCTTGAGCTAGTCCTCTGAACAGACACATTCAACTCATAACTGCTGAGTTTAATGACTCATTTAAACTTTTAACTGCTTTTTCTTTCCCCTCTCCTGCCTGCCCTGGAGATCCAGTACAACTTAGTAGCGATCAGGCCTGGGACACTCCCAGGAGAACTTTTTCTTAACTGAGTCCCACATGCAGCATCTCTGCAGTTTAGGAGGCGGAAGCCTGGAAAAACCCAGCTCGGATCTGAGAGATGGGCAATGGGGAAAACCAAACTGCACTCTTCCTTTCCCTTGGGTCACGGAGCAACTCAGACACCAAGAGACCCTGTGATGCCTTTCACAGGCTCTTTTCAAAAGGTGAGCCTCAAGGGCAGGGGTGCATCTAGAATTTGGAAAAGGCGGTGCAGAGGGTGAGGTGCATCGCCCCACCTAGCACAGCACGTGCCTTTCTCTGGCTAAAAAGAACTACGCTCCTCAGTGCCGCACATTATTGAGGAATGTCCCCTCCGGGAAACGCCATGTATCTGGGTCCAAGAAGGCAGTTTTCTTTAAGTGTTCCTCAGGATTACTGTTCTTCTGGTATGGTTTAGTACCCGCCAAGGTGTTGGGAATTAAAGCCCACTTTATGGAAATGGGATGTTCCTCCCTAGCTTGCACCTGTGGCCATATTGCTGAGGGCAGGTGAAACTTAGGGGCAAGGGCAAGACATAAGGGGGGCACGTGCACCCCTTACAAAAAGGCGGGCTGCTCGCCACCCCCCACTGCCAACACCACTGGCAGCATCTGCAGGCGGTCAGCGATCCCCACTGGTCTGCAGGTAGTCACCGACCCTTGGTTGGTGCTTGCCACCCCCTCCCTCCCCCACCACCAACAGCGCCAGCGGGAGCTCCTGCTTACTGTTGTCACACTCCCACCATAGCCGGCAGATGTCATTCATGCTTGGGGGCATCCAAACCCCAAGCCTCCAGGTTTGGGCCTGCACATAGGACACCTGCCAAAAGACACTGGAAATATCTGAAGCCCCTGATGGGGGGCTGCTTATGGTTTTAGACTTGATTTGGCTGACTTGGGGTGGAACACAGAAAAATGTCTTAAAAAAAAATAAATGAAGTCCCGTCTACAAACTAAGAGGCAGATTAATAACTTTGAATTCAGTTAAGAAGGAAGCTATTGCTTGGCTCTGTGGATTTGCATTTCATAAATAATAACTGACTAACCAGGCTAGGGACCTAGGGCTGTATCATCCAGTTTCACATGGAATTAAGAACAAGTGACACTTTATTAGGAGTGAAAAACAGCCTGCACTGCCAGAGCCTGAGGAAAGGCTGGCGGATGGGGGTGGCGCATGGAGACCTTGAAGAGGAGGGCGGGCCGTTAACCGCCGTGGAACGCGGGCGCGGAGAAGATTCTAACGAATCCCCAAGCCAAGCGGCTCCGCCTAACTAGAAACGCGGCTGCGCGGCAGGCGTTACACTTTGCAAAGAGCAGGGATCATACAGGGCTTCAAGTGAAAGACAGCAGTCATCCTGCCCCCGCGGGAGAGCCGCTGGATCCGCCTTGGGGGCACGGCCTTGGGGCATTCCCGCTGCGGCTGCTGGCGCCAGAGCCAGGGGCGCGGGTCCCACCGGACACTCCTCAGTCCCGGAGCGCTGAGGTGAGCGGGAGCCCGCCGGGACTGGACAGGAAATACCTCTGCCTCACGCTAGCCCACAGGCTCCGTGGCCAGGGGCCGCGCCGCTACTCAACCCGCTGCCCCAGTGACACGCGGCTCTGGCGGCCAATCGGAGCTCTACGTTCCGGGAGGCTGCGGATCCGCCCCCTCCCTCAACCGTGACCAATCGGAAGGACACATTCCTCCTCCCTCTCCTTTTTTTTTTTTTTTTTTTTTTTTTTTTTAAATTCTCCTCCCTTTCCCTGACGGATGGGGACCACGGCCAATCGGGGCATGAGGAGAGGCTACGCCATAGCTTCGCTCCACCAATCGCAGCTGGAGGAGGAAGAACGTAGGGGGAAATAGCTTGGAGCAAGAGGGGAAGTGACCCCTTTCCCTCTGGGGGTGCCTCGCGTTGGCTGGACCGATGCGTGGGCTCGTGGCCGCCCGGAGCGCGGGTCCCCGGCGGGGGAGGGGCGGCGTCGGCGCCGTGCAAGGGGGTCTCGGCGGCGGCCCCTGGCGGCGGCCCCGGCGCGCGCACACGTTCCCGGCCTGGACCCGACACGGGGCTGGGCGGAGCCTGCGCGTGGGTGCCTCCGCTCTTAAGGTGGAGCCGGGCAAGGGCCCCGCGCCCCCGCACGGTGCAGCTGCCTGGCAATCCGGGGCGATGGGCTGGGCTCCCCCTCACTAGAGAAGTAGGGCCAGGAGCAACCTCAAAAGGGTCGTCTAATGTAGCGTTTCTCAACTTGTGGGTCGCGACCCAAAAGTAGGTCATAAAAATGGGAACAGACTTTAAAAGTGGATTCTCCTTTCCTGGAGGAAAATATGTGGACATGATTGCTCTTCATTTGCCAGGGGCTGCTTAGGGCTCCCCGTGCCCCATGTACCCATCCCCTGCCCCCCTCACAGGGGGCAGTGGGTGGGGACTGGCCATTGATGTTTACAGATGGGTCCTAGTACAAAAAAGGTTGAGAACCACTGATCTAGTGTCCAGTGTTGGGCTGGTGGGTACGTCAGGTTTGGCAGCAGGGGCCTGCCAGGGCTGGATTTGTACGGAAACCCACACATGCAGTGGGATGGAGTCGTGGCCCTGATAGGGTGGAATAGGAGGAGCTGCCCAGGCTATATGTCCCACCATGTGTTCTCTCAGTGTCGATCCTAGATAGGCCTCATCAGCCATCTTCAGACACAATCATGGAAGACAGTCATCCTTGACTGTGGGATTGCCAGAGAAAACAAGGGAAGGGGCATAGCCATGATATGCCACAGTCTCAGGCTCATATATGACTGCAATGTGATGGCATGTTATGACCGGGTGTGAGGGCTACAGGGCTTCTTTCATGCCCATGTTGTCAAGGGGAAGTGAACTGACCATGCAGAAAAATGCAGCATAGCTGCAGGATCTGGTCATGATCAAGGACCCTGTGGTTGTATTGACAAATCATTGCTTAGTGATTCTCAAGCGGGGGGGGGTCGAGATCTTGTAAAGGGAGCAGTGCCACGTTAGTACTGTTTGGTGTGCAAACCCGATTCTCAAGATAAACCCAGAGATATCAAATAACGGTCCCAGATGTTCTGACCTGTGTTGTCTTTCTGAATTCTTGGCAGCAAAAGAATTTGCTCTGTTGGTTTGCCTGTTGTCCAGAACTGAGGGAACGCAAGCTGCAACAAGACTATAATGGGGCTATGAGTCTGAAAACCTTGCCCTTTTGGTTGGGAGATAATAAGACAGGTTATCGTGAATGGGCCTTCTTGCACCAGAAGGCTATGAGATAAATGTACCGGGTTTGTGAGAGTATTACTTGGGATGTGAGGGTTTCAGTGCAGGATGTGAAATTACTTCACTTATAATTTGAATTTATTAAATAGGAGGATGAAAGTACCACGTAGGGGAGGGGAAAGAATTTCACACACACACAGTTAAGTTTCTGGACTCGATCTCACAAGGTCCTTTCCAGCCCCTAATGTCTTTGAAAAAAATTAGGGCATTGAGGGACATTAAATTCTTGTTGGAAACAGCACTTGAAGACATGGAGGCCTTTATCTTGCAAAAATAAGTGCCTAAAATGTAGGTTCGTAATGGGTGCATAGGCACTTGCCTGATACTCAGAAGTGCTGAACACCCTGCAGCTCATATTGGTAACAGTGAGAGCTGTTGGCATTTTTGAAAATGTGGAAAGCACGTAAAGGATCTAAAGTGCATGATTTTGGGGATTCTGTGTTTGAAATGAGGCAGGAGTGACAGTGGTAGGCAATACAGTATGATGGACAGAGTGGCACAGCTAGGCTATGAGAGATGTCAACTGTAAAGCCTATGGGTGAGACCTGGCTTTGCAGAGCTCCTACAGGGGCCAGTGATTGAGGGTTGGGTCCCACCACTGAAGTCCAGGAAATGGAGCCTGTTTGGGGAGGCATGGTAGCAGGGGCGAGCGACAGCTGTGTTAACCTCTACACTGCTGCTGCTTGCTTTGCTGCCACATCCAGTTCTGATCTGCAAGTTGCTCTGTGGGCCAGATCCAGCGTGCGGAGGGGGCAGGTGAGTTTGACAGCCCTGGGCTATGTGATTCTAAAAAGGAAAATCGAGTTTGGGGACATGGATCTTTATCATTTCTAAGGAAAAGTACAAATGAAAAGTCCCTCCTGTCAGAGTAGCTACTCAGAGTAGCTAATATAGTTTTTAAAAACTGTAGTCGTGGGAGATAAGTGTTTGGATACCTCCAGTTTACATGAGGTTACAAGGGTACCTGTTTCCAGTTAACTGAAAATGGAGGAAACAGACCTTCTTTGGTCAAGATGCAAAAATTGATCCTCTTCCATCTACCACAAGCTTTGGTGTCATGTCTGCCAAATAACAAGTTACCTCCTACATCTTCCTGGATACTAGAAGCCCCAACTGTCCCCTACCCATCTGTCAACTCTTTGCTTTCTCCAGAGAATATTCACGATTTGGCCATACATCTTCTGTACAAAAGTCTGTGACGCCTTGAAAATTTGGGGACAGCATGAAATACCTGGAATGTACTATAAAAATAAATGATAGATTCCTCCGCTTGCATACCTCCATCAGTTGTCTTTTGTCTTACCTGCGAGGTGGGTCTTCGGGGCAGGGATCATCTTGTTCTCTGTATATGGCTATGTTCGTGATGGGAGCTTTTCAACACTCCCCCAAAACAGGTAATTTGGCTGAGCCTTGGTGGGTTTTATGTGCAATATTTCTGTGTTTGAGTGCCTGTTTATAACAATACATCGACCAATTTAATATTTTCAGGGATTTTCAAACGTTTCATGCATCAGTGGCCAGAACTCTTGTTTCTGGGGAAAACCAAAGAGGGTGGGAATAGAAGTGCAAGGATCACCTGCCATGTGTTTATTACTTCCAGGCAACCATGCAGCTGGCTAGAGATCAATCAACTGGCTGAGGACACCCATTAATGCTTTCCAGAACAACGATGCCCCGGCTCATCTTCCCACTAGAGTTTAACATGTTGAAATCTGGAATGATTTATGTCCAAACCAAATAATTACACTGGTGAGACCGGGAGAATGGTGGCATATGCACAACCCCGTGGAGGGGGAAGAATGGGGAAGGGAAATGAGGAACACAGTTTCTGGCAGGGGGGAAAGGTGTCACACAGAGGAGTGACCGTGGGAAGAGGGGGATGGAGGGACAATCAGAGCCATAGGGAATGGGAGAAAAGCACTCAGCTGCTGAAGAACATGGGGGCAGTGATATACGGGGAATGGGGTGTGTACAGAAGTCTGTACACTGGGGACAGCATGGAGTGGGAGCACACAGAGTCCTGTCATGGGGTGCAGAGACTGGGGGGCCCTGGTATAGGGTGAGGAATAGGGGCACTGGAGTCTTAGAGAGGTGGGGAAGAGGGAGAAAGGTGGGAGGCAGGGAAGGTGAATGGCTGGTGCGGGGGAAAGCAGGAATAGGATAGACAACCACTGGGTGTGACGTGCTGGGTGGGAATGAAGGAAATTGTTCAATAAATGGCCCATAGAACCTGAGAGAGATCCCCACCTCCTTATAATGACCGCATTCACATTTAATTACCTACCAGACTTCCTTCTGTATTTACCTGAAAGCTGCCATAGGATTGCCAGTGTGCACCTACATGTTGCCCAGCTGGATGCCAGCCTGAAACTCCCACATGGGATGGGAAAGATTTATACAAATGGAAAGGACTTGCAGGGACAGCATGGCAGGGTGTGGGAGACCATGGCACACATATGTGTCGGGGAATTAGCTGGCAGCGCCAAGGATGAGACCACCACAGTGAAAAGGTGCATATGCCATGGTCATGGAGAGATTTCTTTGGGTTTACCACCAGGGTAAGGGTGAGAGATTGTGGCAGAGGTTTGTCAGAGAATATTATCAGATGGTTTGGAGAGGGATGGGAGGGGTGATTATACAGTGAGAAGTGGCCACATAACGCTCCACCCGGTGGAGGGGGACCAAAAGGGTGCAGTTATCACCTAGAGCTACCTTCAGACAGCAGGGATGAGGGGGAACATGTTTCAGGAATTGTACCTGACAGTCATACAAAAGGATTGTTTTAAAGATTAAGAATAGGTCAAAGTCAAGGTAGTGGTGTACCTTATAGACTAACTGAATCAAAGATACATAAGGTTTTGTGAGCCCGATGTAGCTCACAAGACCTTTCTTGCTTCAGGCAGGGGCTTGGACTAGATGACCTCTTGAGGTTCCTTCCAGCCCTGTTTCTCTAGGACAGGGGTTTCCAATCCCTGGGCCACAAAGGGTTGGCTGCCAGACTGGAAGTGACTGGCATACTGTGGACCAGCAGTCAATCCTTTTTTACACTGAGCATAAAAAAAGGTTGGCTGCTGGCCCGCAGTATGCCAGTCACTGCTGGTCCGCAGTTTGCTGGTCCACACCCACATCCGATCCACAGTTTGCCGGTCCACAGCATAAAAATGTTGGGAACCCCTGCTCTAGGATTTCTGTGCAATTTTGTTAAAAGAGTCAAGTAATCTATTAAAATGGGGCTGAGTGAAATGTACTGGTACTACCTGAAGACAGAAGAGGAGGATGGGAAAGAAATGGCAGACCTCATATGGCAGAGAGGGGTCTGGCATTAACTTTTTTGGGGGGACCTCTGAGGAGGACAGTGGCTGGGGGTATGGGTATGGATATGGGTGTGTGGTGCAAACTGTGTAACAGGGGTTTTTTTACATCAAGAACTTAGTAAACAGCTGCTCACCAAGGCACCCCTGGGGAAGTCCAGGAGCAATTGATACAAACTCCTGGAAGGCCACTTCAGGCCCAATTCCAGGAAAAATTCCTTCACAGTCAGTGGAATAAACTCCAGTGGTGGTGCAGTCACCTGCCCTGGGAATCATCAGAAGGAGACTGGACAATCACCTCCTTGCTGGGGTCACTTGATCCCAGTTGTCTTTTCCTATCTGGTGCAGGGGGCTGGACCCCATGATCTACAAGGTCTCTTCCTGCCCCTAACAACTATGAATGGTTTAACTGTCAGTGTGCTTTGATCATGCCAAGATCATAGATCTTTAACTGACCGAAGTGTGCCAAGTGAACCACAGGGGATGCAGGGCACAGTGTTGGAGGTGCAGATAGATATCTATATAAAAACACATATATTTGCAAAAAAAAAAAAAACAGTAAAAAATTCATCAGTCTATAAGATGCACCTCCACCTTGCCTCCTGCCCAACTTCAGCCTCAGGGGGCTCACTTTGTCTCTAAGAAGGGGCCAGACGGGTCGTCCGCGCGTGACCCACAGGAAACCCGCGCGGGTTTCCTCCTGGGTCTCCAGCTGGGAGCAGGGCGCCAGGAAGAGCTTGTCCGAGCAGGGTCAGGGGGATAGTCCCCGCACCCCCTCCCCGGCGCTTCACCCCGGGGCCCCGCCATGTCCGGGCTGGTCCCAGGAGCGGGAACCCGCTGCATTCCGCGGGGGGATGACACCGAGGGGTTTGGGCCGGGGACGCATCCCTCGGAGGAGGCTGTGGGGCGAGCTGAAGCCCCGGGAGGAGCCTCCCGCGGGGACCGCGCTGCCGGCGCGGGGGCTATGGCCGGTCCAGGGCGGGGGCGCCGAGGCGCCTCCTTAAGGCGGGGGCGGCGGGGGGCGGAGCGGGCCGGGGCGGAGCCGGGGCCTGCAGTGGAGACGCAGCCCGGAGCCGCCGGCGGCAGCAGCGGTGGGGCCTGCACGGATCAGCGCCGCCCGCGCTCCCGGCCCAGCCCGCGGCCCGACAGGCGGCGGCGGAGGCGGCCCCAGGCCCTCCCTCCTGCCTGCCCGCCCGCCTGCCTCTCTGCTCCTCGTCCTCCTCCCCCCGCCCGCCGGGCCCGGGCCCCCGGCCGGGCAGTGGGGATCGGCCCCCGCCCCGGGGCCGCGGTGCTGCCCCGCCATTATTTACTTGACAGCTGCATCGGCGTCCCCCGCCGCGGCCGGAGGAGGTAAGGGGGCGACCCCTGCCCACGCCTGCCCTGGAGTGGGGAGCCGGGCGGCCCCGGCCTAGCCTCGATTTTTCTTCCCTCCCCCTCAAGAGAGGTTTGTCCAAGGGGAAAGGAAAGCGCGAGAAGAGGCCGTCTCCTGGGAGCGCCACCCCTGAAATAGCTGGTGGCTAAAAGGGGAGACGGGAGAGGAGGATCCTCCGTGTCCTAGGATAATGCCAGGGACTTGAAGCGGGGCTGGCGACCCTTTTTTGCCCCTCAGGGTTTCTGGTTTCATCCGCCACCCTCCAGTCTCCCTGTGTGTCTGGAGGAAGAGCGTGGGATAGCTGGTGGCAGCGCCCCCAGGATGGGGCCCAGCAGAGGAGCGTGAAGGGCTGCCCCCCAAAAAGCCGGCGCTGGACACCAGCCCCCTCCTTGCAGACAATCTTCCAGACAGAGTGAGTGACCACATGACATCACCTTTTGCTCCCCCTGCCTCTTCTTCCCTTTCCCCTTCTCCTGTCTCTTGCCCTTTTTCTTCCTCGTGGTCTTCTCATGTCTTTTCTGTCTGGCCTTCTTGGTATTTTTTCCTTTTCTCCATCTTCTCTGTCTCCTTGTTTCTGAACCCCCCTTCCCTTCCCCTCCCCACTCCTCTTTCTCCATATGCCTTTTCTAGCTCTGTCACTAATTGTCATCTTGTATTCGTTATAAAGAGTTGTGCTGACTTCTCTTTCCAAGCAAACTGCTTCTGGGGGACTGCAGCCCCCTGCAAAATTGCAACAAACCTTCTGTCACTTTCCCCTTCCACTTTCTCAGAAGACTGTATTGACTTTCTCCTGCACTCACCTTTCATCATTACTCATATGAAATTAATTTCTATCATCCAGGGGTCAACAGGGAGGATCACATTGACTGAACAGGCTTTGGAGAGGCAGGGTGAATGCTAGTGCCTGTGCCCTGAGCTGTGTGTCATGCTGCACTCATGGGGTTGTGGGTGTGAATCCTGGCCTTATTGCCTGGGGTGTGGATTGTGCTGTGCTTGGGTGGCTGGGGATGCATGTGAATCCTGGTGCTAGAGCTCTAGGACACTGAGGAGCTGAGCCTGCAAATCTCAGAGCTACTAGTATTTTGGGGGCTAAGGGTTTGTGTGGTGGCCTTGCCTGTGGGTCCCATTGGGCACGGGGCCTAAGAAGTGGAATCCTAGTAGTACGGGTGGAAGCCTTTTTGAAAGCTCAGGGGATCTGTTCCATCACTATTACCCGTCCTGTGTTGCTCCCTCTGGGTGAAGAGTCATGGAGAGCGGACCTTCAGTGCATGGGGCAGTTAAATGCCACACCAAGTGAGCTCTGACACCAAGACAGCCCAGTCATCCTCCCCCTGCCCTGCAGTAAGCATAGTTGCCCTGGGTCATTCATTGGGAAATCTGGTCAAAGGGAGGAAGTGAATGTAGGTCCTGAGAGCAGATGCTCCGCCCCAAATACTTTGTCGCTCACCTGAGAGCTCTCTTTCTGTATTCAACACTAGTGCAGACTTCATTATGGCATGTCACTCCCCTGAGACAATTTTGAGGAAATCCAAGACTGGAGTATCCCTGGCCTTGACAAATACTGGCTCAGTATCCAGAAAGGGACTGCACAGTGGAAGGGAAATTCCAGAATGAGGATCAAGGGGGATTTCTTGGTGTGGCTGGACAGGAAGCTCAGGCCGTGGAATACCAGATGCCCCCCGGGTGACAGCCCCTTCTGCCATGGCGTTTTGCCCTCCCTCTTCTCCATAGCATGGCACAGTGGTTTGTCCAGAGAGAGCCTGAACCCATAATGCATGTTTTCTAGATGTGCTGTCAGATGCCCTCCCACCTGTTGCCCTCTGGTTATGCAATCAGACTGTTTTGAGTGGAGGCATGTTATCTAGTGCTGGGAAGGAGATAACTGAGGCATTTTGGCCTTTGCACATTCAAGGGGGTTTGCTAGCTTTTCCTGCTCTCGAGGTTAATTTACCTTCCTCTGCCTTCACTCTCACAATAATGACTTGACATTTTTCTGGTGTTCTTTGGTTCTGATGGATGCCAAAGCACTTGCAGAATGCATATACCACCATTGAAGAAGTCTGCTCCCCCCCTGCCCCAGCGCACATATATTTTTTATGGGTGTATAACGTTATTGTAATTTCATATTTTTCTCAGCTGTCATGATGAAAGACCAGAGTTTAAATTTTTGTTCCTGGGCTTTAAATATTCATGACAAAGATGCAAAGCTGATTGTGGTGCATTGTCTGTGTATGTGTGTAATTGTTTGTTGTTTGTACGGTAATCACTAAAGGAGTGTATTCAGTGCTATTTCAAGCACAAAAAATTAAGCAATCTCTGCCCTAAAGAGCTTGCAATTTGAAAGACAGACTAGCAGAAGCCAGGAGATGCTGGTAAATTGAGAAGAGGAGATAACCTTAGAGGTGCATAGTGCACATGAATTTTCACTTGGGTCTGAAATGCAGCTGCCTCTGGGGTGGAATGCTACAGCCCTCCTGCCCCAACGATGGGATATAAAGGTGCAAATAGAAGGGAGAAGGAAGAATGTTATGTATTTCCATAAATACAAAAGTCTTCACAGGCAAATTTAAATCTTTGCCTATAGGAGTTTTGGCTAAGACTTTCCTAAAATTTAGATTTCAAATCCTTATTTAGACACTTAAATTGGTGACCCTGATTCCCAAAAGAACTCTGCAGCTCTCGATTGACTTTGGGGAGAGCTGGGTGATGCTCAACACTTTGAAAATGAGGCTATTTACTTAATTGCCTGAATATAGATTTAGAAGTCTAAATTCAGGCACTCAGGATAGCAGATCTTGGCTTTACAGTATAAGCAATCTGATCTCTTTGAATGCCCTCAGCTCCTGAGGAAGTCAGTGGGGGTCTGAGGATACACAGCACTCTTCTGGGTCAGGCCCTAAATGAGAGGGTCTGGAGAGGAGCGGTAGGAGGATTATACTGTTGTGGTTCTGTGGTAGAGTTTTTGCCTGCTTTGTGGGAGACCTGGGTTCAATTCCCTGATGTGTATAAACCTGCTGTTTTGGTTCAGTGGTAGAATTCATGCCTGCCTTCCTGGACACGTATATATTTCCTGCCTCAGGCAGGGGGTTGGGCTAGATGACCTCTGGAGGTCCCTTCTAGCCTTGTGACTCTATGACATTCTGTGACATAACAATGAAAGATCATATGATGACATTCATGTTAAGTACATGTCTTGGTTCTTGTTCGAGTTTTGTTTTCAAATCCATGGGCCTATGGACAGCATCTGGGATCTGGGTAAGGGGTCAGGCAAATCCATATGTGGCTGAAAAGGCACGGAGAGTTTAAGGAGGCTGAATGGTATTACCTGTTCTGGGATTTGGCTGCATCTCCCAATCCTTGCAAAAATTATTGATGCTTCTGCCCAAAGTGTATAACTTTTTTGTTTGTAGGAAATGGTTTACTGACTTTGAGTGGTGGGGCAATCGACGCTGTTCCTGGAGAAATGTTCTTTCAGGCATCAGCCATGTACCACCAGCCCTGCCACTGTGTAGCCACCTCTAGTAGGGAGTTTGATTTTTTTGTTACACTTCAGACCTTTGGCTTTGGTGCTGAAAATGCTGGAAGGGAGATTTCAGTGCCGGTGCAATGTGGACATCTGTCTGTGAAGAGCTTGACTTGAAGAAATAATTCCCTTCATGCAGCTGTGAGATGGGAATGGCTTTTGGTCATTCCTAATCAAAAGGTGAAAGGCTTTCTCTCATTTTTCCCATTCTTCCCTAATAACCATGCCCTCTCCCCAGCCTAGACCAGAATCACAGAGTCTCACAGTCAGGGCCGTGTACATCTTAGAGTTCTTTAGCCAGCAATCATGCTTTGGCACTGTGCTCATATTCTTTTAAATAAATTATTTCTCTAGCTTGAAAGTTTGTGAAGATAACCTTGAAAATATTAACTGAGTGGCCACGTCCTCAGAGAGCTTGAAGTAGCATCTCTGAGACACTGACTGCTCCTTCTGTAATTTCTCCCTTGTCATGTTAACCTGACACAAAGATGGCCATAAACATAATCCACAGCAAGTAATATTGCTATTTTAGTAATTGTTATCTTACCATTACCACCTGCCTGCTACTCTTTCACAGATGTCTATAAACCCAACTGTTCCCTCTTCAGGTATCAAAATCTCCAGCTTCTCTCTGAACATTTCTACTATGATGCAACTTGCAAGCAGAAATCTACAGTATATTAAAAGTGAAACCATGGGGACGGTGCAAGACCAATTGAATTTAATACAAAAACGAATAGCACTGAGGAGACTGTGCCCAGTAAACTGGTTCTTTTCCTATTTACTACATTCTGACACTTCCATTTTAAAATTTCAATGGAGTTGGTGCAGAATATCCAGTATCTCTTAACCCAGAGATCCTGCAGTGGAGTTTAGGACTGGTTTGCTGTAATAGATTCTGTGTGGTTCATTGAGATGTGAAAGGCTCCTGTCCCATCCTTCTATTCCTCACCCCAGCATGGGGCCTGATTTGGATTGGCTTATTGTCTCCTTGCAGTGTCTCATTACACTGCCTCTTCTCACCCTATGGCAGCCCCCTCCTCAAATCCCTTCACTGGCTTCCTATCTAGTATCGCACCATATTCAAGTTCCTCCCCTGCATGTTTCCACCCTGCCTACATCTGCTCTCATTGCCTCCTACACTCCTGTACTCCTCCCAGTTTTCTCTACTGCTCTGCTTTTCCTTCTCACTACATTTTTGGCACTTTCTCCTGTTGCCCTGTATGTCTACAACACACACCCTGTCCTCATACGTGCCAAGTGCCCTCCATCTTCTCCTTAAGACTCTTTTCTTCCAAAAACTCTCCCTTTCTATGAATCATTGCCTTTCCTTGCCTTTTCTTACCTTTGGATTATATCAAGTGCCATGTCCTTTTATGCAGCTATACAATGAATAAACATTCTGATCCTTCTGAGGTAGCTAGTCCTGCCAGCCTGGAGCTGGCAGTGTTGCTTTAGAAGTGACAAGCTCTATAATCCATCTGACTCACCCACTCTCCCACCCTTCCTCTTCTTCCCCCCGCCCCCCCCCCCTTCAGGTGCAGCTGGACTTTAATGGGTGATCTAAAGTTAAAAGGCCTGAGGCTGCATTTTTTTATTCTCCTGGATTCCTTTCAGCCCTGCAGGATCTTAGGCTTGGATTGGAACCCTAGAAGTGGAAGATTTGGGCAGGCTTCCATTTCCCTCATCCCTCTGAGCCAGCCACTTCAACTGATACAGAGCTGGGTTAAAATAAGTGACCTGTAAAGGGAAAAAGAATGGATCCATGCTGCTCTCTTTATGTATGAAGGAGCCTGAAAAAATGGTGGGGGATAAAATGAGGGTTGGGGAGAGAGGTTTTTATATAGATCAAAACAAATCTATATTTCCTTGTTTTTATACATTAGAAATAGAGGCCTTGGTCTCACGGTTTTGTGTAGCTGCCTAGGGTAGATCTGGTAGAATTCTATAGCCTTATAATGTTGTTGGATTTTTGGTTGTAGTCGTGTTGGTCTAAGCTTGCTAAGAACTTTTTTCCAACTACTCAGTTGGTCTAATAAAAGATATCACATCTACCCAAATAACTTTGCCTGCCTATAACCTCATAAGTATTAAAGCAGTGAAATCTGTACATTTGAGGAAGAGACCAGAGCCCTCGCAGTCCTGCACAGCTGAAGCAGGAATGTTGAATTTTTCACAACATTTTTTCTTCTGAACTGCTGTTAAAAAAATAAATAATAATTCCAAATCCTCCTTTCTCCTCATAGTTTTTTGTTAAAGATAGCAAAGTAAGTAGAGTTTAAATAACTTCTTTAAAAATACCTTCCATGTCTTTGGATGTCTAACAAAAACAAGTGGGGAAAAAGCTTACTGTGGGTGATGTGGGACAAATCACTTCACTGTCCTGTGCCTTATTCCACCTTTCTGAAGGTAGTAATGGTACTGATCCTGTATAAATTGTTTGGATGTACAAGGATTGAAAGTGGATGTACAAGGATGGAAAGTGCTATATGTAAAGAGCTGGATTTATTATTCCCCATATATCTAAGGTACTGAACAGAAGGAACAACCTTGGGAAATTAAACAAAAAACCTTTCAGGCCTTCAAGGAAAAGCAGAGTGCAAACCTTTTTTTTTATTCTTTGCGGTGAAAAGTGCATTACCCAGTCCTCAGCCTAGAACTGCTTTTTGCCTTGGCTTAAGCACAGATATTCTGGATCTCATGAAACTTCTCTTAAGGTCTGTTATAACCCTTTCTCAGCCAGATCTTAAGGTCTCTGTGCTATCTTTTTTGTGGCTTCTTGGTGTTTCTGATGCTTGATTCTTGAAATTTTGTTCTCTCTTGACTTCTGGCTACACTGTGCCCTAGTTCTGTCCTTTTGCTTTGGTCACTTGTTCACTGTCCATTTCTGTACAGGTCTCACACAGTTCCTGCAGCCCACTCAGTCTCTTTGGATGAACTCATATATTCACTTGGCTTCACTACTGTCTTCATGCTAGTGATTCTCAAACTTCTCTCCTCAGTCTTGCATCTCAGTGTCTCTTTTTGGTATGTTCCCTTAAAGGACTTGCTGACAACTTAAGTTTATCACAGCCAAAATGGAATTCTGTAAAGTCCCTCTGAACAACCTTCCCCATCAATTAATTCCCCCACCCTTTCTTCATCTCTGTGGTAACACCACATCTACTCCTAATCTTCCAAACCCACAACTGTTTTATGCCAGACACGGACACTTTGTTTATACCCTGCTGCATCTTCTTTAGCTTCTCTAAATTCAACCCTTTCTCTTTGCAGTTAAAATTCCTGTCCTAGCTGGCACTATCTTCCACTTTGACTGCTACAACAGCCTCCTTACTACCCCCTTTGACAACCATGTCACCCCTCCAATCCATTTAAACACAGTTGCTAAGGCTCTCCTCCTGGATAATTGTTCTCTACATGATCATTTCCCCCCAGTCTTGTTCCCCTCCCCTTGCCCTTAGCCACCCCATTAAATTCCAGTTGCTTATCCTTGCTTTAAGGCCTTTTGTATTTTGGCGTCTCCCTTCTTGTCTGCCCATGTCTTGGATTGCACTGTTGTCTTGCTCTCTCAACAAGGACAGCTTGACTACTTGCTTTTCCACTTCTTCCATGACTTTCCCCATGTGTTATGTCTATACCATATGCGAAGAAAGTATAGACTGGCAGTGAGAAAACATTATCTTGCCTTCCTTCAGATCCCTCCTTGGCTGACTTCTGCCTGGATACTTACAGGACAACTGCCAACCTACGATGGCCAAACATATTGGGGATTGCACACTTACATACTTATATCCATAAATTATATCTAATTTGACATTTATGAATAAATTTAACTGGATTGTTACCCTTGTCTTTATGTTCCACTTTCCTGACATGGGAAAGTGATTTTAAATAAAGGCTAGAAAAGCTGAGACTTCCCTCTCTTAGCAAGGAGGGATGAGGGACAGGATAGAGTATTGGGAAGAAGACCCATGGCTCCGTGAGGTTGCAGGGGAGAGAGGAAACTGTATTTAGCATCTGGAGGGTATGGGAAAGGGGACATAAGATTTTATTGGACCACGCCTGTTCAAATGGTGGCAAGACAAATGTGAGCCCATATCTTCAGGACACATACTCTGGTTGAGATCTTAAGGCCATTCTCCTTCCCAGCCACAGCAAGTGGACAAAATAGTTTTTCTTCTCCCTAGAGCACTGCCTCTTCTGTTGTGCTTTCTGCCCTCAGCTTTCATAACCTCTGTGTCCCTCAGTGGGTTAACTGCTCTGTTTATCTCACTGTTGCCTCTTAGCACCATCCTCTTCTTCCCCCACCCCCTTCCCTAATCTGTGTGTTTTAAATTACTTTATTCCTCTCTATTTAGTGTCTCTGCTGTTTGCAAGTCCATTCATAGCATCTGACCAAGTAGGCAGAAAGCTCAAAAGCTCCTGCCTCTCTGAATAAGTTAGTTTGTAAGGTGCCACCCTGCCCTCTGTAACTTCAGACTAACATGGCTAGCTATCTCTCTGTCATTTATGTATGTTGTTTTCAATTAAAAGCTTGTCCGTTAGAAATTTGAGGGATGACAGTGGTCCATTAGTTGAGAACACTTGGGAGCCACTGTTCTAGGCAAGCCACAGATTGCTGGGACACCATGGGACTGTTTGCTAGCTCATCAGCAGAAGAATGTGTTATGTGGTCTGCTTCTGGCCATGTAAAATAGGTGTAATAGCTGTAGAAGACCATTTGCTCATTAATTTCTAGAAACTTGGTGTGCATCCCCTGCCAGAGCTTAGAATCGACTTCTACAGATGACATAACATGGTGTTTGACATGTTTTAGTGCAGGGGTGGGCGATTTTTTTATTTTTGGTGGAGGGCCACTTACTGAGTTTTGGCAAGTCATCGAGGGCCGCATGACAGGCAGCTAGGGGCAGATAAATATTAATTTTCTAACTTTTTTAGGGGCCGTGCAAGCTGTATAGAATGGCTTGGTGGGCCGCATCTTGCCCACCCCTGTTTTAGTGACTCCTGAACGGTTCATATAGACTGAACTCAGTGGTTTAACTTCTTGTGAATAGGTTTCAAACACTCCTAGTCCGATTTAATTTTCAGTATGTATGAATGGCATTCATGTCACCCAACCAGTCTGCTGACATGTAAGGTTTGTAGTATTGCTAGTATTATATCACATAGGAAACGGTCATTTTTTCCACTGATGAATCCATTTTTACGGAAATAAGTATAACTTCTCTTATACGAAAATGTATGACATTCTTTTATCCTTAGTTTCTATAACTGTCTCTTCTGTAGTAATGAGATCTGCACAAGATGCTGCATTTACTTGAATATAAGATGACCCTGACTATAAGATGATGGCCCAATAATTAGTTTTTATGTATGGAAAAATCTATAAATTTGATATAATTTTCTAGGTATAGAATCTAATTGTTGGAGTGTTATCTTGAATTTGGCCCCTTCCCACTGTTACAGTAGAGAAAAAAAATCTGAGGGTCAGGTAGCCCTTTTGCCCTCTGCACCCCTGACTTCTTCTCCCTGCAGCCTCTTCCCTTTTTCTTTACTCTGAGACCCTGCTCTCCTTGAGCACATGGAAGTGAGGAGCCAATTAGAAGACAGTGATCTTGAAATAAACATATCTGTAATAATTTCCATGTAGCACCAATAGACATAGTTAATCCAGAATTGATGTATTTTACCTTTTTGAAATTACTGCAAGTTTTTTAGCACAGGTACTCCATAAACACACTTTTAAGTAGCACTTTGGCACCTACATATATACAGTACAAACTATGCATGATATTAGTCCAAAGGAAAAAGCTCGTGATTTATCATAGCTCTTTGGGCTGGGCCCCAGCAGTCTCAACAGCATTTTAAGCCATGATGACAGCACAAATCAGCACTGTTCATTGTGTGTGTGTGTGTGTGTGTGTGTGTGTGTGTGTGTGTGTGTGTGTGTACATACTGCAGATACCCTCCCTTACCCCCACAAAGGATCCATGTGCAATTAGCCCCCACTCACAAGTGGAATTGAGCATTCTTGTCACAAACCCTGGGGATCTTCCAAAAATTTACATGCAGATGAGTTGCAGGGCAACCTGTTCTGGCTCCACCTCACGGAGAGTGCAAGCACACTAATGATAGGTAACAAGCTGAGAGAGGAAGCAACTGAGTGACTTGGGTGATTTGTTTGGGCCCCCATTTGGTGACTTTTGCCAGATATTTAAGGCAGGTGAAGAAGCAGGAATAATTGGAAATGGGAAAGAAAGGTGCATTTCAGCTCTGGGAGTGAGGAAGAAATCCAAATATATGTAAACTAGTAGCTCACCATGACTTTAAAAAAGTTGGCACTGAGAGGTACTGCACTCCATATATCTTATTCACATCGACTGCACTAATCTATCTTTATTGTAAGCTTGGGAGATACCATTAGGTGGTTTTCAGCCCTGGTAGTTTTACTTGCTTGGCAGGGGAGAGAGCCTTCTTTTCAGCCTTGATTGACTCAGTGTATTTAGAAAGTAAAGTCCTGCCTGCAGTGCAGCAGATCAGCCAACCCCTGTGAGAGTCTACAAATGACTCCAAATGCGAGTATGTTGGCTACACAATTTATAGTGTTGGGGAATTGCTGCTGGGCTTTACTCCAGCTTGTTTTTGGCTTGGGGAGCAAGCAAGACTAGGAAGCATCTGAACTCCAAGGCCTCTGGGATTGGGGTTTGGGGCCTGCACATAGGATGCCTGCTATGGATTTGGGAGTATCTGAAGCCTCAGGCAGAAGAGCCTGGGAGGTAGCGCCACACAGACTTGAACAATTTATGTTCTGCTCAGATGATAGAATTTGGAACTGATTTGGCTGATTTGGGCAAAAACACAAAATTAAAAAAAAAACAAGTGGTAGGCCTTTTGGATAAGATCAATCAGTTTTGGTACAGAATGGAGGGTGTCAGGCTGGTACTGCAGTACCTCCAGGCCTAGTGCCAGTTTCCTGATGGAGCACCTGCCCTCGCTGCTTTTTCTTTTTCTTTCTTTTTTTTTTTTTTTTTTGGCCCTTTAAAAAAAAAAAAAGAAAGAAAGAAAAAGGTTCCCATCAACATTTTTGGCACCAGGGGAGAGTGTCGGAGCTTCCTCTGGCCTCTCGGAGTACTAGCCTGGTCCTCCAGGCCCAGTGCTTGTTCCCTCCTGGGGGAGCAATTTCCTGTGTCGTGTTTTTTTTGTTTTTTTGTTTTTTTTAAAACCACACATGTGGCGGGGGAGGTTCCCGTCAGCATGTTTGCCTCATAGGGGCCACACATTTTATAGTCATGCTTAGTGTTGGCTGCATTTAAATCAACTTCCATGACTGAATACATGCTGTTTTTTGGCAGCAGGTTAATGACAGACAATGAATTTAATGAGATTTTCTTGTACGTGAATGCAGGATGAGGGGCTTCCTCCCCATGCTGTTTGGGGGGGGCGGGGAAAAGCTTGTCTTGTAGTTGGGTAAATATTGTATTTTATATCTGATTCTGTTTTGATATGGTCTTTAAATTTCAGTGGCAGTCTGGGTACTATATATGTATGAAGTATAAGAACTATCCTTCCTGGAAGGTTTATACTGGGTACCATACTGGTGTGCCCAAGATTAAAACTCTTTTGTGCATTCTGCCTGTTTCAAGGGGTAAAATACCTTCTTTTGAATATAGTTTCTCTATGACAGGTTCATAACTGGTTTTCAAGGCAAATTTCATTCCAAATAAGTACTCATAAAATTGAGTTACTCCAAAAATAATGCCCAATGTCTCTTTCAGTGTAAGAGAAATTGTTTTGTTAATATTCTTGAAGTAAATGTCATGGATTTCTCCTTCCCACCTTTGCATATGTTCAAAATTATGGTTCCTAGCTGTATTCATAAAGCATTTCACAGTAATGGAGGAATGCCGTGGATTAAAAACTGCCAGAACAGTAGAATTGTTCATTACACTTCTTAAAAAGCCTTATTTTGTCTTTTGTTCCAAGTCCATTTACATTTTTTCCTTGTAATATTGACACTGTTATTATAGATGTACTTGGAATAAATCTTTCATAGTAGTTTTAACAGTTAAAAATGATCCCAGCTTGAACGCATTTTTAAAGTATATAGCTACATTCTTGATAGCATGAATACTGTCTTTTAACTGATGTATTTCCTTCTCCCTTCCGCACCTATGCTGTGCTATAAATAGCCAAGTTATTTGTTAACTTTGAACCCATATTTTTGCAATGTTTACAGTATCCCTCAGAATTTCTCAAGGGTCCCTCTCCATGTCTCTCATATCTACATAGCAGACAATAAAATAGAAGCCTATGAGAGCTCAGTTGATTCATTTTTTTTTTAACCAGGCAAGACGTACTACGTGGTAACCTTTCAAGCCCTTTGTGCATCTCTACAGCAAAGATATTAAAACTTTAATAGTGAATGTTGCATCCTAGCCCTCACAGTTATTAGAATGTGGCTCTAAGACCACCTGTTGATGTGTTTGAAGCAGGTCATGTTCTGTAAACTTCACCATTACTGCCAGTTTTGCACATAAATTCTATGGTTTTGGAAGTAGGTGCTGATCCATTTCCAAACTGGGGTTTATGGTGACTTTATAGTCCCCACAATTGCTCACGCTTCGTCAGTTTCAGGAACGCACACAGGCAGTGCAGTTTTTTCACTAAACTCAAGATATGAAATTACTCTGCTCCTGCAGTTTCTCTAATTGCCTATCTGTAGGATTTCATAAAACATAAGGCACTGGTTGAGCCTTAAGAAATGCAGATTTGGCCTTTTTTTAGAGTGTGCTATTATGCCTTTTGCTAAGCTTGTGATGCATCAAATATAGATTTATATTTTTCTTTCCACTTTACCAGCAGACCTAGTCTGTGGTGTACTGTACTTCGCTAACTGGCAGAAACAGTTTTCATAATATAGGACTGTATCCATATAACAATTACCAAGTGCCCTTGTAATTTACATCAGCAAACTTCCACAGTTTTTCTCTTCCTTTTGATTATGATGATTTTCAGTTTCTCTTACTGTTGACTGATCAGGAAATTTGGTAGAAATTGCAACTGTTGCATCACTTGTATCTATTTGCATGAACACAGCCTGCAAGGTTTGTGTCTCTGTTGCACTGCAGACTCCTCAGTACTGGTGTCACAGGCCATCTGGTTATGGACAAGCACAGATTTTGTAACAGTCTCCTTCATATTCACAGAGCTAGTATCGTGCTACGTGCTGTTAGGTGACAATAAGTTCCTTTTGTTGAATTTCTTTCTCCTTTGTGGCATATGACAAGCATGGTCTGTGTGTCCCCTGTTACCACGTCTCCAGCACCTCATCTTATTGTAAAAATATTACTGCTTGCTGGGTTGTTACCAAGCAATGGAAATGTGATTCTCGGTACAGTGACTTCTGTCATCTCTTTACTGTCAGGGCTGGTTTTCTTTTTTCATGCAGCATATAGGCAAAAGGGTTTTCTTTTGATTGACTTGAATACCAATGGTGTGTCCACTGCTCTTTCCAGATTAGATTTCCTTTTATGAACAATACGCAGTAGCTTCTCTCTTCATTCTGGATCTCCGATTCCAGAAACAAGCAATTCCCTAAGGGCTTCTCACAGATAGTTATTAAAATGGTAGGTGGTAGACAGCAATTTGAGACTAGGCAGGAAATCAGATATGCCTTCTCCTTCGTTCTGGTTTCTTACATGAAATTTCCCTCTCTCAAAGAGGAAGCTTGCTTGGGTTAGATAACATTTGAAGCATATCATTCCTGTGATACAAGTCCATATCTCCTGGTTCCTGAGGGAAAATACAAGCCTTTCAAAACAGCAAACGTCTCTTGCAGCTGGAGTTAGGAAAATTGATTCCCTCCCCTGCCCCCCTTTGTGGCACTGGCATAAAAATATTGCAGCACCCTTTGCACATACACTTCAAAATTCTCATTTCTTTCCTCAGAGCAGAAGCTGTCTATTTTTCCAGGTATAGCCATTTTTAACCCTTTTTTATTCTTTTCCTTTTTTGGAAGTTTTAAACGTTTGGGCCAGCAGTTTTTAATTGGATCAGAATAACAACAAGAAAAAATAAAGTGGCAATGAATCTAGTTAGTAGATTGTGTGAGTCTTTAACAGGTTACACCCAGTCTCATTTCATTCACGCTGTCACGGTACAGCTTCAGCTGCAGCTGATTCCAAACCAACAAGTCTTTGAACACTGCCTCAAAGAGGCAACCAAGCCATAACCACACTCACCACAGTTTTTAAAGTGCCATGCATCGTAGCCAGGATTTTTCAGTCCTGCCATGCTGGATAGGAAGTACCTGGCTAAGAGAGACAATTTTGCAAAACAGCAGGACAGCCAAAGTATTAAATTCTTTGGCCAATCAGTGCCATGTGCAGCACAGGAAATCTGAGACGGGAGGGCCAGGTTTCATTTTTGGCCTCAGACAGTCACTGCTCCCAGGATGTTTAAGGCAAGACAGCAGCTTGTTCTGAGACAAGTAGTTAAATATTACTTGTCTGGAGTGAATTTGTGGTTATTCAAAGCCACCCAATGATAGGATTTTCCTTTAGCAATTCCCATTCTGCCTGAAACTTACAAACCGCCATATGCGTAAATGCAGATTTAAGCTCATTCCTTCATCGCCCTTGCCCTTCTTGATTTGGGATTATAGTGGAGATTAGTGCCGAAATAGGAAGGCTGTGTATCCTGGGTGTTTTCTTAAAATTTCAATAGAAGTCCAGGATTTTGCTCTGCTCAGCATCGAAGTTTTTCCCAGTACTTTCCAGCTTGCCCTAGCAAGGAGCTGCTTGGGGCTGGAGAGAGTGGGGGGTGTGCACATGCACACACATGGCTGACATGCGGCCAGGCAGGCCCCAGCAGCCGCATGCAGATAAGTCTATGGGGAGGTGGGAGTTGGAGGCCCAGGGAGTTGGGGACTGTCTGGGGAAGGAGGGGTCTGTGCGTGCCTGTTGGTGCTGAGTGGGGCATTGGAGCAGCAATAGGGCAGGGGAGGCTCCTGTCCATCCAGCAGGAGAAGGGGGTGGAGGGGTCTTTCGGGGGCAGCAGGGAACTCTGTGGCCTGGCCAGCAGCACTGGGGCCAGTGCCCTTGGGTGGGGCAGCTGGGAGACATTGCAGGGCTGGGGGGCGCAGGGGCTGCAGGCCAGGAGTGAGGGGCATGGGCCAGGGGGGTGGGGCACGGGCACATGGTTTGTGAGTGAGGGGCACCATGGGTCAGGAGCGTGGGGCACAGGTAGTGGGGCTGCAGGTTGGGAGTGAGGGGCACCAGCATGGTCTGGGTGGGGCTGTGGCTTGGGAGTGAGGGGCAATGTTAAGTGTAGCAGGGTGTGCTACCTAGGGGTGTCCATGTTTACCCCCAGGTCCTTTAACCATGCCAGTCTTGCCCTATAAGCACCCTTGTTCTTGCCCGCCACGTCTTGTTGGTATGATGAATATAGGGAGGCTGCCCTTGAGCTTTAATTTTGGACACAGTCGGGCTAGATCCTATTAACCCTGTTGTTTCTAAACCCCTTGATATCCTGCTTCACTGTGGATGGTTCCCGAATCTGTCAGCCTTATGGGCCGTATGTGTGGCTCCAACCACCCCTTTACCATGCCCCAAGCCTCGCCGATGATAATGGTGTTGTCTTGGCTAGCCCTCGTATATTAATTCGACCCCTTGTCCTCGCCAGGCTCTCTGCAGCCCTGTCTCTGCATCCTCTTTGGCACCGGGCTCTGTTGCCCCCTACGCCTAAATGCTGCACCCTCTCTGGCACCGGGGTCCCCACATGGCAGTGGGCCCCAATGAGGCCTTCTCTTTCCCCAGATAGCCTCACCTAAACCACCGGTGTTATCGGACAGCACACTAGCCACAGCCAACCACCATGCGTCCCTGGGCTGTAACATAACGCAGAACTCACATCGTGCTCTGCCCCTTTGAAAGAGTAAAACTCCCTCTCTGAGGCTCAGTGCCCAGTAGGCAGGGATACCTTTTGGGCTCCTGGTGCACCCTTTGTTCTAAGAGTAGTGTATCTGCTGGCTACCACATCTCTGGGCCCTTCCTTCCTTCCTGGAGGCTCCTTCCCCTTCAGCTGCTGGTAGGGAACCAACTCCCTAGTCCCAGCCCTGGGGTTTATGTGGGCTTAGGGCCTTGCCTCCTTCTGCCAATATCTTCATTAACTGGTTGTCATGGCAACCTTCACCTAGGTTCTTATCTCTGCTCTAAGAGAAGCAGGTACCTTAGTGCCCTGCGATAGTAGGGCATGGGCATATCATTGTCCCCTCCCCCCCGCCCCCCCCCCCCCATGGCAGGTGTCCTCCTCTTTGAAACCGGAAATATGGTAACCCTGTTGTATCCCTGATGTTTGCAAATAATGCATTTCATTTGAAATGCTCTTCCTTATTACAGTGCTAGCTAGTTGATGCAGTTGGACCTACCAAAATACATTGATTTGGGCTGAGTATATTGGTTCTGTTATGAAGCTTTTTCTGAGGGAAATCATAGGACTGGGACTAAGGGAATGAAGGCCTGACTGGGAAATGGAGATTGAAGGAATTGCGTGTGTTGTAGTTGGTCCAGTTTAGGCTCATTTGACATTACTAAGAAATGTAAAGCTGGTTCACTATTTGGATGGGAGATATGTGAGGGGATAGACATTCAAACAGGTTACCTCAGCATTAACTTGTGGTCTAAGTTGTTCCTAAAGCCATTGTACTGCTTATATTGACACCTTAAAAGGAGATGTAGAGGTGAAGGCCTGATTTCCTATGGTCATTAAAGGTCTCACATCATCTTTCATAGGAGACAGAATAATACACCCAATATTGCGGCCAGGCTAAAGTTTCAGAAAGTCTCCTCTCAAGTAGTTAATACAATTTTTATCTGACATTGGGCTCCTCACTTCCTGTCCTAAGCAGTTGTTAGCTTGGCTATGTGTTTTTAAGCAGCTCATGCACTTCCTATCAGAAGTAGCGGTGATTCAGCAGTGGGTGATCCGTGTGTGTGTGTGTGTGTGTGTGTGTGTGTGTACAACCACCAAACTTGCATTGAAGTTGCATACTTTTTCTCTGCAGTCAAGAAATGCAGAAGTTCAGCTTTTTAGCCTGTGCTTGGGGTTAAAGGTGATCCATTTTTCACCTGGCGTGCATTTCCCAGAGGAGTCGGGTAAGCACAGCACTGCCTGCCTGAGATAGAATTGGACCCATTGCACTTTAACCTGGCATTTAAGTGTGTAATTGATAATCCAAACTAGTCTCTCAGGGTTGGGTTGGCAGGTTAAGTGCCCTGTGAAAACTCTTTTCCATACCATGAACTTTGTTTCAGTTTTTTTAACTTAATTTTCCTGGTTTCAGCACATTTTTTGAGACCGAGAATGGGATGTCTTTAAGCTTTGTATGTATTTTGTTTTGTAATTCCAGAGTTCTACAGTTAAAAATCTCACAAATGTGGACTTTCACTGTGAAACAGATGCATCAAATCACAGTGGCATACTATGGATTAATCCGTTGTCCTGTACATGTTGTTGTAGCTGGCATTTACTAATGCATTTCTACAAGACTAAACATGCAATTGTTGCTGATTTCATGTGTGCTTTTCCCCCACATTTACTTGGAGATGGTTCTTCAGCAAGGACTGGTCACTGGGGATGTCACTAATCCACCCGAAAACCAAGTTGCTTTTAGGGCTTATCATGCACAGGGATACTGTAGAATTAGATTTACTTCTGCAGTATTTAGTCTTTACTTGCAGCTAGTGTGAAGCTATGTTAATTTTGTCATCTTTATGCCCAAGTGTATCATAGGATCACACACACACACACACACACACACACACACACACACACACACTCTTTTGTGATTTCCTCTTATAACTGTAAAATAATCCAGTAAAGGGTGGAGATGAAGGGTGTTTCATAGATGTTAGGGGCTGGAAGGGTGTTCATAAAACATTCCCATCTGTAGAAGGTCACATTTGCTCCTTGTATACTTTACCAAATGGGCCCCAAAACTTTGGAAAGGGTTGTGGCACACCTTTAGTCACTCCCACCTGGCAAAGAGGGAAAGCCCATCTGCATAAAATTGATTCTCCCCAGAAACAAAAGAGTGCCTGAGTGCTGGTGCCTGAGAAGGGGGAGGGTGGAAGGCAGGGTGGGAAGTTCAAGAAATCCCTAGGGAAGAGGGGATATTTTGTGGCCCCAGCCAAAGCTTAGAGAATCCATCTAGGCCTCAGCTAGGGCAAGCTAAATGAGTCTGACAGGATGCTAGCCAAGAAAAGCCACATTCAGAGAAATCACTGGTTAAAACAGGGGCAGGTAATTATTTCGGGCGGAGGGCCACTTGCCCAGTTTTGGCAAGCTGTCAAGGGCTGCATGGGTAGCCCTACCCCTTGACAGGTGCCCCACCCCTTGGTCACCATCTTGGGACCAATGCCCCAGGGCCAGCACTGGTGGGGCCCAAACCAGGGCACAGGCTGGCAGGAATCTGTTGAGCCGGGCTGGGCTGCACCAGCAGGAAGAGTGGGGAGCTGGCCTGGCTCCATAGAGCCCCTGCTCTGGGTCCTGCCAGCACTGGACCTGGGACACTAGTGTGGGTCCCACACTTCCGCTCACTCCCAGTGCCCCCCCCCCCAGCCCTGTGGTACAAGCTGGGGGCAGCGTGCAGCCCTGACCCTGCACTCACTGGCAGGGAAGGAGCTGGTGCAGAGCTCAGGGAAAAGCAGCCCTGTACCTGCCCCACGGCCAGTGTTCCCTGCTGGAGCTGCTCACAGCCTGTGCGGGGCTCTCCTGAGCAGCCATAGGCAGCCTCACGGGGCGGTGAGCGGCTGCAGCGCAGGGTGCCAGCCACAGGGTGGGGAAGGGGCCACTTTCCCCCCCACACTCAGCACCAGCTTGTAACCCACCCCTGCTGCCAGCTTGGCCCTGCGCCGGCTCCGGGCTCGCCCGTCGGAACTATACACAATGGCAGCAGCTGCGGCCCCTCCACTTGCCATGCCAGCCAGTGTTTGCTGCTGCTGCCCGCCTGAAGCTCACGCACTGGGCAGCCCAGAAGTGGCAGTGGCAAACACTGCCTGGCGTGGCAAGCCGGGGGGGCACAGCTGCTGCCGCTGTGGACAGCCCTGACAGGCGAGCCTGAAGCCGGCGCAGGTCCCAGGCTGGCAGTGGGGGTGGGTTACAAGTTGGTGCAGAGCGCAGGGAAAAGTGGCCCCTTGCCTGCCCCATTGCCAGCGCCCCGCGTTGCAGCTGCTCGCAGCCTGTGTGGGGCTGCCTGTATCTGCTCAGGACAGCCCCCGCATGTGCTGCAGCAGGCCACAGGGCAGGTGAGAGTTCGCTTTTCCCTGGGCCCCTTCCCTGTCTATGGTCCTCCCCCGCCCTCCACCCCACCTTACCTGAGCTTCCTGCACCAGGGCAGCCACATGGTCCCTGGCCAGAAGCCCCTTGGGTGGGGGGGGCCAGGCAGGACCTGCTGTTGCTGGAGTTCTCTAGGCTTCCCCTGGGTCCCACTGCCCCTGGTTTCTGTCATTTTTTACAGGAACCAAGGATAGATCAATATTCATTTTCTAAATTTTTTAAGGGTCCTGTGGGCTGGATAGAATGGCCTCATGGGCTGGATGCAGCCTACAGGCCATATTTTGCCCACCCCTGAGTTAAAAGGATTACTTTGGAGCTGTTCCTAGATAGAGAAGGAAGGTGAAAGATTGTATTTTTGACCTTGTGTTTTTCTGTGTCTCAAACTACAGTTACTTTTGCCTGCATTATTTATCTTTCTGTAACAAAGCCTTTTTTACCTTACTGATTGTCTGTGGCAAGTATGATCACAAAGCAGTAGGTGCTTCAGGCATTCCTCTTCCTCAGGAGGGGATCTGTTTTCTTTTCTTTGCAAACCCAGAGTAATAACCCCAAAGAGTGTCAGAGCTTCCTTCACTGGAGCTGTAAGGGTCTGGTCTGGGGCAAAGGAGACTAAGCTTGGCTTGGGGTGAGGAGTCACCCAGGAGCAAGATCTAGTCTGTCCCTTAAGACACACAGCAGAACAAAAAGGAGAAGCTGGGACTCTGAACATCTTAACGTGGGGCTTGTCACAGGGGATTTACATGCGAATTGCAGTTATGCTGGGTTTGAGTCCCCAGCAAGTTTTTTCTTCCTCTCACTGTATAAAACAAAGTTTGTGTGTGTGTGTGTGTGTGTGTGTGTGTGTGTGTGTGTGTATACACACACATATACATATATATAGTTGATCACCCTGAGACCAGTTTCAGTCATCAAGGAGTTATCATATCAGTCAGTTAATGAGCAGCTGAAACTAGGCTTGTAACAGAAGGCCTGATGTAACCCTCACTTCTAAGTTAACTACAGAGTGAACAGTCATCGCTGTTATCTCTGCTAGCCTGATGAGGAGATGGATAAATGTGTTGCAGTAGGACCTTTCCTCTCTGCTGCATAGACGGAAGAACGGTTCACTCTGCCAAAGGTACTGCAACGTCCGTTTTATATGTCAATGTGTGTATTAGGTGTAAGTGATCGTGCTGGCTGTGTGATTCAAGGTATTTGTAGCTGTAGCTGGCTGCTATGTCTGAGCACAGGATGCAATCAGCTCGCTTAGTTATTTGTACAAGTACTGGGGGTGTTTGCACCCTGATGAGTGTGGTGATGGTGTGTGTGTGCAGCTGTGAAAACCCAGCTTGTGAGCCCATGTGTGTGTGTGTCAGGTATAGACCTTTGTGTGCTTCTGTGTTTTGAGAGCACAGGGTGTAATGGGAATGGTGCTGCGGAGTTGTCTGTGTGTGAGTGTGCTGGGTGCATGCGTGTCTGGATCTGCGCATGTACACAGTGTCATCCCCAAAGACCTATTTTTAGAAAGGATATCTGATTGTTAAACTCATTGAGAGGGTGTTTCCCTGTCTCAACCGATCCGCTCCGTGTGGTGATGCAGTCAGTGGGAGGGGCCAGATGACTAATTTTTCCCTGACAGGGCGTTTCTGTATTAATCGGTTATCTCTGTGTGTGCACGCGTGGTTTATCTGTTACCTGACCATGCTTCACGAGTTAGTTTTGTTACCTTTGGAAGCGCTGCTGTGAATCTCTGAGCTTTTTAAAAGTGAATTTCTGACTGGTAGAAGGTGCAGACCTGGCAACCATTAGGCTTAATCCCCCCTACTCTGTCCAGGTTCAGTGGAGACAGATTGATCACCACAGCCTGGCCTCAGGCGGGCCAGCACTAGCTGTGAATGGGAGTAGAATTTAGTCCTGGGTACAGCCAATTAGGGCTAGCAGGGAAGGTGACTTTTCTTTTAACCTGACACCCTGGTTGGTAGCATACTAGCTCATCCCATATAGATTACCAGATATTTGATATAACAACAAAGGCGCTGGGATAGGATCCCTTTGTATAACTGCTGCCCACCTTCAGCAGGTGTGTTTTATTGTTATGAAAGGAAATATGGTCTTGACCCATGAAAGGACTAGAAATCAAAAGACCCTGGTTCTTATTTCCTGCTCCCCTGAAAACTCATGGTGTAACTTTGGGCAAGTCATTTCTCTTTGTGTCCATCTCTCTGATTTCTCAGTTAGGAGATAATATTTATTTACCTGTGGTGGGGCTTTGTTATGTAAAAGGCTTTGTCATACTTAGATTTTACTCTTCTTTAATACATTTTCCCCTAATTTATATAATTATTGCTTTTGAAATGGTCTAAGTCCTGGCCTAATGAGGTAGATAAAAGTATATGTATGTTGTACTACATAAGCATGTAGACTTTTAAATTGGGAGGCAGGGTTCCTGGTCTAAGGGCTGGGGTTAGATATAATGTCACATGTTGCAGAAAGAGGTAGCAAGCCTTGAGGAAGACATTCACCGCTTCCCCACACATTTCCAGTTATGAACTGTTCAGGTGGGCTTATGTAGTCAGTGGCACTCAGTCCTGACTGGCTTAGGAGCCATGTGAGCAGTCAGCATTAACCAAAGACCCATGACAACATCTGTGCCCTGAAAAGTGTGACAAATGTTCCCATTTAAAGAAAAAAAAATGATGGCATTGGTCTATAAGTAATAGAAGCAGGTAGCATCTGTTAGGCATTATTTATAATTGCAGGAAACACATAATGCACACAGCTAAAGAAACAAGTTTAATAACATTTTCTGTGAAGAGCCATGTTGATGAACCACCTGTGGCTCAGAGAAACAGTCTTGAATATTGCTTGTAGGGTGTGATGTGATCCTCCTTAGCTGTGATCCTACACCTCTGTTGTTTCGCTAAGGGGATGCGGTCATGGTATGACTAGGATGCAGCTGGTGAAATAGCCCCACCTCTGTGAAATACCTTCCTCCACTGTCCAAAGAATTTTACCTGAACAGAATTGGGCTACTCAGAATAGAACTCTGCCCCTAAGGTTACCATGTCAGGTCTGTCCTGACTTTGAGATGTTATTTGCAAGAAGAATGCACTGTTGTATGTAGGACAGTCTCTATAGACATTTTGTGAGGGGTTAGGGAGGGCATCCTTCCCCTCTGTTATCTGGGTACAATTTACTTGTATCATTGGGTCCCATGACTGTTCCTTTCTCCCCACAGACACTCCTACTTCCAGCATCATGGCCTCTGACCTGGAAAGCAGCCTGACTTCCATAGACTGGCTCCCCCAGCTCACCTTGCGAGCTACTATTGAGAAACTAGGGGGTTCCTCACAGTCAGGACCCCCGGGGGCTGCACGGAAATGCCCCCCTGGATCCCCCACTGACCCTAACGCCACCCTGAGTAAGGATGAGGCTGCAGTGCACCAAGACGGGAAGCCACGTTACAGTTATGCCACGCTGATCACGTATGCCATCAACTCATCACCTGCCAAGAAGATGACACTCAGCGAGATCTATCGTTGGATCTGTGACAACTTCCCCTACTACAAGAATGCTGGTATCGGATGGAAGGTGAGCGTGGAGTCTGCAACGCCATCTCCACCAGCTTGAGAGACCTCATTTTCCCCCTCTGTACAGAGTGTTCCCTGAGTAGGAAAAAAAGCCAGGCACAGAAGTAGAAAATTCTGATGACCATCTGGAGGAAGCAGGGGGCCAGATGTCTCCTAATTTCCCCTGGAGTATTTGAGTGTTGAGGAACCCTGTCCTACTAAGACAGGCCTACAAAAATACCTTCTGCTAATCTGTCCCTAGACCAAAAACCATCCACACTTGCCCTTCCATGGGTATACAAAAAGGACCTTAGCCTCCAGCAATATCATTTCCTCTGCTTTCCCTAGCTTCTCACATCCCCATCCTGGGCATATGCAGACTACTTGCCTCCTCTCGGCCCTTTTTCTTTTTTACCCTTTTTTGGTGAAGGCTTCATTATGCTCTGCAGTTATCTACACAGTATTTATCTGCATCTCTCCACAGAACTCTATTCGTCACAACCTGTCTCTGAATAAATGTTTCCGGAAGGTGCCTCGGCCAAGAGATGATCCTGGGAAGGTAAGAAATTCATACATTTCCAAACAAGTAGCTTAAGCTGTGGGGAAGAATCCAGGGTCTCCTCTTTTCCTGCTGTGGTTGTAATTCTGAAATATATGAAGTGTGATGCATTGAACATTAAGCAGAAGAAGACAGGGAGATCTTTACTCGTGTTCAGCGAACACAAAATTGTTCGTTAAAAGGGTGCTCTACAAAGGTGCATAAGCAGGTATTAGCCCTCTTTTTTCCTGTTCTGTGATTTTTAATTGGCTTGGAAGGTTTTTGCGTGGTTTTTTGTTTCCTTTTTTTTAAAGAAAAAATGAAAAATGTATTTTTTCTGTTTGTTTTTTATATTTAAAAATGCAGTTCTTGTCTAACCAGTTCTACGTGAAAGACTTTACGGGTAACTGGAGAACTGGAAGGACTATGACATCATGGCTTTCAGGGAAATGAGAGCGAAGGAAGCAAGAGTAGAACCACTGTTCATATGGATTTTAAAATTTTGGGGGCTGAAAAAAATATTGCATTTAGCTCAGGTGTCTTAAATACTGGTAAGAGTGCTTTTTCCCCTAAAAATGGAGCCCTTCAATGCATTCAGTAAGGTCTGACAGAACTCCAGGTGTAGAAAAAGAATAGAAGGTCTGTAAGGAAAAATTCCAGCAAAACTAAAAATGAATATTGTTAATGTGAGAAGAAAAGCAGAGGAGTTGGGGCCTCCAGAGGTTTCTTTCTCCTGCATCATAAAATTGCAAAAAAAAAAATTAAAAAAAAGCCTGAAGTCCAATGCCTTTTCTTTGCTAGTCCCCTTTAAGGGCTTGGGTCTTCAGTTAACATAATCTAGGTATCTGGGTAGAATTAGGTGGGTGTCTGCTGGTTGTGAACATTCAGGTGGGTTTAATACTCTGTTTTAGTAAACTCAGATTGGTTGCATGATGTAGGTGCATATTAGGTAGGGCTGTGCGAAATTTCACTGGGTGTTTCGTTTCGAAGCTGTTTTGATGCATTTCGAGTTTGAAACGGTGAAATTAAAATGAAACAAAAGCCTTCAGAACAGCTTTGAAACAAAACAAGGGCATTCGAAACATTTTGAGTTTGAAGCTGGGCTTACTTGGCTTCAGCACCAGTCTCAGCCAGCAGCAGCAGCCTTCTGTCATCTGGTGCTCAGATCCAGAGGCCGCGCCTCCCTGGGAGGAGTCTGGCACAGCTCCACAGCCCTCCTGGGGATGCAGGCCCCGGGATCTGTGTGACAAATGACAGCATGCTGTTGCTGTCAGCTGGAGCCAGCGGCAGCAGCAGTCTTTCTGGCACTGGGGGCAGATCAGGGGGGCTGCGAGGCTGTGCCGGACTCCTCCCGGGGGTGTGGGACCCCGATCTGCGTGCTAGATGACGCGAGGCTGCTGCTGCTGCCTCCTAGGACCAGAGCGGGGCACAGCCCATGCCCAGCACTGGGAAGATGCCCATGCTCACCTGCTCACTCCCAGTGCCCCTGCCTCAGCCCTGTTGTACAGGTAGGGAGCAGTGTGCAGCCCTGACCCTACATGCCCTGCGAACTGTAGTGAGCAGCAGCAGTGGGGAAGGAGCTGGTGCTCAATGCAGGGTGGGAGAAGCAGCCGCTCCCCTGCCCTCTCCGTGTGGCCAATGCCCCATGCTGCAGCTGCTCACAATCTGGGCGGGGCTGACCTGCCTCTCCGTTGCATCATCAGAGAGCAGGCACAGGCAGCCCCATGCAGGCTCTGAGCAGCTGTAGCACAGGGTGCTGGCCATGGACAGGGGGAGCGGCCACTTCTCCGCACTAAGCACCAGCTGTTTCCCCACCACTGCTGCTCCAGTGCACAGAGTCGGGGCTGCACGCTGCTCCCTACCTATACCGTGGGGCTGCGGCAGGGTTACTAGGAGTGAGCAGGTGAGCGCAGGGTCTTCTTGGTGCTGGGCACAGGCTTTGCCCAGCATCGGTTCCAGGTGGCAGCAGCAGCCTTCTGTTATCTGGCATGCAGATTGGGGTCTCGCCCGGACCCCCAGGAGAGTTGTGGGGCTGTGCTGGACTCCTTCCAGGGTGCAGGCCCCCAATCTCCAGATGACTGGAGGCTGCCTCTGCTGCCTGGGACCAGCGGCAGCACCAGTCTTTCCGGCGCTGGGTGCAGGCTGTGCCCAGTGCCAGGCCCAGGCAGCAGCAGCAGCTTTCCTGTCATCTGGTGCACAGATTGGGGGCCCACACCCTGGGAGGAGTCTGGCCCAGCCCTGCAGCCCTCCTGGGGGTGTGGGTGAGCCCCCAGTCTGCATGCTGGATGACAGGAGGCTGCTGCTGCCACCTGGGACTGGTGTTGGGCGCAGCCCATGCCAAGCACCGGGAAGATTGCTGCTGCCGTTGGCCCTAGCTGGCAGCAACAGCATGCTGTCATCTGGCGCACAGATCCAGGGACCTGCACCCCTGAGAGGGCTGCAGGACTATGCCAGACTCCTTCCAGGGGGCTCAGGCCCCTGGATCTGCACTCTGGATGACAGGAGGCTGCCACTGCTGCCTTGGGCCAGAGGCAGCATCAGTCTTCCTAGTGCTGGGCACTGGCTGCACCCAGCACCAGTCCCAGGCAGCAGCAGCAGCAGCCTCTTGTAATCTGGCATGCAGATCTAAGGTCCCGCACCACTGGGAGGAGTCTATCCCAGCCCCACAGCTCTCCCAGGGGTACGGGCTCCTGGATCTGCAGGCCAGATGATAGGAGGCTGCCGGTGCCAGCAAATGTCACGAGTTCTGCTTTGAACAGTTTAAGATTCAGTTTCCCAGAAACCACTGTATCTATCACCTTGAAAGTTGGCAGGCTTCATGCCCTCAGAAGGGGCTACCATTCCTGCAAGTTTCATGTGAATCAGGCAAGAAATGACCATGTTTTAGGCATTTTCACGATTCCCCATTATAGCCCATGGGCAAAACGTTGAAATAGTTTTGATGAAACTAAACAGAACAGTGCTAACAAAACTCAAAACAAAACACTGTCCCAGTGAAATGGCAAAACGGAAGTCGAAATGAAACAGTGCTGTTTCGCACAGTCCAGATCTCCCTGGGAAGCCACACTCTGGAATTTCTTCTGTCCTGATTCAGAAAATGATCCACTAATACGCTCATAGGTTGCCTTGCCCACGCTGGTTATTTGTATCTATACTTGACTTAATAACAAATTATGCGAAAGGCAGAAGACCATGATGAGCTTGTTTTAGCAAAAGAGAGATGGTAATATGTGGTCTGGCTTACCACACTGGATCAGACCATTTTGTTATCTTGTCTGGTGAGAATCATCTCTTAGTGGCTTCTTTGTGACACTTCAGAGGAAATCACGGGTCTCCCTCAATAGCATTATATCTCATTGGGCAGTAGCAAAATACAGGAAAAAAATTTTCATGCCATCCTGCTGGCAGTCAGCTCATGTCTTGAGAAGAGTATGTTGATGGTTTTGACCTTTAACACATTAGTCGGTGCTGTGTGATATGAGTCTCAGTTATGCCCTGTAGTAGAGAGTTCCTAAGGCTAATTCTGCTGTCCTCTCACCATTGTTTTTTTTTTCCAGGGTTCTTATTGGACAATAGACACCTGTCCAGATATTTCTCGCAAGAGGCGGCACCCTCCAGATGATGATGTGAGTATGACTCTTTCCTGAGAGCAGATGATGTTACATGGGGATCAGAATTCCCTTCTTGCTCCAGGAAGAGGGAAGCCTTCCAGGGCTGTATTGTCATCATACTGGAGAAAGTGGATTTTGTACAAGAAGGAAAAGTCTGGGACCAGATGAACGTTGAGGCTGACTTCTCTGGTCACACCACGTAGCTGCTATTGATCGCACCCAGAACTGATCTTTAGCTTTGTCTGGCAAAAGCCTGAGACCTCTTGAATGTTCTTTCACTCCCAGCGCTGCCCTCCCCCACCCCTTTTTAGGGCATGTGCTTGTACAAAGGGGAGCCAGATTCTCATCTGCAGTTTCACTTCTCCTGCTGTGTCTGATTTCCTTCTTTCTTTTCTCATTCCCTCTCCCCATCCACAGATACCACAGGACTCCCCAGAGCAAGAGGCAAGTAAGAGCCCCCGGGGGGCTGTCCCAGTCAGCACAGAAGCTTCTCTTCCCCCTGAGGCCACCCCCCAGCTATCGCTGCAGACCACCAGCCCCATTGCTAACTACAGTCAAGTGAGTGAAAAGAGAAGGTAGTATAAAAGTGATATTATAGCCATGAAGGTCCAGAAATTATGTGAGGGACAAGAATTTCTTAGAGTGATATCTTTTTTGGACCAATTATCTAGACAAGCTATTGAATGCAAGAGAAGGGGCAGGAAAGAAGAGGCAGAGCAGGTAAGGGAGAAGAAATGGAGAGAGATTTCCTAGACTGGAGGTTAAATGGGGGGGATGAGATACTTAAATAAGAGCTGGAACAAAAGAGGATATAAACAGGAGGCAGCTTCATGATTGGGAGGAAGAAATGCAGAGAAGAGGAGCAGATGAGAGATGAGGGATGAGGAGAATGGCAGGTGGGTTGAGAGGTGACTGAAGGATACGGAGAAGTAGCACATCCTGGGAGGGGAGAGGAGGGGGAGTACTCAGAGCCTAGTGGGAAGGTGTTTTTGTTGGGAGAAAAACAGGTGACAAGAGACTAGTGCCTTTTTCTGGTGTATCCCTTCCTGCTTCCTTCCTCAAACCTTTCTGTGGAGTTACAAAGCTGTATGCCTTTCCCTCCCCTACCCATCATGTATGATCCCCAGCAGGGTGCGGGGCCTGTGGATGCAGCATCCACCGTGGCAGGGGGTCAGGGCCGCGAAGGTGCAGATGTACCACCCCCTCTCTACAGCACCAACCATGACTTCAAGTTCTCCTACTCTGAGATCAACTTCCAGGACCTGAGCTGGTCCTTCCGAAACCTCTACAAATCCATGCTGGAGAAATCCTCCTCTTCCCAGCACGGTGAGTACCAGAACTATGCAACTAATGCACCTCTTTTTGTCGCCCAATTCTTCCTTTCTAGCAGCCTATGAAAATGTGGGTTTCTTATTTGGAAATATTCTAGTTCTCCTCTCAGGTGTATTTCATGTGCAACACTTTCTCAGTCTCTCAGCCACCATCTCTTTCTACAGAACTAGCAATTATTTTAAAAATGTATAATGCTGACACATTGGGAACAAAAGGAGGAACAAAAGTGCCTGGAAGGCTGGAGGAATCTGCTTCTGAAGAAAGGCTTGACAGAGAAAAAAATGTGGATGTCTGCTGTCATGATCCAGAAATGCAGGTTTTTGGCAGGGGGAGAAGGTTGTTAGAAACAAATTGTAGAATAGCCTCCACAAAGGGAAAGGGTAGGAACATTGGCAACGTGTAGGGGTGCACACAGGTGCACATGAACTCCCTGAGATTGGCCATGCACCCCCTGGAAGCACCATCTGCAAAACTGGAAGTGCCACCGGAAAGCACTTCTGGTTTTGCTGTTGGCTTGTTGATCAGTCTTTGGGGGAGTCGCCCACCCCCAGCGATCTGGTGCCCGCCAGACTTGGGAGGCACCAGTCGCCCATGGGTAGGAAATCCTGCTCACATTGGTCCCTAAAACCTGGAGCTGGACAGAACTCCAAGGAATACAGTGCAATGAAAAGGAGTGGTTGTAATTTTAATGGGTGAAAGACAGACTAACAGTAATCCATTCCTGTTCTCTGCATTCTCTGATTTCTAGAACAGCCAGTAGAGGGCAGCCTCACCTTAGGGATATGAACAAGGGGCACAGAAGAAATCCTGAAAACAATTCCTGTTCGCTGCTTTTGTGTTTAGAAACATACTTTTGAAATTATTGAGCTGGTGTGGGACAGGCAATATTAGTAAACCAGGGCCATGCCTGTATTGATAATCATAAGTTTTCTAGGCTGCAGTCATAACACTGCTAACAGCGTTCAGACAAACCTGCAAACTGAAGGACTTCTGTGGTTCATGGATTTGCTGAGCTATTGGCATTGTAGTAGCAGCTGGGATCCCCTGTCATGGGCTGGACATTTTGCAAAGAAAGCTAAAATCTCCCACACAGACTGAGTATATCCAGTCCCTCCAGCTTAGGCAGCTTTAGTACTGGCTAGCATACACTTTCAGAAAATTCATCATGTATCAAGAGGCTGTGCCGATGATTTGGTAGCCAGAATGAGCCAGGGTGGCCTCAGAGCCCCAGCCCAGTGGTAGGTGCTCCTAGAGGTGCTGTCTTTGAACAAGATGTAAAACTGAGCTCAACTTCTAAACAGAGATTTAAGGAGCCTCATTGTGGGAGTGAGTAGCATCCTGGTCATGGGGTTCTGTGCCATTCACGTAGATGGCTCAAATCCAGCATGTGGCTGTATTGACTGAAGTACAGTGTGAGGGTGGCAGGTCTTGGTCCTGTTCCTACCATCACCAAAGATAACAGGTAGGCCTTTCTTGTTGACATTCTCAGCACATGTGCCGAACGGTCTGATTTTTCCCTGTTTCTGAGAGTGTCAGAGTTATTGAAGATACTGGGTATGGTTGAGAATTTAGCATTACTTTAAATAAGGCCCCTTATTAAGGCATACGGCCTGGCTGAAAATGTTGACTGGGAGTGTTCATTCACTCTTCCTGGACAAACTATTGTTCTCAAAAATATTTGAAGCTAAGAGAGAACTTTGGGGAGGCACAGCTAAAGAGTTTTCTTCCTGTCCTGTTGCTGACATGTGACACTTAGCTGTTTAAATGCTTGCTGCGTTTCTCCCCCTTCCTTTCAGAAGGCCACAATGTCAGTGCATGTGAGTGATCTTCCTACACAGTGGTCTGGGTTGAAAGGTGCTAGATGAGCATTGAATAACCAATACCGAGTAACAGAGAGAGAACATAATGCCAGTAACTTACAAGTGATGTGCAGCTACAAAGCTGAATGTGCACGTATACTTACTTGCACTGCTGCTCTAACACGACTTAAGGGTGCCTGAGATGCTGAGGCCGGGGGTGGGTAGAGGTTCTTGGGGTGAGCTGAACGAAACCACATGGATCCCCTGACATTGAGTTAGTAGAGCCAGCAGCTCCTATCCCTCCATGATTGTGGGGATCAGAGGCTCCCAACCATTAAGCTGTGAGTGGGCTAGAAGGGGAAATATGAGCCATGTGTTTGTGGGGGTGGGGGAACCAACTCCCTCCCAAATCTTGCCATGGTGTCAAGCAACATAGGACTGAGATTGTGTTGCTCCACACATGCTACCTCCTGAACCACCTTGGTGTAGCACCATGGGTAGGGTAGTTAGGTCTACTGAGAAGCAGAGCTTGGGTGCAGTGCCGCTCAGACACAGCCTTGCTGCTTTTGTTCCACCCTGGGCACACTTAGCTTGGGTGTCTCTGCCATATGCCTGAAAAGAGTGCCATAAGGCAAGATGGGTCTTAGTGATCTTAAGGTAGGTAGTAGGATTATGCCAGAGGTTTGGGGGTGGAGTGTACTGGGAGCAGTATGGAACCAAATTCAGCCCTGAGATTAGAAAGTTGAGAACTACTGATGAGGAGACAGAAAGTGGAGTATATTCAGGAGAGATAAGGAGATACTGGGTACCACTGTATGATGCATTGCTAAGGTCCCATTTAGAAAAGTGTGCTGGTCTGGTCACCAACATTCAAGAAAGATGAACTTAAACTCGAAGGAATTCAAAGAAGGGGTACGGGGATGGTTAAGAGAATAGATAGCTTTTCTTACGAAGGATTTGAAGATCTTGGCTTGTTTATCTGAACAGAACAGAGCTTGAGAAGAAACACAATCACTGCACAAGTGTATTGTGGGGGGGTGGCAGAGGGGATTTTTTTTAGCTGAAAAATAACACTAAATCAAGATCAAATGGCTATAAAGTGGTTTATGGACAAATATTGCAAGAAGTCCTCTTTTACTTTCCAGTCTTATCAGAGCTAAGTTTTGGAATGGTCTTCCAAGCTAAGTAGTTTGGGGCCAAAAATGTGAATTGTTCTAAAACTGAACTCAGTAAGTTTATGGATGGGGTGGTGTGGTAGGACAGGGAGCTCTGGTTCAACAATCAGTGTGTGTGTTATGTAGAATCCTGTATCTTCAACCCCTGTGTTGGAATATAGAGGTAACTGTCTTACATTGTGGCAAGAGTCTGCTAATCTCATACTTGGGGCTTTTGCTGGTCACCTGTAGGGACCCAGAAAGATTTTCCTACATCTCCTCATGAATGCTGTTGGCTCTGGCAGAATGTGGGTTTTCCTTCTAAGGCAGGGATGGGCAAAAATACAGCCAGATCCAGTCCTCCAGGTGACTGGATCCAGCCTGCAGATGCCCCCATGGCACTCAACATGGGGCCAAGGCCCACCTGCTTGCACTGGGGCAGCCCACACCAAGCTCCTGCCTGCAGCCCAGCCAGCATAGATAGTTTGCAGTGGGGTTGTTCTCAGTGTGGCTGCAGCTGGGTGCTGCTGTAATCCCCCTGGCTTCAGTGGCTGTTCCTTCTTTGGATCTTGCCCCAGGTGAGCAGCTTCAAGTGGCTGGATGCTGAAGCTGGAACCCTGTGCACAGAGGCAGGAGACACCTGGCTGAAGCTGCTCACCCACCTGTCTCCTCACTGGGAGCAGAATGGGTGGGAAAGGATCAGGAGTTGCTGCTGGAGGTGAAGGGAGCAGAATAACACCCAGATGCAGCCACACTGGGAACAGCTCTGCTGGAAGCTGCTCTTGAACTTGCTCTGGTAGCGCCATGCCATACCACTCCAGGCGGCCAGGCAGCTTCAGCTGGGTGGATCCTGCCCCAGTGCATGGGGCTCTAGCTTCAGCTCGTGGCTGCCTTCCTAGGAGCTGGTGTCCGAACCCTGCGTGATGGGGCAGGAGCCACCCAGCTAAAGCTGCCCACTCACCCAAAGTGGTGCAGCATGGTAGGGGCAAGATCAGGAGAAGGAGCTGCCACTGGAGTTGGGGGGAACAGAACAGCACGCAGCTGGGTGAGCTTTGCTGCATACACACCTGCATTCCCCTTCCCTCACCCATGGCAGGCTTCCGGGACCTAGCATCATCCAGGCAGCCTCCCTCCTGCACATACACACATACATACACCTTCTCTCTCCACCCCCCCCCCACCGCCTTGCAACTTGGCCCCATGATCCCAACCTCGCCCACCCCTCCTGCTCCTGAACAGTGCTCCCCACCTGCCCACAGCCCCATAGGGAGTTTTGGTGAGATGTTGTGGCATGGGGGGTGCTGAGCCAGCTCATGACAGCTTATCAAAACTCCTCATATGGCCCTTAGGCCCAAATAATTGTCCTCCCCCCACCCCCAGTCTAAGGCATTGGGAGGCTGCCCGTAACTAAGGCTGCAGTTCTGCCTGGGTTGCACTGATACTTCTGTTGGTACTTAGAAAACTCAGGGGTTCCTGGCAGAGGATCTTGCTTTTCTGCTCAGGGTCATTTCCATTGCCAGATTCAAGGTCAGGAAAGAATTTTTCCAGTAGAATGCATTGGCATAGATTGGGACATAGAGGGTTTTGTTGCTTTGTAGCATATTTCATGGTCTTCTGCCTCAGATCCAGTGAGCAGCTATTAACCAGTTCCTTCCTGGCTGGTGCACACATCTCCCTCCTTCTATCCATGGCATGTTTTATAGCAGGGGCAGGCAATTATTTTGGGCAGAGGGCCGCTTACTGAGTTTGGCAAGCCATCGAGGGCCGCATGACAGGCAGCCCAGGGCAGTTAAATATTAATTTTCTAAATTTTTTAGAGGCCCCACGGGCCGGATAGAATGGCCTGGTGGACCGCATCTGGCCTCTGGGCTGCATTTGGCCCACCCCTGTTTTATAGGCTTTAGAGTTTTGTTTGTGTTTCAGGTTTTGTTCTTTATAGTTTGGAAGTAATGATGTTGGGGATTCCTTGGGTTAACACTTGCCTGCAAACAGGGGGTTTGGGTTTGATGGCCCAGGAAGCCCTGTGCAGCCCTGTGTTCCCATGAAGCACTGGCTGATGGCAACCATTAATAAAGTCCAGTTACACCCCATCTCAGCTCTGCCCACCTTCCCAGTACAGTTTAGTATACGGACAACTTGAGTGACCGCCCAGATAGGATAAAGCATGGTGGAGAAATGGGGATGCACAGAGCTCGAGACCAGGGGAATGAGAAATGCGTGGTGCCTCTGGTATTATGGAGGACTACAAGGGGTTTAATCAATCCTGAAAAGGAGAGGGATTGGAGGGTGCACATGGGTAGCCTGTGGAGGGAACAGAGAGAAACAGTGTTTCAGGAGGGCTGCATTAAGCACAGCCTGCAGAATTTCTGTGCATGATCAACTAGTTATGTATGCTAGGAAAACTGTGAAGCCCAGGCTGCTTCTGAGACACAGAAGAAATATAATCTCCACAAGGCAGCTTTGGGGAAAAGTGGCCCAAAGTGGCTTTGTTGGTCAAGCCTTGCATCTTCAACTTATTTTTATTTAACTGCACTTGGCCTTTTTGGACCAGCACTTGGGAAAACTTCAAAGGATTTAGTTAAAAAGGGCATAATCCACAGAAGTATTTGGGTGCCAAAATCTTACTGGTTTTCTTGGGAGTCAGGCACTTAAATACGAGTGAAATGTGTAAAGCAGTGGTCACCAACCAATCGACCGGTGGATCGCAGAGCTTCTTCAAGTCAATCCTGGGCTGAGGAGATTGAACACGTGCGTGCATGTGCGCTCACCTGCCACCCCCCAGCCCAGCAGGTCAGTCAGTGGGGGAGGGAAGGGATGGACTCCAGGTGCAAAGCCCAGCCCGCAGCTGCAGCCGCCTCTGCCGTGCACGGATCAGGGAGCATATGCCCCCCAAGCACGGGGCAGGTAGGGAGTGGGGGTAGCATGGCTCATCCGGGGGGTGTGTGGAGGGGGGGCCCATGCCTTTGGATCTGCATGTGGTACAGGGTGAACTGGTGCCGGGGCAGTGTCAGGCTCTTCCTGGCCAAGCCGTACTCAGGCCAGGTGGCTACAGCAGTGGTGATGGGAGTGGGGCCATGGGCCTGGGGGGAGGACTGTAGCCCCCCAACCCTTGCTCCCAGTGCCGCTGCCGAGCACAGCATGGGCCAGGCCCAGCACAGCCTTCCCCTCCCCACAAAGATGGGGCCAGGGGCTGGCAGATGCAGGGGGAGGGCGAGCAGCAGCGGAAGGCTGGAAGGCTGTGCCAGGCTGTTCCTGCTGGACCTGGCCCGGGCTGCACTTGGCATAGACAGTGGCAGCACTGGGAGTGGGGATGCCGCACCCCCCCCCCCCCCATTCCCCAGGGGTCTCACTCCCAGGGCCACCACTACAGCCACCCGGTCTGAGCGCAGCCCAGCCGGGAAGAGCCCGGCACTGCCCCAGCTCACCCTGCCCTGCATGCAGATCCAAGGGCGCACACCCTCCCTGCCCTCCTGGGCTGCATGCTGCCCCCTCGCTGCACCCCCTGTACAAGCTGCTTGTCACTACCCCTGCCCCAGCTGTGCAGGCCTTGCCCCTCCCTCACTGCTGTTTGAGGGGTAAGGGTGATTGGGGCCCCAGCAGTGAGGGAGGGAGGGAGAGGGGTAGGGCTGGGGCCTCAATCTGCCCTGCTCCCTCCACAGCCCTTTTCACCTCCCTCCTTCCCTCCACACAGACTTACCTTCTGGGTGGACAGAAGAGGGATAGATATTTGGTTCCTCTTAAATTACAAAAATGATCTCCAACCTAAAAAGGTTGGAGACCACTGGTCTAAAGGCTCCTGTGGGATGTTGTACTGTAAGTAGGCACATGGCCCTGGCTTGGATTTGCAAGGCAGGGTCTCCCATAATTTTACAGTGTTATTTGTTTGTGACTCTAGAGCAGGGGTGGGCAAAATAAGGCTTTCCAATTGATTTATATCCAGCCTACAACTGCCCCTATGGTGCTCTGCATGGGGCTGAGCCCTGCCTGGGGCAGCCTCTACCGCACTCCTACCTACACCCACCCTGTGCCTGCCAATGGCACTACCCTGGCCCTGGCCCTGGCCCTAGCCCTGGTCAGCGTGCACGACTTCCCAGTGGGACTGCTGCCAATGCTGCTGCAGCCACCCTGGTATTGCTTGGCTCCCCTTGTTTCCAGTAGCTCCTCCTTCTCCTGCCCCTGTTGTGCTGTTCCAGGCAGCAGATAGTGCAGGGAAGTGGTACAGGTAGCCGGGCAGCACATGCCAGGCACCACATGCCCTGTCAGGTTGGGGGGAAGCTGCAGCCAGGCAACTCCTGCCCCAGCATACAAGGCTCCAGTTCCAGTGTTTGGCCACCTTCCACCCACTCAGACATCCAGTACAATGAGCAGCTACCTGGGGGTGGCCAGGTGTCCTGTCAGGAAGGTGTGTGCACTGTCCAGGGGCAGGGCTGTCAGCAGGTGTGGAGTGGGTGCAGGAGAAAACCCAGCTTGGGCTGCCCCAGGTGGGAGTGGGCAGGATTTGGCACAATGCAGAGCACCATGGGGGCAGCTGTGGGCCAGATCAGGGGGGACCATATATGCACCGTACTGCTTGAGTGAACTCTGCTGCATGTGCTCTCTGTCCCTTCTCCTTCCCTTTCCCGACCCCTACCCAGGTTATAGGACCTAGTGTGCTGCCCGCCCCCCAAACACGTGCACCCCACCAACACACAACCCCCACGCCCCCCCCAAATATACAACAGTAAGACTTTATTTTGAGCTATTATGCAATTGCCTCTATATACACTACTCAAAGACAAATCCAAGCAAAAGTTATTTTTTTAAATAAAATTAAAATGTATTTATAGCAGATGTTTGATTTTTACTATATGATTTGGTTTTATAATTTGTTAAAATGATGTTTTCTGAAAGACTTTGTGTGGTCTTCAAGAGGTAACCAAAGCTTGTTAAGTTGCCCACCGGCCAAAATATTTGCCCACCCCTGTTTTATAGGAAAGTTTTGCAATTGAGCATTGGAACAAAGTCCTTACTAGGTGCATCTACACAAGACATTTACTATGAATCTCCCTAATTAGCTCTGCATTGAAGTTTCAATATTTACATGTGCACCTCTATTAGGCTGCAGGAAACTAACTCTGCTGCAGGTTAGTACTTGTAAATACAAGTACTATCCTGCGGTGACATTCTTTAGGCATGTTTTAGATGCTAACAGGGCTGGTTGGGGCATGAGGGTGCTTCAGTGCAGGGCTGCCTGCTAACTAGCCCTGCACTGGAGCACCCTTGTGTCCCAGCCAAACCCTCTGCAGCATGTTGATCTGAGTCAGAGCGGCCCCAGGCTGGCAAGCTAAACACTCCCCCCCACAACCCCTGCCAGCCAGGGCTGCTCCAGTCTGCCTCAGCGTGCTGCAGTCCCTGGCATACGTGAAGACAAGGTGCCCAGGAACAATAAACTCTTGTGCAACGTGTTCTGGAGTTTATTGCTTCATGCAAATAGCATGTGTAGATGCACTCGCTGGGTGACGGGGGTGGCAGGGGACTGAGCCAGGCAGCCATTTTGCCTGTATCTTTTAACTCTCTCCTCTCATTCTCCCTCCCCACCCTCCTTCAGGTTTCTCTTCTCTCCTTGGTGACATGCAGCCCTCCAACCACAACTACTATATGTACCACCAGCAGCAGCAGGGCCCTTCATCAGTGGGTGCTGCTCCCCAACTCCACACCCCCAACCCAGAGGGCTGCCCACCCCAGGGGGGTAAACAGCAGGGGGGTGATGGTTATGGCCCCCCACCTGTGATGTCCATGCACCCGCCCCCGATGCAGCATGGTGGATACCACCAGCACCAGCAGCACCACCCGCACTCCCACCCGCAGCAACAGCAGCAGCACCAACAGCAGCAGCAGCAGTCACAGGCTTCAATCAACAGTGCTGGCTTTGGTAGGTTGCAGAGGGTGGAGGGAGCTGCTGGGGCTCAGGGGACTAGGTGAGCATTAGAGTTCCCTGCAGTCCCCCAAACAGCCAAGACAAGGACTCAGCTAGTCAGTAGCCCCCCTCCACCTCATGCCCTAGCACAAAGGCAGAGAAATAGTGTGTGTTTGTGTCGGGCGGTGAAACCCAGGTGTGGCTGGATTTGGAGACTTCATTGCCCTCCTGCCTCTGGAGAGAGGAGTCCCTTTGTCCTAGGCCTAGGGTCCTGTTTAGAGCTAGAAATGGGGGTGGAGCCCAAACCTGAATGAACAGGGAGATTGAATCCCACCTTGCTGCCTGTGAGGCAGTGGGGTCCCTATCCAGGGTGGCATCAGATTTCACTGGCAAATGACATACCCAGTCTGGCTTTATTTTTAGTTTGCATCGGAGGGTGGAGGGCTGGTATGTTACTCCCTGATACAAGGATCTTGCTTCCCTTGCATTCCAGCATTTCCTCCCGACTGGTGCTCCAGTATTGATTCCCTGAAGGAAAGCTTCAAGATGGTGAACCGGCTGAACTGGTCTAGCATTGAAAACTCCCAGTTCTCAGGTCAGTAGCTCAGCCCAGGAATTAGGGTATTAGTTTTGGGCTGGGGTAACTCAGGTACAATTCACTGCTATGTTACAGACTTCTTGTCTGACCTTGGACAAGTCACTGGACTTTTGGTGGCCCGGTTCCTTATGTGCAAGGTGGATCCATTAGTGTTCCTCTACCTCACAGAAGTGTTGTGCAGGTAGATGCATTGATACTCAGGTGTTCAGGTCCTCAGACATCCGGGTAAGGGGGCTGTAGACATACGATAGACCAGGGGTTCTCAAAGTTGTTATGCTGTGGCCCGGAAGTGGCCGCAGCCCAGCAAATCACAGTCCAGCAGTCACAGCCGACCACAGCTGGAATTTCTGGCCAGAAGATAGGTAGGAATAGCCCTACCCCTGGGCGGAGGGCAGTGGGGCACACCCTGCACTGCTGTGGTCCCTGCAGAAAGAACCACGGCCTCTCTGCCTGGCTCTGGGTGGCCACGGTTTGCCTGTCCCCGGCCACTTCCGGTCTGGCCGCTGACCGTACTGCAGACCAGCATCTGACTCACTGCAGCCCAGGGGGTGAGAACCCCTGCCATAGACAGATGGCAGATGAGTGGTTTTTGCACCATTGTTGCTTCCCACTCTGCTCAAGATTCAGACAGAGCACCCCAGATAGAGAAAAAGGAGGCTCTCCATATAATTTGGGGGATTAATCATAAAGTTCCTAAGGGCAGGAACCTGAATAGATCCATGTCTGGATTATGAGTGAGGATGGTAAGATAGGAGCCTGAGCATGAGGGAGGGGAATGACTCAGGGATGGGAAGGAGCAGTGTTCAGGCAGTGATGGGATTTTCCCCTTGCAGAGCTGATGGAGAGCCTGCGCCAGGCGGAGCGGAAGAACTGGACCCTGGATCAGCACCACATTGCCAACCTCTGTGACTCCCTCAATCACTTTCTCACCCAGACTGGTCAGCTCCCTCACCTGGGGGGCCCACAGCAGCCCCCTCGGATCTCTGATTCTTGTGCCCTGAATAGCGGCAAGCAGGAGCAGTCCATGAATCAAGGTACCCAGCAGGGCAGGTGGGTGGGGGACCCGGGTGCTATACAAGTGGATGAAGCAGAGTGTCCCGGTACTGTTCAGAGATCTGCCTGATCTCTGTTGTAGCTGTTCCCACAGCTGTAGGGCTGTAGGAAACAGCCTGATGTTAGAGAGTAGGGATGTCTGAGGCCTAAACACAGCACCCAGTGGGGTGAAGGTGTTACCTGGGGCATAGAGTTGAAAGCAAAACTTGAGGCAGGAAGAAAGTAAAAATCTCAAAGGTATATGGGGTGATTTGTGTAGACAGCAGGTGGAAAGAAATGGTGAGGTGAAGAGGTGCAGGGGAGGCTATTCTGGAGTGGGAGAAGGTTGATGTTCTTAGAGGGAGAAGTCAGAAAGGGCCAAATCCTGGCCTGGTTACACCTGTGCTTCTGACACTGGACAGAGGATGGCTGGTCAGAATACCTCATTTTGGTATCATATGGTGATCTTCCCAAATTTTGTGGCAGCTGCAACCTGGCTGACCTGTGACTCGTGAGAAGGGCCTGATGATTTTACCCTTCCTAAATCCTCCAGGGTGTGGGGGAGCTGTGATACCAGTCAGCGGGGGTGAGCTGACTGTGTCCCTAATAGTTCTTTATCCCTTTCCTTTGACAGTGAATTCTTATGGTCAGCCCCAACCTCCCCATCTCTTCTCTGGGCCATCTCCTATGTACCAGATTTCCACCCAGGACTCTCCAGGATATAATCGCCCAGGTAAGAAGTGACACTAGGGCATGTTATGTGGCTGAATGTTGAAGAACTTGCCCCCACACCAGCTTTTTCAGCCTTCCCAGAGCTCCTGCTGGCAGGGGTGGCTGTCAGAGGAGAGTGAAAGGGAGCCCAGGCTGCAGAAAGTTCCCCCAAGAGGCTGGCATCACTGAAACGAAATTCAGTTCCCCAACTCCTTTCACCACACACATGAGGAACTTCAATCCCCAGTTACACTTCTTTCCCTGAGCTGATTGCTCACAGAGTGCTGGAGTGAGGACATTCATGTTGCCAAAGCCCCTTGCATCTCCCAGTTGGATGCTGACTGATCACTATTGTCGGGAGAACTCATGAGGCTAGAGCCTTAAACCCTTTAAGCAGTGCTGTGGGGAGGTTTGCACTGCAATGGCTACCTCCCTTCCCTTCCTGGTCTGGCATTGCCCAGAGGTGGCAATTTTGTGCTGCCAGGGTGAGGAACTCATACTGCTCTTGCCCTGGCAGGACGCTGCCATGAGGAAACTCATACTGCCCAGATCTTTCCTGTTTTGTTCCCAGGAGCCCACTGGGGGAAGAACCTGACTTTATTGCTCTAACCCCCACTTTCCTCTTCTCTCCTTCTTCCCCTCTTTGCCTAGCACACCACCTGGTCCCTCGGCCTCCTGGGCCTCCTCCAGGCGCCAATGAGGAAATACCTGACGATTTCGACTGGGACTTGATCACCTAGTGCGTTACAGACTCAAGAGCCCCTCCTTTGTGAGGGCCAAGGGAGGGAAGGGGGGCGTGGGGTGAAAGATCATAGGACCGGCTACCCCAGCCTCCCTGCCTTGCCTGTATATAGATATATATTCTCTATCTCTGCCAGAGAAGCCACCGCAAGATGCTGCCGAAGATAATCCTTCCTTGCGTCCTGTTTTACCTTTTTCTTCTTTTGTTTATTATAATAATAATTATTATTATCAATAATTGAGCACGGCCCTCCCCCGCCCCCACTGGCCTCAGACGCACCAGAGCAGCTCTCCCACGTTGGGTGGTGAACTGCGTGAGGTGGAGGGCGGAGAGATGGCTCCTTGGTGCCATGAGAAGACCTAGGAAGGCTGAATCCTCGAGTGCATCTTTCTCTGCCTCCATCATTTTGCGTTTAACAATCCCTCTTTCCCTTCAAGGTGGCCAGTGAATCTGTCGTGTTGGCTACCGGAGTGAGAGAGCCTAGTGGATCCTGGGAGCCTGTAATTATGTTGTTTCTTAAATGTTGTAAAGGTGAGGGAGTTGCAGGGACATTGGAGGGGTGATCTGAGCTCTGAGAACTTTCTCATGCCAGCAGGGAGAGTAAGAGAAGAGGCAGAGACCCTAAGTGTTAAGGGAATGAGGGGACAAAGCATACAGCTGGGACTGGAGCTGAGCTGGAGGAGGGTGGCCTCAGTGTTGAGAAAGGGCACTCTCAGAGGTGCAGCTTGGTTTTAGAAAACACTGCCGTTTTGTAAGGCCCGTGTAGCAATTTGAGGAAACCCTAAGCTGTTCCAGACACACTGCCTTTTGCCATCCCCAGGGAAGGGCAGCATCCCCAACCATCAAGCAAGACAAGCTCAGCAGGCATTTTGCACCAGGAAGGGGAGTGTCTGACAAGCTCAAGCCACACTCCCCCACCTCATATCTTCAACTTTCCTGCTTCCTGCCCTCTTCCTCCAAAGTGTGCTGGGAGGTTCTTATTTGCATATGCAAATTGGGATGCATGCTCCTTCCCCAGAAGTTCTTGTTCAGTTAGTCACGTGGCCTGTTCCCTTGGTTGTTTCTCGGGACTGTCCTTACCCCTGTGGTATGAGGATGCAAGCAACAGGAGTCTTGTCTGCATACATGCAGATGTCCCATCAGTGGTTCCCATTTTATGAGTGAACTAAAGATGGAAAGAGGAAGCCACAGCACAGAAATGAGGGAGGTTTGGGGACTTTGTGCTGAGACCTCTGTTGATGGGTCAGGGAGGCAGTTGGTGTGGGGCAGGTAGTTAAACTGCACAGCCCAAGGGAGGATGATAATGGGGGGGGAGTATATGTCTGACACCTTGTGATTCATCTGGGGGGAGGATGTGAGAGAGCACAAGCTGAATGCCAGATGCCCTGACAGCTGGAAGGGGAAAAGTTGCCAAAGCTGGAGTGAGCGTGGAGAGGCCCCTTCCCCTGCACTGTGTCCTCTGCTCCCCTGTTTCTAGCGTGGCTCTGTTCTGTCAAACCTCTTGTTTCCTCTATATTTTGTCACGTCCGCCACTTGCCCCCATTAGTCTGTGAGGGGGAACCAAGGTGAAAGCAAAGCATCATGGGGCTCAACATGCCAAGGGTGGGGGGCTAGTTTAGCATTGCTTTTTAATTTGCTGTAGGGATAAACCAATTGGATCTTTGTCAGGAAGATAGAGTCTCATTGGAGGGGGGCGGCATTTTTTGCGGGGGTTTTTTTGTTTGTTTTTTTTAAATGGGAGGTGGGAAGGGGGCGTCATTGCGTGTTCCCAGGAGGAGTGAGGAATCTCAGAGCTGACTTCTTCAGCACGGAGTTAGTCAGTGGTTCTCTCCATTGCCCCAGGATACGAATGGTATGATCAGGAAGCATGGATTGATTTGGTTTCTGTGGAGTGTAGCAGCAGAGATGACCTCCCTTCAGGTGCCAATCAGTGCTTTGCAGGGGGAAGTTACCAAGAGTTGGACCCATGGAAATGGTTTGTGGTCACTTGGCTTTTTGGAGAACCCTGGAAACACCATCTGGAAGACGAAAACAAGCCAAGATGGCTCCTTTGCGTATTCAAGCACTCCTCATTTGCATATTCATTTTGCCTTGTTTTGCGTATTCAGTTGCGCCTTGTTTGCATATGTAAATACATGCCGGTCAGTGTGCAAATTAGCCTCACCCCCCCCACCAACACCCTCTGAAATAAATGTGCATCGTCAGTGAGCGGGATGGCATTGGCTTGGACACATGGAGTTAAAGGCAGGGCACTGGAACTCTGCACTGCACAGGAGCAAAGGGGTGCATTCAGCGGAGATCGGCCTGCTGTGGGGAGGAACTCTTCGCTCATCACGTCCTTCCATGGCCGTGCAGCCTACGATGCTTTGTGTCAAGGGTAGGGGAGAGGGGGGCGTGGTCTCACGAGTTTATTTTTGTGCATGCTTTCTTAATAAAAACAAAAAGTGAATGTTTATGGTTTAACCCTCTTGGAGCCAGCATCAAATTTATTTTTTCAGTGGCGGCTGCTTGGGTTCAACACAGGAGTGGTTGACTTTTTATAATAAAGACACGGGTGGGACTTTTCTACTTTCACTGCCTGTGGTAAGGTCTCATGCAAAATTGAGACTTCCTTAAGTTGTTGGGGAGGGTAAGGGGAGGTTGTGGCAGAGTGTTTAAGTGCTCCACTATCAAAAGTATGGCATCTCATAGGCCAGGGAGGCTCTCACCTCTTTCTTCTTATCAGTAGTATGTATGACCAACAGGAGGAAGGCTGTGTGACAACTACCCCAAAGATAATGGGTAAATATGTAGGAAACTGTGTGCTTACTGTGTGCTTATCTCCCTGGTATCAGATCTTCTGGCCTTTCTGCTGTGCAGAAAATTAAGTTTTCCCTTTCTCCCCACAATTCTCTCTAAAAATAAAAGTATGCCCTGCAGAGAAGCCAGGTCAGATTCTTTGTGCAGGTGTGGCGAAGGATGCTCTAGAAAGATTGAATATGTTTGTAGACAACAGTGCGTGCGCACACACACACACTAGATACCATAAATTCTGTCTGAGAGAACAGAAATTCCATGTCCTGTCTTCAGATACAGGGATTGTCTATCACTGGCCCCTTTGTGGAGGATTGACTCGGAAGAGATGTGTCTTGCACCATTTCCTGGAATGGCAAAGAGGGGCTCATTCTGCTCTCTACCAGCGGAAACTTCTGAGCTCCAGACGCAGCAAGCAGGCTGTGCAGAGGAACTTCCCCCATTGCACCTGCCTTCTAAGAGGATGCAGGAAACATCTGTCTTGCAGACACTGAACTCAACAGAAACACTTTTCATATGGGCACGAAGGCCTTCATACCAGCAGTGCTGATGGATGAGTACACAGCCTGGAGGTTGACAACACCCCTTTTTTGCCTGTGGCCTAAGCCTAAGACAAGTAGCCCCCAAGCTTAGCTTGTGAGAGGTGACAAAGTAGTGTCAACCCCAGTGCAGGTTAGGTAGATATTAATCTGGGAGCCTCTCTGATGCCTCTTGCATCGCTATGGAGTGTAATGGGCTTCTCTTGCTGGTATCAGGGGTGCCCGCACAAATTATCCTAATGGTGTCCTCTGACTGGGGCCATCTTGATACCATGACTTCAATGGTATCAATTACCCTGTGCAAGACAGACATAGAACTCTTTCCTGGATCACAGCTCTCTGAAATCCCAAGGGCCCAGGAACTGCCATGCAGGGAGAACTGTGGCAGTTGTATCCCATCCACATTGGGCTTTGCTGTTGCTAGCTATACACATTGCACAGCCAGCCAACAAAAGGGTGAGGGGGGGAGCAGCTATCCATGTGCTTTCTTGTTTGTGGCTTTTCCCTGTGCGACGTGCACTTCCCTCTTTGAACCAAATTCAGACTCAGAATGCTCTTAAGATCTGTGAAGCTCTAGAACAGGGCCAAACCACAGTTTTGATTTAGCTTTTCACATTGAGAGGAATAGCAGGATTAGGTGGGTGCAGATAAGTTCTAGCACTCTACATGGCTGCATGCCTTCCTCTGTAGCTCACATGCTCATCCGAGTCTAATGGTAATGTACAGGTGGAAGTCGGGCAATACTTTCCAAGACAACTTGAGTTCAGCACAGTTTTAATCTTACCTGACTCACCCATTCAGATTTTCCTCTTGGAAGGTTGTCCCTCCCTGCTCTGATTTGGTTTGGGCATCCAAACAACCCCAGACAGAATAAGCACATCTCTTATGAGTAGTGTGACATACTGCAGTTCCCTTTGCCTTGTTGATGCATCTCATTCCATGCTCCCAAAAGGTGGGTCCTAGATCTAATGAGCTCCTGCCTGCAATAAGGGGACCTGGCCCTTTGGGGACTTTCTTGTAGGACAGGAACTTTCAGTAAACCAATACACAGTGACCCCAGGAATACTGGCATTAAAGTCAGCTTTCAGTGCTCAGTGGGCATGTTTGGGGTACAACACTTGTGAGGAAAGCTGGTCCTCCCCTCCCCCTCCATCAGCTTCTGCTACAGGGAAGGTTCAGGGGTCCTAAGGAAGGGTGGGGGAGGTTCGGGTAACATAATAAGGAGATGTATCAATGCAATCTCATTTGTAATGTAGCAGGTATAGGAGACAGACTGGAGATTAATAGATCCATGGTCTTCAGTGGCATTCTCAATCAGCAATGCAGAGGATAAGCTGCATGACCCCACCATGTGTCCTTCCACATATGCCCTTCTCTCTGTAAATGGTGAGGTAAAGGTCTCTCTATCCCTGCCTCCCTCCCTCCTTACCCCTTAGGTTGCTTCCCCAGTATCCCCCACCTCCCTTCTCTGAGTAGGAAGGTGTCAAAGGAGGAGACTACCCTGCTCTGAAGTGTCCTAGTCCCCAGTAGATTATAGTTAAGCTTGTTATGGCTCTGTAGTCCTTCAATAGAAAGTCGGGGGGGTGGGGGAGGCCTTTGGCTGGCTGTCTGCCTTTCCAATGCCAATGAAAAGACCCATTTCATATGACACTGCTGATATCCTTGTCTGTTGAGGTCTTGGCCATGTCACGGGAATAGGCAGTTGTGTGTGTAACTTCCTCACTCAAGGCACGCTCCAGGATCACCTTCAGTGATAGTCGAGCCTTCTCCCTGAAGTCCCGCCCCACAAATGCATAGACCACTGGATTGATGCAACTGTTGACATAGGCTAAGGCAATTGAGAGGTGGTCCCAGAGTGGAAGCATCTTCCATAATGTTGTGTAAGGCTTCACTGTCAGGAGCAATATGCCAACTATGTGGTACGGAGCCCAACAAACAAAGAGTGCAGCCACCACCGCCACAATCACTTGCAAGGTCTTACCCCGGGGCTTCTTAAATTGAGATGCATGCATCTTGAAGGCAATAAGGCCATAGCAAGCTGCCATTATGCCAAAAGGGAGAAGAAAGCCAAAGAGAGTCCTAGTGATGGTCAAAGTGATGACTGACAGGCTGCTTTGGGGGACGTAATCACTGTAATCTTCCATTGTATACTCCAGCGAATACATGCCATCATTGAACTTGTCAGAAGGACCACCAGGAAGGTCAGATAACTCTAAAGGGATGAAGACATTGGTCATTGTGAATAGGTCAACATCAGGAAGGCTGTCAGGAGGCTCAGAGGACTTGAAATCAGGGTGAGCAAAAGACACTGTAGATGAATTTGTGCCAGCTGTAGCGTCAAGGTTATTTGGTACCACTGAATGGAGAAGACTGAATGAGGGTGGGCTAATGGTGGTAGAAGCACTGGGATGGATGGGTATTTGGAAATCCAGGTGTTCATCAGGAAGCTGATAAGTTAAGAAGGTGTCATCATGGGTTCCAGTTGGCTCCACAGTTGGGTAGTCCCCTACATCCTTGGCCCAAAGAAAGTCAGAATCATTGCCATTATACATGTACTCGTAAAATTCTTTATCTCCATAGTTGTAGTCACACCTTGTTTTGCCAGATTTATCTATGGAGGTCTCTCGGTACAGGAAGACTGGAGAGCACATAACAAAAGCCAGGATCCAGATGATAGCGCATGTCACCCATGCAAACCTGACTGTGCGATGGTTTTGACACCAGACTGGCTTCATTACCAAGAGGTAGCGGTCAATGCTAATGGCAGTAAGAAGGAAAACACTGGCAAACATGTTGAAGATAATGGCTGAGGGGATTACCTTGCAAAGGAATGAGCCATATGGCCAGTCGTCATGGAGGAACAGATGAGCGATGTGGAAAGGCAGAGAAAGGCAGCACAGGAAGTCAGCCACGGCAAGGTTCAAGAACCAAACACTGTTTACAGTCCGCTTCATTTTCCTGCCTGCAACCCAGATGACCAAGCCATTGCCTGGCAGACCCAGTATGAAGACAAGGATGAAGATAGCAAGGGAAACAATGGATTCTGGTGAATTATACAGTCCAACATTTTCCATGTGCTCATATGAACTGTTATTTCCCAGAAGTGGTGACATACTTTTCACTACAGGTGGCAAAGAAATAGAAAACTAATCAGTTAAGCCATTCATGCCCCTACTGCCCATTGCATGTCCCAAGCCCCCAACACCCATAGGCAGGTTGACAGGAAGGGGTATCAGATTTTGTGTCCATGCATGCAAATGTGTCTGGCCCTACTACCTGGAGTAACCAGTCAAGCCCAGTAGCCCCAATGCTGCAACCAGTTCATTGATTTCCAGTTGGTTCATCCAATGGAAGATATAACTGTTTATGTTCCAGCAGTTTCATGTACACAAGTTCTCTTGTCTCCTTGATCAACTTTAATATCAGCTGTATCCCTGCTGGACGCTCATTTATTTACACCACTGCTCAACCTAATTTTAGTTCCCTTTCTCTCCACTTCTCTGCTACTTAAGTCATAATCTTAATTCCTCTTTCCTTTAGTATCATTTAAACTTCTCCTTCCTTGTGAGATCAGGTTTATGCTTTGAAAGCAATTTTTATCATGCTAAGATCAGCTAGTTTGCAACTATTTCAATGGCATTGCAAATAGAATGGATGACTCAGCAATCTAGTATCCAGGAACGGATGTTTTTAGCAAAGTTTTGAATGAGTGTTTCTTTTCCCCTATTTTCTTAGCTAGTGCAGATGCTCACCAAGAGTCTCTCAGAGTCCACATTACACTGCAGGATTCCCAACAAGGACAACAACAGATGAATAGAAAGAAGCAGATGGAAAACAAGAGGTCAGCCAGAAGAGCTATTTAGAGAAGGACAGAAACTAAAATATAAAATAGCAATAGTGTCTGGTTTTCCTTATCTTTAGATCTCAAAGAAGTTCAGATAAGAGAGAAAGAGAGAGTTGGTTCTTATCTCTAGCTGAAGAAACTGAAATATACAAAAAATGAAAGTGTGGTTAGATCCTGAGAAGTGACAGTGCAAAAGGTTTAACTTTGTTTTCAACAGATCTGCCCTAGGGCTGTGTTTAAGGTCAGCTCTACTTGTGCAAGTGACTGAACTCACTCATCACTGCTTTTTACTCCTGCTCAACTAGTGGAGTCAAGATAGGTTAGAGGTGGAGTTGGTGTGTTAGTATGAGTCTTCACAAGAGCCCAGATGGATAGACCAGTGGTTGGGCTTTCCAGGCTGTGGGCTAGAATGACCCAGCTTGGGTCAGTGGCGGCTGGGCAGGCGCTAGGACCCAGCTGCTGCTGTCACCACTTCTCCCCACCATGGCATGAGGCAATGGTTTTCAAACTTCCTCATGTTGTGGAACCATTTCATATCACTTCTTCTACTATAGAACCCCCTCCCCCTATCCTAAAGTCTGATGCAGTCCGCCAACCTGGCCCAGCAATGCCCGTGCACTGCCTCCTGGCCTGCCCTACTATTACCCGAATATCCTTGCGGCTCCCCTGAAGACCTATCATGGAACCCCAGGGCTCCACAAAATACAGCTTGGAAACCATTGGCACAGGAAAAGTAGTTGCCAGCAAAGCCACTCATCATCAAATGCCACCAAAGTCCCAAGTCTGTGGGATGATCCAATGGCTGCATGAGCCAGATATCATCCACAGGCTGTAGGTAGGCAAACTACAACTGGGGTGCACTAGTGTCACTGAGGGCATCACTGAAACACAGAGGTTGCTCAGGCAACAGAAGAGGAGGAGTTGGTGTGGTTTCAGCTAAGCCTGTAGAAGATTCGCCACTGCTGGTGAAGTGAGAACAGGAAGGAGCCAAGAGCTGTCTTTCTCGTTATTAATTTCTATTCCATTAGCACAAAGAGACTGGGCATGTTAAATAATAAATCCTCTCCCCTGACACTCCCCAGCCCCTCCAGTCCCTCCAAAGTCTCTGTCTCAAAGACCTCACACTCAACTCATGTGGTAACATGCAAAAGAAGGATGTTCCATTTAAGCAAGAGGAGGCCAAAGTCAGTGGTGAAATGACCGTGACAAGCTAGTCTATTCCAGCTGCCTAGCCATTGCTGGAAGTGCTTTAAGCTCCATAATGGCAGCAAACATGAAGGAAGATATTGTGAGGGATTCAGGAGTTTCAGTGAGAAGTTCCTCCTAAGCATGGATGGCAGTGTGGCTGATAGCAGGAAGGCGTACAAGGAAGATCTGGACTAATAGCTAATACGGACATGGCGGGGCTAGGGTAGGGGGCCTTAAAAGGACAGCTTAGTCATCTGTATCCAATACAGTGGGAAAGATGGAGCAAGAAGAGAGAAAGTGGGGATGAAATCAGAAGAGACAGTAACTGGGAGGGTGGTCTTTAGCAGCAGCATTTGAAATAGATATGGGGGCATATGCTTTCAGATCCATACCTGTGTGTGCTGGGCTTGGGAGTTGGGGCAAAGCAGAGACTTTCTCTTGGAAGCATTCACTGTGGAAGTCCCTGGGAGAAAATCGGCATGGGACTTATGATGGAACCACATATTGAAGGTGCCTTGGACCTTCAGTGATAAGCTGGGAGTGGAGCTGACTTCTGATCCAGTTGTGATGGATTCCAGGTCTAGGCGTCAGAAGCACAATTAACTGTCAGCCACCCACCATAGGGCTGCTGAGTCTAGAACACCTCTTCCTCCCACCATAAAGAACAGACTATATCTTGCTGTACCTTAGAGTACTATTAGGTCCCTGACAGTGGATGGAAACTTCCTAGGTTCCTGCTGCTCTGCAGTAACTTTCCTTATTTTCATAGGCAGAGGCTGGTTAACAGCACTGCCTGAGCAGCTAGACTGTGCTACCTCCTCAATCCATGTGATAGATACGGTGAAGTAGATGCATAAATGTTTTACAGATCCTGAAATCAAACCCGCTCCAATACAGAGAGTTGGAGGAATTCATTATGAAAGGGTCTTGTCCCACCCAATATTTGTTAAAGCACTATAAGGGGTGGGGGGTAAGAGAAAGAGAGAGATATCTGGCTTCAAAGACTTGGAAAAGGAATGACAGAGGGAGAGGAAAGAATGGTCAGAGAGGCTGCAGGTCAGACCGAGAGAAGGTTGCGATTGTTCTGTACGTACCCTAATGGAGCAGACTCCTCATCTTGCCAGGACCCAGGACTATGAAGCTTATTAAACTGTGGCTCTGAAGTCACTAAAACAAACCCAACCCTGTCTAGAAGTTTATTTTAGGAACTCTTTTCTTCCTCTTAGCTATTGTTTTTCTCACCCCTAACGGAAGGACTAGCATGATTTGCATTTGAAAAAGATTTAGAAAATGACAGTTGCAAAAAGGATGGCCTTATATGAGTGTGATAATGCAATAAGATATCACAGGCCAAAGTGAATCTTATCTCTTGTTTCCTTTCATTCTAGCAAAGATTATTGCTCTACATAGTTCAGTATCCTATTCCTGGCCATACCACATCCAATCAATGGTTCAGTTTCTGTACCATTGAGCTCCCTGCTTTAGCAGGTGACTGCATTCATGCATCTGATTTTGCATCTCATCTCTTGCCCTATGAAATTATTGACCAATCTAATCTTCTATCCCAGCTCCTGTCAAGCTAGTCTGTCTAATTTGGAACATCTCATCCAACAGAAGCACCTCAAACAAACTTTAAACACACCTCATTGAAAGGAAATTTCATCCCAAACTAGTTGATGATCAGATTTAATATAAAGCGTGAAGACCCATAGCATTGGACACATTAATCTGAGGCTGGGATCATTGTTAGTACTGTGACATTGTAATTCTTTCCCATCCATGTTGTAGAGGGCAGGGCATATGGCAAAAGTTTTAAACTGTAGCAAAACAGGTTTAGAACAAATTTGAGGGGAAAAAACTTGAGACAATGCAACAAGCTGCTGAGGACAGTTGTGGAATTGCCTGGATGGACATCTTTCCAGGGTTGTTAAGAAACAGTGCATCCTACCTCTGTACAGGGGGTTGGAGTAGATGACCCATGAGCTCCTCTCACAACCATATAAATTCATGGAGGTATCAAATCTTTAGGTTTATTCACTTAACTTAGTAATATCAGGCAGTGAGTCATTATGCAGGTTTAATTGTCTGAATGAAGCAAAGTCTTATGAATGGCACTTCTGCAAAAATAATAAAGCATCACAGCAACATTGTATTTGAGGAAGAATGTCTCTGGGATGCATATTTGACTCAGTTCAATGCTGTGTTCCAGGTAAGTGACTGGGAAAGTAAAAAAGACAGGGGGTTTCTATCAGCTACCTTAAGTGGGACAGCTCTGACAATGCTGCAAAATTTACCTAGAGGAAGAAGACTGAGCTCTTAATTCAGCATTTCAGGGCCAACCATTAGCCTGAGCTGTCTGGTTGAGATCTAGAAGAGATCAAAAGAAAATCCCACCTGAACAGGTGGAAGATCTGTGGAGACTTGATTTGTTGTATACCCATGAAGACTTCCAGGAAATGGATCACTTATGGATGCTTAGGTGATGTTGGACTTGGAGATCCGGAACAGGAAAGGGAGATGGGGTGAGAGACAGTGAAATTTGCCACACAACACAAGTCATTCTCTGAAGCTGTGCCCCAGAAAAGGAAGCAATTGCTAGTGAGGAAGATGGAGGCTAATGGGCTTGGGCCTGCTTAAGTACAGGCTATGTCCGATCTGTGTGATGGGGAAAGAATTCTAGTCCTTTGAGATTCTAAAAGGGGATTCTTAACTTTTTAGACCCATCAGAAAAAGCAATGACTTTGGTCCATAAAACAAAGGGGAATTGGTAACAATGCAAACAATTAAGGGGTGCGGTATAGTGAAACACTTGGACAAACCAGTGAAAACCATGGACAAAATGGCCACAGAAAGGAGAGCTGTTATGAGGGTATGCATATCTGTTTTGTGCAAAAACTGCTCATTCACACTGGGAAATGTGAAAAGGCAAAGGCAAAAGGGCAAACTTAGAGGCACAAGGATGAACCCTGAATATTACATTTGGGCCTGGGCAGTTAAGCAACATGAATAGGAAACTAGCTACTGAGCGTGTCATAGGTGTTGGGAAATGTCTGGCAATAGTAGGTGAATTAAACCATGAAACAAGAGATCCGGTGCTGAACACTGTAACTGGTCTCAGAGGGAAAGGACTGCGGGCCACACATGTATGAAAAACTAGGAACGCTGGGTTTAAAATAGGACCTCTGAAACTCAGATCAAGAAAGAAGGCCATGATAACACATAGACTAATAATCCATTGGATTTTCTTCTGGCTAATGCCTTTGTAGCAAATAACAGGAGTGGTGTCTTGCCCAGGGCCAGCTCATTGTATCCTGTGAAACCTGCACACTCCCACCCCCGCTGCTGACACCACTACCGCCGGCTTCTTCAGGCACTTGCCATGCCTCCCCACCCCCACTGACACCAGCTTCTTTGCATCAGGGGCCCCCAAAACTATTTATTGCAGGGGGATTGCAAAAAATTGTGGACCAGCCCTGGTCTTGCCCCAGTTCAGTCTGTAGACACATTCTTTTTTAAGATGTGGCCCTGGTGGAAAAAATGGTTTGTAGGCACTTGGGGCACCTATACATGTGCTGGATGTCTGCTTTGAGGTGTACTAATTAGCACGTGTTGGAGCAGAGTTGATTGAGTCTGCTGGAGTATGCAAATCGGCATGCTCCAGCAGTCTCTGTGTAATGCATATTCAGCGGCCCCACATTTCAAAATGGCGGTGGGGGTGCTTTAACTAAGTCTTGTCAATTGAGCTTTAGTTAAGAGTACCCCCGCTGCCATTTTAAAGCATGGGATGCTGAATACACAGGATGCTGTGGGCGCTTTAATTAGAGTGGCTCTTGAACCCACTCTAATTAAAGTGCCCTGCCCTCTGCCCCAAAGCAAGCATGAAGATGCTCTTGGTTTGCAGCAAGCAAGCATGTTTCCCCCACAAGAAGAAACCACAGTACTAACTGCTATGGCAAGTTTCTAGGAAGGAGAGGGAGGGCTGAAACTTGCCTTGAGACCAAGGTCTGAGAAGAATCTGCTTACAAGCTCTGTTGTGTCAGAAAAGATCCCTAGTAATTTGTTGATTGTTTCTGTCAAGCAAAAAATAGTGAGAAAAGAAACCACAGTTGCAAAGCCATGAACCACAGGCTCTATTAAAGACTGGGGCAGAAAAAAGCGACAAGGAGGCTGAGTTGAAGGGCTGTCTACCACTATGACTATTGTTCCAATACAGGGCAGTGCATTCAAATGCTGGGGCCCAGAGTCACCACAGAGGCTTTATGGTTAAGAGTGGTTCTCTTTATCCAGGAAAGATAAAACTTGTACCATGCCAGTTCAACACGTCATGGATACTTAAGGATGTTAAGCCATGAAATGGCCACTTCTCTGTTTTCCAAGAGCGAAGAGGCAACACAGAGGGAGCATCCAGATAAGTGCAGACGTTTGGCATGCGGCACCGCAAATCCTTCTGTGGTGCTGCATGCTGCACACACATCACACACACAGGCATTCCCCGTATTGCTAATTTGCAATGCAAAGGGGATCCCAGTGTCAAAAAAACCCATGCCTCAAAAAAGCAGTCAGATGCACATGATGCCAGCACGTACCACTGGAAACCAGAGCCTAGTTGGCCATAGCCACACTCTGGCTGCTGGCCAGGCTTCATGCTGCTGGATTGCTGGGGCTGCAGCCCCTGGAGGCCCTCAGAACCCCAGGTAAGGATGCTGGCCCCAGCCCCCCCGCCCAACTCAGGGCAACAGGCCCTGTACCAGAGCCTGAGTGCATGGGTGTTCCCCAGGGACAAGCAGCAGTGGCACATAATGTGCTACTGTTTGTCCCCAGGGAAACACACCTTCCTGCTCATGAGGATGCATGCACCAGAGATGTCCTACAGACCATTTTAAAAAGGCATTGGGGAGCACAGCTGAGCCTTCAAGCAGTCCTTAGCCTCCCTGGCGTTCCATATAAAACGAAAGACGCTTGCCCTGGATTCTGAAAGAATGATAGAAAGCAAAATTAAATTGTTTTAAATCAAGGGCCAGTAACTTTTTTCAAACTATGGGCCAGAACAATCTGGCTCCAGTCCAGTGCAGGCCAGGTGGCATGGGCAGGGGATGGTAGGGGAGCTTTCCCTGTGTCCCTGCTGGAGTTACATAACTCAGAGCTGTTGGATGTTGCCAACTTCTGCTTTAAAAATTCTGATCCTTCAGCACAAATAGAAGGTGCATACTGTGTATATCCTGCATATTGTGGCAGGTCCAAGATGATTTTCCAGACTGAAATCTTTAAAGAGGGTATTGCCAAAGGAAAGTGGGTCTACAGGACAGGGAAAAGACTGCTTCCACAGCTGGACAGAAGCATGGGGTAATGCTTCTTGAAGGTTTTCAGCTGCAATACAGTATCTTCCACATTTGGAAGGTAAATGGAGAGGGTATTGCATGGCATGCTTCTCCCAGCCTATCAGCTCTTACCTAAAGGAAACCATGGTGCCTAACCTTTGAACAGGATTGGATACATTTGCAATTTGCCTGTGACAAAATGAAGGCACCCAGTTTGGAATGGAACCCAAAGTGAACATGAGTTGTCCCCCCGAGAAAAGATATGTTTACCTGGAGCACACAAGGAAGGAGGAAGAAATGCCCACTGACCAAAAGAAATCAGAGACTGTATGGAGTTGGCCAGTGGTTCAGAGACTTGCAGATATGCAACATTTTATGGGGCTCTGCTTCTCTCCCAGAAAGCTTATGAATTTATCAGGGTTACAGAACTCTTGCATAGAAAAGGGAAACTATATCATCACTCAGGAGCATGAACTACCTTGTGCAGAGTTGCACACAGAGATTTTGTATCTGCTCTGTTATCTCTTGGATGGAGACTACTTCTTGCAGAGTCAAAACGAATGGATCCAAGAACACAAAAGAATAGAGTACTGGTTTCTTCCTGCAAACATCTGAGCTCCCCAGAAATTATTGTACCTCCTGGCAGTGGTTATGTTGCTCTGTAGGGTCAGGCCTACTCTCAGGATCTCAATATTGCGCTCTTAGACAGGAGGGTGTGACACAATTTCACATATACAAACACACAAATCAGTTAGGTGCATAAACACACACACTACCAACTCAGGCACATACACATCCAAACCAGCCTAGGCACATGCATACCTATCAGCAATTCAAGCACATACACTATACACCCCAAAAGTTAGCCAGAGATCACTAATTTATATATTATGCACACAATGACATATGCACACACACACACTCACCAGTTCACACACAAAGAACCCACCTACACATACACACATGTAAGTTCCTAACTTGGATGGTACAGTGTGTATGTGTGTGCTTGGGGTACCTGGGATACTTGGGGGAAGGTTAAGGTGAGAGAGAGAGAGTTAAAGTGTAGGGCATGAAAGTTGCCGGAACCAGGATTAGAGCGAAGCTGACTGTGGAACTGAGGCTTGGGTTTACTGAAGATCAAGTGGCCCCAGATTTACTCAAGGTCAGTGGTGCATGGGAAGGGGTGAAAAAAAAAGGAATCCTGGTGGCAAGGAGGAGACAGCCAGGAAAGAGAGACAGAAACCTGGGAGCTTGGGGCTAGAAACTGAGGCAGACAGCTGAGATATTGTGGGGGAGAGGGGCAGATAAGTGGTGGGAAGGAGGAGACAGCCAGGAAAGAAACTGAGGCAGAAACCTCAGGTTGTTCAGGGGACAAGGCAGTGGGGACAAGGCAATAACAGTGGCAGAGATCAGAAGAAAAGTCAGTGGAGACAAAGCAATAGTAGTGGCAGAGATCTGGGGAAAAGGCAGTAGGGATAAGACACTGGCAAAGAAACAGGTGGTTTGGAGGCAGAGAGGAGCTCAGGACAGGTGTTGGAGGTGGCGGTGAGCCAGAAGCAGGAGAGGGAGAAATGAGACAGAAGTTAGAGGGGTGAGGAGCAGAGATTGGAGCAGGGCTGAACCATAGTAAAGCAAAATCCAACTCAGGGGTCCATATAACAGGTTTATTAAACAGACAACATGCCACACAGCCCCATGAAGTTATTGGTTCACACACACACACACACACACTCTCTCACAACAGCAGCAGGAGAAAGAGACTCAGTGGAAGGGTTGGAGTCCAGGTAGGGAAGAGAAACAGAGTCCAAGTTCTTGGTTGAAGAGAGGGTGGGGGTGATAGCTACCTATCCAGGCTGGAAAGGGGTCCTTGTCCAGCAGGCGTTGTCCAGAGGGGGGTCGCTGGCAGGGCCTCTGGGTGGATAGGTGGTGTGGTGTGGTGCTGGTCCAGATGGAGAGGGCGTCCCAAGGAGTCAGTCTTCACTACCCCTTTTTTATGGAGCAGACTACCCCGATCTCCTATGGGGAGGGCCTGTCCAGGCAATGTCAGTCCTGTCCCAGAGGGCTCCAGGTGTTCTTACTGAGCATGTGCAGCCATGACACAATGGTGGGTTGCCTCATCTTTTGTTTCTTGAATGCTGAGGGTGGTTCCAATGGCTGGGTCGTTGGTCCAGGTAGTGGTGTTGATGGTTCGGTCATTCAGAGGGAGCTATTTTTACACCTATTGCCATTGTCTCTCAAGCACCCTCATTCATCCCCTTTCATTCAGGAACTAAGTTACATTGGAGGGGTAAGTATAAGTCATGGGTTACACAACTGGACCTGGGGACAGGATGGAGACTTGACAAACAAAATGGAAACTTGACATGACTTATGCTAACTTACATATGTAGGCCTAAATCATATAGTACCAGTAAAACAGTAATATAGAACAGTATAAGTCAATATACACATAATAATTATATAATATAAAGAAGGAGAAAAAACAAAACAAATACAACTTGCTACCAAAATAAAATGCTGAAGCTTATCCTATGTCTTAGCTCACTTATCTATAGGGAACAGAGAGGGAGAGACAAAGTCAGAAATGGTTGGGGAAGGGGAGGGAATGCATTTTAAAAAAAAGTGAAGAAAACCTGAGCGTTTGGCTACATATTTCCCCCTTGACATCAACCTTACACAAGGGTGATGTCACTATACTGTTTGGGTTACTGAACACCATGGTCCGGTTATATAGAAAGGAGATGTGTCATCTTCAGCTGGTTTGAAGTTAAAACAAAACTTAGGTAGTTAAAAGATATTGAAAGAGAAAAACCTTGGGGGTGGAAGAGAAAGAAAATAACACAATTAAGTTAATCTGAACAGTTACAATGGTATAGTTGTCTCTTTGCTTATTAAACTATGACTTTGAATGCAGTTTTTACACACAACTTGTTATACTGATATTCTAAATAGCATTTAAATCCTTAAGAGAAGTACAAAAACCAAAAAGAAAACGAAAACAGAAACGTTTTGACATCTTATCAGATAGTTTACAGAAAGGGGGAAGAAAAACAAAACAAAACAAAATACACATAACCGTTGTTAAATATCATTTTTCTAATCAAATGGAATTTAAAGTTTCATATGAATTGATGCCCTTGTTTCAAATATCAGACAACTTTCCAGTCCAACCAGACGGAAGTGTTCTGGTCTGGGTTCCAGAGACAGATTCAATTTTTAGAGGGGATATTACCAATGACTTTTATTATATCTTTATGATACTCATATGTAGTTAAACTGTGACAACTTAAAACCAAACCAAACAAACAAACACAAAACATATAACAAGACAATACAAACAGACAAGCCAATTTAATTTTTTTTATTTTTGCCATGGCTTAAATGAGGAGGATGCTGCTGGTGGTAATGAGGCCTCATGGTTTATCGGTCACCTTTGATTACACTGTGGTTTCTGCAAAAGAAAACAAACACACATAAACCTCCCATGGAAAACTCCTTGCAGCGGCTGATTATTCATATTTACAAATGTAAAATGCTGACGTGTAGTGGCAGTGCACACATCGTTTGCCATTCTTGGGGTGATTTTCTTTTATACTGAAAAAGTGGAGCAGTGGCCTACAGGAGGGTGGCCACCCTAAGTTGAGGACTTTTCTGGCCTTTTCCTGCCTCAACATTGGGGTGGGCGCTGATCAGCCCGTCCGATGTGTATTTTCCAACGGCTCAGAGCCATTCCTTCCTGCTAGCCAAGAAGGGTGGCTGGCAGAATAGAGAAGACTGGTCACCCTATTCCTTGAGGATCAGGTGATTTCTTTAACAAGGGGGCTCCCAAAACTAATTGCTCAGTGGAGCCCTCCTGAAAAACTCATCTTTAAAGTGACAACCTGGCCCAACTGCAACAAGGGCATTGGCATCCCTCAGAGGGACACTTTTTCCCTCAGAATTTTTGCTTAGAAAGCCTTTTCCATGTTCTTACATCTCACCCCCATTACCAATAAAAGTATACTTTGACATTTCTAGCAGTCTCTGCCTTGCAACACAGGCACAAAGCAAACACACAACACTGTTCTGCAAAAACACCTCAACAATCTCTGCAGTCTCTTGGCTTTATTTCTGTTACAAACATTCACAGTTTCTAGCACAGAACGTAGTCTTCTCTGCTACTGACTTCTTACTGGACCAGCAATATAGGGTGTTGTACTTAACCCAGACACAGCATGACCTCATGCACTCTGAGATCAGGACACAACTTTTCCTTAAAGCAACTACATCTTTTCCCTGCTCTAGCATTCAAACTCTGTTAATCCCTTATTCTCTCCTCTCTTTCTAAACACTTTCCACATCTCTCTCTATAATAGCTGCCTTATAGCCTGTTTTCCCATTTCCCTCTATTTGTTTCCTTTCCCTCTCTCTATCACAGCTCCTTGCTTTCTGAATCTTTCTATGTACTGAAACAAACCCTGAATGAGTGAACCATGCATCTTTCCTTTAACTCCCTCACACAGGGCTGTAACAATACAGGCACCAGCTGTGGGAGGCAGTTTCAATGATAATGGTTTTCACCCTGCCCAGACCCAGCACCTTTCAAGAACTGGATCTCCTTTATGTCCTAAATCTGGCACAAAAGAGGGAAGTCAAAGAACCAGGTTGCTACCCTTTCTACTCAGGTCTAAATACTGGACTATACTGGCTCTTCACAGCAAACAAAAACCAGTGTCTTGCACCAAACGGTAGCTTACAGCCAGCAATAAACTCAAAATTTCAGACACTTCAAAGCTCAAGACACAAAATCTCAAAAGCCTCAAGACAAAACAATCTTACAAGCATTTCTGCTGCAGAGGACCTGCCTCCTCCTTTTTCACCCCCCTAGCCCTATGATTACTTATGCCTGGCGTGGGGGTCTTCTGCCTGAACATACTGGTTCCTGGACTTCTGTGCCCTACAACAACCACAACAACAACAACAGACACAATGATAACAACAAAGAAAGCGCTGTGGGTGCTTGAGCCCCTGTCTTGCAGGAGTTTCCCTTAACAATGCTGACCCTACACTGGGTATGCCCACCCCTCTCTGGGGTGAGTTCTATAATAATGTGGTCAGGATAGGCCAGGCCTGTCCTGACTGGGTGGTGCATTGGTTCAGGGCACCCAATGCACAACTTGCAGAATGGTAAGCAAAAAGTGTTAGGATCACCCATTAGTCTGGGAACAAGTCTGAAGTTACTGCTGTTGGTGCCTTGCCCAGATAACCTTGGGAGAAGGCTACTGTCATCCTAATCAGGAGAGCCAGTAATTGCTTACTAAAGTAGAAGGACTGTTCTTAAGAGGAGTTTGCTCTTAGGGCTGTGTGAAATTTTGCCGAGTGTTTCATTTCAATGCTGTTCCGACTTGTTCCAAGTCTGAAACAGTGAAATTGAAATGAAATGAAAGGCTTCGAAACAGCCTCAAAACAAAATGAGGGCAGTCAAAATGTGACATGAGTTTTGCTTTTAAGAATTTGAGGTGCAATTTCCCAGAAACCCCTGCACCTATTTCCTTGAAACTAGGTAGAATTCATGCCCTCAGAAGGGGCTACCATCTCTGCTGCTTTCATCCAAATCCACCATGAAATGACAAAGTTATAGGTAGTTTTGTGCTTCCCCATTATAGCCTATGGGTGAAATGTCAAAACAGTGTTGAAACAGTGAAACAGTTTCAATGAAATGAAACAGAACAGCACCTCAAAAGGAAATAAAACTCAAAATGAAACATTGTCCTGCTGAAACATCAAAATGTAAGTCGAAATGGAATGGTGCCATTTTGCACAGCCCTAATGGCTATCTCTTCTCTTGCCAAGGCCTGTTTCAGGCAGCAGATGTCACAGAAGCCATAGGTATTCCCCAGGGGTTTGGGGAACTGAACAGAGAAAGGAACACTTCCATTCACCATCATGGTGAAAAACTTTCTCGCTAGGAGGGTGGCAAAGCACTGGAACAGCTTACTTAAAGAGGTGGTGGAATCTCCATCCTTGGAGGATTTTAATGGCTGACTTAACATTCCCTGGCTGGAATGATCTAGTTGAGGATGGTTCTGCTTTGCTCAAAGGGTTGGACTAGATGACCTCCTGAGGTCCCTTTCAACCCTATTTTCTATGACTCTATAATCCTATGATCACCAATGTCTCATCCAACATAAATGCCATGTGCCCCCAGAGGCTGCGGGGGGAGGGCACGGCAAGCTTCCGCAGGTGGCAGTGGCAGTCATCACTGGGAGTGTGGCGGCAGCAAGCAGAGAGCTCCCACAAGCAGCTGCAGGACTGTCGGCAGCATTGGCGGTGGCCAGCACTGTTGGCGGTTGGGGTGGGGAGGGGGGAAGGTAACCACCCACAGACACCGCTAGCAGCATCGGCGGCAGCCAGTGGCGAGCACAGATTGCCTGCAGACACCACCTCTTCCTGGTGCATCAAACACATCCTCTGGGCTGGATTTTAATGGAGGCATGACAAGAAGGTCGGCGGCTTCTGTCACTTTAAAATGAGAGACCACTGCAGTTAGGACCAAGGGCACCTGAATAGGGGCTATCTATGAGAAAGCAGGCAGCCAGGAATCCCTGCTGCTGAGGCAGGGAGCTGCTGCAGCTAGGCAAGGGACTACTGCACAGAATAGACTGGCTGTAGGGGAACCAGCAGCCAGGAGACCAGAAAAGTATTAATGAGCCAGCTGCCAGCAAGTGGACAGATGGCCAGCAAGGACTTACCCTGAGAGAGTAACTGCCTGGGGAAGAGGAAACAGAATGGTGAACTGTACCCAGGCAGGCAGGCAGGCAGGTAGGTAGCCCAGAAGCTAGCAGGCTGCTTAGCTAAGCCCTAGCTGAGAAAACAGGAAGGTCATCCACCACAGGGAGAGAACACCTGTGGGGAGCAGTACTTAGGGGGCACATAAAGCCAATGCCTTAGCCCAGTCAGTCAGTGTAGGCCTGCAGGCTGAAACAGGAGGAGGTCCTGAGCAGGGAGGTTGAAGGGGATTGCCTGGCTGACTTGAGATGCCCTCTTCTTCTCATGTCAGTACACCACATTTGACCATTATGTTACACACGCTTGTGCTTGTTTTTTGCACTTGGCAAGATCTTTCCTTGTACATGTGCTTCAAGCAGCAGGCATTGCAGCAGGTGTTGCATGGTCTGAGGCTTTGTGCTGCACTCACAGGTGGTTGAGCCAATAGCCCCACTTCATTAGTTCCTTGAAATGTCTGACTCTGGTACGTAGACAGTTGCAACATTGCCACCTTTGCCATGGTTCGTCAGCCCCAGTGGTAAGGACTTTGGTGCTGGATCGTCTATTTTTCTGCCGTCAGGTATCTTCAGCATCTCATTCCACATGTGTAGTCATGTCTTTTTGGGTGTGGCATCAAGAAGGTAGGTGCTGGTGAAGAAGCTCCTGCGTGAATTCAGATGTTTGTGTGCTGCACAATGGTCATACAGTGGGTGTCTCATCTCCAGTTTGTCCTGATTGTACTATCTTGCTGCCCATTGCTCTTCTCATGTAAGATGGATGGATGCCAGTCATCACGTACACACTGTTTAGGCATGTAGGCTTCAGACATCCTGTGATGCATCAGCAGCTGTCATTCAGAATGGGGTCAAGGCGCTTGACATGTACAGATCTCTTCATATAGGGCATGCATACTTGGCAGAGGAAAAACTGAGAGCTAGAAAAGTGGTTTGGATGGTTGAGGGGCAAGCTCCCCATTTTGAGTTGGTGAGCTTATATAGCATGTTGTTACAAGTGCTCACCTTTGCTTGAGAGGCCCTGAGATCTGCAAACAAGATGCCTACAGTCTACAGGGAAGCAAGACCCAGTATTGAGGGGAGTGTGATTGTTCAACCATGAAGCTGAGGGTATAACCCAGAGAAGGAACACTTTGTTACATAGTCAGGGAGCTGGGGTCTATGTAGAGACCCAGTGTGGGAACAGTTTTTCTGTTATAGCCAGAGGGCTTTCTTATTGCAGTGTGGTTTATACCAGTAGTTTGGGTTTGGGACGATAGGGAATGTTTGGAGGACTCAAGCATACCTGAACAGCATGTGACTACCTTGAGCCTGGCCAGGGGTGGGGTTCAAAATTGAGAGAATAGCAGAGACAAGGCCAGGGACCCAGTGCCCAAGCAGGGTGAGACCCAGGGTCAGGGACCCATAGATAGCCCAGGAGGGGCAAGAAACAGGGTCAGCAACCCGTAACCCAGGAGGGGCAAGATCAGCCTAGAAGGACAGAAACCAAGGGGCCAGGTGCCCAGCAGCCCAGAAGAGTACATTATGGGGCCAGGCACCCAGAGCAAGGGGCAAGTGCCAGAAGCCCAGAGAGACTGATAATTGACAGGGCTGGAACACAGAAGCCAGGTCCAGGACAGTGGGCCTTGTCCGGGGGACCAACTAAAGGAGACGGGCAGAAGTCTGAAGCCCCAACAAGGGAGTAAAGTCCTGAGGTGGCTTGGTGACTTTGGGGACAACTGTCTCACTTGAGTGATGATGCATAACACCTGCGAGGTATGGACATGACTGTAGGGGAGGTTGGAGACCATGAATAACGCATAAGACAATGGGTGCCCTAAGGCACGTATGGGCCATGAGGGCCCATCTACTGATAGACAGGTTTGGGCTAGTGGGGTCTGGGAGGAGATATGCCGGCAAAGGAAGGACAAGGGCATATTCTAGGACCCTTAGGCAGCTTCCCATTAACAATCTAACAATTACATCAAGACACAGCAGGTGAGAGCTGAAGGGAAGGTACGCAGAATCAGAGTACGGCAGTAGCTGTTTGGCAATCAGGGGTGTCATGGCCACCCCAGGGCCCAGTCCTGCTACAGAGGGTATCTGGAAACTTCATATCCCTCTGGCTCTGGGCCAGCCTAGCCAGACTGACCCCAAGTTCCCGCTCAAGTCAGCTCCACCCTCCTCAGCTGGACCCCACATCTATCCTGCAACCAGTTCCCCTCAGCTGAGTGCTTCTTTACTTATAATCTCTCTAGCTTTACCTACAACCTTCCTCTAGGGTATTGAGGGTGGACGTTGACCATGGTGGAAGTGAGGGGCCTGGCTGAGTCCATGGCTTGACTCACATAAGCAACTAACTGAGCAGCCCTCTAAGTTGCAAGCTTCAAGCTAGCCAAAGGCTTGGAATGGTTTATTTAGGTGTCCCTTTAGTTTCTGCCATACAGGGTGCAGACAGAAGTTACATTTGTCGTTTGATCAGCCCGCTGAAAGCACTCTACAGCTATGGCCTTACAGAAGTACACAGCTGCAGAGTGTTCCTGATTGTGCGACAATCTGAATCATCATTACATGAGGACTCAGATGAAGGTGATCCAAAGGGGAATGCCTCCATTAAAGTCTGTCAGTGTGTGCTGGGAGCAGGGCTGGGCTGATACAACCCCCTCCTGCCCCCAGTGCTGGCTTCAGAATGAGAAGGGGAGGAATGAGGGGAGGGAGTTCTGTCTGGGGTTTGCCCAGCCTTCACTGGAGGTGGGGTGGATGGATTGGAGCCCCTCCCCACCCCACCGAGGTGAGTGGGGCTCCAGTCCACCTGCCTCACCCTCCAGCGCAGGCTGGGAAAGCTCCAGACGAGCTCTGTCCCCTCCCTTCCCCCGCTCCCGCTCTGAAGGCAGCACCAGAGTTGGGGGTGGGGGGCACGGCTAGGGGAGAGTGACTGCAGACACTTTAAACTGGAGTTCAGTCCCTTAATCCCCTGGACCCAATGGTGAATATCTGTTGGGTTGGGCAGGGGAAGGCGGGGGAAGGAATGCTGTAACTCATGATGCTTCCTGCAAAGCACCATGAGTTACAGTGAGGAGCTGTACGTCTGTCAGTACCTGCAGTGAGCATCTGAGGACAACAGCCAATGTCTATGAGGGAAAAGGAACACTTATACCTTCTAGTGACTTTCACTCATGCCAGCTCACATCCTTGATTTGCAGTCAAGGTGAAGTGAAAGACCCAACTAATTGATGTCTTGGTAGCTTCTCCACATTGTCACACTTTACCTCACCTTCCCCTTTGTGGATACATATGTATGTTTTGTCTACCATAGAGAATCATAGAATCATAGAGAAGAGGGGCTGGAAGGGCATCTAGTCCAACCCCTGGCTTCAGGCAAGATCATCCCTGTCCAAGACATCATATACACTCCATAATCTAAACTCTACACAAGACTACCATCAACCCTGATACAACATAGACCTAACTCCGTAACCTGCCACAAGTGAAGGAGGGGAATCGTGACAGTCAATGTCCTGCTTCTGTGAAATGTTGTCAATATATGCTAAAGAGGCTCCTGAGTCTTGCCCTCACTACAGAGGTATGCAAGACTCCCCACAGTCTGTACCAATTTGACCATGGGGTAAAATTCCTTCCTGACCCCAAATATGGCAATTGGTCTGACCCTGAGCAGAGGCAAGACCTTTTAGCCAGGAACCTCTGGCTTTGGTTCCACCAGGAATATTGGCATATTTCAGTCAGAGTCTCCAGCGTTGGCTGCGGCAAACACCCAGTGCCTCTGAGGACATCCTGACACATGTACCAGAAGAGGGGTGCGAGGGCAACCAACAAAATCCAGAAGCATGGGAAATACCCATAGTAGAACACAGGCATAGCTACGCATTGATCATTCCTGCCCAATGGCTGTACAACCTCTGCTTGAACACCTCCAGTGATGGAAAATTCACAACTTCCCTAGGCAGTCTAGTACACTATCTCACTGCTGTAACAGTGAAGAAGTTTTTCTGGATATCCAATCTAAACTTACTTTGCTGCAACTTCAAGCCATTGGTCCATGTCCCGCTCTCTGCAGTAAGAAAGAAAAGACATTTTCCTTCCTCTTTATGGCAGCCCTTCAAGTATTTGAAGACTACTATCATGTCTCCTCTTAAGTGACTTTTCTGCAAGCTGAACACACCTAGCTCCTTCAGCCTCTCCTTCTCTGACTTGCCTTCCAAGCCCCTGATCATCTTTGTCACCCACTTCTGGACCCTAACTTTTTCGTGTTCTTTTAAAAATGTGGAGCCCAGAACTGCACACTGTCTGCCAGATAAGGCCTAACCAGTGCCAAATAGAGAGGCATTATCACCTCCCATGTCTTGTGCCTAATGCTTCTACTGATGCATCCTAAAACCACACTGGCCTTTTGTGTGACTGCATCATGCTGCAGTCATATTGAGTATGATGTACCCAGACTCCCAGATCCTTTGCCATAGTGCTGCCATCCAGCCAGGTGTTCCCCATTTTATGTTTTTTAATTTTTCTTCTCAAGGTGCAGCACCTTGCGTTTGTCTGCATTGAACTCCATCCTATTAACTCCATTCTATCCTAGCAGGGGACTTCATGCTTAGGGGCAAACAACACAGGTTCATCAGTGGCAGGTCCTGTCAGACCAACCTGGTGGCCTTCTATGATCAGATCACCAAATCATTAGATGCAGGTGTAGCAGTGGACATAGTCTTCCTGGACTTTCAGAAGGCCTTCAACACTGTCTCTCACCCTGTTCTCATTAAGAAACTGGGGGACTGTGGTGTCGACACCCACATAGTCAATTGGGTCACCAACTGGCTGGAGGGCCGCACCCAGAGACTGGTGGTGGATGGGTCATTTTCCACTTGGAGGGATGTGGGCAGTGGGGTTCCACAGGGCTCTGTCCTTGGGCCCGCACTTTTCAACATCTTCATTAATGACTTGGACGAGGAGGTAAAAAGCACCCTGTTCAAATCTGCTGATGACACTAAGATGTGGGGGGATGTGGGCACGCTAGAAGGGAGGAATAGTTTACAATCAGACCTAGACAGGTTACAAGGGTGGGCGGATGAGAACAGGATGGGATTCAACACCAACAAGTGCAAAGTGATGCATCTGGGGAGGAACAACCGGCACCATACCTACAGGCTGGAGAGCCCCCTTCTTGTCAGTGCAGAGGCGGAAAAGGATCTTGGAGTCATCATTGACTCCAAGATGAACATGGGCCAGCAGTGTGGGGATGCAGTCAGGAAGGTCAACTGCACCTTGTCATGCATCCACAGATGCATCTCGAGCAGGTCCAAGGAGGTGATCCTCCCCCTTTATGCGGCACTGGTCAGGCCGCAGCTGGAGTACTGTGTCCAGTTCTGGGTGCCGCACTTCAAGAGGGATGTGGACAACATGGAGAGGGTCCAGAGGAGGACCACTCGCATGATCAGGGAGCAGCAGGGCAGGCCCTACAAGGAGAGGCTGCGGGACCTGAACCTGTTCAGCCTCCACAAGAGAAGGCTGAGCGGGGATCTAGTGGCCTGTTACAAACTAGTCAGAGGGGACCAGCAGGCATTGGGGGAGTCCCTGTTCCTCCGAGCACTACCAGGAGTGACTAGGAATAACGCTCACAAGCTGGCAGAGGGTAGATTCAGATTAGACATCAGGAGGTGCTACTTCACTGTCAGGGTGGCTAGGATCTGGAACCAACTTCCAAGTGAAGTGGTGCTGGCTCCTACCCTGGGGGTCTTTAAGAGGAGGCTAGATGAACACTTTGCTGGCGTTGTTTGACCCCAGTACTCTTTCCTGCCATGGCAGGGGATTGGACTAGATGATCTACTCAGGTCCCTTCCAACCCTAGAAACTATGAAACTCTAGCCCAAATTTCTAATCTGTTGAGATCCTTCTGAATTGCACTTACATCCTCCAACATGTTCTCAATCCTTCCCAGTTTTGTGTCATCAGCCAAGTTGCTCAAGAAGCTTTCCTTGTCAGCATCTAATTTATTAATAAACTTGTTAAACAGCACTGGGCCAGGACAGACCCCTGTGGGACTCTGCTCGAAAGCTCCTACCAGCTTGACATGGACCCATTAAAAACTACCCTTTGCTTAAGGCTGTTGATACAGTTATCTATCCACCTTGTAGTAGTTTTATCTAGCCCACATTTCTCCAGCTGTTGCTGCAGATACCAGTTCCCTCCCTTCCCTGACAAGCGATATGTTGTTTAGACAACTGAGGTATATGAGCACTAATATGCTAGCTAGCTAAAGTGACCATAAAAGCCACTATTTTTTCCATGTAGTTCAAGAAGGAAATTAATTTAAGTGTTTTTGGGGACAACATTTTCCATTCTGCAATGAGCAGGGGGGGTGGGCATGGTTGCTTAAAAAAGGAAGACATTCAGCAGGCATGCAGTAGGGTGCCAGTGCTTTGGAGGGGGCTGTAGACAAGGGTCCGCAAGGCTGTGGAGTGGGGTGTTGACAAAAGTTAAGGGGCATGCAGGACCTGTGCGGGGAGCCCTGGACTGGGACAGCATGGAGGGCAAAAGTAAGGGGCACAGGCAGAGCTGTGTGGAGAGCTTGTAGTGATTTCATAGATGGTCATAGAGGAGTTTGTGACTGTTCCATCTTGTCATCTCTTGGGGCGCTCTAGTGAACAGACTTTCCCCCAGATCCTGGCGGTCACCCCAAATAAACTTATAGGTGGTCATCAGAGCACCCCTGAGCCTAAGCTTTTCCAGGCTGAAGAGTCCCATGGCTCTCAGCCTCTCATCATAATGTTAGAAATATTATTAAAAATGCATTATCAATAGCAAATTTAGAAAAAAAACACAGCTGCTAGCCCTCCTTGTCTCCTTAATGGGAGAGGGAAGGGGGGGTTGGAAATTGAAGGGAAAACCACCAAAGGCCCTTTGTACTAAGGTATCACTCTCTCTCTGTTCTGCAAATTTACTATCTCTTTGTTACACTAAATCACACTTTCTTTCATGACCCCCACATTCTTAGGCTAAGATAAGAGCAAATGCCATTTTTGCCTTCAGGTTGAACCTTGAGTAACCTTGGATCCCATCTACGCACGCGTGATAACCTAATGCATATTAAGCCTACCCGCCCCGCATACTTAAGTAGTTAATTATAATGCACATGGGACGTATGAAGCGACATGTTTACATATATGTTTGTATGAACCGGAAATGAGTTGTAAAAGTTCCTCCTTCTGGTCAGGAGAGAGGGGATAAAAGCCTGCTAATGATTGTGCCCGGGGGCAGAGTGATTGATCTTTTGTCTCTCCCTCTGACCCTATTTGCAAATATATACCTTTTGTGTTGCTAATAAAGTGTGTCTGTAGCTGAAGGTTTTTTTTCCGCCTCCCGAGAAACGAACCACGATTTTTAATTCAATAATAAGGTCTGTTATCCCGACCTCTGAGCCTGATCACTGGGTTCAACAAACCAGGCATATATGAATGAGCAGAACAACACAAAGGGTTTTACTGTGGAACAGTAAGCAACTCCTGCAGACCCTATGCCTGTGCCTGAGGAACTGGTTAGCTCTTCAGCTGAAGGACAATCTTTCTATTACCAACTCAGACTCCTTCCCCAGGGATCATCAGGATAGTTTTGGTATCAGGGGTTTTGAAGTTGGGGGGGCGGGGGGTCACAGACAGGCTGCAGTTTGGGGGGGTGCGTCTCCCTTCCCACTGCAAGAGGTGAGAGCGAGGGGAGAGGCCCCTTCCCCTGCGGTGCTGCCAGGCCCCACCAGTTTAACAGGGTTCTTGCACCCCTCTGTCTGCCCTACATCACCCCTCCCCACCCGTCAGTGACCCCAGACGGCAAGTGCACAGAAACACGCCATCTGCTACACTTGTCTCCACATACGCATAACCACATGCTGCTTGCCAGACGGCCCCGCCCCCAGCGCCTTGCAGCTCGGCACACGCCCGTCCGCTGGCTTCTTCATTAGCACCATCCTGCTGCCACTCAGGGAGCTCTGCCCATAACCAAGATGGCCTCCCGCCCCTCTGCCCGCTTCTCACATGGCTCCCCACACACCCATCGTGCGGTGCCAGGATCCAAAACGGCCCCCGCCACTGCCTCTTCAGCACGAGGTCGCGGCGTTGCCAGGGTGTAAAATGGCGGCCGCGGAGTCGCGCCGCTCGCCGGGTCCGGCCTCGAATATGGCCGTCCCGAGGCTCGGAACGAAGCTGCCCACATCCAAGATGCCGCCTGCCACGGCTTCAAGCGGACCCGAGCCCAACATGGCCGCTGCCAGCTCTTGCCCGCCCCAAAGATGGTGGTCGGAAGCGCCCCGGTTATGAGCCCGCCCGCCTGCCGGTCCCGGGGTCTGCGGGGCGCAGATCCGAGATGGCGGCGGCCGAGGTGGAGTACGAGTCTGTGCTGTGCGTGAAGCCCGATGTCAACGTCTACCGCATCCCGCCGCGGGCCTCCAACCGCGGCTACCGGTACCGCCTCCGCGCCCCCGGCTGTCCGCTCCCGCGTCCCGGGCTGGGGCTGGGGCTGCCCCGTGCTTGCAGCCTCGCCGGGGGCTGCCCCCACCCCGCCGCGCCCCGGGGCCTGCGGGGGAGCGGGCAAGGCTGGTGCTTGCAGGGGCAAACCGAGGGGTGCGGGGGTCTGCCCCTCTGGCAACCTGGCTTTGCCCGGGGTCAACGCACATTGGGAGGTGGAGCAGAGTTGCCTCCTCTGCCCCTCCTTGGAGCCCCCATCTGGGCAGTGCCACCCGTCTGCTGGCCTCTCCTGCCTCCTCCCAACTGGGCTTGGGGCTGTGGCCGTCTTCCCTGGCGCCTGCTGCCCTGCGTGGGGATGGGTGAGCTTCTGGGGTGGCAAGGGGGGAATGCTGGCTTGACGGACACGGCATCTCCTCGCCCTGCTGCAGCCTGCCTGTGCACTCTGAGTCATGCGGGCGCTGCTCTCTTCGCTGACAGAGATGTGCTTTTCCTCCCATTGTTCCTGCAGAGATGGGAGTGGAGCTGGGCTCTGTTCCCGGGGCTTCTGCCCGGGTCAGTGCAGTTTGTTCTGCATGAACAACCCTCCCCCCGCCCCTCAGGCAGGGAGGAGATGTGTTGGCATCCAGGATCCTGCTGTCCCTCTGATCCCTCTGCCGCCTCCAGGAAGGGTGCTGAGAGGCCTGATTTCTGGAGGGTTTAAGCCCTACTTGGAACTTCAGCTGCACGGGAGAGCACTGGGTGTCTTCCGCAGCAAGGGCCAGCAGCTGCCTCACACCCTTCCTGCTGCAGGGATATTCTGCTCCATGTTACAGCACTGTGGAGGTTTAACTAGTTAATCCTATTCAGGGTGTTAGACTCTGTAAATGAGTGTGCCTCTTCCAGTTCAGGGCTGACTTCTACCCTGGGTTACCCTGTGCTTCTCTTAGAGGCCGTGGGATTACAGGGCTGTAACTAATGGTCGAACTCAGCCCCCAGAACTGCTCAATGGTGGTGCAGGAACCGGAGGAAATTCATTGAGACCCTTCAATCCCAGGGCAGGTTTGCTGGCCCAGAGGTTAGCAGATCTTCCCTGTATGTATGCTTCAGCTACAGGAAGGCTAGGGTCACAGGATGAAAGCGTGGATTTCCCTGATGATGTTTTTATGGTGACAGCACTGATCAGTTTATGTTTTGACGCACAGATGTCGATGGGCCTAGTTCTTTTTATCTCCAGCTTTGCTGCAGATGTTGCTCTTGGTCACATGAATCTGTTTTTGAAATCCCTTAGTCAGTTTGCTTCAGTAACGTTCTGCAGCAGCCTTCCACGTGTTAAGTGTGTGTGAAGTGTAACGTGTAATTTGCCCGTTATAAACTTGCTGCTCCTAACTCCAGAGGGCTATGCTATAAGAGGAAGGGAAATAGCAGTGCCAGAGAGGCTTCCTTTTCTAAACTAGTATAATTTCTGTTGGCCTTCACCTTTCTCAGCTGAAGAGCTCTGCTGCTCTGAATGTCTTTTTGGACTCCTGCCTTCTTTCTCTCACTCTACTTCCCACCCCTAGTGTCCTGGTGCACCTCTGTTTAATGCTGTCTGTTTTGCTGCTGTTTTTGTTCGGTTTCTGCCTGCCCGGGGAGTGTGCGTGCGAGGTTGGGCTCTTGGAGCCTCCTCTGAGGAGCTAATCACAGTTGAGCGAGGTTGGTTTTGGTACCTGAGCCTCTCTTCAGAAGAGATGTAGAATAAGGGAGCTAGGGATTGCTTTGGTCGGGACTGAGAAGCAGCAGTGTTGTTTGGCCCTGGGATGTCTGGGGGCTGCCAGGTGGAGTTGAGGTGGTGTCAGTGAACGTGAGTTCCTGCTCCTTCTCTCTTCCTCTCCAGGGCATCTGACTGGAAACTGGACCATCCAGACTGGACAGGGCGGCTCCGCATCACTTCTAAAGGCAAAACAGCATATATAAAGCTAGAAGATAAAGTCTCAGGTAAGATGGGAAGGTGGTTCTATGGTCCCCGTGCTGAGGGATGTGCCTGTTTTGTCCTTTTCTGTGAAAGTCCCAGTGGGCCATTCTTCTCACCTCCTTGTCTCTCTCTTGGTCCATCAGGGGAGTTGTTTGCTCAGGCTCCCATAGACCAGTATCCTGGCATTGCTGTGGAAACAGTGACTGATTCCAGCCGATACTTTGTCATACGGATTCAGGATGGGACTGGTGAGTAGAAACATGGTGTGGTGAGGAGCATGCTATAGAGCAGAGTGTAGGAAACAGAAGCTGAAGAAGTCAAACTAGGGCTTTTTGCCTGAGAGACCCACATGGTAGGCTGCTCTCTGAGGGCTGGGGTTGAGGTAAGAAGGGGTGGCATGTCCACAGATGACCCTTAAAGGGTTGCAGTGGACTAGGCAGTCTGAAGGATGACTTGACTCTGTCTGTTGGACTAGGAGTAGTAAGCAACTTGCAGGGCTGCTTACCCAGGCTTGAAGAGATCACAGGAGATGCTACTGAGGGTAGCATGGGCATTGCAGCTAGCAGAGTGAACCCTTGGGTTTATGGGGGAATGAAAGCTTAGATGGCTACTGGAAAGGATATGGCACCTGGCTCATGTCCCATGTGCTGTGGTGTCTAGGGGAGAACTTGCTAAGGAATGTGCTGGTTCCTCTCTGCCCCCTTCTTCTGTTGACTACCCGTCTGTCTCGCCACCAGGGCGAAGTGCATTCATTGGCATCGGCTTCACAGATCGGGGAGATGCTTTTGACTTCAATGTTTCCCTGCAGGATCACTTCAAGTGAGTCTTGCCTGCCCCACTCTGCCCCATGGTCTACTGATGGTGCTCACATGTGGCACCCAGGCCAGTTTCCTTGGACTCTTGCGCAGCCTCACTTCTTTTATTATTGGCACTTGTGGTATATGGTGGGGAGGGAATGGGCTGCCAGTCACAGTATGAGCTCAAAGTTATAAGCAGGGTGATGGAGCTTCTGTTGTCTCTAGCACCTGAAAGTGTTAGACGCACACCCCTCTTTGAGATATGCAAGACTTTCAGATGGAGATGCAGTGAGGCATGATGGGGTGACTGCATTGCAAAGGTACTGTTCTTCTGGGAGACACGTTGGCTTTGAATCTCTGATGCCACATTGTAGAGTAAGGGTGGTGGTGCCTGGCATTGGCAGTGCTAGTGTTGGCCAGTTGGGGAGCCCATGCTGGTCCCCAAATTGCCCCTTGATAGCCATCTTCTTTTTCCTTTGTTGTGGGGCCTCAGCTGTTCCTCTCCTCTAGGTGGGTGAAACAGGAGTCTGAAATCTCCAAGGAGTCCCAGGAAGCAGATACACGCCCCAAGCTGGACCTGGGGTTCAAAGAAGGACAGACCATCAAGCTGAGCATTGGGGTAAGGTTCTGTGTGACTAAACCAGTGCTGTGTTGGCTGTTCTCTTTACAATTATTGCTGGCTCCTGCCACAGATGACTCCTTTATGTGTTTTCTGTCCTTTTTTAACAGAACATGACCAAGAAGGGAGGGCCACCCAAGCCACGTGTGGCTGGATCAGGGGGGCTTAGTCTACTCCCTCCCCCTCCAGGGGGCAAAATCACAGCTCCTCCTGTCCCTCCCCCTTCCTCAACACCCATTTCCAACCACGTCACGCCACCACCAGTGCTGAAATCCAGTAATGTGAGCAGTGCAGGTAAATGCTGAATGGATGGGAGGATTCTCCAGCCCTGGTGGAGGAGGGGAATCTGTCTGTTAAGCTTCATTGGTGTGTTTGGTACTGCACAGATGTAAGGGCAAACATGGTCCCTGCTTTGTGGAGCTGGTGCTCTTAATTTGGACTCAAGCCACACAATTCAGACCTGTGATATCAAAAGGACATGGGTTTTTAGATATGAGCATCTTGGGTAATAAGTCTAATTGTTGGCTTCCAGGTGAATTAGGAAGGCATTGTGATATCCTCAGCTCTTGCGGAAAGAGACTGAGGTCAAGTCCAGTGACTTGGCCAGTGTGATGCAGTGAATTTGCTGGCAAGGCTGGGTCTCTCAGACATCTGGCACCTTTAATCACTAGATCACTTGCTCTCCTCTGCAGGAAGTTTTGGATCAGTGGCTGTAGGGTACAGCTATACTGGCATCTTGGGAGGCTTTGAAGTGGGGACTGCTTAGGTGCAAGGAGCAGCACAGAGTGGGTGTACCAAGGCTATAGCAGGTGGCAGGAAGCCTGCAGGAGAAGGAGGCTCCTTTCAAAAGTTGAATGTACAGCTCTGTGTCAAGGAGGAAGAATATAATGGCTCTTCAGGGTATGATGTTTAGGTTCTGGATGCCTTTAGCAGAGTCCTCCTGCCTATGTGGCTGCTGGAATCCAGCCGTGATCAGTGCTTCTCCATTTCGGTCTAGCAGCTGGTGTGACCCCCAAGTCTGCTGGCTGGAATGGTGGATCATGAGCATGGGGTCTGCAACAGAACGCAACTGGTGGTTTTCTGGGGACCCAGCAAGTGGAGCTGCTGTGTTCTTCACAGCCCATCTTCAAAAGGATGGGTGGGCAGCTGCCCAAGAAATCAGTGTATTTTAATCTTGCAATAGCTCCAGAAGAAAGACCTCTCCAGTAAGGTGTGAGGCTCTGAGCACTCCAGGACTTTCCCTCTTGCCAGTGATCTTAAACATCTGTGTTCCTCTCTGTTCTCAGATATCCTGTTAGATTTGGACTCTGCTGCATCAGTTTCTAAGGCACCAGCACCTTCAGCCGTTCCAGCCACCACAGACCTCTGGGGGGACTTCAGCACTGCAGCCAGGTGATTATTGAGAAGGAGACAGAGTAGGTCTGGAGGGAGAACTGTGGGGCAGCAGTGAGGGGCACTGGTAGAGCTGTTTGGAGAATTTAGGGCTGGCATAGTCAGGGGTTACAGGGCAGGAGTGAGGGGTTGAGTGGGCTGGCTTACAATCCTTCAACTGGGATCACCCCCTCTGACTCCTGTCTTTCTTTTAGCACCGTTTCCAGCCAAGCCCCTCAGCAGTCCAACTGGGTCCAGTTCTGAATGGCCAGTGTTGCGGAGTTGAAGCAGGCTGATTTTTGACCATGAGGAGCTGGAAGCACCAAGTGAATGGGAAGGGGTCCAGACCTCTCGAGTCTTCAATCAAAAAAAAAAAAAAAATCCAGACAATCCTATTTTCCATCCTCCCCTCCCTGCCACCTGTTTTTTAAAGTTTCTGTTTCAATCAAAATGGACGTCTGGCTCCTCAAAGATCACCAAGCCCTGAGGGGCCATCTCTAAATTGTGCACAAAAGCAAGAGGGAGGGAGGAGTTGGTGTCCTCTCACCTGTCTGAGTGCTGCATGCTATCACTTGTGGGGTAATGGATGTGTCATTTGGATTTCTCTGTTCTTCAGCACCCCCAGCTTGGGCCAGCTCCTCTGCCCCAGAAATCTACAGCACTGACTAAGTCACTGCAGCTTGGCTTGAAGTGTGGAGGGCTCTGGAGTATAGCACACTTGTGGGTTTGGCCAGCTGCAGCCCTCAAATGGTAATGGCCCAAGACCAGCACTTTGTCTACTTCTCTGTCCTGTAGAATGGGGTTTTTAATAGGGAGCTAGCTCTATCCCTCCTGCACTGTTTGCTGTCCTTTGACATGTAGGTATTGTTCTAGATGGGCATCCATATCTCTTTATGAAAGGACATGTCATGCTTAGCTCCATGTCCTGGCCTGCCCCTTGCATGCCTCAGCCCCGGATCTCTTGTGTCCTCACAATGTTCTCTTGTTCAGCTTGTGTGAGGTTCTCTTGAGTTTGATGTCCATGCCTTCCCTTGTGCCCCCCTCAAACTCTGCCATCCTTGTCCTCCCACTGGAATCCTTAAAAAGCTGTTTTTAACTGGAAATATCCTTAAAGGAAAGAGATCCTGTTTTTTCAGACTGGAGCAGCTTCTCTCATGCTGTAGCCAGTTGCTGGACATTTCCCATCTCTGTCAGTACAGTGCCTTCCCGTACACACCACCCCTCCTGCTGCCTGCATGAATCTTGGGAGGCATCTGAACCTGGCAGAGCTAGTTGAGAGATGAAATCAGGATGCACTATAGTTCCGTGTCACCTGTGTGCCTCCTGCTGTGGTGGCATGTACAGCCCTCTTTCCCTCCTGACCCCCTACCCTTATAAATGCTCAGTATAGGGAGGGTTTAATTGCCGAATAGATACTTTCAGAGCTGCATCTCTTCTCTCCTGCCCCTCCCTGAAAATGTGATTTTTCTTTTAAACATTTCTGCTTAATGGACTCAGTTGCTGTGCCTGTGTTCTTAATGTGCCCTGGATCGCCTCCCTCCCCAACCTTGTCCCTCCAGTTTTTCAGTGGGGTATGCAATCTGAGGCAGATAGCTCTTGAATGTTCTCCCTTGCTTTTGAGGTGAGGTTCCTTGAATCCCTTGTATTGCTGTCTTTCCCCCCGGTCTCCATCCCCTAGTTGCATGAGTAGGTGTAGTAGCCTGCCTGCTACTACAGCCATCTTGATGGGGCAGTGCAGCCCTTACTGCTTGCCTCCACAGTGTCCATGTTAGTGAAGTCCCTGTAGGTGACGACCCCCTTGCTAGAACACTAGACTTGTACTGTGCAGGGAGACACCTCCCTGTTCCTAACACTCATAGATAACACTTATGCATTCTGGAAGCATGTCCAACTGCACATGATGTCCACCTTCCACCTCTCTTATCTCTTGGCTCTAGCTCTCTAAGGGGAGTACCTAATCAGCCACTCATACTTCCTCTCCTTTGTTGCAACTGTCCACTCTTTACTTCTTTGCAGGCTCATTGGTGCTGAAAGCATTGGGAAGCAAACTGTCCAGTGCTCTGGGAAGGCAAGCCTGTGCTACATAAGTCTAGCACCACTGCAGTTCCACTTGTGGAAATGGGGACTAGATTGCTTTTATAGATGGATATATTTTGAATAGCTACCCATTCCAGCTTTCCCAGGTGTTTTTCCCCTGTCAAGCATTATTCCCAAATCTTCTGTGCTTTCTTTTGGTTCCATGCCTGGGAAGCTTCATGTCTCATGAATTTGCTATATGTGTTGGGGGTGTAAACTACTAATCGTCCCCTTCCCTGCAGTCTAAGCCAGATCACAGGCCCTGGTGGCTGGCTCAAATCTACCATATTGGGGCAGGTCCTGACATTTCAATGATGTATCAGTTTCCAAAAACTAGGGAAGTTTAATAGTGTCAGTTACAACTAACCAAGAGCCTCTTCCTCTGTGTTCTTAGTATTCTGGAGATAATATATTATGTATTTGAGAATCTGAAGGAAAAATTTAAAAATATATGTATATAAAGCATAAGATGTACTGGTGCAATAATGGTAATTAAATGAGAAAAATTGGGAAAAAGGGCACTGTGTCTCTCTCTTGTGTCAAGTGAACTTTTTGGCTCAGCAGCCCTGTGGGCAGAAATGTGATCATACCCTTATGGTCCAAGGCGTGTTAGCTTTTGGAGTGAAGGAGAATTTGGCTTCTGGCTGGGAGGGGACAGATTATCAAAACAACCTGCTAGTACTTCCAACATGTAAACTGTAAGGACAGAAGAGTACAGTGGGTGCTGTTTTGAGAAGAAGGGTGAAGAATGGGAACAAAGTGAAGACCCTTCCTGCTTGTGAGTTGTGGGAGATAGTTCTGGGATGGAAGGGAGTGGGGCTGGGGGTAGGAAAGTAATGGCAGTAAATGGGGAGCAGCCTTCTAGTAGTCTTAGTGATACTGGAGTTGCTGGTTAGGGCTTTCTCTTCTAGACTCCACTGGCTTCTTGATTTGTGCTGCAGGTGCTTTCAGTACCTTTCATCCTATTTCATAGATTTCATAGACATTAGGGCTGGAAGGGACCTCGGAAAATCATCAAGTCCAGCCCCATGCCTGAAGGGCAGGAAGGAAGTCAGCTGGGGTCATAGGATCCCAGCAAGATAAGCATCCAATTTACTCTTGAAGGTGTTCAATGTAGTGCTTGAACCACCTCCAGCAGGCTGTTCCAGACCTTGGGGGCTTGGACAGTAAAGAAATTCTTCCTTGTGTCCAGCCTGAGATGGTCTTGCAGTAGTTTATAACCGTTTGACCTCATCATCCCTTGGGGCGCTCTGGTGAACAAGTGTTCCCCCAGAAACTGGTGGTGATCCCTGATAAACTTATAGGTGGCCATCAGATCACTCCTGAGCCTATGCTTTTCCAGGCTAAAGAGCCCCATGGCTCTCAGCCTGTCATTGTAAGGTCTGTTTTCCTGACCTCTGATCATGCGCGTGCCTCTTCTCTGGACTCTCTCAAGCTTCTCCACAACCTTTTTGAATTGTGGAGCCCAAAACTGGATGCAGTACTCCAGCTGTGGTCTCACCAAGGCTGAGTACAAGGGGAGAATGACATCCTGGGATTTGCTTAAGAAGCATCTAAAGATGCAAGCCAGCGTTTTGGTTGCTTTGCAATGCAATGTTGTGGCTAGTAGGCTCATGTTCATCTTGTGGTCAATGATGACCCCCCAAGTCTCTTTCTTCCATAGTGCTAGCCAGCGTAGCACTGCCAAGCCTATAAGGATGCTGCAGGTTTTTCCTCCCAAGGTGCAGCCTTGCATTTTTCAGTGTTTAAACACCATCAAGTTCTTGTCTGCCCATTTGCTGAGTCTGTCCAGGTCAGCGTGGATCACCCGTCTGTCTTCTGGTATGGATGCTTTGCCCCAAAGTTTGGTGTCATCAGCAAACTTGGCCAGTCTGCTTCTGACTCCAGTGTCCACATCATTAATGAAGATGTTGAACAATATGGGTTCAAGGACAGAGCCTTTGGGGGGGGGGGCCCTGGTCAAGGGGCACCATGATGATTGACTTCCAACAATTACTACCCTCTGGGTCTGACCATTGAGCCAATTGCCTAGCCAGTGGATCATGGTAGACCCAAGGCCGCAATTGGCCAGTTTTGTCAAGAGGTGATCATGGGATACCGGATTGAAGGCTTTTTTTGAAGTCAAGATATATGACATCAATCTCTTCTCCCTTGTCCAGGTGATAAGTCACTTGGTCATAGAAAGAAATGAGATTGGTCAAACAAGACCTACCCACAACAAACCTATGCGGGCTATCTCTCAGCATGTTGGCATCGGCCAGTCCATTAAGGATGGCCTCTTTTTAATAAACTTTTCTAAGACCTTCCCCAGGATAGAAGTCAGGCTGATGGGCCTATAGTTAGCCAGATCCACTTTCCTCACTTTCTTGAAGATAGGCACCACATTGGCCTTCTTCCAGTCCAGTTCCAAAGAAGTCTATGGAGCATACAGTGTCACCTGTTTGCAATGGACCCTCATGGGAGAAGGGAAAAGAGGATATTTGCTATAAAAGGATTAAGTTAATGTGGTAAAAATCTATTCCTCCTGTTGCGTTAACAAGGGGAATGGGGGTGGAACCGGGATTTGCTATAAATGGGGTTGGCTTATATGGAGTTTGTGCCATGGTTCTTGAGGAACATAATAGCATTGTGCTTCTTGATCAGTATGGCAAAAGGAAGCTATGCACCCCCTTAAACTGGGCAGCCCATCTTGCCCACAGTCCTTGTGAAAACTCAGTTTGAATGTACCAAATGGAAGGAGGTGCTTCATAAAGCCAACTTGTATCCCTTTGTACCCACTGCTCTGGGGACAGCTTGGATCACTGGAGAGAACTAGTTCCTACCCACCTGCTGTGGTGGGTGATGGAGGTGGGGGGTATGGATGGGGGGCCTAGGGTGGCTCCTCATGATGAGAGAGGTGTCTCTATCACTGAACAGCAAATGTCACCATTGCCACTACTGTTCCTGTTGCTCCTTGAAGCGGAAAGGATGAAGTCTGAAGGGGCCCTGGAGTAGGTGGGTGATCAGTCTTCTGCCCCAGTAAGTGGACTATGTTGCAGACTTGCTGTGAGGCCTGTTGTCAGGAGAAGGCTGGGAGCGTAGTCCTGCATGTTCTGCATGAGTTGGGGGTTGAAAGGCTTCTCCAGCAGTCAGATTGGCCTAGATACAGGGAAACTCGAGGGGAAGAGGCAGAGCACTATGGTAAAGCAAGAGATGGGCAAGAGAGTCAGGTCCCATGCCCCTGGTTCAGTCCTAGTGTGAGTGCCTAGGATTTGTTCAAGGAACTAGCTGCGGGTGCATTCCTGTAATGGCAGGGCTCTGTGGATCTCCAGTTCTGAGCAGAAGGGCAGCTCCTACCCTGCTCTGCAGTGGAGGTGCTTGTTCTGGCATCCACTGGGCATTTTCAGTCCCTCTACATTTATTTTCTTTCTCTTCTGGTATAGCACATGGTCTCTCCTCAGCTGGCACAGTGAAGACCTGCTGCCTTTTGGCAAAGGAACCTCCACTAAAGTGGAATGGATCAAATGTCAGCATCTCTCCCAAGTAATGTGCTAGTGTGTTAACTGGTATGCAGGGACAAGTTACTTCTGGTCACAAAGGGGTCAGAGGAAAAGCCAGAGGGAGATGAAACCCTGAGTGAGAAGGGGATGATAAAGTTGGGAGAGCTTCTGGGACAAGTGGTTGAAGCCTGGATCTGTAGCTTACCAGTCATTCATCTCTGCTTGTGGTATCTGTAATGTACGTGTGACTTAACATCATGTCATCTCACCGTCTCCTGTTCAGGCTGAAAACACCTGAGCCCTGACTGCCAGTCTTTCTGGCTGATACCATTACAATTGTGTTAGTATGAACTTTCTAGTGCCAACAACATTGCATGGCCATAAGCAGCCTTTCTCAAGGAAGGGAAGTGGCAGGAATGCTCATAGGACCTGGGGGTGGGGAAGGGAAGTGATTTTGATGCATTTAATTTTCCTTGGCTCAGTGGTTTGTAAAGAAAAGGTTTGTGTCTGGTTCTGGTTATCAGTGTAAATCCAGAGCACTCAATGAGAGCAGAATGAGGCTCGTGTGTGCATGGGCAAAACATCAACACTCTCACACGGTACTGCATGGCATAACACCCTGAGGCCTTGTGGGTTTGTCGCAGTGCACTCAGGTGCCCCGCGCCTGAGAGTGGAGACTGCTCTGGGGAGACCCCTAGTGGCTGAAAGGGGGGCGCTCAGCTGCCAGTCACCAGGGCTGCACAGGTGCTGGTTGCCGGGGCAACTGGTAAAACCAGCTGACCAGGAAGGGGCAGGGCTTATCCCTCCTTAAGCCCAGGTAGGAGGCCAGGAGGGCAGTCCCTCTCCAGCAGCCGTGGGAGTAGGGACTCAGTTCGGACAGACAGAGGGGAGGACTCTGGCTATGAGAGCATCCCCTGGTCACTGCTGTGGTTGGTGGAACCCTTCTTTCCTCGCTCTCTAGTAGGGAGTAGATTTTTTTGTTCGACTGGATGGTCTAGTTTTTATGTTGTAGCCCAGGGGCTTTATGTTTTGTTTACTGTTTTGACCGGAGGACGGGACGAGGCTATTGGGGTGGAGGAGGCCTCATAGGAGCTCCATGGTAGCATGGGGCCTCCTGGTGCTAGAGAGGGCGCAGCATTGTTAGGGGGCGCATTGGCCCCAGCCCAGGAGCCCTGGAGAGAGAGGGGGCAGTAGGGAGAAGCCCCGGAGCGAGAGGGGGGCAGTAGGGAGAAGTGAGGAGCCCCGGGAGTAAAGAGGAAGGCCAGAAAACAACAAGACCCAGGTCAAACCTCGTCAACTCCATCTGCGAGGCTTGGGCTGCGGTGTAGGGGAGGAAAAGGAGCAGCAGGTAGTGACCCCTGTCACCGGGGTGCAAAAAAGTGGGCAGCCTCCCGCTGATTACAACCATCTTCTAATCAAATAAGATCAAGGCATGGCAGGAAAGTAAGCAGGCAGTTGGCCCATTACAGGAGGGTGGGGCCACTCCCAGAAAGGCTCCAATATTGATACTCCTGTCACAGGGTCTTAGTGCATTGGGTGAACAATAGGCCTCTGCTCTGGAGGCTATGTCTGGGCTATTTTCATTGGAGTGAATGGCTCTCGTGTATTTTTCCTAACCATTAGTGCAGGGCAATCACAGCCCTTTTAGTTTGCCAGTCCTCCCCTTCTCCCCCCTCCCCCTTATGGCCTTGTGTTCTTAACCAGATTTTGTTGCATGTCACTTGAGATGATGAAATTCAGTTCATTTTATAGCAAATACAATAGGAGAATTTCTTGCTTCTGCTACTTTCTTGCCTGTGGTCAGATACTTCCAAAACATCTATGTATTGTCTTCCAAACACTGAAGGGGGCCTAAACTGTGCAATGGCTTAGGGCTATGTGATCAAGTGTGTTTACAAACCTAGGGATGGAGCAGTCCCATAGATGTCTCCAAAAGCACTAAAGCAAGTTGGGAGTTTCCTTCTATTGATTCCAATGGGAGGTAGACACTGGAGATGCTTCATGTCTAAATACCTTTTGAAAATCTGGTACTTGGGTACTTACATTTCATTTGAGACTTAGATACAGATTTTTTTTACTCGCTGAAACTAAGGCACACGTTGTGCTGCTTTAACTGTGGCAGCACAATTAGAAGTAGTGCAGCCAACCCTGGTATGAAGAAAGTTTGGGATGGTAAGCTGTTTAATCTCCACTGATTTCAAGCCAAACCCAAGACCACCCTGATCTCAGTCATTGAGTTCCAGTATGCTGATGATGCTGTTGTCTGTGCTTGCTCAGAAGCAGATCTTCAGGCAATCATTGATGTCTTTATGGAGGCATACAAGACGATGGGACTAATGCTTAGCATTCAGAAGACTAAGGCTAATAAGCAATCCCCAGCTCCGGTAATACAGATCCATGATGAGACTCCTGAGCATGTGAAGTATTTCCTGTACCTCTGAAGCCATCTCTTACAGAAGGCTGTCATGCATGAAGAAATCCAACATTGCCTCAAATATATGAGTGCAGCCTTCAGACTTCTGAGGAAACAGGTGTTCAAAGATTGTGACATCGGATCCAAAATCAAGCTCATGGTTTATCAACCAGTTGTGATCCCCACCTTACTGTATGGAGCTGAGATGTGGACAATGTACAAGAGATGCCACAAATTGCTGGAGAAGTACCATCAATGCTGCCTGTGGAAGATCCTTTGAATCCAGTGCGTAGATAGATGCACCAACATTAGCATCTTCTTGCAAGCAAACACGATGAGGATTGAGGTGATGATCATTCAACATCAACTTCACTGGGATAGCCATGTCACGTTGATGTCCAACTCCAGATTCCCAAAACAAGTTTTATTCTCCCAGCACAGTCGAGGCATTAGCTCAAGAAAGCACTTCAAGGGTGTCCTCAAAACCAACTTGGAAAAAATGTAGCATCAGTTTGTGGGAGACTATTACCCAGGCCTGCCCCTAATGAAGGAAGAGTCTGCTGCAAGGATCTCAGTACTTTGAAATGGCATGATGACAATAGGAGACAGAAAAGCAGAAACAGTGTGATCCGGCTGAAACAAGAACCCAGAGCTACCCACCCCACCCAGAAATGTGTCCTGGCTGCAACAGAATCTGTTGATCCCAGATTGACCTCATCAGGCATCTTTGGACCCACAGATAAAACAATTGTGGAAAATGACTATTTTTGACTGTGAGGGATTGCTGATGATGATGCTGGAGATGACTTTTCCTTGTGCAGGCCAGGGGTTGGCAGCCTATTGCCCGCTAGATCTGGTTTGCTAGGCTATTACATCTGACCCACAAAGCTGAGGCATCAGCAGCAATTTGACAGACAGGAATTGGTGGCAATTCAATGGCAGGGAAAGGGGCAGCCAAGTCAGATGTATGGTGAAAGAAATGATAGTGACCAGGTCAAAAGCTCATCTTCGGAATGAGCTGTGCTAATTTGGCCTGCCACTCCTATAAGGTTGCTGACTTCTGGTATTGAGGATTTTTACTGGTACAGTTTTTTCCTGTATGGAAAATATAACTTAGAGCAATTTAACTGATTCAGTACTAGGGGGCATTGTGAATATTAACCATGCTAGTGTAGTTTAGAAGCACAATTTACAAGCCCCAATGAGACCCTTGCGAGCTAAAGTACTGTTGAAAGCCAGTGGGGCTTGCCTTAAATTAATTGCTTTGGTGCTGTTTTTGCATATAGCTCAGGCATCAGCCACTTCTGCAGATGGGGCTTGCATGCATGTGAACATGTCACCCTGTCCCTCCAATGGAAGCAAGGGCTTGACTTGCATCAGGAGGACAGTCAGGGCCTTGTGGGGGGAAAAGGGGAAATCAAGTTGGTTTGGAAAAGGTTAGAGGTTAAACCACATTCTCAGTGGAGACAGAAATAGTAGTAGGTCTTAACATTTCTGACAAGAGCTGCGCTCCCTTGTGCTAGGAGATGCTGCGTGATTTCTCCTGGCATGTTCTTCAAATATACATTTGGAGGCAGAGTGTAAGAAAAATAAGCCCACATGCTACAGGGAGTGGGATGGATGACTCAGCAGGAGACGCTTTGCTCTGAGTCAGCACTGGCTCCAATGCCTAAGGTTGGTGCTGGAGTGCTCCACTGCAGGGAGTGGGCTGGGCCACTCCACAGGGAACACTTTGCCCTCTGAGTCAGCCCCGACTCCACTCTCTAAGCTTGCTGCTGGTGAGTGTATTGCTCTCTCCAGGACAAAGTTAAATGGCAAAGTATGCTAAAATGGGCTGCTACATATTAGGGATTGGCATGGGCTGATGCTGGAGGATGAGGGCACTGCCTGTGTCCTGCCATTGCCACACCTGGGAAGTACTTGGTTCATAGATGCTCAGAATATCCTAGGAAAAAGAGTAGACCCTGCTTGATAGAGGAAGGCAAATCTGCCAAATCCCCTCCCTGCCAATCTGACACGGGGGAACATTCCTTCCTGACCCCAAATTTTGCAATGGGTTGGACCCTGAGCAAAGAGCAAGACCCTCTAGCCAGGAGCCTCTGGGTGTCTAGTACCAGCAGCTGCATGAGCACACAGCTCAGCCAGATCCCCCAGCACAGAGCATTCCAGCTTGGTTACTGTACTTAATCCATTTGCTGGTTTTTGTTGCAGGTCAGCTTTTCTGCTCTTTGCTTTTGTTTTGCTTTGCTGTGTACATCCACTGCAACCTGCTGTTGTCATGGTCCAGCCTAGAGCCAGATGCTTTGGACAGCAACATAAATTGTGCCCAGGGTTTGGGGGTGAAATGTACCTAGAGGGCAAGTGTGAGGGGCATATACAGCTTTGCAGCTGTCAGACTTCAGCGGAGTGAGAATCGGTGCAGACTTGGTCCTTCTGCCCAACTTACTCTGCAGGTAGTGACTGAATGATGGGATAAGGCACAGTCTGTTCATTCAGGTCCTCAGGACTTTTGTAGCAGCTGCAGTGCCATCTGGTGGGTAAACTGAATAGGTGCAAGTTTCCTACTGATCCCCCTCATGCCATGATGTGCAGGTGTTCACCCCAGGATAAAAAGAGGATCATGGGGGTGAAAGGGACCTCATGAGGCCAGCCAGTCCAGCTCCCTGCTAAAGCAGGATCATCCCAGCCTAAATCATTCTAGAAAAGGGTTTGTCTAATCTGCTGTTGCATGTTCCAGGAGCAGATTTCACCTTAAATGTCTCCAGTGTGGCCAGCTAGTGTTTCACTCCTGGGTTCAGTAAGAATGGAGGGGGTCCAAAAGGAATCCAGTCCCTTGATCTCCCCTCAGACTTAGGCAATACCTCTAAATCCTGCCTTTGGAAAACATTCAAAATGCATGTTGGAAGCAAGAGCCTTGTGTGTGCCAGGAACTGGTCATTAAACCCCCAAACTCATATAATTCAAGCACTGTATTTTCTCACATACCGCAAATGACATGCACCTTGGTTTTTTGGAAGGAAGGAGTTAGGAAAAAAAGACGTTTCCAGTGTCGTGGCTGACTGTGTGACACATAGTAAGCCCTCCTGGGAACATGAGGTGCTCAGGAAGGACATCCTAGGAGATGCTGTGGGTGAGGCAGCAGCAACATCCTGGTGTAGTGGGACAACAATCCAGGAAGGCCCCAGACCCTTGCAAAGGCAGTTACCTAGGCAGTACTCTAAATACTCTTTACTCTAAATAGCTCTTTATATAAAAGCTTGTAAATAATAAAGGGCTGTCAGTAATGTAACTGGGGGGGTGGGGGCGGTGAGCGGGGCAGTAGTCCCAGCATAGACTGTGAGGGGGTGCCAGAATTCCCCGCCACCTCCCAAAATGCTTACCATGGCAGGGGGAGCCCGGCATTGCTGAGCTATAAAAGCAAAGCAGGAAAGCCCCACACCCAGCAGCGTGGGGGCTGAGTGGAACAGTACCTCCCCATTCGGGGAGTTTTTCTCACAGCAGATGCAGCTGTGTGGCCTGTAGCATATCTGGGGTAGGGGGATGGATGGGGGGTGGGGAACAGCTTGGGCCCTAAGGATCGCTTGCTCCTTGGGAACCTGCACTATGGGGCTGCTTCTATTAGATGCTCTTTCTCTCTTGCTGCTGCTGCTGCTGGGTTTCTCTGCACAGGGATGGCCACGTGGCCTGCAGCAGCAGGAGCTGTTGCCTTCTCTATGCAGAGAGCCATACCAGGTAAGACTCCCTCCCACTTTCTCAGTGTTGCTTCCACACCACAGACCTCAACAAGGTACTACAGACTGCATTCAGTGGCTTACTTGCCCTGACCCAAGTCAATTTGCTGCTTTGGGTACAACTGGCAGCGCTCAGCTAATTAAGTGAAGTCAGTCCTAAGGCTGCTGCAACCATGGGGCACCTTGGATGCTGTAACAACCCTCCTCCACTCTGCCCTGTGTTTGGCTAGCTTTGTGCACTGTCAGTTGAAGCCCTTTCCAGTCATTAATATTTGTTCCTCAGAAATTCTTGGGTCTACTTCTTTTTCTCTTTCCCACCCCTGTACTCTGCATTATGGCATTGGCAAGGGTATCTGGCCTTCTCATGATGTCTCCAAATCATCGCAGCTTCCTTTGTTGCACAACCTCCACCAACAGTTCATAGGTTCCAGTTTTTTGACTGATTTGATGCTTGACAGGCTCGTTGGTCCAGTGCTAAGTGTACAAGATGTCCTGCTTTAGGAGACTGCTGCATATTTCAAAGGCCTCAATTTTGTTCTCTAACTTCTTATTAAGCATCCATGCCTCACAGCTATAACACATTGTACAGATGACCACAGCATGCAGCAGGTGTAACTTTACCTTTAGTGTAATATTGCTGCTTGCTCAGATTTTCTTTAGTTTAGTTTTGTTAGTTGGCTGGTGGCAATGTCTATTTTGGTCTTGACTTCTTTTTCAAATGTTAAGTCTGCTGTGATGGTGGCTCCCAAATACTTAAAACTTGTTACTCTTTTTAGCTTTTCATTTGCCAATCTTCACATCAACATAGCTGTTGGTGATCTTGGAGGTTGTCATCACTTTACTTTTCTCAGCACTTACTTTACTTTTCTCAGCTGTAGCTCTCTGTAGTTTTGTCTAGCATTTCTGTAAGTCCCTGAAGCTCTTCAGATGTCCCTGCTAACAGATCCATGCCATCAGCAAAGCACAGGTTGTTGAGCTTCTGCCCTCTTCCTGATCCAGTCCCTGTGAAATTCTCTATGGTGTCTGACTTAATTGTTTGAGGAAAAAGTTGAAAAGGCACGGTGAGAGCAGGCAACCTCGGTGCACGCCTACTGAAGTCACAAACCATTCGACGATGTTGTCAATACAGCAGTGCAAGTAGTGGAGTCCTGAAAGTTTTTCTGTTAGTGTTATCAGGGATCTGCTGATGTTATGCTACTTCTTTGTGAGCCTAAGTGCTTTGTGCCACACACTATCAAAAGTTTTCTTGAAGCCTATGAAGTTATGATTCAGTTGTTTGGTGATCATAGTACTTTTCACACAGTTCTTGGATGTTTGAGGTAAAAAAAACTCTCTCTCGGTTCGTTTTCTTTGGAGGCTCATTGAATAACAAATCCTTAGGCACACATTGTTGGTGAGACAAAAGGTATATATTTGCAAATAGGGTCAGAGGGAGAAGACAAAAGATCAAAACCCTCTGCCCCCGAGTACAATCATTAGCAGGCTTTTATCCCCTCTCTTCTGGCACGTGTACAGAAACAGGAACTCTTACAACTCATTTCCGGTTCATACAAACATGCATGAGAATACGTCAGATCATGCATCCCATGTGTATTATAATTAGCTACTTAAGTATGCGGGGCGGATAGGCTTAATATGTATTAGGTTATTGCGCTTGCCCAGAAAGCACTGGAGGTTATGTAGGGTTTAACCTCAAGGCTAAGATGGCAATTATTCTTATCTTAGCCTAAGAGCCGTGGGAGCCATGAAAGAAAGTGTGATTTAGTGTAACAAAGAGATAGTAAATTTGCAGAACAAAGAGAGCTCTTGGAGTTTTTCCTTCAGTTTCCAACCCCCCCTTCCCTCTCTCATTAAGGAGACAAGGAGGGCTGGCAGCCGTGCTTATTCAAAGGACAACACTATTGATGGGAGCTAACAGCTATTGATAATGCATTTTTAATAATATTTCTAACAATATTCCCCCCTCAAGATGCTTTCTGATCTTTACTTCATTTGGGCATATCAAGATAATTACGAGGAATCTTTCTGAGGACCATGACTTTTGCTACAGTCTGTGCTTTTAGAGGGACTGCTGCGACCTGCATTCCTTCTACTGTGGTGGTTATCAATCTAGTAAGACAAGGAATGAGACAAGGGATAAAAATCAAACCAGTTAGAGAACACAAAAGCACAAACCCTACTTTTTCCACCAGGGTCCTCCAAATAATTGAAACCACCAGTCCTTATTCCATGTAGTTTCCCACGTTTGTATTGGTACATGGGCTATTTTCCTAATCTCTTTGGCAATCTCTAAGACCACCTTCCCGTTATCATCTATTTGGAGGCAACAATTAGAAAGGTTGAACTTTCCACAGACGCCACCATCCTCTGCAAGTAAATAGTCTAAAGCCATTCGATTTTGGTATATGGCTTCCCTCATCTGAGAACTTTGTCGAGCCAGCAACTCGAGAGCAGTGGCGGTCTGGTTAGTAATTACTTCCAAGACTGCCTGCAACCGGATGATTCTATTCAGCATATATATTGGTGTCCGGTAGCCCCAACTCCCATCATTAGCCCATGTAGCTGGTCCATAATACTCAATAATCCTCTGAGGAGGCCACTCATCCTCCTTCCACTTTTGGGAGCCACCCTGTGTCAAACTTACATCAATACTTCTCTTGGCCCTGTTCCAATCATCATACAAAGAGACTCCCAGCTTATTTCCACCCTCAGATGGTAACAAAAAGAAAGATGGTACAATTACTCCAATATAGCAGGTTCCTGTCCACCCTCGTGGTAGGACCGTATAGGCACGCTTCCCACAAATCCAATAATGTCCTTTTAGGGCCCTGTGTTCCCCTCCCAAGGCTAGGGGGTCACGGCTGTGGAAAAGAAGGGGATAGTATTTGGTGCCCTTATGCCCTAAAGGGCCAGTGTGATAGTTACTCAGTTTAAACTGACATTTCCATACGCCATCTTTATCCCTATACTCGCACTTGGTTATTTCATTTGTGTCATTTAAGGCACTCCAATATGCATTAAACCTTGCCACTGTGCCATTCAGGTGTGCCCATTGCCACTTATAAATGTAGGTAAATCGTTCGCCTTGGGTCTTTTCATATGCCTGACATCTGGTAGGGTCAGGATCGAAAGGTAATATTCTTGTCCTTTTGAGATTTTGCATTTGTGTGGAGATTGGGAGCCTAACGGCAGCAGAATTCCATTGATCAGCATACCTGCTGCATACTCGGGCCCATTTTAATGTCCATGTACACTGACTATGTCCTAACCTCCTTCCTGTACCATTACTGCTAATACAGTACTCTCCCAATGCCACTTGGGAAAGATCCCAGCTGTGGTTCTCATCCCATTCTTGACCAGTACTCTTAACATCTGCTTTGTCACTGACTAACCATTTTGGGGCCAAAGGAAAAGCCCTCCAAGGCCACTGTTCTCCGGCCTCTCGAAGCCCCCCACAGGCCCAGCAGTTGGTAAGATTAAAAGTACTTGCAATCCTCTCCATCATATCAACATACAAATTTGTCCCTGGGGGAGTAATTTGGGAAAGCTGGGGCATAGGCCAGTGGCTAAGGCTATGCAATCCTGCTTCTTTCATTACGCAGATAACAACAAGGCACATTATAATTCCCACCATATTTTCCCTTTTACTTTCTGGACTAATTTTTTGAACTTTGATTAAGCTGTCTCAGGCGCACTTGGAGATCACCAGTAGGTTCACAGCTCCACTTGCTGGCTTCTTGTTCCGAAGACGACTCAGCTTCCGGAGTGAGTTCGTCTTGGGAGTTGTTGTCCTCTGACGCTTGTGGATGTCGTTTCACACGGGTATGGTGTATCCAACGGTCATGGCCAGCGATCTTTACAGCGGTGTGGGTTGTTAGAAGTACCTGGAAAGGGCCACTCCACCTCTCAGTCAGAGGTTCCTTTTTCCACCGCTGCACCAAGACCCAGTCTCCCGGGGAGAAGTCATGTACCGGTACGTCTAAAGGCAGGCGCTGAAAGGAGGCTGCATACCTGTGAAGAGAAAACAAGACAGACTGCAAAGCAATAACGTACATATGAAGCTCACTATTACCTAATTCAAAAGTTACATTCTCTCGCATCCCAGGAGGTAAGACTCGAGGCGGCTTGCCAAACATAATTTCATATGGGGTCAATTTGAGGCCCCGTCGGGGAGTGTTTCGAATGCAAGTAAGGGCGAGCGGTAATGCTTGAGGCCACTTAAGACGTGTTTCAATACAGATTTTGGTGAGCAAAGTCTTTAAAGTCCTATTCATACGTTCCACTTGTCCTGAACTCTGTGGTCTCCATGGTGTGTGTAATTTCCAAGTAACCTTGAGAGTTTGCGCGACTCCTTGAACCACTTTTCCCACGAAGTGTTGTCCCTGATCCGACTCAATGGACTCAGGCAGGGAATACCGTGGAATGATCTCCTGCAACAAATACTTCACTACTGTAGCCGCAGTGGCAGTCCTGGTGGGCCAGGCCTCGACCCAACCAGAGAGCTGGTCTACCATGACAAGTAAAAAACCCGTGATGTCCGGACCGTGGGAGCTCGGCAAAATCAATCTGCCATGCCTGTCCAGGGTACGCTGCCCAGGGTCTACCTCCCATTGGCACAGGGGGTTTCCTTCGGGGGTTTACTTTCTGGCATGTGATGCACTTGGTAGCAATGCGCTGAGCTTCTACATATAGCCCTGGAGCTACTGCTTGGCGAATCACTAGATCACCCATGGCCAAACCTCCCATGTGGGTTCTTGCATGGAGCTGTTGCAGCACCTCCCGAAGCAATGGCCTGGGTATCATGACTTTCCCTCCTGGTACTATCCACCACCCCTGGGAGTTCTTTTCTGCACAAGCTCTTTGTGCAAATTTATCTTCTTCAGGGGAATACTGTGGGACTAAATCTTGGATGTCTGGCCATATGGCATGGGACATGGCCTGCTTGGATACCTCCTCCACTTCTCCCCCAATAAATGCAGCTTCCTTTGCTGCTGAATCAGCCTTTGCATTTCCAAGCTTATGCTTTTCCTCAGCAGCCTTCCCATGGGTCCGCACATGAATGACTGCTACCTCTTTAGGCTGGTGGAGTGCCTCTAGTAGCTTGATAATCTGGGGGCCATTAGCAATTTTATTCCCAGAGGCCGTAATAAAACCCCTTTCTTTCCACAATAGTCCGTGTGCATGGACTGTAGAAAAAGCATAGCGAGAGTCAGTGTATATATTAACCCGCTGGTCTGTCCCCAGCTGTAATGCTCGGGTGAGCGCAGTGAGTTCCGCGGCCTGTGCCGACCATGAGCTCGGCAATGACTCCCTCCATACTACCTTATCCAAGGTTACCACTGCACATCCTGTTCGTCTTTTTCCATCGATGACAGAGCTGGAGCCGTCTACGAAGTATTCAACATCTGGGTCCTCAATTGGGTCCTCAGCAAGATCAGGTCGCACCTGTGTGGTTTGATTTAGGACCTCAAGGCAGTCATGCACCGGTTTCCCTGGCTCCGGCAGCAAGGTTGCAGGGTTTAAGGCTGTAGTATGTTTGAAAGTAAGTCCTGGATTAGAGAGCAAAAATATCTCATACCGTGATTGTCTGGAGGGGTTAAGAAATTTCCCTCCCTCAGTCCCTAGGATCTGGGGAACTCCATGAGGAGTGAGTATTTCCATATCCGCACCCATGACTATCTTCTGGGCTTCTTCAACAACCACTGCTGTGGCTGCCACAGCCCAAAGACAGGCTGGCCACCCGAGTGCCACTGGATCTAGAACCTTTGAGTAATATCCCACGGGTCTCCAGGTCGGGCCCAACGGCTGTGTCAGCACCCCTGATGCGACCCCTCGATTCTCATGAACATACAGTCGATATGGCTTTTTACTGTTTGGGATGGCCAGGGCAGGGGGCTGGGTTAATGCTGCTTTAAGCAGATCAAAGGCATGCTGCATTTCTTTATTCCATTTCCATTTAGTGAGACTCTCCTTAGTCAGTGAGTCATACAGTGGTCTAGCCTTCCCATCGTAATCTTGTATCCATAGTCGACAGAACCCAGTTAGCCCTAGGAATGCCCGTAGCTCCTTGGGTGACTTAGGTGGGGTTAGACCTTGGATTGCCTGTATGCGATCTGCACTTAGGGCTCTGACTCCTTTTGAGAGCTTATATCCCAAAAATGTGACTTCAGGCTGACATATCTGGGCTTTCTCTCTAGAGACTTTATATCCTTTTTCCCCCAGAGTGTTTAGGAGTGACCTGGTGGCTTCCTCACAGAGCTGCAAGTTTGGGCTTGCAACTAGCAGGTCATCCACATACTGGAGGAGAGTCACTGCGGGGTGTGATCCCTTCCACTCCTCCAAGTCCTTCTGAAGGGCAAGTCCGAAAATATGAGGGGCTGCTACGAATCCTTGTGGGAGAACTGTCCACATGAGTTGGGCTTTATGGAAGGTGTCTGGATCCTCCCATTCAAAAGCAAACAATTTTTGACTGTCTCGGTGAAGGGGAATAGAGAAGAAAGCATCTTTCAAATCTAGCACTGAAAATATTTCAGCTTCCCCCGGTACTTGTGTCAAAATCGTGTGAGGGTTCGGGACTACAGGATAGTCTGAAAGGACCTTCTTATTTACTGCCCGTAAGTCTTGGACCAGTCTGTATGAGACCCCATCTGCCTTTGGCACTCCAAGGATGGGGGTGTTATAGGGTGAAGTCCCTTCCACTAGCCATCCGTACCTCTTGTATTTCTCTATTAACGGCTTGAGTCCAGCTCTGGCCGCTCGGCTGAGTGGGTACTGCTTTACCCGAACGGTCCCCTCCCCATCCTTGAGTACGATCCTTACCGGGGAGACGAACTTAGCTCGCGCAGGGGTTCCATCAGCCCATACCGAGGGGTCTACTCCGGTCATGTGATCTTCTGGACTTACTGCAGGGCGTCGGTCCTCCAGGAGAGCCATCTGATAGTTCGAGCTCTGCTTGACAGGTAGCTGGACCACCATCTGATCGTCTCTGAAAAAGATCTCAGCTTGCAATTTTGTGAGTAAGTCCCGCCCAAGGAGTGCAACCGGACAACTTGGAGAATACACAAAGGAGTGCTCGAGCATATGGTCCCCCACCTTGGTGAGGAGTGGTTTACAAACAGGGAGTCGGGTTTGCATTCCCTCAATCCCTTCCACAAGTACATGCTGTTCACTAGTTCCTGCACAGGGGGCTTTTTCTGGAATCATTGAAAATGTAGCCCCAGTATCCACCAAGGCTTCAAAGTTTTTGCCACCAACCCTAATGGTTACCATGGGATCTTCTCGGGCTCCAACTCGAAGGGTAGTGGTCTTAGATCCCTGTCCCCTTCATTCTGAATCCTCACCCTTGTCTTCTGCCCGCATGAGGTGACCTCTCGGTTCCCTCTCTCTCTTCTCCTTCAACTTCGGGCATTCCCTTTTCCAGTGTCCTTTCTCTTTGCAATAAGCACAAACGTCTGCTCCCACTCTTTCTCCTTTCCCCTTCTGCATCCCAGCCTTTCCAGAGTTCCCTCCAGTTATAGCAGCTGCTAGTGCTGCCATCTGTCGCTGAGCCTTTTTATCTTCCTTGCGCTCCTGCACTTGCTCATGATTCCCATACACCTTATATGCAATTTCCACCAGCTCTGAAATCGGTTTCCCAGCACCTCCTTCAGTTTTCTGTAACTTCTTACGGATATCAGCAGCAGATTGACCAATAAACATAAGATTTACCATGCGCTGGTTATCTGGGGCTTCTGGATCCAGATCCGAAAACCTGCGAAACGCCTCATACAGCCTCCCAAGGAAAGCTGAGGGATCCTCCTCTTTTCCCTGTCTCACTTCATACAACTTAGACAGATTGGTAACCCGAGGCACTGCCTTTCCCATTGCTTCCACTATAATTCCCAGATACCGTGCACTCAGCTCTCTGCCTTCGGCAGTGTGATTATCCCATCTCGGCTCTTCTACAGGGAAGGTATCACGCAGAGTACGACCAGCAGCACCCTCTAACTCAACTCTGGCTGTCGCAATACGCTCTGCTGTACCTAACACTAATCTCCTCTCCTCCGGGGTTAGGAGGGTCTGGAGCATCATCTGGATATCAGCCCAAGTGGGTCGATGAGTCTGCCCAATGGATCGAAACAAATCCCTCATCTTTTCAGGGTCTTCACGAAAAGAGGGGCTCTGATTCTTCCAGTTAAATAAATCTGAAGTGCTAAATGGGGTGTAGACAAAAGTTGCAGTGCCTCCTTCCCCAATAACCTCTCGCATCGGACAGTTCAACACCGGCTGTGACTCTACAGGCTTGCGCAAATAATAACCCTTATTTCCTGATTCAGATGAGGCACTTGGCTGACGCTCACGCTCTAACTCATTAGGTATGCCTTGGTACGTCGGTGGTGGTCTCTCTAAGGGAGGGGGCGGTGGTGCAGAAGGACTGGATGCCGAGGAGGCGTCTGACTCATCTTCGCTACCCGACAGGGCAACCGGAGCACGGGTCCGGTACTCAGCCAATTCAGAATTCCCCCCCTCATTAGACTCAGGAAGTACAGGCGCCCTCCCCCGAGTCTTTTTCTTAACAAGCATCACATGAGACTTTACTAAGTAATTCTTAATCCAAAGTGGCTGATTTTGAACCACCCACAACCAACAATCAATATAAGGAAACTGATTCCAATACCCATTTTGCATAACAATTTCATGGATAGCTATCACTTCTTTTAGCACAAAGGATCCTTTCGGGGTCCAGTGGACCCCAAATGTTGGCCACTCGAGTTGACAAAACTTAGTTAAATCACCTTTTTTCATTTTTATTCCGTAATCGGCCGGCCTTGCAAATTTATTAAAATGACGTAATAAGCACCTTAGAGGGGTATCCGTGTTTTCTACACGGGAGCTAACCGTACCCATTTTGCCCACAAAAGTGCACCCAAGGCACACCAAATACCAAAAAGTCCCTTACAGCAGATGATTTACCATGAGAACATGCACACCTCCTGCTCCGGACCCAGAACCAAATTGGGCAAAGGGAATTCGTATACTCACTCAGATACCCCAGAGATCTCGATCCAAATCCAAAAATGTGTACCTGGAGACTCCAAAAAAACAAAATTTGCATAGGAGCTCTTAGTGTTCCGGATGTTCCGGCTCACACCTCAAGCCCCGCCTCAGGGCGAGCCAAAAAGAAAGGCTCGGCGCGCAAACCCCCCAGGGGGGCAGAGACGATGTGCCGACGAACTCCGGAGTCATCCAAAGAAAGCCCCACGTTGGGCGCCAGATTGAGGTAAAAAAACTCTCTCTCGGTTCGTTTTCTTTGGAGGCTCATTGAATAACAAATCCTTAGGCACACATTGTTGGTGAGACAAAAGGTATATATTTGCAAATAGGGTCAGAGGGAGAAGACAAAAGATCAAAACCCTCTGCCCCCGAGTACAATCATTAGCAGGCTTTTATCCCCTCTCTTCTGGCACGTGTACAGAAACAGGAACTCTTACAACTCATTTCCGGTTCATACAAACATGCATGAGAATACGTCAGATCATGCATCCCATGTGTATTATAATTAGCTACTTAAGTATGCGGGGCGGATAGGCTTAATATGTATTAGGTTATTGCGCTTGCCCAGAAAGCACTGGAGGTTATGTAGGGTTTAACCTCAAGGCTAAGATGGCAATTATTCTTATCTTAGCCTAAGAGCCGTGGGAGCCATGAAAGAAAGTGTGATTTAGTGTAACAAAGAGATAGTAAATTTGCAGAACAAAGAGAGCTCTTGGAGTTTTTCCTTCAGTTTCCAACCCCCCCTTCCCTCTCTCATTAAGGAGACAAGGAGGGCTGGCAGCCGTGCTTATTCAAAGGACAACACTATTGATGGGAGCTAACAGCTATTGATAATGCATTTTTAATAATATTTCTAACATGTTGATGATTTCATAGTTTCATAGTTTCTAGGGTCAGAAGGGACCTGAGCAGATCATCAAGCCCGACCCCCTGCCATGGCAGGAAAGAGTACTGGGGTCAAATGACCCCAGCAAGATGTTTATCTAACCTCCTCTTAAACACCCCCAGGGTAGGAGCCTGCACCACTTCTCTTGGAAGCTGGTTCCAGGCCCTAGCCGCCCTGACTGTGAAGTAGCGCCTCCTGATATCTAACCTAAACCTACCCTCTGCCAGCTTGTGACCGTTATTCCTGGTCACTCCTGGCAGTGCTTGGGGAAACAGTGACTTCCCCAATGCCTGCTGATCCCCCCTGACTAGTTTATAACAGGCCACAAGATCCCCCCTCAGCCTTCTCTTTTGGAGGCTGAACAGGTTCAGGTCCCGCAGCCTCTCCTCATAGGGCCTGCCCTGCTGTCCCCTGATCATACGAGTGGCCCTCCTCTGGACCCTCTCGATGCCGTTCACATCCCTCTTGAAGTGCGGTGCCCAGAACTGGATGCGGTACTCCAGCTGCGGCCTGACCAGTGCCGCATAAAGGGGGAGCATCACCTCCTTGGACCTGCTCGAGATGCATCTGTGGATGCATGCCAAGGTGCGGTTGGCCTTCCTGACTGCCTCCCCACACTGCCGGCCCAGGTTCATCTTGGAGTCAATGATGACCCCCAGATCCTTTTCCGCCTCTGTGCTGACAAGAGGGGAGTTCCCCAACCTGTAGGTATGATGCTGGTTGTTCCTCCCGAGGTGCATCACCTTGCACTTGTCTGTGTTGAAGCCCATCCTATTCTTGTCCACCCACCCTTGTAACCTGTCTAGGTCTGATTTGTAGCCTGTTGCAATTTGCTCTGCAGTGCTTCTCCCTGCTCTGAATCCAGCTTACTCAGCTGTTAGCTATTGCTAATTCTTTACTAGCTGTGAGCAGGTTACCATTGGACTCCACCTATTTTACTTGCTGGGCCAGAGAGAAGCAGGAGCCATTTTTAGCAACCATTAGAAGAGTGTTGTCTCCATGCTGCTATTACAGCAAAGAAGAATCAATGCCTTTACATAAGATCACATGTTTGAAAGAGCCACTCAGACACCACGTGAAGAATTGCTGCAGTACAGGAGAAACGCCCCCCATAAATCGCACACTGCTAGTTATGACATATCACCCCTCCCTTGAACCCATATGGAAAATCTTCAAATAAGTGCAACTCATACTAGAAAGAGACCTTATTCTTAAAGAGATCTTCCCAGAACCACCCATCCTAGCCTTCAAACAAGCACCAAACTGTTAGAAATGGAATATTGTTAGAAATGGAGTATTGTTAGAAATGCACAGCTTGCATCTTGCACCCGATAAGAAAGAAACACTACCAAGGACTTTGTTCCTTTCCCAGCCTTGCCACAGCTTTTCTTATACTAAATCGCAGACTCTCCCCCAGCTTCTCCCTAGCCTTTCTCATGCAGATTACAGAAGCTGGAATTCAACTGACTGTGTCCTTGAAAGGTGGGGGGGTTTGAACTCTTGGTGACCTATAATAGTCTCTGAGCATGCTTAATTAGCTGATGCATATTTACCTCTCCGCCCTGCATACTTAAGTAGTTAATTATACTATACATGTGATGTATGTAGTGATGTAACCACATGTATGCTTGTATGAAACGGAAGTGAGCTGTAAGAGTTCCTGTTTCTGCACACGTGCCCAGGAGGAAAAAGATAAATACAGCCTGCAAAATTCCTTGTGGGGTTCAGAGTAATCTGAGTTTTTGACTCTGCTCTGACCCTATTTGCAAATACACCTTTTGTGCCATCTAATGAGTGTGTGTCTGTAATTTTTGTGGCCTCCAGAGAAACGAACCACTTTATGCATCAAAACCTTGCTAACCTCGTCACCAGAAGCAAACTTCCTCTGGCCCAGAATACACTGAATGGATCCAGACCATGCCATGAGAAGAAATGCAAAACCTGCCAAAACGTCTCCACCACCCCCACAATTACTACACCCCACAACAAAGACATCAGCATTCCTGGATCTTACAGCTGCACCTCCAGAAATGAAATATATCTCATCCAATGCACCAAATGCCCTGATGAAAAATATGTAGGAGAGACCAAACAACAAGTGCACACCAGAAATCTATCAAAGACAAGACTACCCAATTACCTGTGGGGGCACAGTTCTCACAAGAAAACCACTCTCTCTCCAATCTCTGTCCTGATCCTCAAAGGAAACTTACAAAACACTTCTCAGAGATGAGCCTATGAACTTCACTTCATCAACCTCCTGGATACTAAAAATCATGGATTAAATATAGACATAGGATTTATGATGCATTATAACCTGCCTGACATCTGAGTCCTTGGGTACCGCTCCACTGTTTAACTGCTACATTCATCCCCCGTTTCCTCCCCCACCCAACCCGTCTCTCACCCACTGACTCCTCAGTTTACATCTTCATTGACTGCCTGTCTTATATGCATACCAGCCCGGCCTCTGGCTGCTTTACTTTTCATTCGATCTAGGAAGTGTGCACACCAACTGCAGAAACTTCCTCAGCTTGGTGAAGGGTTTTTAAACCCGAAAGTTGGCTTAAATGTTTTTTCTCCAACTATTTAATTGGTCTAATAAAAGATATCAGATTCACCCAAAGAACCTTGTCTGCCTATGCCTTTACTTAAGAAACTCTTTCCAACTTTGGAAGGCTGATTTTTTTTTTTTTTGGGGGGGGGAATATGTGATGTGGTATGTGGGTAAAAACAGTACATACGACTCTTACATTTTTTTTTCCTACGTTAAATTAAAAAAATCAGGCCTAGTGCAACCAGGATGTATGGAGGGTACACTTCTTGTGGTATGTTGATGTGTATTGTCACAAGCCTTTGAAATTAAAGTCCATTCAGGTTTGGAATGACATTTTGATGCTGGGGTTATTGTTTGTGTACTGTAACTCCAAAGTTTCTGAATGTTTATCTCTGTGCAATGCAGTGTATCAGATTTGATACGGGAAGTTATTGTTCCAAGCAGAAAAGCTGTCTGCTAACAAGAAATGATATAGATTCACATACTTGTATAGTGACGTTGGCTTCTTGTGGGGGTGAGGTATTTTGTTCGACCTCAGACCTTCATAGTGACTGAAAGATACATAAGCAACAACGTCCCTGCCTTGAAGCCTGAGGGTACAGTGTGGACTCAAGTGCACCTGCGGAGGAAGGTTGGCTTCATGGTGGGAGCATCAGCTGGAGAATCTAGCTTCTACTCTCTGCTCTGCCCCTGGCCCACTTGGTGACAGTGGGATGGAGACTCCCCTCCTTGAACCTCACTTTCCCAGTGTGTAAAACAGGATGACACATGCCTTCCCTTGCAGGGCATAGAGGCGGGGTGTAAGTTAATTAAGGTTTGTCAGGTGCTGTAAGATTGTTGGAAGGGGAATGTTACTGGAAGGGATCCAAATACCACAGCCTGCTCCTATTGACCTAATAGCTTGGCCTGGGATGTGGATTTAGCCCAATTTAGGTCAGCGAAGGGGTAGAGGGCAGGAGGCATGATGGTTGCCTCTAAGCTATGGAAAACCCAGGGAGTTCCTGGCTTTGGGATATTTGGCTTATCCATTAGTGAGGAGGAAGGGGAAGCTGTGAAGTTTGGACCCATGGCATTCAATAAAAGTGGGTCAATGTGCCCAAAGTCTTGGACTCTGGGTTTCGGGTGGAGACTTTATTAGTAGGTTAATTAATATATTCTTCTCCTGTGAAAAAATAGTCCCTAAATAATAGAAAAGACTTAATGCTTAGGCCATGGTTTAGAAACTCTCTCAGCCTATTCATTTGAAGTTTCCTGGGTTATTTGGGCCTTTTTTTCCTTCATTGCCCCCCATTCCTCCAAGCCCAGCTGTTCTTTCAGCCATGATCTGTGGCCCTGTCTGTCTGTCTTGGAGGTTTTTAAAAGCTATCAGTCAGAGTGGTTGCTTAGTTTGAGCTTTCTCTCTTTTGCCTCCCAGATGCCCTTCATATATCTAGTCAGCCAGTTCTTTGTAGCTCATAGCTCAACAGGCTTAGTGGCATACTGACTCTGCCAGAGGGTTCCCCAGCTCCGTCTCTCTTCAGGGAGCAGCCCCCATGGGAGTGTACCAGGAAGGTGGAAGGGGTCTTCGAAGAGTGGAGAAGCTGGTGCTGGGAAGGTGTGGGACCCAGCAGACACGAGTCTGGTGGTGGGCTGGCTGCAGGGAGATGCTGGCACTTGAGGACTCTCAGAGCTTTGTGTCACTGAAACAAGAGTAGGGGGCTTAATGGTCCCCCAACTTTGCTCTGCTCACTCCCCTCCTATATTTAATGTTTATGGTAGTGTGTGTGTGTGGGCGGGGGGGAGAGGGGTAGGATCCTGTCTCTAATGTAGCTGATGGGACTGCTCCAGTACAGCACTGGGAGATGATGGCACTTGTCTGTCCACGTAGCCCATCTCCTCGTGCTGCAGTACAGAGCAAAGTACCCAGCCCTGGAGCTCCCCCGTCTCATCCAACTACTTCAACCTCCAGCTATGCTCAAGATCTCTTGCTTTGACTAGGTATGCAACCCCAGGCAATCCTGGTGGTAAAGCATTTCCCCACATGGACCTATGGTATGATGGTATGATGATGTAAGTTCAAGCCCTGCTCTGGACCTGCACACAAGAATATTGCCATTCAACCCATTGGTAAATTGGGACCTGGTCTCTCTCGAGCTGGAGAGATGTAGGCAGACGGACATCACACCTATCACATCGCTCCCTCATGTGCTGCTGGATACAACAATTGCCCTGCCACAGTGAAACCAAACCAACACACCCTGTAAGTGCAGAACCAGGCCTTAAGTCTCAAAAATGATCTGGGGTGAGAGAAATCTTTGGAGCCCCACTTTCTCTGGGATTCATACATTTTCATTGTCTCTTGACCACTCCAGGTCAGAAGACAAGGCATTCTAATTCCTGGTCCTACAAACACCCCTGGTATCTGAGAATCAAGCCAAGCACTTCCTCATTCACTGCCATCACTAACTGGGTACTACAGGGGAAATTTTACCCTCAGAAATCTCTGTGCAAGAGCTATGATGCCTATCTTGTGGATGGGTGGTTCAGGACAGAATTACACAGCAAGCAACTACCCTGCTGGTGACATACAGGCAGAAAGGAAGTCTGCCTCTGAGCTGTGCTAGCACTACAGCGTAAGCAGCAATGGAAACCAGCATCTGTGCTTTTTGTATCTTGATTCTGAACTGACTTTGGGTACCTGTCTGTTGGGCATGGAGACCATTTTGAAAACCATATCCCCTTCCTAATTATGCTTCCCATTTTCATGCTCACATTGAATGAAGAGAGCAGAAAGGGCCCAAGATGCTTCTTATCTGGTGGTTCTCAGACTTCTTACTCAAGTTGCCCATCAGGGAACACCAGCTCTTTGTTTTCATTTATTTTTTATGTAGTCAAACAACTCTTCCTTTACAAAGAACTCAGACTGCAACAGGTCCGAATGTTCTCGACGCTATAGATTCCTATTGATAATCTCTTTATCTTGTGAATCGTGTGCAGGTCTTTGCACCCTGCAGTGCACTTAAAAGGATCTCAAGGCACCCAAGGATGCCACAGAAGCCTGGTTGAGAATCACTGCTCTAATCCCTCTGGGGTCAGAAATCTTGTCAGGAGACCAACCCCTATTTGGTGAAGCCTCTCAGTCCAATGTGCTTTGGCTCTTCGGCAAACCTGATGCTCAGTTCCTTCCCAGAGAGCATAACTGGGTTTGAATTATCAGCTGCAGTCCTGCCTGTGGGTCCTGGTCCTGATACAGAGCAGTGTAAGAGGAGAAGTTGTTCCTCCTAGGCCGGCGGTCCCTGCTGGATTATCTTTCTGACCCACAACTGTGGTTCCATTCGTGGAACAAGACTGACTCACTGATGCAGAAAAGAGGAACCCATATAAGCAAACAATGTTTCCGGGGGAAAACTCCAGCAGTGAATATGGAGACAAACAGGGCTTCCCTTTGGCTGAGGGAGAGGGGATTGTTGCAAAAAGGGGTTCAGATATACATCCCATCCATTCTGCTTGAAGTCTCCCACCTATTCCTCCTCCCCACATCCCACCTTTGACAGGTGCCTTCTCTCCCAGGCCCCAAACAGTCCCGTCTTTTCCCAACTTTGTACGTTTCCTGAGATCTTTTTACTGCTGTTTTGCTAATATCCCCAACCTGCCCCAGGGTACCACTGGACCTGTCCCCAAATTGATATTACAGTCTGCCCTTGATCAGCCTACCTAACCCAAACCTACCCAGCTCTTTCCTGCTAGAATTCTCAAATGATCAAAAGCCTTTTTTCCTCACTCCATGTATTCAGTGACTTGGTGCTTCTCTCTTCCTTCCTGCCAACTCAGGACAGATCTCCCCACCCTGGTTACTTGCCAAAAATCTCCCCTTACTTAGAGGCATCCTGATTATTTTTTAATTATGAGAATTAAGGTATCACCTGAAAGCTCCAGTCAGGATCCATGCCTGCTTTATAATGGGCACTGAACAGAGGGTAACATAGGAAACTTTTAGCAGAGAAAAGAAAAAGGGGAAAAACCCCCCAGCATGGTTGGAGGGGAGAGGAAAACAGAAAGACCCTAAAATCTGAAGAGCTGGAGCCTGTTACAAGGCTCCCTAAAATTAATGCTGGTCTTGATTTCAAAAGACTTTAGATCAGGCCTCTGGCTTGGAGGCCTTTGGGCGTGTGAAGCCCTTCCTGGATAGGAATCTTTGCCTAGCATTGTTCTTGTCTTGCTTTTCTTTCCTCCTCCTCCTTTTTCAGCGTGTCTCTCTGTCTTACTCCTGCAATCTGCTATGGTCCCAGTGCCTCAGCTAAGCAGGACTGGGCCCCAGGGACAGCTGTGATGCCCTCTGGTGGCCACTCAACTCCTGGGTCAAAACTTCCCTGAACACTGTAACTTCCCCCTAACTCCTTGCTTGCAGCTTTTTTGGGACAGCTTCAGTGCCAGTCAGTCCCTCTTCTGGAGCCACCCTGCTCAGGCCCAGGCACTAATCTCGGGCACTGGCCGTATGTGCCTTAAGAGGCCCAGCCTTTCCAGTTAGGTGGCTCTTCAGCTGCCCACAGGGGTTTCCATTTAGGCAGTGCTGCAGCAAAGGCAGGGGTGCCGAAGCAAAGCGGTGCCATCAGGTGCTGCCCAACTGGGGTGTGCAGGATGGAGCCGTAAGCGGCTCATTTGGGGGAGCTCAGGGAAGGGCAGCTCCCACCACTGCGTGTACTCCCAGGCAAGCATGGGGGGTTGTGCCCCCCAGATCTATGCATGGGGCGAGGGCAGGCTGCCACTGCGGGCTTTGCCTCAGGTGCCAAACTTACTTTCCATGGTACTGCATTTAGATCAGATGTCCAACCTGCCTTCCTCTGTTGGATCTTGACTCATCTGTTTTCAGTTATTATTTCTGTGCTGTCTGGAGGTCTGCTCCTGGACTGCTTATTGTGGTGCAGCTAGCTCCTGGGGTAGTCCTGGTTGTTACTGGCCTGCTAGCTTCCCAGAAGCCAGCCCTTGCTTAGGTGCTAGTCCCACTTAGCAGGCTTAGCTTGCTTTGGCATCCTCTGACTCCCTGTTACACTCGAGTTCAGAAGGGCAGTCACCCATTGTTTACAATGCCTGTCTCTTGAAGGTAGGAGCAGAACAATGTTCCATTACAAGTGTAGACATGGACATGTCACATCCAACATTTTTCAGCAGAAGGGACAAACCAGGGCTGCTCTTAGCTCGTGTTCAGCAGCCAGGAAGGTTAAGCAATGTTCTGTGCACTTGCATCTTTTGCTGGCATGAGTCAAAGGGTAATTTTGCAAGTGCAGGTGAAGCAGTGGAGTCAACCACAGACTGCTAGAGTCAGAAAGAAAGACTCAGAGAAAAGAAGAGGAGAGCAAGGAAACTAAGAAGCAGAAAAGGCACACAGAGATGGAAAGAGAGAGAGAAACAGGGCTAGAACAACAAAGGAAAGAAAATAATATCCTAGTGGGCTGCCCTGTCATTGTGGAGAAGAGAGTGCAACTTCCTTCTTAACTATTCAATTCCTCTTCCTTTTTTTTTTTTTAACTCTTGGATTTGCAGAAAGCTCTATGTGCTTTCCTGGGTTCAGAAGCACCAGAGTTGCTCAGGGCATTTTTGGCATCTGAGTACTTGTCAGGTAGTCCCAAGGCTTCCAACTCCTCCGCTGGCCCAGAGAGTGTCCCACAGTAGTGAGAGTCACTCCAAGCTCCACCAAACAGAAAGGCCAGCTCCGAATGTGACTGGACTACAAGGAAAGAAAACCCCAAGGGTCACTGACCAGTCTCTGGATGGCATCGGAGATAACCTACGCTGAGGTGAAGTTCAAGGACACGGTGCTCCCTGTAGAGGCCAAAGGTAAATTCATGGCTGTTCAGGGGGATGGGGCTGAGGGTTTGTGTAGTGGTTTATGGAGTCTTCTAATTCTATGGGGCTGTTTCCAGTCCAGCCTCAGGTCAATGGAAACTCAGGGAATGGACTGTGGGGCCTGACACCTCAAGGCAGTAGTTCTTTCCCGGTGCTAAGAAAATGCTGATAAAGGCAAACTTTTCTCCAACACCTGAGAAGCAAATCTGGGGGATTTTTTTATGGTGTAAGGGAGTAGGAAGAAAATTATGGATATGAAAGATTGAAACAGAGGGGGCCACCTCTAGATGATACACATAGGGTTACATGGTAAACAAGGTGAAAAAGGGTAGATAGAGGAATTGGAGCAATACCTGTGACTAGCCAACAAAGAGAAGTAAGATATTACTGGTGTCTGTTCCCTTCACAGTGTTGATGGCAGAGCTGCAGGGACCCTTCATGGGCAGCATCAACATTGCCTAACAGTGCTAGGTCAGAGGCAGTAGAGGTAGCATCTCTACATAGTGCTGCTGCCTTTGTTCAGAGGCTGGGCAGCTTCATCGGCATCTCTGGGTGCTAGGTAAGAGGAGTCCTAACCAAGATCTTGTTTTATCATGGTGTCTTGTCCCCTGGACCCTCAACATAGCACTGGCTGTCAAGGGGTGGAGATGATGTTGGGTGGGTGAGGGAATGCACTGGGAGAAGAAGGGACCGAAGTCTACCAAGGAGAGATGGGGTTGAACAGAACACCCTGAGATTTGGAAGGGAAGAAGTAGTCATGCTTTGGAACATGACCCAAGTTTGTGCTCCTTTTTTTCTCCTGAAGAAGAATTAATGTTTAGGAGCCAAATTATTGCTGCCAACCAAAATAACGTGCATACAGATATCAATTTATAGAGCGCTTAGCCAAAAGGAGACCTATTCCCTGCTCTAAGCATGTTACAGGCTAACAGGGAAGCTCCCTGTTCTGAGCATGACTCAATCTGTATTAAACGTATCAACAATGGCGTGGCAAAAAACAGCAATTCAGCAATGGGCATGTGTGCAGAAAGTGAGTCCTCTGCCTGGTGACCTTGGACCCCAAGAAGCAAGACCTTGTAGACACTACAGCCCCAGGGTCCAGAAAGACCATGAATATGTATTTTGTGCTGTCAAAGGTGTTTGTAAACTGACTCTGCAGCTCCAGCTTTTAGATTACAAACTGTTCCAGCTCTACAGGGAGCTGCTTAGGGTCTGGCTTCCCCTCCAGAGAATGAGTAATGCAAGCCTGAAGGGTATGACTAACTCGGGGACCCTGGCTGCCCCTGAGAATGGGATGAGCTTTCTCGGGTGATCTGGCAAGATGAGCCAGTGACAGCTTAATATCTTCCCATATCTTGTTCCAAAGAGGTCTGATGAGTCTGCATGTGCTCACGTGGATGGTGCCACATGTGACCTGTGGGCTTCCTGTGTTTACTCATACCCAGCTGTTGGTGATGTGGTGCATGCATCCAAGTGACTCTAGTCTGGCTGTGGCTTGTTGCTTTGAGAGAGCAGCAGAACTAGCCCCAGACCCTGTATACCTTGTACTGTCACCTCTAGAGGAGATGGAAAAGGACTTGAATATTAAGTATTGAACAGTGGGACCAGGGCCAGACCAAGGAGAAGTGTGGCAGCATGGTCACAGCCCTTATTGGCTGTGCACTGCATTCACAGGGTTCACTAACTGGTTGCATGGGCTCATGCCAGAGCCACTGCTTTCACAGAGGTCTAGGGCCCAGGGGTTGGGTGCTGGGCTCCAGAGCTGCACAAAACCAGTGGCTCCAGCAGGTCCCTGCTCCAAGCAGCTGTTAAGCTTAGATAGATCCTTGAATAGACAGAGATGTGCATTGAGCATACTCAACACAGCTGGAGGTGTGGCTGCACCCACTTAACCCTCTCCTGGGTCCACCCATGTATGTGATATTTACTGTTGTGGCAATCATGAGGAACTGCTAGGGCCGTGCTGGTCACAGTAGTGGTGAGCAAAGGTGACCACAGACTGCCTACAGTCTTGTCCCTTACCTTGAGTTCCCTGATTATCTTATATGGGCAAATCTATTATCTCTTCCGGTTATGTACAGGGAATAGGGAGATGTCTGAGTGCTCTTAAGGCAATCCTATTCCTTTAACAGGTGACTTACATGCCCAGCAAAGGGTATAGAATTAATTTCTCCTACACAATAATCAGATAACTCAGAGTAGGTCAAAAGTTGCAATTTGGTCATCAATTAAGTAAAATAGGATTCTGCTTAGTGAAGCTATGTAGTAAAAGAGAGAGAAAGAGACCGAGGAAAAACAGGGACGGGAACGATCCTTGAGCAAGCACTAGTTTATCACCGGAATGGGCCAGGAAGGACTGGAACTGGGTTTTTAAAATCCTCCCTGGGAAGGGGCCGCTTGCCATGCCTTGCAGGACTGAGACATAGGCATGACCACAAGCTTCCAGGAACTGAGTCTGGGCTTTGACTGTCATGGCTGGTTAGCAGGAAGATGTATGGCTATGTGGCAAATGAAACCAGTTGTTTTCTTTGAATATTAGGGGGGAGGTTGCCCAAACCAGTTTTCCATAAAAGCAGTGTTTCAGTGGAAAGTGTCTATCCAGTCCTGATAGCTCACTGTGTGCTTTAGGAGTAACACATGTGTTCCCAGGTGAGCACACTCCTGGGCCCCTGACTGTGCATAGCCCCATCTGTCTCCTGGCAGCTGTTTCTGCTGCTTGGGGAATCAAGGATTTTGCACAAGGAAAACACCAATTTCTCTCTGGATTTGAACTAGCACAATAATGGCAGCCCTCCTTGTTCCCTCCATCCTACAGCAGTGAAGGCTTGTTTCCTTTCCCCTTCCTGACACTCCATGCTCTTATGTCCACCTCCATACTCCTTGCTGCCACCTGAAAAAGCCACTCTTCCAGGGGGATGGTCACTTCTCCTTCCCTCTCAGAGTGTGTCCCACTCCCTTCTCTCCTCCTACAGCTCCTTGGTTATGCTGCAGTGTTGCTCCCTGTAGATACCAGACAGGCCCCAGCTCCCCATTGGAGGTTGTTTCCCTCTAGTGGACAGCGCTGATCTGAGCAGAACTGACTGGTGTTGTCTTGGGGTTTTCTTCAAAATTAGCACCTCCAGAGAAGAGCACATCTCAGCGTGAGCCCTGCAAACCCAAACTATGGGTCCCATGGTTGGTCTCAGCCCTTCTGTTGTTGCTGTGTGTTGCGCTCATCATCACTCTTATTGGTAAGTGCACATGGACTGATGGATTATCTAGAGAGAAAAGGTAAGTGTGTGGGGAGAGCTCTTGAGGGAAGAAAGCAGGGAGTAAATGAATAAATTGGATCCAAGAGTATAATAGCCTGCTGGATAATTTGGGAATGTTCCTGACAGGGAGTGGGCCTGAGGGTCTGTCAGACTGGGAAAAACTCATCATGGAGACAAGTGGGCATCCAAATATTTGGGCCTGGGGGAAAAGCCTGAGGAATAGTATATGGGGCCCAATCTCTTTTTCCTGACAAAGGGCAGAAGAAGGAAGAAATGGGCCAAATTAGACCTTGGCAGCTGGTGTTATGGGAAAAGCACATTTGGGATATCAGAGTAGGCTTGGGCAGTGGAAGGAGCTGCATGGTGTGTAGGGGATTGACCTAGAGGACTGTGGCTGAAAAGGAGTGTAATGGTTTATAGAGATCTAGATACAATAGATAGAGGAACATCAGGGAACCAGGTTAGAAGCTGTGGATGGCTCTGGGGTGTGGTTCAGGGTCTTTCATCCTCTGGGTACTTGTTCCATTTTGGCACTGGCTCATGGAGCCAGAGCAGCTCAGGGAAAGTGGAGTACAGAGCCATTTGCCTCTTTCATCAGTCCCATGGGATGCCCATGCCTGCTATGGGACAGGGAGATCCGTGTGATGGGGATCCCCTACCCTCCATAAACACTGACCTCGTGAAGGAACATCTTGAGAAGCTGGATACCTTCAAGTCAGCTGGCCCTGACAATCTGCACCCCAGGGTACTCAAGAAGCTGGCGGGCGTCATAGCCCAGCCCCTGGCACGGATCTTTGAAAACTCCTGGTGCTCTGGTATAGTGCCCGAAGCCTGGAAGAAGGCCAACGTGGTGCCGATCTTCAAGAAAGGGAGGAGAGTGGATCCGGCTAACTACAGGCCCATTAGCCTGACTTCTATCCTGGGGAAGATCTTAGAAAAGTTTATTAAGGAGGCCATCCTTGAGGGACTGGCCCAGGCTAACATCCTAAGGGATAGCCAGCACGGGTTTGTTGCGGGTAGGTCTTGTTTGACCAATCTCATTTCCTTCTATGACCAGGTGACCTATCACCTGGACGAGGGAGAAGAGATTGATGTCATATATCTTGACTTCAAAAAAGCTTTTGATCTGGTATCCCATGATCACCTCTTGGCGAAACTGGCCAGTTGCGGCCTTGGCTCCACCATGATCTGCTGGCTGGGAAATTGGCTCCGTGGTCAGACCCAGAGGGTTGTAATTGATGGCAGTCACTCATCGTGGTGCCCTGTGACCAGTGGGGTCCCTCAAGGCTCTGTCCTTGGACCCATCCTGTTCAACATCTTCATTAATGATGTGGACATTGGAGTCAGGAGTGGAGTGGTCAAGTTCGCCGATGACACCAAACTTTGGGGCAAAGCATCCACGCCAGAAGATAGGCAGGTGATCCAGGCTGACCTGGACAAGCTCAGCAAATGGGCAGATGAGAACCTGATGGTGTTTAACACTGAAAAATGCAACGTTCTCCACCTTGGGAGGAAAAACCTGCAGCATCCTTATAGGCTCGGCAGTGCTACGTTGGATAGCACTACAGAAGAAAGAGACTTGGGGGTCATCATTGACCACAAGATGAACATGAGCCTGCAATGTGATGCTGCAGCTAGTAAAGCAACCAAAATGCTGGTGTGCATCCATAGATGCTTCTCGAGCAAATCCCGGAACGTCATTCTCCCCTTGTACTCGGCCTTGGTGAGGCCGCAGCTGGAGTACTGCATCCAGTTTTGGGCTCCACAATTCAAAAAGGATGTGGAGAAGCTTGAGAGAGTCCAGAGGAGAGCCATGCGCATGATCAGAGGTCAGGAAAACAGATCTTACGAGGATAGGCTGAGAGCCATGGGACTCTTTAGCCTGGAAAAGCGTAGGCTCAGGTGTGATCTGATGGCCACCTATAAGTTTATCAAGGGTGACCACCAGGATCTGGGGGAACGTTTGTTCACCAGAGCGCCCCAAGGGATGACGAGGTTGAATGGTCACAAACAGGAGTTTCAGGCTGGACATAAGGAAGAATTTCTTTACTGTCCGAGCCCCCAAGGTCTGGAACAGTCTGCCAGCGGAGGTGGTTCAAGCACCTACATTGAACACCTTCAAGAGTAAGTTGGATGCTTATCTTGCTGGGATCCTATGACCCCAGCTGACTTCCTGCCCTTTGGGATGATCTCCCGAGGTCCCTTCCAGCCCTGATGTCTATGAAATAAATCATCAGTTCCTGGACAGGCTTTCCAGTTTCTCATAGCAACTTCCCTAAGAGCCAAAGTTCTCTGCACCTATCCAAGGCACATGTCCTCCCTGGTAGAAGCATAACCGGTAAGGTTTGTGTCCTGGGCTGCAGGGACAGGTGTTGGCACATCCAGAAGCCAAGACGTTAATGCAGCAGCTACTGGGTGTATTGACTGACTCAACCTGTATTGCATTCGCACTGTGGCTCACCCACATCACCCTAGCCATCACCCCAGCCAGTGGCTGCAGTAGGGGGCTGCATTGATCCCCTGGCTTCTGGCTATGACCATCCCTTACTGGAAACTGGGGCTGATAAGGGGATTAGGGACAGAGTGCTGGTGATTATAGGCACTAGTAACAAGGGGCAATCCTGGATTTAGCAGTACAACAAAGCAATTATCTTTTGAGTCCATTCTAGCACTGCCTTTATGTCGGCTTGTGCTCTGGTTGCCCACACTTGGTTTGCTGTTGCTCCCTGGAGGCCAACTATCCAGGCCTGCAGGATTCTGGACAAAGTGTCAGTATAGAGTGCTGTTGAGTACTGTTGTGCACCGTTTCACAAGTGTGTTTGTTTCCTCTTCTCGTCCCCACTGCATTCAGTGGTTGGAGACATGTTTTTTGTTGATTCTGAAGCCAAGAGGGACATTTAGACAAGTGTGTCTCAACCCATGGGTCATGACCCAAAAGTGGGTTGCAAGAATTTATAAAAGGGTTGCAAACAACCTTTAAAAATGAATTCTCCTTCAAAAGAGAAAAATGTGGGAAACTGTGGCTTTTCCTTTGCAGGCTGTCAGAGTTCCAGCTTGCAAGGGGCTGCTTAGAGCCTCCCATGCCCTACGCCTTCTGCCACCCACACCCATACATACTGACCATTGATGTTTACAAATGGGTCCTGGTAGAAAAAAGGTTGAGGACCACTGCTTTAGATTATGTTATCTGACAGAAGGCCATGGAGTCTTGCTCAGTTGCTGCTGTAGTGAGCCCAATATAACATAGGCGATTGAGCCACATCTTCCAGAAAAGCTTCCAGGCTTGATTTGAAGACTTTGGGCAAAGGCAAAAGTGATAGTTTTTGAGCGATCAGGCCCCTGAAAGCACTCTTAGCCATAGCTTAACACACATGCACAACTGGAGAGTGTTTTAAAAATGTCTGATTGTGCAAAAAATTAACCCTGGTTAAATCAGGTATTACATAAAGGTGTCAAAAACAGAATACGTTAGGGAACTTGGGTTCCCTTCAGGGCTAATTATTCACCTGGGGGTAGGAGCTGTGCTGATGCCCAGCTTTACCCCCTGGGCTGTCAGGGGGAAGAAGAGGGAGCTGCTGTCTGCTGAATGGTCAGAGCTGTGAGGGAAGGGGACAGAATGGAGCCCCCTTGCCTCATGGGCCCCACAATCAATGGTGCAGCAATATACTCAGCTAACTCTTTTTAAAGACTTTAGGTACAAGTTGTCTGAGGCTGTGGATTTAAGTTAGATTGGATAGCAGCTCATTATAGTTGTGTAAAATAAATCCGTCACCCTGCTTGTTTCCAAATACAGAACAGAAATATTGATTGTATACTTCTGCCGTTAGTATATTGTTACTGACAATTTTCTGCCTATATCTACACCTATTTATGGGATTTATTGGTATGTCTTTTGATCCAGAGACACTTAAAAAAAAAAAATTTTTTGGTGTTGTTCTGAGCCCTGTCCACTATGGATTTTTGTCCTGTTGTCTTCCTTTGTCCTTCCCTGATAAATTTTTCTTATTGTTGTTCTGCCGATTTACAATTTTTAATATTGATTACTATCTGTTTCCCCATTTTTTTCCTTCTTTTTGCTGTACCAATACTTTTAATATCTAATTCCTGGTGTCATTTTGCCATTAAATTAGGCTGGGTTTTTAAGCAAAGTTGTCTTCTTTCTTTTGACCTCTCGCCATCTAAAACCCTTCTTAAACATCTGACACATTTCATTAAGATGTTTCTAAATTTTCCCATATGATTAAAACTGCTGATATATTTCACGGGCTTTAGGAAATTAGCACCTTGGGAGAAACATGGATATTAATTTGTTCATAATGACTATAATCAGGTCAGGGTCACTGGACCCTATGTCATTGTCAGTTCTTTGGTCCAATGAATGTCTTATCTTTATCCATAATAAAGTCTATAGTACCTTCATCCTATGACTGTAGTCGTATGTTTTGTACTGTGAAAAAAATGATCCTCTATATTTTTTGAGCTCATTAAGATTATCACTAGAGCTGTTGCTTGGTCACACCCAGTTTTATATGGGTGTCACACTTTTTTCCTTTCTTGATTGAGATTCATGCGTATATAATTATACAGTTGCTCCCCACAAGCAGGAGGGAGGTCAAGGAACATGTCTTCTGACACTGTAAATTGATAAAGAGCCCAAAGAGGTGTGTCCATGGGAGGGGGAAGGGGCACTGAGGAAGAGGCATTTTTTGCCAGAAGATGAAGAAACTGGGTTGTTCACATGAGAAGGGAGAGAAGAATATTGTACTCATTTCTTTTTCCTCCTTTTTTCCAGTTATCCTCCATAAAGATCACAAACTGCCCGAGACTTTTCCAGAGTGGCACTGTGCCCTGGGGACACCTGGGAGCAAAGGTCAGTCAGTATGTAAAAGAAAGAAGGCAAGTGGGGAATTATCCCCAGTATCAGCATTTAGGGGTGGGGGCCTGAGTCACACCCAGTACTTGACTGACAGCAGTTATAGGATGCTGGGGAGACTGACTTACTAGGGAAGGTGAGCTCAGGATGAAGTTTATGCACACTTAGTGAAGTGTAAGTAAAAGAAAGTGCCACTGTACTGTCAGTTACCAGGACAGAGAAGGATTATTGTAGCTGAGAGATGGATAAAGGGGACAAGAGTTGGGGAGAACGAGACATTTGCTAACACCCTGGCCTATTAGATAGTGGACAAGTCTGTCTCTTGACTGTTTTGTCAAAGGAAATGCTCAGAAGCCCAAACTGATCAGGGTCAGTTTATTGACTATGACAGGCATGTCAAACATACAGCCCGTGGGCTGGATTTGGCCTGCCAGAGTCTTATAAACCAGCCCCTGGTGCTTGGCCAGTTGGCCCACATGGTGCACTGGACTGGCCCTGCACGCAGTGCCTGGGACGTGTGCTGCCCATGGCACTTACTCAGGCCAGGTTGCCACATAGGCTAGAAAAGGCAGGTAGGCAGGGGATCCATGGGTCTGATCTGGCCTGTGGACCAGCCCCACACCACTCATGGGGCCAGATGAGTCTGACACCCCTGGACTATAAGAATTAAGAACATAATAACGAGCAGCACAGGCAAAACATTGGCCATCTTTTCATCTGTACCAACATGTCAATGTAGCAGGCTTAATGTATCAATAGAATACCCGAAATTCATATAGCTTGCTTGTCTGTCTGTCTTTCTGTCTGTCATATTAACTAAGACGCTACTTCAGGCATCAACAATTATTTATTTCTGTATACTTATTAACACCTAGCAGAGTAGCTTGTAATTTCTTTTTCAAAAAAAGTGCTCCAGATACTGAGTAAACGAAGACACTCAGTCCCAGCCAAGCCCAGGCAAAGAAGATGTGCCTTGTAGACATTTATGGAATGTCCTGTGTTTTCAGGACGCATTACTCCTGGTATTATAATGAGGTTTTAACGTAGTATAACTAAAAGACTCCTCGGACGTAGACTTAACTTAGAACTTGCATGGAGAGTTCAATAGACAGAAGACAGACGGATAATTATTAATGTATCAGTGTATGCTATTGATTAAAGCAACAGCTCATGAGTATAAAAAATATAGATACCATATGAAATCACCATGCCTAAGGACAGGGGTGGAAACCACATTACCGGAGGCTCTGTGGCTTTGTCTAGATGAGGATCTGAAAGCACATTAACTAACCTGTGTTAACCTGGTTTGGATTTCTGCCTGTGTTAGAGAACGGCTTCGAACAACACATCCTTTCTGCCAGCCTAGACAATGGTGTAGAGGCAGGAGATATTCAAGCTGTTCAGAATAAGTGGTAGAAAACAAGTTGCAAAGGGATGAAGAAGAGGCAGCCCAGCAGGGGTTTCCCACCTACACTACAAGGAATATTACTGTATTTTGCATTCTCCCTCCTCCCAGCGCGGACCTGGACATGCTGCCCCGTGAGCTGGAAGCGCTTTCAAGCCAACTGCTACTACTCTGCCAGCGATAGCATGTCCTGGGATGACAGTGAGAAGAACTGCACAGGGATGGGCTCCCACCTGGTGGTGATCAACACACAGGCTGAGCAGGTATCTCGTTTGTGTTGGGGGGAGGGATGGGGATCTCCCCTGGGAGCTCACAGCCAGCCTGGGTGGGACCTCCTCGCACTCAGGCCTGTTCTGTATCCGAGTGGGGAATTATGTCTCCATCTTCAGTCTGCTCTGCTCTTCCCCAGATGCCAGCACCACCCCAGAGCTCCCACCCTGCAGGGATGCTGCCTCCTGCTGTCTGCTCAGCCCCTGCACTTGGTGACAGCAATATTCGCTTTCATATTTTATCCAGGACTTCCTGCTCAGGTGGACAAAAGACATTTATTCGGACAGGAGAGGTTACTTCATTGGTCTGTCTGCCCAGGAGGTGGAAGCCCAGTGGCGCTGGGTGGATCAGACCCCCTATAACCAGACTGCAGCGTGAGTATCACCGTGGAGGGGCAGTGCTTACATCCTTCCCCATGTTAATCCCACAGCATATGGTATAATAGGTGCATTTGGGCATGTGTGTGAGAGAGGAAGTATAAAACACTTTCCCCTCCTGGACTAAAATCCCCATGAAGGAGCAGGTCAGTTGAGGGACAGTGAGCAGTCCATTTCCGGGAGCAGCCCTGAGGGAGCTGGGGGAGCTCTGGGTGAGTTGCAGGCTGCAGTCATCCCTCTCCCTCCATCCTCATCACTCACAGCTTGTTCCCTAGTGAACCTCCTCGCGGTGAGCTTCTGATCCTGGGGCTCCTGTCTTGCAGGTTCTGGAGACCCGGGGAGCCCAGTAGTCCTGAGACGGAGAAGTGCACTTCATTCCAGGTGAATTCAAGGGTAGAGCCGAAGCAAAACTGGAATGATGTTTCTTGTTCCATTCCTTTGAATCGAATTTGTGAAGCTGCAGCAGCCTTTATGTGAAGAGAGACCCCTCCCATGCAGGATGGGAGCCCAGAGACAGCCTGTCCTGTACTACGGGCATCTCTCAGGGATGTCTGGTGTAGGGGTTGAGAAGAGCCTTCACAGCTGGATGGGACATACTCAGGGAGGGCGGCAGGAAAGTTCCTGCAGGAAGTGCTCTGAGCTCCTCAATAAAGTTCTTTTTGCAGAAGAACATAAAATGTGGAAAATGCTGGAAGTGGAGAATTGCAGCAGGCTCTGCTTGTCACAGGCAGCTTTGCTTACATGACATCTCCATAGGGGAAAGGTGAGAAAGGTGCAGCCCTGTGGGAAGGAGAGCAGCAAAACTCTCTGCCTGGCACCTGACACCTGATCCATGTGAATCACTTAAATCAGAGCTATCTAACTTGGAGCCCATGGACTACATGCAGTCCGTGAAGGGATAACATTTGGCCCATAGGCCTCTGTCTGGTCGCCACTCCTCCTAATGCTCCTTCTGCTATGTGGCAAGGAGAATGCAGCAGCTCCATTGCCCTCTCTTCTCTTCTTCCCTCCAGTGGCATAACTTCAGTAAGGCATATGGGGCAACCACTGTGGGCACTGAGTTGGGGGCAGTGGGGTGGGATGTCAGAAAAAGCAGCTGTTACTGGCAGCCAAGTAATTGCAGTTTCAAATGTGATTGTTTGTCAACCTGAAGTCATGATTGCCCTTATTCTGCCAGCACGTGGTTGTGTTTCTATGGATCGGCCTCCCCACCCATACACCTTCCTGTCCCAGCAGTGTGGCATAGGGCATATGTGGGATGAGCGGGACCTGTTTGGCTCTGACATGGGCCAGACCTGTTCTTGTGCCATGAAGCCACCCTGAACTCTCCCTCCTGCACTCCAGGTAGGTCACAGTAGTGCCAGGGAGGCTAATGGAGCAGGGGCTGAGAAAGCTCTTGCTGCCTGATTTGGGACTTTGATGCACATGTGTTTGCACTCTGGCTGGTCCCTGGCACTGCAGAGCAGTCCTCCCTGGTGCACAAGACCCTGTGCCTGCTCCTGTCCATACAAAGGGCCTGCAGGTGCTTGCACCTGTTCATTCATGAGTTCCTAATGTGGTGTCTGCACACAGACCTGCCCTAGAATTGGAGCGGAGAATTTGGTGTTCATCTTTGTTTAGCGCTGGACTTGCTCACTGTGATTGACACACTTGCAACTGCCTGCAGCTGATGAGATGGGTTGTTGGGTTTTTTATCCATAGTTTCCTGCCCATTTAGGCAAGAGGAACTGTTACAGGTGGGCAAGAAAATAATTTTATAAATAGATGTTTGGAATTATGAATCCCAAAAGATGACAAAACCAGTAGGGAAATACAGATCTCATGAGCGAGGGACTAACATAAAAGGGATGGGAATGAGGCGGGGAATGCAACTAGGTTACAGAAAAGACAATGTTAGCCAACTGAGGGAGGGGGTTCACAATGCTAAGAGAGAAAGAAGATCGATACAAGCCCGTACAATTGTCCGCAATGGTGGAGAAAGTAGGTCGAAGAAAGTATCTCAGTCCATATAGTCTCATCACGGGCATCTTCTTCGGGTGGAGTGGTGGTCCACTGCTGAAGATTCCTCTGGATGTGAAGTCCATCAGGTGCAGAGTGGGCTTCAGGCGGTTGCCTCTGGTTCCCGTCCAGCGGAGGTCGGTCTGGTGGGGTCGGTGTACTGGTGGTGGCCTGTGATGTGCTCCATGTAGATGTCACAGGACCAGCGGATTGTGCCAGACATCATGAGGCAGCGCATCAGCTTGGTGTAGCGGTGGGAGACATGGAAGACATGCAGGACTACATTCGTAAGGTAGCCCAGGAGGATACAAGCCAGTAGTGCTCTAGGGATCAGCGTTTGTGTAACCAGCCTCCAGCATGAGTATTGTTTGGGAGCAACATTTATTACACCCCGTTTTCCCTTCTGTCAGTAGAATAATAATATGTAGTGTAATGGATGTGTGAGTGCATGAGAGAAAGAGATAACATTGTTTCCCTGTGGAGTAGGGTGCTTCTACTTTAACAAACACATGATATACCGGGGGAACATGATTAATAGGGCTGTGCAAAATTTTGCCACCAGTTTTGTTTCGACGCAGTTTCGACTCATTTCGAGGTCAAAACAGCAAAATCAAAATGAAACGGTTATGGTCAAAACAGCCTTGGAACGAAACGTGGCAAGACAAAACGTTTTGCCGTTTTGCTGCCGGTTTGACGTTTCACCCAATTCTATAATGGGAAAGGTTGAAACAGCCTATAACTTTGTCATTTCTAGCCTGACTTGACTGGCACCTGCAGGAATGGTAGCTCCTTCTAAGGGCAGAAGCCTGCCAAGTTTCAAGGAGGTAGGTGCAGGGGGTTTGGGGAAACTGCACCCCAAAATCTTGAAAGCAAAACTCATGTCACATGTATGTGTTAAGCCACAGCAGAGTCACAACTGCTAGACTGCCCTGGGGTGGGAATCAGCCCAGCTGGACTGACTTCCTATCCCCAGCGCTATAGTTGAAATGTTTTGATTAACCTTGTTTTGTTTTGAGGCTATTGCAATGGCCTTTGTTTCATTTTGATTTTGCTGTTTTGACCTTAAAATGAGTCAAAACAGTGTCGAAATGAAATGGTCAATGAAATTTCACACAGCCCTAGTGCACGTGTGTGTGTGTGTGTTGCTCACTTCATGCAAGGCTGTGAAAGGACATAGAACGAGACCAGTGATCCCCATGCGTTCAGCATCCTGGGGCTCAGAGTCATCCATAGCTCTAGAACAGAAGCTGGTGTCCTCAGCAGAGAGTGCTCCTGTCACTCCTCAGTTATCCTCTCTTTGCTAGGCAGGGCGTGACCCAAGCTTTACAATCCAATCTTGCAATTTCTTCCATTACATTCCAGTGATTTCTTATGCTTTTGAATTTACTGTTCCTCCTAAAGTATGCCCCCTGTCCCTGTTGGCCTCCCCCAACCAACCCTTTGCACACCTGCTTTGAAACAGGGCTACCTCACTACAGCGTTCCCATGATGTCTGCTCAGCTCCTGCAGCTGGGGAGATTAGATTTTATATTTATCCAGGACTTGCTCATCTGGAGAAAAGGAACTGCTAGAGCAGGGATAGGAAAGTTTTACTATCTCTTCTGAGTTCCCTGGAAGTGGAAACTGAGTGACATTAGATACATCAGACATCACAGAACCAAGAGTATGGCATGAGTAATCACTGAGAGGGGCACTGGTTTTGGTTACCACATCTCCCTTAGTCCCACAGTGCAATATATGGGGTAATGCACATGTGCATGTGGGGAGGGGAGGGGGGGCCGTTGGAAGAGGGTAATGAAAGGACACAGGGAATGAAGGCCCTGTCCTCAATTTTACTAGACTGTTTTGGTCTAGCAAAGAGCAGATCTACTGGGGGAACATGATCAGAATGTGCCAATCTGTGCCCTGGGATAGCACAGAGGGAAGTAGGGGGGTGGTCTCTCTAGCTGACTCACTGGCTGCACTTCTCCCACTCCTCCTTCCTCCTTTCCCTGGGACCTTCCTAACAGCACACTTCTGACACTGGAGCATCTCCTGCAGGTTCCGGATACCCGGGAGACCGATTTTCCTCAGCTCTGAGAAGTGCACTGTTGTTTAAGTGCAGGGAAGAACAACCTCCCCTGGGAGGAAGACCTGGAACAACGTGCACTGTCATTTGTCTTTTCATTAAATCTGTTAAGTTTCACCAACAAATAACTGATGGGTGATATGCAGACAAGGTTCTTTGGGTAGATGTGATATCTTATATTAGACCAACTGAGTATTTGGAAAAATGTTCTTTGAAAGATTTTGGGCACAAGTACCCTTCTTTACACACCTGATGGGAGATGCTTCATCCTAGATGTGAGAACAAGGAGAGTCATAGTTTCATAATTTCATAGTAGCTAGAGTCAGGAGAGACCTGAACAGATCTTCTAGCCTGACCCCCTGCCACAGGCAGAAATGAATGCTGGGTTCACAAGACCCCAGACAGGTGATCATCCAACCTCCCCTTGAATTTGCCAAAGGTAGGGACGAGGACCACTTCCCTGGGAAGCTGGTTCCAGATTTTGGCCACTCTAACTGTACAATATTGCCTTCTGATCTCTAACCTAAACCAATTCTCCATCAGCTTATTACCATTGTTCCTCATCACCCCAAGTGGTGCTGGGGAGAATAGGGCTCTTCCTATTTGCTGTTGATCTCCCCTGATAAGTTTGTAGGCAGCCACCAGGTCCCCCTCAGCCTCCTCTTGCTGAGACTGAACAGGTTCAGGCCCCTCAGTCTCTCCTCGTAGGGCCAGTCCTGCTGCCCTCTCACCAAGTGATTGGCCCTCCTCTGAACCCTCTCCAAGCTGGTCACATCCCTCTTGAGTGCAGCGCCCAGTACTGGACATAGTACTCCAACTGCAGCCTGACCAAAGTCGCATAGAGGGGGAGTATCACCTGTCTGGACCAGCTTGAGATGCATCTTTGGATGCATGACAAGGTATGGCTGGCCTTGCTGCAGTGGTCTGGCATTGGCTGCTCATGTTCATCCTGGAGTCAATAATGACTCCAAGATCCCGTTCCTCCTCAGTGCTTTCAAGAGGGGAACTCCCCAGCTTGTATGTATGCTGTGGATTCCTTCTCCCAAGGTGCAGCACCCTGCATTTATCTATGTTGAACCCCATCCTATTCTCATGTGCCCACTTTTGTAGTCTGTCTAAATCTATTTGCAGCCTCTCTCTTCCTTCAAGTGTGTCCACCTTCCCCCACATCTTGGTGTCATCAGCAAACTTGGACAGCATGCTTTTAACCCCCTCGTCCAAGTCACTGATGAAGATATTAAACACTCAACCCTGGGATATCCCACTTCTCACATCTCGCCAGGTTGATTACAACCCATCCACCACTACTCTCTGGGTGCGCCCCACCAGCCAATTTTTTACCCATCTAACTGTGTAGGCATCAATGCCACAGTCACTTAATTTATTGATGAGGATGGGGTGAGAGACAGTTGTCAAAGGCCTTCTTAAAGTCTAGAAAGACTACATTCATGGCAACACCATCATCCAAAGATTTAGTTACTTGGTCATAAAAGGCAATCAGGGTGGTCAGGCAGGACCCGCCTTTGATGAACCCATGCTGATTGCCCTGAGCATGATCTCCCCTGCTGGCCCCTCACAGATGTGCTCCTTGATGATTCTCTCCAAGGTCTTCCTAAGTGAGGTGACGCTTACTGGCCTACAGTTACTTGGGTCCTCCTTCCTCCCTTTCTGGAAAATCGGGACCACATTAGCCAGTTTCCAATCCCCCAGCACCTGGCCAGATGACCACGAATGCTCATACAGCCAGGCCACGGGCTCTGCAATGACCCCTGCCAGCTCCCTCAACATCCTTGGGTGGAGGGCATCTGGATCTGCAGATTTAAAAATGTCTAGCCCTTCCAGAAGATCCCTAACTACATCTGCACTGACTGAAGGCCTGACAGAGCTATCACTGAGATTGTCCCTAACTCTGGTAGGTGGGATGTCCTGGTTCCTGTTTAAGAAAACAGAGGCAAAGAAACTGTTAAAAATATCAGCTTTCTCATCTGGCATAGCCACAAGATTACTGTTTGCATCTTGCAGGGGCCCTGCATTGCCTGGTGCCCTCTTCTTGCTCCCGATGTACTTGAAAAAGGACTTTTTGTTGTCTTTAATTCTGGGTGCTAGCCTGAGTTCCACCTCTGCCTTGGCCTTCCTTATAGCCCTCCTATACTGACAGGCCGAGGAGGAATACTCCTCCTTGGTGATAGCTCCTCCCTTCCACTGGTTGTATGCCCCGCTTTTGGTCCACCCCTTGCCTGGGGAAGCTTCCAAGGAGGTATAAGGAGGAGAGCTTTAGGGACCCCAGCAGCTGGGCTATGGCTATGTAGGAAGAATCAGAGAGGAGGATACCATGTTCAGGGGCTTGAACACATCAATACTGTTAGTTTGGGGGGGAAAGCTGTTGAACATGCTGAAAGTGGAAAAAAGTCCATTTTGGCCAAGTCCAACCTGTGATGTCACTAAATCTGCCTATGCCCTCAGCCAAAGGGTTTGGGGGAGAATGGCAAGGAGAGAGCTGGGGCATTCACCTGAGCAGGGTGGAGGGGAAATGCCACCTGCTATATATTCACAGCTGCTGCTAAGTATAATGACTGTCCTTGTCCTAGATGGGGCATCATGCTCATATCAGGGTTATCTTCCTGTCTGACTGGCCTTGTAACTGCAAGATGAAAGGTGAGATTCAGCTTCCAGGAGGAAGATGCAGGAGTCAAGGCCCAAACCATGTCCCTGTTATGTCCATCCATCCACATCTCCAGTTATTATTTAACCACCTGTTTACATGTGGAAATCTGTAAAGTTATGTCCCAGTCTTGTTAGTATCATCCTGAGCACAGCCTTTTGAGAAATCAGTCTGCAATGCATCATGGGAACAATTTGTCATTCCTTGCTGCCCCCAAGGTGGGGTTCCATTATTTTCTGGATGTGGGATGACCAACATTGCCTCCTGAAGATCCACAGGGAAACGTAGAACTTCCTGGTGCTGCACAAGGTACTCCCCGAAAACACAGGAGCTCCAGGACATGGCTGAGACATAGTTAAAAGACTCCTATTTGGTACTGAACTGGGTTGTTAGTGTTGCCCATTCCAGACCTTCATCTTCACAGATGGCCAAATTATGAAGTTAAGTGTAATAGTGTTCACATTTGAGCAGTAATGCATGCCAAAAACGAATGAGACCCTTGAAAGACATGTTTGTTACGTGCAGGTAAACAGCAAGAGAAAGTACACGTCAGCATGTTACTGAACTAAAGAAAATGAGTAAAAACTGTGCTTTTGGGAACTTAAGAGAATCTCTGGTTAGAGATGGGATTATTTATGGCACTACAGACACTGCATTGCACATGTGGACATCCCCTAAGTAAGGGAACCATTTTGCCAGGGGCTGCAGATTCCATACATAAAAGCCTCACATGCAGTTGAGAGCAGAGCTGGCTTTAGGGAAAATGGCACCCTGGGAAAGCTTGTATTTAACATCATTCTCTGGCACCTCCACCTGGCACTGCCTTTCCAAGTCGGTGGTGGTACTGCAGGCAGAAGCAGGGGTGCAGGGTGTGGGGTACAGTGCAGCAGGGAGGTAGAGTGGCATGGTACATCAGACAGAAGAGTGGTCAAGTGTAGCATGAACTGAAGTAATGTAGCTGATGTTAACATAGTGTGATAGTAGTGAAATGTAACCATGTTAGTCTTGTCCTGTAAGTAACTTGAAAACTCCATTTTGTATTCTTTTGCTTGACGTAAGTGAATGAACTCTGTATGCCCTTTTATGAAGGAGTGTATGTGACAGGGTGAATGGTGAGAGACTGGCACAGAGAAAAAAAAAAAGTTTTACCTGTTTTTGTTAGCAACAAGGTGCCAAATGTGTAAGTTACCAGTACGTAAACTAATTAATAGATAGCTGAAGAATCTCTTTGAGGCCTAGGGTACAAAGGAGATAACAAAGAGAAGGAATGCACACATCCTGCCAGATGAGTAGCAAAGACACTTCAAGGCTGAGATACCAACTTTTACGACTGAATTTACCTCGGGCTGAGATAAGCAGAAGATGGATGAGAAACAACTGAAAAAACAGAAATTGGCTATGGAAACCCCCCAAAGTGCAGAACAAAGGATGCCAATCCTTACAAAAGAGGACTCTGAGAAAATACCAGGAGGATGAGTTTCTCTCAACTGCTGCTTTCTTTGGAGCACAGAAAAATTTGTTCACCCCACTCTAGCTGCTATCTCCATGCTCTCTCAATAGGTCTGGGCTGGCCATCCAGTGCTCCTATTGAGCTGCTGCTGCTGGTAACTATAATATCTAAATGTAATCATTGTTTTGTGTTTATGTATGCTTGTGTGTGATGGTGTGTATGATGATTTGTGTGCATCTGTATGAGTGGTGTGTCCGAACCTCAATGTCTAATTTGTGTAATCAATAAACATGGCATTGTGCCTTATCCCCCTTTATAGGGTCTTGCTTGTGATTTGAGTAATTGGCAATTTGTGTAACATAAGCACTGCTACTGCTGTGTGGGAGCATGGCAGGCAGACTGAAGCAGGCACTACCCCGCCTCCACGTGCCTGGCTTGGCTTTTCCAGAGCACTGCCTAGAGGTGAAGGGAGCCTGGCTGAGCAACAGTCCTCTTGCCTGGGATGGGGGCCAGCTGGGGATGGAGTGGGGATGGGCTGGGTTGGGTAGAGAGAGAGCGGTGAATGAAGGCTACTCACACGTGTGCACCTGTGTGCGTGTGGCACCCCCCTGACCACAGCACCCTGGGCAGTCATTCATTTTACTCACCCCTAAGGTCAGCTTTGGTTGAGACTGCATCAAAAGAATTGTAATTAAATATATTTGAATCAAGCCAAATCAAAGAGAGGGAATGGATTTTGTCAGTGGAGATGGAAGGATCTTAGTCTTTGGACCTTATGAGACATGGGAACCTATGGCCGTAGGCAGCAGCCCCCATCCTAGGATGACGTATCAGGTCAGTAGATGGGTGCCTCTGCTGCTCTCTCTCTGACCAGTGCCACTGGTCCTTCCGAGGCTTCTCAGGCAATAGTTCTACCCTCGTATGGTTCAATCTTTATAGTGTTGACATGGACGCCAACATACAGACATTGCTGAGAACCTCAGGAATGACACAGAGATTGTGTGCAAATGAATAACAGCAAGGATGGGGAGGCAGTGGCTGAGTGGTGGTGAGAGGGCAGCAGTGAGTGTCAAATGCTGAGAGTAGGGACGGGATCACGCAGACTAGGATTCAGGATAAACTGGGCTTAGTCGGGCAAAGTGAATTATACTGGATCCTGATTGAACTTGCCTCTCTTGCTGTCTCATATCAAAGCCCAACTCAGCAGAGACAGGCGTTGCCTTGCCTGTTGTGAAGCTGCATGATTCTTAGAACGAGATTGATAGCAGGATGTTCCTCTTTCTCATTTCTATTCCCCATTGCTATTTCCTTCATTTCATGTTTATTGTGAAGGAGTGGGGAGGGTGTTGGGGTCTGTCTAGTTCCATTTTTAGGCAAGAAGTGTCCAGTAGGAACAAAGCTGACACAAGAGTTGTTGAAATATCACTTCCCCTCTAAGCCACTTCCTGCAGGGCGACTTCAGGCTTCAGCTCAGCCTGAGCACTCAATCCCACCAGGCACCAGCCCTCATCATGTTGGACCAGTGCAGCTGGTAGAACTCTCTGCCAAAGGACAACTGTGTCCTGTTGCCAGGCGTGTGTGAGGGAGTTTCTGGGTGTTTGTGTGGGTGTGTGTGTGTGCATATGTGAAATCTGGGGTCACTGGAGAGGACAGTGAGCCCCTGGACTAGAAGATAAGCATGAAGGGGAGACCGAGCCCTGGAGGTGAGTTGATCACTAGGGAATCCTTTCCTCTGTTCTGAGGGCAGTGGGTGGGTGAGGAGGTGGAGAAGGCAAAGGGCAAGGGGTGATGAATAAGGTCAGATCAGGAGAAAGACCTGAGATATCAGGAAACAGTAGTTGGAGACGATGGAAAAGTGCCAGTGAGCAGGGAAGCAGGGAGAAATGGGGCTGGGCAGAGTGGGCCATGAGAAAAGGGGAAGGGGGAATGAAATGTTAGTGGGTGATGCAGTGACCTTCAGTTCCCTTGAATGACACACACACAAACAGTTCCTACAGAGGAGTGGCTGCCTCTTCTCAGTAACATTATGCAGGCAAGCTCCTATGGGTGATGCCAGCCATGAAGATCCCCTCCACACCACAGATGACTGGCTCATTGATATCCCAATCAGCACATTTCCTGGTGTTGTAAAGATCCTGGTACAATTCTCACCAGAGAAACAGCCCTCTTGTTACCAGCCCTCTGGTCTCTTCATCCTGCTGCCCTTTTGATGATCCTTAGTTGACAGATCAACCTGGAATTTTGTTTTACTGAGGGACAGGAGAAGATGGAGACACAGGGAGAGGAAAGCTGCAAGAAGAGGGAGTGGGAGAGAGGGTGAGCTGGAAGGGTAGAAAACAAGGAATTAGTGGGGGGGAAGCAAGAAAGCAGAGGAGGATTGAAGGGCAGGGAAGGGGAGATGTAGAAAGAAATGATGACAGGAGGGAACTGGGGGAGAGAAAGATGCAGCGGGGCAGGATAGGGAGAGAAATGGGACGTACCAGCCATGGAGATACGAGGGGCAGTAAGAGGAGATGTGCAGGGAAAGGAACTAGGAGAGAAACATGGTGAAGCTGTAGAAGAAGACTGAGGACTGGGGGCAGAGGGGGCAGAGGAAGGTGCAATAGAAGCTCCAAGAGGTACAGTAGTTGCTTTGGGCCTTGCATCTGACCTATCTTGTAATTACAAGTAGCAGAATCCTGTTGTGGTCACCAAGAAATCTCCACCCCCAGCCTGTCCCCAGACATGGTGCTGGGAACAGGCTGGTGGCAGTTGCCTCCCGCTCTCCTGGCCTGGGCAGTGTGATCCCTGCTGTTGCCTTGTGTTTTTCAGTCCCTGCTGAGGAAAGAGGAGGCTGTCTCCGGCTGAGCCCCTGGGCTCTTCTGATTCCTGCCCTGATCTTCAAAGCCTGTGTCACATGTGGCTGCCTTGGTGGGTGCTGGATGCTGTTTATTCACCTGCACTGAGGTGGGGGTTGAAGGAAAATGGAGTGGGGAGATATAAACAGAAGGGATTATATCACTGTCCTTGCACACAGTCCTCTCCAGGAAATGTTCTCTACAGATTAATCAACTTTGCTCTTCCCCCATGCCTCATCCTAGGAAGACAGAAGAGCTCCTGGCTAAGGTTGTGACTGGTCAGTTTAGCAGCAGTGGGAGGACAGCAACCCCCAGTCCAGCTGTGCATCTTTCTGTTGCAGGGTGCCATTCTGCCCTGTGCTAGAGCTGAAGAAATGCCTTTTGTTGATCGAAGGCAAAGAGGGACCTTTACACCATCTTCTCTGAATGCAGGCCAGCAGGGAATTTATAACGTTCAATTGTCATAGTCCTTTTTGCCCAAAACCGTGGTGTAGGAAAGTCCGTGGCCCTCTGAGCATCGGAAACCAGCTGCAGGCTGTCAGGATAATGTATCTGGCTGGGAGTCTGGGGCCAGCTGGAAGTGAGGACCAGGTAATGAGGGTGGAACCACAAAATGGCTTAACAACTCCAGCAGATCCCAGCATTAAACCCACCCCTCTTGAATGTCTAGGGGAGGACAGCAGGGCTTTTGTTTGGTTGGTTGCTCTGTTCCTTGTGGGAACAAAATAGCTCAATGTAGAAGAAACTAATTTGTGAACTTCAAGGAAAACTGACTCACAGGGTATGTGACCAGCTTTGACGTGGCAGTTCCATTTTCAGTGTCGTTAAGTAGCCAGTTCTTAACCCATGTCGTATATGTTCAATACGATTTGGTGCTGTTATTAATCAGAACAATGTGCAGGACTAGAAATATAGACCAGGGTTTGGAAGAGGCCTGACAGATCTTGTAATCTAGTAATCCCCTGCAGAGATGGAGGGTGCCTTAATCCTGAACCAGCCCAGACCAATGCCTGCCCGGGCTCTTCCTGAAATCTCCAGGGAAGACAGTTCCTCAGCTTTGTGAGGCAGGTTCTTTCCCTGTCCTACTGCTCGTACAGTGTGTACGTTTCTCCTGAATTTTGAATTGAATTTGCTTAGTTATAGTCTAAAATCACAACACTTCTCCATCTTGAAAACTGCTTTCATGTGTTCCCTTAAGCTCTTTTTCTCTAAACTAAATGTACATACTTCCTTTACTTTTAATGCGTGTGGCCTGCTGTCCAACCACTTTGTCATCTTTCTGCCTCACCTCTGACTGTCTCCAGTGTCTGTATTTCCTTCTCAATATTTAGTGTCCAAACCTCAGCAGAGCAGCTCAGCTCAGGCTTAACCAGCACTAAGCAGAGTGGTTCTATCATCTCCCTTGTTCTGCAGACACTGGTTTTGTTAATGCAATCCAAGCTTGGATTCTTTGCTTTTTTTAAGGTAGCATTGTTGAGGAGTTTGTGACCCCTTGCGGAGCTACTCCCAAAGACACAGAGTCGCTGTCTGTCTCAAAATTTATTCAGCATGCTGGGCACCCTGAGTGAACTCAGAGGCCCCGAATAAAACTGTTAGAGGCATTTTATAGTTTAGAGACAAGATGCATACACAGGTGGGAATTTTCCACTGTGAGAGAAAACAAGATATCAGGTCAGTCTGAGAGACCCTTAATTGGTTTAAACTGGTTTTTGGCTACGTGCTTGTATTTGAAATGCTAACTAATCCTTGATTGCTTCAGACTTTAAGGCGACTAAGGTTTAGTCATTCTAGAGTCTTATCAGGCTGTGTTCGTGAAATGCTGAGTCTGCTTTGTAGTTGATTCCTACACTATTATCTATGATCTTGTTAGAAAATTTCTACAGTTCCCCACTTTGATCCTGCCCTTCAAAGGCCGGGATCACTTTCTACTATATTTGGCATCTAAACACTTCTGGCACTCCAATATTTCAGCTTTAGACATTTCAACACATTCTTCTATGTTATGCATAGTACATCTACAACATGTGGATAATACAGAAAGTAGGGTTCCAATACATTGAATACAACAACAGGTTAAAATCAAAAAACATCCAAGAGCAACAATAATAACAATGAGTTTGTGAGCCCATCGTAATCCAGGGAACCAGGATGTTAGGAGAGCCCATACATGTTGTATACCCCAAGAGGTGTTATCTGTGGTTATGGTGTGGAATTGACTAGCCATGTTCTGGATCTTATGAATATCCTCCAATACCTTTCCTGATTCATCTACATAGGTGCAGCAGGTATCATTGACTAAAGTACATACCCCTCCTTGATTAGCAAGAAGTAGGTCTAACGCTAGGCGATTTTGCAAAGTAATATGAGAAATTTGAGTTACTTCAGTTTGCAGCTGAGTTAAGGCATCTGTGGTGTTATTAGCTAATACTTCCAGTGAGGCTGAAAGGTTTACAAGAGCCTTTTCAAGTTCAGAAACACCTAGCAAAGGTATGAACCATCGAGCAAAGGAATGGAACGAGGTAGGTCGCTCAACAAGAGAGTTGAGGCCTGTTCCTCGTCAGAACCGATGTGGGAGGTTTCGGTGCCACCCTTGAAGCAATGTGTTCGGGTGAAGGGCCATGTCCAGGATCACTATGCCCAGGGTGCACGTGCCATACCAGGTACGTGGCAAATGCTTAAATGCAATTTTCCCACAAAGCCAATAATGCCCCACATGTACAGGTCCATTACCTTGCCATCCGAGAGAGGATGAGTCTAAGGTTATTGTTATATTACAAGCACCTGCTGTGGCATTTCCTACAAACACAGCAAAACTACCCAGACATGGCTTGTAATAGCTTTAAAACCTCAGCAGATGGATTATTGGTACCTGTGGGCTGAATTGGCCGAAAAAGCCCCAAAATCGGTTCTTTACTCTACCACTCCACCTCCTTATGATCCTCCGATTTCAGTCTCTGTGGTGTCTGAAGATGGACCTGAGCCTCTCTACCCTGCTCTCCCTGTCCCCGGTCAACCCCTGCCCCCTGATGAGAGCGCTACAGCTCCCGTGGCGTCAGCGCCGGCTCCGAGCTTTGGACCCCCTGACTCCAGAGGCTTTTCTTCGGTCTGGACTCGGAGCCGGGGTCCTGTGGGGGAGGCATTTCCACCCAGCCAGGGGAAGGAACACCCGAATGCGGTGGTTCAGGCTCCCTTGCGAACCTACCCGGTCCCGTTTGTGGATGGCGGGGGCAACTTCCAGGTTCACCCTACTCTACTTCATGTGCCTTTCACCCGAGGGGACCTCCTCATTTTGCAACAACAAACCCCCTCTTTTCAGGAAAAACCTGATGAAGTAGGACGGACTATTCGGTGCATAGTCCATACTTATGACCCTTCTTGGTCAGACATGCAGGAACTCATGGATACCCTGCTGACCCCAGACGAGTGGGCTAAAGTTTTAGACTGTGCCAGGGCTGTTGCCTCAGCAGCAAACAGAGATCCTTGGCCTTCTAATGAACCTAACTGGGATTACAACAGCCCCGGGGAAGGGCATCCCTGAGGGAAGCCCGGAATGACTTACTAGCAGGCTTTGATGAAGCAAGTAAAAAGCCCGTGAATTGGGGAAAATTTCATGCATGCAAACAGGGACATGAGGAGCATCCGGATGCCTTCTTTACCCGTTTGTGTGAGGCAGCCAAGACATACGTTCGTCTTGATGTAGATAAACCAGAGCATGTGCCTTTGCTGGTATCAGCCTTTGTAAACCAGAGTGCTCCCCATATCAAGGAGCATTTCTGCAGGTATACTCCAGGGTGGGAAGGAAAGAGTGTGTTAGAGATAAGAAACATAGCAGGCTATGTGTTTGATGGGAGAAAGGAGAAGGAAAGAAAGAAGGAGAGAAAGGAGGATTTTAAGCTAGTAGCTGCAATGGTTGAGGGAACAATGCACAGCGTGTCAGGAAGAGGACAGAACAGGGGAAGGGGCCAGGGAGGGTTTCAACAAAGAGGATTAGGTCAGAGAAACCAGGGCGAGGGGTGGTCCACAGTTCAAAGGGCCGGCGAGGTATGTTACTACTGTAAACAACCTGGACACTTCAAACGAGAGTGTCCCCAGAGGAAGGGGTCACGAACTCCTCAACAGCATCATGTTTTACTTGTAAACCTACCTGTCCCCCATCACCCCGACCCATCTCAGCTGTGCGATGCCAAGGCAGTTATCCCTCATCCTTCATTTGTATATCCACATTTGAGTTTAGTGATTTTTGTTTCCCTCTGTTGAATTTCATGAGGTTTTCTCTAGCCCAGTACTCCACCTGTTCAAGAGCCCTTTGAATTCCAATTTTATGATCAAAAGAGCCTGTAACCCTTCCCAGTTCTGTGTATCTACATGTTTTAGCAATATACTCTTATTCTTTGCATCCTAGTCATTAAACAGACCTGGACTTAGAATCAAAATCCTACTCTGGACCTCCTGTGGGTCCTACTCAGGGCCTCTTACTGATCTCATTCATACATAGTTACCCTTTGCTTTATGGTTCTGTTCATCCTATTATATAGTCACCTAATGGCAATCCTATCTACCTCACATTTCACTAGCTTAGTTATGAGAAAGGCATGAAAGGCCCTCTGAAGTCCAGATTATGGTATGCCCACCACATTCCTATGCCAGCTTCTGACAAGCTGCTTGTCGCATTACTTGCTCTAATAGTTCCTTAGCTATTGGAGTCAGACTGGTTAGTCTATTATTCCCCAGACTCCCCCCTTTCCTCCTCAACCTGTCTCTGCTGCTATTACTATACTCCTTTTTTTTTAAATTGATTGACTAGTTCTTCTAAAATTTGGCGTTGATTGTTGTCCATACTGCCTATTATTACTTGAATGATCTGATTTTGTTTTGTTTTTTTGCTGGAACAACATAAGTGCTCTTCCAGTCTTCTGGAAATGTGCTTGGATTCTAATATTTACTAAAAGAAAATATCAGTGAGCCAGCAATCTCCTCATTGAACTCTTTTAAGACTCTTACGTACAAATTATCTGAACCTGCTGATTTTAAGATAGACTGGAAAACCATTCATTGTACTAATGTGAAATGAGTATTACCTTCTGTCTTTCCAAATACAGAACAGATATTTTTACTGAACACTTTTACCTTTTATTACATCATTATTAACAATATTTCTACCTACATCTAGTTATGGGCCTAGTCACTGGGATATCTGTTTCTGAGATACTTAAGAAAAAGTAGTCTTGAGCCCTGCCTACCATAGAATTTTCCTGATACCTTTAGCTTCCCTTATCATTGTTTTGTAGTTAACAATTTTTAATTTATATTGATTACTATCTATTTCTCTGCATTGTTCTTTTTTTTCTATATGACGCTTTTAATTTCTAATATCTGCTGGCATTTTGCCATTAAATCAGGTTGGGCTTTTAGACAAGGGTGTCCTCTTTCTTTTTCCTTTTCCTCAACTAATATGGATTCGTATAGGATGTTTTGGGTAGCAATCATACTCCCTCAGGCCAGAGGTTAGACTAGATGACCTATGGAGGTCCCTTCCAGCCCTACTTTTCTACGATTTCTTAAGCAACGGCCAGCTTCCATTCAGATATTTCTAAACTGCTCCTTATGATCAGTATTGCTGATATTTATCTTGGCTTTGGGAAAGTAGTAACCCTTTGAAAGAATCATGGATATGAGTGGTTGGGACTGTAATTAGCAGGTTTTTGGTCCAGTGATTGGTTCATCTTTATCCAGAATAGGAAAGTCTATAATATCTTCATCCTATGATTGTAGTTGTATCTTTTGTACTGGAAAAAAAAAAGATAATTTTTTGAGTTCAATAAGATTGTCACTAGAGTCTAGTCAAAACCAGCTTCACTAATCCATGTGAGTCACACACTTTTCCTTTTCTTGACTGCGATTCATGGGTATATAATTATACTGTTTCTCCCCACAATCAGGAGGGAGCTAAAGACAGATGTTTGCTGACATTGTAAACACCATGAAAAGCCAAAGGTGTGAGTGTCACGGAGAGGAGAACGAGAGGTGGGAATCATTTCTTGCAAGAAGATGAAGAAACTTGGTTGCTCACATGAGAAGGGGAAGAGGAATATTGTACTGAGACTTCTATTTTCCTCCTCTTTTGCAGTTATCCTCCATAAACAGAGCCTGAAAGCTCACAAACTGCCCGAGACTTTTCCAGAGTGGCACTGTGCCCTGGGGACACCTGGGAGCAAAGGTCAGTCAGTATGTAAAAGAAAGAAGGCAAGTGGGGAATTATCCCCAGTATCAGCATTTAGGGGTGGGGGCCTGAGTCACACCCAGTACTTGACTGACAGCAGTTATAGGATGCTGGGGAGACTGACTTACTAGGGAAGGTGAGCTCAGGATGAGGTTTATGCACACTTAGTGAGGTGTAAGGAAAAGAAAGTGCCACTGTATTGTCAGTTACCAGGATAGAGAAGGATTATTGTAGCTGAGAGATGGATAAAGGGGACAAGAGTTGGGGAGAACGAGACATTTGCTAACACCCTGGCCTATTAGATAGTGGACAAGTCTGTTTCTTGACTGTTTTGTCAAAGGAAATGCTCAGAAGCCCAAACTGATCAGGGTCAGTTTATTGACTATGACAGGCATGTCAAACATACAGCCCATGGGCTGGATTTGGCCTGCCAGAGTCTTATAAACCAGCCCCTGGTGCTTGGCCAGTTGGCCCACATGGTGCACTGGACTGGCCCTGCACGCAGTGCCTGGGACGTGTGCTGCCCATGGCACTTACTCAGGCCAGGTTGCCACATAGGCTAGAAAAGGCAGGTAGGCAGGGGATCCATGGGTCTGATCTGGCCTGTGGACCAGCCCCACACCACTCATGGGGCCAGATGAGTCTGACACCCCTGGACTATAAGAATTAAGAATATAATAACGAGCAGCACAGGCAAAACATTGGCCATCTTTTCATCTGTACCAACATGTCAATGTAGCAGGCTTAATGTATCAATAGAATACCCAAAATTCATATAGCTTGCTTGTCTGTCTGTCTTTCTGTCTGTCATATTAACTAAGAGGCTACTTCAGGCATCAACAATTATTTATTTCTGTATACTTATTAACACCTAGCAGAGTAGCTTGTAATTTCTTTTTCAAAAAAAGTGCTCCAGATACTGAGTAAACGAAGACACTCAGTCCCAGCCAAGCCCAGGCAAAGAAGATGTGCCTTGTAGACATTTATGGAATGTCCTGTGTTTTCAGGACGCATTACTCCTGGTATTGTAATGAGGTTTTAACGTAGTATAACTAAAAGACTCCTCAGACGTAGACTTAACTTAGAACTTGCATGGAGAGTTCGATAGACAGAAGACAGACGGATAATTATTAATGTATCAGTGTATGCTATTGATTAAAACAACAGCTCATGAGTATAAAAAATATAGATACCATATGAAATCACCATGCCTAAGGACAGGGGTGGAAACCACATTACCGGAGGCTCTGTGGCTTTGTCTAGATGAGGATCTGAAAGCACATTAACTAACCTGTGTTAACCTGGTTTGGATTTCTGCCTGCGTTAGAGAACAGCTTTGAACAACACATCCTTTCTGCCAGTCTAGACAATGGTGTAGAGGCAGGAGATATTCAAGCTGTTCAGAATAAGTGGTAGAAAACAAGTTGCGAAGGGATGAAGAAGAGGCAGCCCAGCAGGGGTTTCCCCACCTACACTACAAGGAATATTACTGTATTTTGCATTCTCCCTCCTCCCAGCGCGGACCTGGACATGCTGCCCCGTGAGCTGGAAGCGCTTTCAAGCCAACTGCTACTACTCTGCCAGCGATAGCATGTCCTGGGATGACAGTGAGAAGAACTGCACAGGGATGGGCTCCCACCTGGTGGTGATCAACACACAGGCTGAGCAGGTATCTCGTTTGTGTTGGGGGGAGGGATGGGGATCTCCCCTGGGAGCTCACAGCCAGCCTGGGTGGGACCTCCTCGCACTCAGGCCTGTTCTGTATCCGAGTGGGGAATTATGTCTCCATCTTCAGTCTGCTCTGCTCTTCCCCAGATGCCAGCACCACCCCAGAGCTCCCACCCTGCAGGGATGCTGCCTCCTGCTGTCTGCTCAGCCCCTGCACTTGGTGACAGCAATATTCGCTTTCATATTTTATCCAGGACTTCCTGCTCAGGTGGACAAAAGACATTTATTCGGACAGGAGAGGTTACTTCATTGGTCTGTCTGCCCAGGAGGTGGAAGCCCAGTGGCGCTGGGTGGATCAGACCCCCTATAACCAGACTGCAGCGTGAGTATCACCGTGGAGGGGCAGTGCTTACATCCTTCCCCATGTTAATCCCACAGCATATGGTATAATAGGTGCATTTGGGCATGTGTGTGAGAGAGGAAGTGTAAAACACTTTCCCCTCCTGGACTAAAATCCCCATGAAGGAGCAGGTCAGTTGAGGGACGGTGAGCAGTCCATATCCGGGAGCAGCCCTGAGGGAGCTGGGGGAGCTCTGGGTGAGTTGCAGGCTGCAGTCATCCCTCTCCCTCCATCCTCATCACTCACAGCTTGTTCCCTAGTGAACCTCCTTGCGGTGAGCTTCTGATCCTGGGGCTCCTGTCTTGCAGGTTCTGGAGACCCGGGGAGCCCAGTAGTCCTGAGACGGAGAAGTGCACTGTATTCCAGGTGAATTCAAGGGTAGAGCCGAAGCAAAACTGGAATGATGTTTCTTGTTCCATTCCTTTGAATCGAATTTGTGAAGCTGCAGCAGCCTTTATGTGAAGAGAGACCCCTCCCATGCAGGATGGGAGCCCAGAGACAGCCTGTCCTGTACTACGGGCATCTCTCAGGGATGTCTGGTATAGGGGTTGAGAAGAGCCTTCACAGCTGGATGGGACATACTCAGGGAGGGCAGCAGGAAAGTTCCTGCAGGAAGTGCTCTGAGCTCCTCAATAAAGTTCTTTTTGCAGAAGAACATAAAATGTGGAAAATGCTGGAAGTGGAGAATTGCAGCAGGCTCTGCTTGTCACAGGCAGCTTTGCTTACATGACATCTCCATAGGGGAAAGGTGAGAAAGGTGCAGCCCTGTGGGAAGGAGAGCAGCAAAACTCTCTGCCTGGCACCTGACACCTGATCCATGTGAATCACTTAAATCAGAGCTATCTAACTTGGAGCCCATGGGCTACATGCAGTCCGTGAAGGGATAACATTTGGCCCATAGGCTTCTGCCTGGTTGCCACTCCTCCTAATGCTCCTTCTGCTATGTGGCAAGGAGAATGCAGCAGCTCCATTGCCCTCTCTTCTCTTCTTCCCTCCAGTGGCATAACTTCAGTAAGGCATATGGGGCAACCACTGTGGGCTCTAAGTTGGGGGCAGTGGGGTGGGATGTCAGAAAAAGCAGCTGTTACTGGCAGCCAAGTAACTGCAGTTGCAATGGTGATGATGTTGCAACCTGAAGTCATAGTTGTTCCTATTCTGCAGTCACCCGGTTGTGTTTCTATGCCCTGCCTTCCCTCCCATACCCCTTCCTGCCCTAACAGTGTGTGGTATAGCTTATGTGGAATGAGAGGTGCCTGTTTGTGCCTGGCATGGGCCAGACCTGTCCTTGTGCCATGAAGGCACCCTCTGCTCTCCCTCCTGTGCTCCAGATACGTCACAGTAGTGCCAGTGAGGCTAATGGAGCAGGGGCTGAGAGAGATCTTGTTGCCTGATTTGGGACTTTGATGCACATGTGTTTGCACTCTGGCTGGTCCCTGGCACTGCAGAGCAGTCCTCCCTGGTGCACAAGACCCTGTGCCTGCTCCTGTCCATACAAAGGGCCTGCAGGTGCTTGCACCTGTTCATTGAAGAGTTTCTAATGGGATGTCTGCACACAGACCTACCCTAGAATTGGAGCGGCGAATTCAGTGTCCATCTTTGTTCAGCGCTGGACTTGCTCACTGTGATTGACACACTCACAACTGCCTGGAGCTGATGAGATTGATTATTGGGTTTTTTATCCATAATTTCCTGCCCAATTGGGCCAGAGGAGCTGTTTCAGTTGAGTAATTAAAAAATAACTACATTTGTATGATAGCCCAGACGGAGACAAGCCAGTGGTGCCCTAGGGATCAGCCTCTGTGTAACCAGACTCCAGTGTGAATAATGTTTGGGAGCAACGCTTCTTACACCCCCTTTCCCCTTCTCCGCATAGAATAATACTATGTACTGTAATGGTTGTGTGAGTGCATGAGAGAGAGAGATAACATTGCTCCCCTGTGGCGTAGGGTGTTTCTACTTTAACGAAGACATGATATACTGGGGGAACGTGATTAGATGTTTTTAGACCAGGAGTACTTGGCCTCGAGCCCCCAGTGCAGATCTAGCCTGTGGAGCTATGGCACCCAGCCCATAGAGCTCCTTACAGGTCAGGAAATATGGCACTTCGCAAGCAGTGGGCATTCATACCACATTCTCCTACTACCTAATTCACAAGCCCCATGAAGCCAGGTTGGGGCAGGACCATGTCCCTTTCCCTCACACAGCTGGATCAGGGCTGAGATGTCTCCTGCCCCCCAGCTACACCTGCTCCAGGTGCCAGATTGGAACCACACTAGTTGCTGGCTGCTCCCCAAGACAGTCCAGGCACAGATACACCCAGATACTCCCAAGTGCAGAGCACCACATTTGGACTCTCACAGCTGGGCAGAAGATGGAAGCATGACCCAATGGGAAATTAAAGCAGTCACTTCCTTTGAGGATTCATTTTTCCAAAATGCCAAATTTACAAAGAATTGCAAATCACTGGCCAGCCCTGACAACTGTCAGTGAACTCACAGTGTGTTGTTGGAGGAACACAAATCTTCTCTCTCTCTATCAGCAGTGCCTGTGAGTGGGGTCCAGACGGTGCTTTTCCCTCCCCACACTGTCTGTCTGCTGCAACTGGGAAGTCGGATTCTGTACTTTGCAGTGAAAAATGCAGTCTCTCTCTAGACCTGACCTGGAAAAATAATGGCACCCAACTGATGCTCTCATGCTGCCCCATGGGGCAGCCACTCTCTCAGTGGGCAGGCATCTCTCTTTCCTGTCTTCTTCTACCCTTCCCAGGTTACCTTGCAGTGGCCCTCATTCAGTGGCTTCATGGGGGAGGTTTTGCATCCTGAGGACTGGCAGCCAGAGCCAGGAAAGCAGCATCAGTTTCTTGTAATTTTCTTTTTCATCCCTTCAGTCTGGTGCCTGTCTTGCTCACTCCTGGATATGCTACTTCCCTCTCTGCAGACATCAGCCAGGCCCCAGCTGAACTGACTCTGGAGCCTCTCCTCTGTGGGGCTGCTGGACACAGACTCTTCCAAGGGTTTGCCCTGCTCTTCCAGCACCTAGATGGATTGAGACAGCCTCAGCTGCCTCACCTCCTCTTCCTTTCTCTCTATGCTCCCCCTCTGTGCTTCCCCCACTGTTGTCCTGTTTATCCTACCCTACATACCCTATGTCCAGTTACTTGGAGTTGGAAATTAGATCTAGAAGTGATGGCAGAGGACACCAGCAACCACCTGTGGAAACACTCCCTTGGTTCTGCCCAGAACACTTGTGTCTATGTCATGGTCCTTGTGTAGTGCGGTGGCTCTTGGCTGTCCCTGAAGACATGCAGATTCTTGCAGACCAGTCTCACAACGCAGCTACGTTATTCATAGGCACTTGAGCTCTGGATATTTGCTTACCAGACAAGTGGAATTTGGCTCAAACCTGAGCTTGCCCCAAGCCTCTCTCTGTAGAGACTGCAGCTCCTGAAGAGGAGCCAATATTAACCGTGGTCAGGCAGGTTTTCATTCTGTTGCATGTCCCAGTTAAACAAGGTGACTGTACATCCCATTTTCCCTGAAACAGTCTTGCTTTAAAACCCTTCCTGAGCATCTCCTGGGCATGATGGATGTGTTCAAATTGACATTCTTGTCCTGTTTTTTGGGACTAACGCTATGACTGAATGCGGCAGTGCTGCTCACCTGCAATAGACCATAATTGGGGGGGTGCTGGTTCTCTGCCATCCCATAGTGTTCCACCAAAACCGACTGCTGGAGCTCAAAGACAGCTGAGCAGTCTCCAGAGGAAGGGAGAGAGCAGAGTCCTGCAGGATGCTGTGGCGACCAAGTTGCCTTGTCATGGTCTGGGCCGACAAGATTGGTCAGGTGGGGGCTAGCGGCGAGGAGTCAGGTGGTCAATACTTGTATGGTTGAAAAAAACCTTTTTTATTTTCTCTTTACTTACACCACCAGGTGATGGTAGTGTAGTGCAGGTCAGGCTTGGTTACAACGTTAACCGCAAAATGAAGACGACCGTATGTAAGGGTGGGGTATGCCGGGACACGACGATGGCGAATGAACGAGTTACTCGAAACGAAGACGAGCGTGTGAGGATGGGGTACGCTGGGACACAACGGTGGCGGGGAGACAATCACAAGTGGAACTCTGGGCTCATGCGACCAGGGTTCTGTGATTCTCCTGAGCCGGTCTCTGCTCTCTAATTTTTCTGACAGGTCTCCGAACCAGGATTCTGTCAGAGTGGGTCTCTACTGGGGGCAGAAACTCGCTGGCCTAAATACTCACCAGGTAGCCAATCACAGGGTTCTCTTTTTGGAAAGTTCTAGCCAGATTACATAATGCCAGTACATGACTGGGCATGCATGTCTTGCCAATTCAGATTACCTCATTCAATTTCATACTGACCGTGTGTGGGGCATGTTTGGACATGCGTATTGGCTTTCTGGGGTTTTTCCACTCACATGCTCACATTAGTCTCCTTCAACTCTGTGTTATCAGCATCCATTTCAGTTCTGGTTCAGACAGATGCCAGAGGACTTAACAAGGAAGCACTTAATAGGGCCGTGTAAAGCTTTGGTTCACAATTCTATTTGGAGAAGATTCAGCCTGATTTGGAGGCCTAATCTCCAAATCTGAATTGAATTGGGAGAAGCTTAAAACTTTCTGAATCGATTTGGACAAGATTTGGGGATTCAGAGATTTGGAGGTGGTCTTTCAGGGGAAACAGAAACTGAGAAGAGGGAGGGGGAGTGGGAGGGCGGGGAGGACTGACATCTGTAGCTGGCCAGTGAGTTTGATCTCTCCCTGAGTCCTCTTCCAATCATAGTGACTTGGGGAGGGACATAGAAACAGCATAAAAGCCTCTATCTGCAGGCTTTCTGTGCCTTTTGTGACCTGTTTTTGCCTGAGTGAGCAACAGCATCTGAAAGGTACTGGATTACTTTGGCTTCCTAGTCAGTTGCCTGGTCCTTTTTGTTCTTAGAAAGGGTTGGATAAGATATAGCTTATCTTAGCTCAGAATCCCTCTACTTTATTTATCCTTGTCCAATTCATTTCTTTCAGTTTATATTTGTTCTTTTTTTCCCAATACCTTTTAAAAAGAAAGTTCACTATTTTCCCTGGCAGTGTGATCCATCACTGTGCAGGAAAGCACACGTTACACACACTCCCACACATACATCATAGAAGAAGAAGAAATCCAATATTCATAGAAGAAGAGATTATATATAGTTTAAATTAGTTATTAATATTATTAGTTATAATTAGTTACATACAGACTAAAGGCAAAATGGAAAAGTCAGATAGAGATTCAGATTGAGATTAACCCACACAACACAGAAGTCAGTCCTAGAAGAAGAAGAAGTCACACATTCAGATTTATATCACATCACAGAAGACCCCAAAGTATATATAGTTTTAATAATTAATAATCATACCAGAGTTCACTACACACAACACAGAGTAAACAAAACACAATACAGAAGAAGTCAGACAAGTACACACATGTTCCAGCACTGGAAACATTAATACAAAGCATTCTGGAAAGGCAGGTGCAAGGTCTTCTGGCAGGAGAGGGAGAGGGGCTAGAGGAGGCAGGGGGAGGGCTAGAGCTGCAAGTCCCACCCCTGCCCCCCAAACATAGATGCATTCTCTTCCCAAGCAGTCATGAGGCTTCTGCTGCCAGTGAAAGCAAGGAAGTGGGAACAGTACCTGACGTCCCTGCACCCGCACCTGCACCACGTCCCCTAACTCCAGAAACAGGCACCAGCAGCAGAATTACCATCTCCTCCACCCCCATTTCATCTCCCAGCATAAGCCTCCCACTACAAGAGGAGGACCTGGGGCTGGAACCAGGGGACTTGAGTGCCTTAGCAAAAGAAATTTTGGGGACCGAGGGGAAATCAGAGTCTGTGCTCTACACCCCTCAAAGTTTCCTTAGATCCAGGTCTCCTTCTCTGGAAAGCAGCACCTCAGAGGAGGTTGAGGCTGTGGAGGCTCAGGCAAGTGGCTCAGCTGAGGCAGCTCCTCCTGTTATGCCTCAGCCTGCTGAGGAGGGGGATAAGGCAGAAGCCCCACCCTCAACCCAGAAGTGGGTGAGTAGTGTAGTGTGGGAGCATTTTGAGCTGGTAGATAATCCCAGGTTTACTATCAGCCAGCACTTCTGAAGGCACATCAGCCGGGGCAAGGACATGAAACACTTCACTGCCACAGCGATGCTGCTTATCTCAGGAGGCAGCCCCCCCCCTTGTCCTTGCTCCTCTTCAGCCTGGCACCAGTGTGAGTGTGCCCAAAGGGAAGTCCCCCTCATGCTTCTAAGCCCATGTCCTCATGAAGCAGAAGCAGGCCACCCTGGAGTGGTGGGGGAAAGCCGCAGACAAAGTGGGGTGCTTTGCAAGGGTGAGCAAGATCACCCAGAGCATTGGGGAGATGCTTGCTCTGGATAGCCAGCCCTTCTCCTTAGTTGAGTGACCAGGGTTCAAGTAGCTCATGGTGCTCATGGCCTCATCTTACCCAGTGCTTGCACACACCAGCTTTAGCAGGATGGTAGTGCCCTCCCTATATGAGACATGCAGGAAGTACTTGAGGGAGTAGTTGTCCAAGGCAAGGCTTCAGGTAGCTTTACACTTCATCTCAGACTTCTGGAGCAGTTGGGGTGGCAATCACACTTACTTCTCCCTCACAGGGCACTGGTACGATCAGTCATCATCGGTGGGCCCTCCTCCAAGCTGAAGCGATGAATGAGTCCCACACGGCAACACCCTCAGTAACACCCATGCTCATGATGCCAATTAAGGGGTCCCTCCCTGGTTCCCCCACCCAGCCTGAGATTAGGTGCTCCCACAGTGATCATCAGGGTTCGTGAACCTGCATCCTCTCTAGCAAGGGGAGTGCAACCCAGGGTCTTCCCTCCTCCCCATGTTGCTGGCTGGGGTTTCCTTTTTCCAGGACCCCACACCAGGCTGTTCTCTTCTCCTTGGACCTTGGGGCTCCCCTGGCCACCTATACAGTCCCCAAGACATGGAAGGTGCAGCTTGGCACACCTATGGGTGCATCTGGCCATGTCAAACCAGCAAAAATTCACCACCACTTGAAGTTGGTTCTTTTTTGCCTTTTCTGACCACCGACCTTTTGCAAAGTGCCTCTTTGAAAGCAAAAAAAAAAAAAAAGAAGCTTCGCTCAGCAGTAGACAATCTTTATCTCTTACCAAGGTAGGGTGTCCCATGGGGTACTTACAATGTCAGCTGCTTGGTCAGCTGCTGCTATGGCCCTGAATGCTTTTCTAAACCCCGAACGCCTGACAGTGGACTGTTCCCAGTGCTGTACACTCTTTAACAGTCTGCAAATTCATGGGTCCCTGGTTCACCTCCAAGATACAGGTGAGGGCTGACCAAGCCAGCCTTTCATGGTTCCCCAAAGAAACACCCTACCTTTGTCCCCCTCCCAAGGTCCCCCTAGCATCCACTCCAGCTTTCTCTAGACAGCACCCACCACAACTTTCTCTGCAAGCATACAAAGTTGCTTCACCCAACAGCCAACAATTTCTTTTGGTCTTCAAATTAGGGGCTCCCCTGGTCACGCCAACAGTTCCCCAAGTGATGGAAGGCAAAAGTAGGCACCCTGATGGTTGCACCTTGCCATGGCTGGCCACCAAGTCATTGGCAAGCCTGGTCCTCAGGTCTTTCTTCCCTCCTGCTAACCCCTTTTTGACAGTGCTGGCCCAGCATGGTCATGCATGCTTTGTCACCCCTCAGCACTGCCAAGGGCTATCCAATCAGGGTTGCATCCCAGGGGCTTCACACCTCATCTGTCATCCCTGCTTGGGTGCTAGTTTCAGGGTGTCCCCAGTGTTCCGCCAGGCAGTTCCCACATTGACATAAGAGCTACCCCTGACACTGTGTCCCAAGGAAACTTATTCTACCCTTTCCTCCCTCCCCCATCTGCCATGCTGTTGCTGCCTGGGGATTCCTTGATTTCCCCATACTGGTCAAAGGACCTTTCTTGCTGTTTCAGAAATAATTGCAATTGAAGATAGTATAGACCAAAGAAAAGGAGAGAGATTCGCCATTTACATAAGTAACCTTTAATGATTTATTCACCATTCTAATATAATAAAAGCCTTAGTCTGTCTGTCTGTCCATAATGCTTTTCCCCAACTGTGCCATATTGCCTGTTCTCCAGTGGAGGAGAGGGGTGGGGAGCAGCGGGGTCAGCGCAAGCGCCAATGCCTGTGCTCAGAGGGGCTAAGCAGACATTGCCCAGGGAGGGGGGGGGGAAGAAGAGGGAAAGGGTGAGAGGGGCCATGACCAGACTGTCTGCAGGGCACTGAAGCCCTGTCCCAGGGTGGGGCTGCCACAAGCCTCCCCTCCTCTTCCCTCCAGCCTGCGCTGGGCTGGACACATGCCGCCACTGCCTGCATGAACTGAAGCCTCTGTGCTCTGGCCTAGGCAAGATGGGCACAGCTGGGACCCTCCAGCAGGACTGGTGGGCTGGGGGCTGCGGTTTGGGAGTGAGAACATTGGGGTGAGGGTGGGGGACTGTGGGTTGGGGGTTCAGGGGGCACTGGCAGTGCCAGGAGGATGTGGGTCAGGAGTGAGGGGCACCATTAGGGCCCAGGGGGCAGGGTACTGCAGTTTGGTGAGTGAGAGGCACCGGCAAACCTGGGATCCGTGGGTTGGGAGAGAGGGGCAGCAGCAGGGCTGAGTGGGGTCTGTGGCTTGGTAGTGAAAGGCAACAGAATGAACAGGGGCAGGGCCACCCTTTGGGCCTGGCCATGTAAACACTCCTTTGAAATCCATCATTCATGACAGGCAATTGGCTAGTAAGTTACATAAAAATCAACTGATACAGGATTTTCAAGGTAAGCAGTTTTCAAGACAGTTACTTCAGCTTATTCAAGACAGTTAAGCTTATTGAACCATGTGAAACAGTTACATTTGTAGAAAACAGAGCAGAGTGTGCATCCCCAGGTCAGTTTGTGCACCCCAGGCTAGAAAGACTGCTGAGGGAAGACAGGTGTATGAGGAAAACGTTCGCTACGTTCCAGCTTTTCTTTCTGCTGTGAAGCAGATCATTCTAGTTTGTTATTAGGGCAGATTTTCCTAACCAAACACCATTAGAGGAGCAAAGTCCAGTGCCATGTGTCCCAGCACATGGCCTGGATTATGCAAAATGCAATATTGATATTTGAACAGGTAGCACAAGACACTCAATTTCCAAAAAGTGCACAGGGCACAGTGGAGAGGTGCTTGCAGGGCAGGACTATGGTAATGTTGCCGGCACAAGGTGCCCGAGGGAGGCAACAATGGGGTTCGTTGCCCGGTGTGCGTCACACCAAATAAACACACTGGGGGGAGAAGTAGACAGAGTTTATTTGAGCTCAAGTAAAAGGCGCAGGGAGACTGTATGGTCTCAAATCCTGTGCCCCTAGGCCTGCAACAGTGTATATTTATATCCTGGTCACTTTCTGCAGTAGTTTTCCACTAGCTGGCTCCCCCCCCCCCCGCTTTCCCTCCTCCCTTCTCTCTCTGAGCGATGCCCTTGCATTCCACAGATAACAGTTTTTAGGGAGTTTCAGCTTGCTTGCTACTCATCCTGTTTTCCAGTATTACAGGAGGTTATAAAAAATTCAAAGAAAGGGTTACAAAGGTTCAGGAGTGGGGGGGCCTTGGCTTGCCTGGGCCTAGAGCAGAGGGGCTTCATTGACACTCGTGGTTTTCCATCCCTCTGAGTTACCTGGGGTTATGCCCAGTGACACCAACAACTCCCCCCTTTGAGAATACTCAACAAAGTTTTGGCTGAGTTTTCTCATATTCTGAAGATAAAAGGCGATTAAATGTTTGGGAACTGGGATCTTCAATGCAGGGATATAGTGAAGCGCTCGGGGAGGGGGATACACAGACTTTGCGCAGGAGGGCATTACAGCACGCAAATAAGAGGAGGGTAATTAAACACAACACAACACCAGTGACCAGGAGGTGAAGGATGCCCGTTCCTAGGCCTCTGAGGTTGGGCAACCAGCTTGAGAGAGAATCAAAAACCGTGGGTTCACGTTCCTGACTTTTCCACTGCTCAAAAGCCTGTTCGGCCGACAAAATGTGTTTGTTAATGTTACAGTAGTTTTGAAACTTAAACTGGAATTCATACTGTTAATTTTAAACTTTTTCCCTTTTAAACAGCAACTTTAATCCAAGGTCGTCGGTGGGCTGGACGGCCGACTGTTCCGCAAGTGGAGTAGGCACTGGTTTTAGACGAGAGTGATGAATCCAGTTCTTGTGTCCGTCAACCTTTGCCGCTGTGTGGGAAACTAGTAGAACAGTGTGAGGTCCTTTCCACTTCTCGTGGAGGGGCTCATCCTTCCAGGTACGAACGAGCACAGAATCCCCCGGCTGTAATGAGTGGACTGGAGCATCCAGCGGAAGAGGCTGCAAGTCTTTAGTGTACCTATGGAGAGAAGAAAGAACAGCAGACAGAGAGCACATATACCGTGACAAAATATTACATCCTATTTCCCACTCCCCTGCTAGAACCGGCGTCCCGTTCATAGGCCATGCCCTTCCAAACATCATTTCAAAGGGGCTAAGCCCTAATCTTCCCTTAGGGAGGGCACGGATGTGAAGCAGAGCAAGGGGCAGAGCATTGGGCCATCGCAGAGAGGCCTCCTGGCAGATCTTTGATAGATGACGCTTGAGGGTCTGATTTGCATGTTCTACTACACCACTAGCCTGTGGTCGCCATGGAGTATGGAGTTTCCAGGGGATCTGTAAGGCATCTGAAATGTTTTGGATGATCTTTGAAGTGAAATGTGTTCCATTGTCAGATTCCATCCACTGGGGAAGTCCGAAGCAGGGAATAATCTCCCTGACGAATTTTAGAGCTACAGTTTTGGCTGTACAATTGCGACACGGAAAGGCTTCAGGCCATCCACTGAATCGATCTACTATAACGAGGAGATACTTGAATCCTTGAGTTCGGGGGAACTCAGTAAAATCTATTTGGCAAACTAGTCCTGGGCCTGGGGTAGGTTCCAAAGTGGCTGGAGGTACTGAGAGACTGGGTCGAGGGTTATTCTTTTGACAAATTGAACAGCTGGCCTGTATCTGGGAGGCCAGAGGTCGAAGTCCAGAGGTTAGAAAATATTTGTTCATTAACTGAGTGAGAGCTTCTCTTCTGGCGTGAGTAGTTTGATGTAGCCATTGCAGCACCGGCTGGGTCAGGCTCTTTGGTAGGAGGATCTTCCCGTCAGTGGAGCAGAGCCATCCCTCCTTTTCTTGGAGACCAAGCTTATTGGCTAGTTCTTTTTCTTCATATGAGTACTGGGGATCCGGGAGCTCCCCCACTGACGGAATGAGGGCATGCATGGGGTGTCAGCAGGTCTCGGCGTCCTCAGGGTGGCAGCATTTTTAGCTTCTCTGTCCACCCGGGCATTACCTCTGGCTACGTGTTGTTCCTCTTTCTGATGCGCCTTACAGTGCATTACTGCCACTGCCGAGGGAAGTTGAACAGCTTCCAGGAGTCGGAGAATTTGGGGTCCATTCTTCACTGGGGAGCCTTGGGCTGTCAGCAGTCCCCTTTGTTTCCATAGGCCAGCATGGGCATGCAGTACTCCAAAAGCATACCTAGAGTCGGTATAGATGTTGACCCGTTTCCCTTTTGACAGTTCTAGCGCCCGGGTCAGGGCTACCAGTTCAGCAAGTTGAGCAGATGTTCCGGTGGGCAAACCCTTGGCCTCAACAACGTCATAGAGGGTCACAACAGCATAACCTGCCCTCCTTTGCCCTTCTACAACAATGCTACTGCCATCAGTGTACCACTCCCAATCAGCATTCAGAAGTGGCTGATCCTGTAGGTCTGGACAGCTGGAGTACTGTGTATCTATGATGTCTAAACAATCATGCTCTTGTTCTTCCATTTCAGGTAACAGAATAGCCAGGTTGAGGGAGGGGCAGGTTTGCAGAGTCACTTCAGGGTTCTCCAACAGCTTAGCTTGGTACCGAGCCACCCGAGCCTGGGTAAGCCAGAGACCCCGCTTCACATCTAGCAGAGCCTGGACCATATGAGGGGTATACACCTGCACGACTCCTCCCAGCGTTAACTTTTCAGCTTCCTCAAGTACTAGGGCAGTTGCCGCAACTGCTCGTAAACACGCTGGCCATCCCTTGGCAACTGGATCAAGCTGCTTGGAGAACTAAGCAACGGGACGTTTCCACGCCGCCAACAATTGAGTAAGCACTCCCAGAGCCATCCCTTTTCGTTCATGCACATACAATTGGAAAGGTTTAGAAAGGTCTGGTAAACCCAGGGTGGGGGCTTCCATTAGTTTCCTTTTTAGTATTTTAAATGCCTTGTCGGCTTCTGGAGTCCAATAAAAGGGGTCATGGTCTGCCCCTTTTACACAGTCATATAGTGGTTTTGCCCATAGTCCAAATTCAGGGATCCATATTCTGCAAAAACCTGCCATGCCAAGAAACGCCCTGAGCCGCTTACGGTTGCTTGGGGTGGGAACCTGACATATAGCCTCCTTTTGGTCACTTGAAAGCTGGCGCTCCCCCTGTCTTATGTGAAATCCCAGGTATCGTAATTCGGGGAGAGCAATTTGAGCTTTATTTCGAGCCACCCGATATCCTCGAAGTCCAATAAAGTTCAGGAGGCTTACAGTGGTGTTAAGGCAAGAGATTAAATCTACGGCAGCAATTAATAAATCATCCACATATTGTAACAAGAGGATTTCACGCTCATTATTCCACTCCTCCAAGTCTTTAGCTAAGGACTGGCCGAAAAGGGTGGGAGAGTTCTTAAATCCCTGGGCTAATACTGTCCAACAAAGTTGTTTCTTAACCCTTTTTCTGTCCTCTCATTCAAAAGAGAATATCTCCTGAGAGGGGGGTCAACTGGAATCATAAAGAAAGCGTCTTTCAAATCAAGAACTAAGAAATGAGTATACTGCCCGCCTATGGAGGCCAGCAAGGTATACGGGTTTGGGATGAGGGGATGAATAGTTTTAACCCATTTGTTAACTGCCCTTAGGTTCTGCACCAGTCGATATGTGCCATCAGGCTTTAGTACAGGCAAGATAGGAGTGTTCCAGGCTGACTGGCACTCTCGCAGTATGCCGTACTTTAGGAAACGGTCTATAGTCTCCTGCAGTCCCTCTCTGGCTTCCTTTTTGATTGGGTACTGCTTGATTTGTACTGGACCTTTTCCCGGCAGTAGTTGGATATTAATGGGGGTTTGATGTGTAGCCTTTCTGGGGACCCCCCTTGCCCACACCAAAGGGTATACCTGGTCTTCCCACTGGTACCACTCCGGGGGGGCGTTCATAGCCGAGGGTTCAACCGCAAGGGTCATTATCCATGCATTTTCAGGGGGCAATGTGAGGGTTATTTCATCCTGGGTAAAATGCAGTGATGCACCTAATCGACAAAGCAGGTCTCGAGGCACACTGGTTCCGTCCCAGGCGTCTTTCTTGTGGGCCAGGGCACCGGCGCCCATGACCCCTTATACCTCTGCTTCTCCCCACTTCTTGTGGCCTTTCTCTGACTCCAGCCTGTACTGCTGCTACTAGCATTCTAACTTGTCTCTTTTCCTCTTCTTCCTTTCTGAGGGTATACGTCCTGTTTGCAGTCTCCAGGATTTGTGTTACAGACATACCCATTAAGTCTTCCTTTTTTTGTAATTTCTGCTTTTTATCAGGGGCTGTGTGGCTGGTAAAAATACCCTTTATAATCACCTCCGTTGCCTGGTCATCAGGGTCTGCATTGGTATTTTGCCGAATGGCGTCCCGGATGCGCTGTGGGAATGCAACCGTACTTTCCTTTGGCTCCTGTACTATTTCGTACGGCTTTGCCCAATTATTATGTCGGACAGCCAAGTGCCTGAGCCCATGCATAAGCAGTTATTTGTAAGAGGTAAGATGGGTATAATCCACAGGGTTGTTAGGGTCCCATCTAGGGTCTGCTAAGGGATTCTGCTCTACTTCAGATAATAAGGTTCGCATAAGGATATTACAATCATCCCAATCAGGCTTGTGACTAGCTAAACATCCCTCAAAGACAGAGATAAACTTACTCAGGTTAGTTGAAAATTCTCCAGCCTGTGCCTTAAAAGCCGCCAGGTCCACCGGATTAAAAGGTACATGGGTGTATACTTGCATGGTCTGGGCTGCACGCCCATCTTCCCCAGGCCGGGCTATTACAGTTTCAATAAGTAAAGGGTAAAATCCCACTGAGGGAGGAATCTCTGGAACCAGGGGCATCTGATCTTTATATGGTGGAGGTGTTAAAGCCGAAGGGGACACCGACTCTGGCATTACAGTGGTTGGGGGGGAATGCTGAGGCTCAACACTGACAACTACCGATCCTGTCAGAGTCAAATTACACTTCTGCAAAATATCTGTCTTATTTCATAAAGCCATAAACAATTGCGCATACAAATGTTCATTCCACTTACCCATCCGCTGACAAAACAGGAGTAATTGGAGGATTGTATTATAGTTAATTGACCCTTCTGGAGGCCACCTTTCCTGATCCTCCAGTTGATATTGAGGCCATTCCACTGTAGAGAACCTTTTAAGATTATTTTTAATCATTAGATCTGACTTAACCAGTTTCCAATTAGTCAGAATGCATTTTAAGGGTGTACACCGTGCCCTGCCAACTGTACTCTGTCCCTGCCCCATACTCCAGGGAGACACTGGGCATCCCCAGGTCCTAACAGGGAGACACTGGGTGTCCCCAGGTCTTAATGGGCAATGCTCAGACTGCTGAGCTTATCCTACCTTGTCTGAGGGACCGGTTCCACACCGTTGCCCACGATCGCTTCTCCACTCTTTGAGCACGTTGCACCGTTGTGCCCTCCGGGGTCGATCAAACCACGTCTCCGCCAAGGCCCCCGATGAAACCACCGGTGCACGCTGGGCGTCGATTTTTGCCGCAAGTCGTCGACCCCAGGAGGGATCCGGGCAAGGTGAAATGTTAGCCTCGAGCCCCATGTTGGGCGCCAAAAACTGTTGCCGGCACAAGGTGCCCGAGGGAGACAACAATTGGGTTCATTGCCCGGTGTGCGTCACGCCAAATAAACACACTGGGGGGAGAAGTAGACAGAGTTTATTTGAGCTCAAGTAAAAGGCGCAGGGAGACTGTATGGTCTCAGATCCTGAGCCCCTAGCCCTGCAACAGTGTATATTTATATCCTGGTCACTTTCTGCAGTAGTTTTCCACTAGCTGGCTCCCACCTTCCCCCCTTTCCCTCCTCCCTTCTCTCTCTGAGCGATGCCGTTGCATTCCACAGATAACAGTTTTTAGGGAGTTTCAGCTTGCCTGCTACTCATCCTGTTTTCCTGTATTACAGGAGGTTACAAAAAGTTCAAAGAAAGGGTTACAAAGTTTCCGGGGCGGGGGAGTGCCTGGCTCGCCTGGGCCTAGAACAGAGGGGCTTCATCGACACTCATGGTCTTCCATCCCTCTGAGTTACCTAGGGTTATACCCAGAGACACCAACAGTAAGGAAAACAGAGACTGGGAAAACCCTCACCAGGCTTGTCCCTGAGCCCAAAACATGTGAAAACTCCCTACAAATCATTCAGGAAGAAACCAACAAGCACATCCAGAATGGGGAGGTGGGAGGGCCTTCCTTTCTCTCCATCACAGAGTGCAGAGCGGGGAGGTGCTTTCAGGGCCAGGGGGTACCTACATGCCATTAATCTTCCATCCCATGCCCAACCACCATGTTATGTTCCATTTGGGAATGGGGCTTGGATTGTACACTACCCAGATGCCCACTTTATGACTGGTGAAATTTTGCGGGAATTGGCCCAGATAGGACAAATTCCCATGTTCGTTGAAGTTTATTGTTTTGGTGGGAGCCCTTGAAAATAGGGAGAAGTTTATAGTTTCATAGTTTCATAGTTGGTAGGGTTGGAAGGGACCTTAGCAGATCATCAAGTCCAACCTCCTGTCATGGGCAGGAAAGGATGCTGGGGTCAAATGACCCCGGTAAGGTGTCTATCTAGCCTTCTTTTGAAGACCCCCAGGATAGGAGCAAGCACCACTTCTCTTAGGAGCTGGTTCCAGCTCCTAGCCGCCCTGACAGTGAAGTAGTGCCTCCTGATGTCTAGTCTGAATCTACTCTCTGTCAAGTTATGGCTGTTGTTCCCCATTACTCCCGGTAGTGCTCAGGGGAACAGGTACTCTCCCATAGCTTGGTGGTTTCCCTTGGCCAGTTTACAGGTGACCACCAGATCCGCTCTCAGCCTTCTCTTGTGGAGGCTGAACAGGTTCAGGTTCCATAGCCTCCCTTAGTAGGGCCTATCTTGCTGCCCCCGATCATGCGACTGGCCCTCCTCTGGACCCTCTCGATGCTGGCCACATCTGTCCTGAAGTGTGGCACCCAGAACAGGACACAGTACTCCAGCTGCAGTCTCCCCAGTGTCACATAGAGGGGGAGGATCACCTCCTTGAACCTGCTCGTGATGCATCTGTGGATGCAAGACAAGGTGCGGTTGGCCTTCCTAATCGCGTCCCCACATTATAGTTTCATAGTTTCATAGTTTGTAGGGTCAGAAGGAATTTGAGCAGATCATCGAGTCTGACCCCCTGCCATGGCAGAAAAGAGTACTGGGGTCAAATGAGAGCCTCTGGCTGTGGAGAGCTCTGGTCCTCCTCCTGCTGGTAGCTGTCCTGGCACTGCTGCTGGCACTGGCACAGAGAGGTAAATGCTCTACGTGGAAGGGGGAACCTCTTCCCCCAGGATACAGCAGCCCCAAAATCCCTTTTCATAGTTTGCAAGGTTGGAAGGGACCTGAGCAGATCATCAAGTCTGACCCCCTGCCATGGCAGGAAAGAGTACTGGGGTCAAACAACCCCAGCAAGGTATTCATTTAGCTTCCTCTTAAAGACCCCAAGGGTAGGAGCCAGCACCCCTTCTCTTGGAAGTTGGTTCCAGATCCTAGCCTCCCTGACAGTGAAGTAGCGCCTCCTGATATCTAGCCTAAATCTACCCTCTGCCAGCTTGTGACCGTTATTTCTAGTCACTCCTGGTAGTGCACGGGGGAACAGGGACTCCCCCAATGCCTGCTGGTCCCCTCTGACTAGTTTGTAACAGGCCACTAGATCCCCCCTCAGCCTTCTCTTGTGGAGGCTAAACAGGTTCAGGTCCTGTAGCCTCTTCTTGTAGGGCCTTCCCTGTTGCCCCCGATCATGTGAGTGGCCCTCCTCTGGACCCTCTCCATGTTGTCCACATCCCTTCTGAAGTGCAGCGCCCAGAACTGGACGTAGTACTCCAGCTGCGGCCTGACCAGTGCTGCATAGAGGGGGAGCATCACCTCCTTGGACCTGCTCAAGATGCATCTGTGGATGCATGACAATGTACGGTTGGCCTTCCTAACTGCCTCACCACACTGCTGGCCCATGTTCATCTTGGCATTAATGATGACTCCAAGATCCTTTTCTGCCTCTGTACTGACAAGAGGGAAGTTCCCCAGGCTGTAGGTATGGTGCTGGTTCTTTCTCCCCAGGTGCATCACTTTGCACTTGTCGGTGTTGAATCCCATCCTATTCTCATCTGCCCACCCCTGTAACCTGTTAAGGTCCGGCTGCAGCCTATTCCTCCCTTCCAGTGTGCCCACATCCCCCCACATCTTAGTGTCATCAGCAAATTTGAACAGGGTGCTTTTCACCCCCTCATCCAAGTCACTGATGAAGATATTGAACAGTGCGGGCCTGAGGACCGAGCCCTGGGGAACCCCACTGCCCACATCCCTCCAGGTCGAAAATGACCCATCCACTACCACCCTCTGGATGCGGCCCTCCATCCAGTTGGCGACCCATTTGACTGTGTAGGTGTCGACACCACAGTCCCCCAGTTTCTTAATGAGAACGGGGTGAGAGACAGTGTCGAAGGCCTTCCTAAGGTCCAGGAAGACTACATCCACTGCTACCCCTACGTCTAAGGATTTGGTGACCTGGTCGTAGAAGACTACCAGGTTGGTCTGACAGGACCTGCCTCTAATGAACCCGTGTTGGTTGCCCCTAAGCATAATCTCCGCTGCTGGCCCCTCATGGACATGTGCCAGAATAATTCTCTCAAAAAGCTTGCCCAGGATCGAGGTAAGACTAACTGGCCTATAGTTTCCCGGGTCCTCCTTCTTCCCCTTTTTGAAGATGGGAACCACATTGTGAATATGGGAACCACATTGTTGGCCCATGTTCATTTTGGAATCAATAATGACATGAAGATCCTTTTCTGCCTCTGTGCTGATGAGAAGGGAGTTCCTCAGCTTGTAGGTATGGTGCTGGTTGTTCCTCCCCAGGTGCGTCACCTTGGACTCGTTGGTGTTGAAACCCATCCTGTTCTCATCTGCCCACCCCTGTAACCTGTCCAGATCTAGTTGCAGCCTGTCCCTCTCCTCCAATGTGCCCACTTCTCCCCACATCTTAGTGTCATCCATGAATTTGAACAAGGTGCTTTTCACCCCCTTGTCCAAGTCACTGATGAAGATGTTGAACAGTGTGAGCCCGAGAGCCGAGCCCTGGGGGACCCCACTGCACAGGGGAGCAGACAATTTGCTCTTGTCTGTTCTGTTTTATAGATACCCTGATACTCTGTGGGGTTTTGTGGTCACCTTTAAAACCCTCAGCTATAGCTTTGCTGCTATGATGAAGAATGGTTGATTTGTTTCATGTTGTACATCTTGTTATGTGGTGTGTGTTGGTTTTTGGCGATTTAGATATGTATGAATTTTATGTAAATATTATGGAAATTGTTGGTAATATCCCTTCTGAAAACTGGACTTGTCTGTGGATCCAGACCAGGACACTTCCAGCCAGCTTGGACTGGAAAGTTGTCCTAATATTTGGAACAAAGAGTGGTGATTCATATGGGAGTTTCAGGTTGTGAGTACCACCTGTTTAGCAAAGTTGCACTTATCAAAAAGTGACATCTGTACCTTTAGTAAAGCATCAGATGACATGTTTTTAAATCTTTCAAAAGAATCTCTTTGGTATTTAAATGTTACTTATGACACCAACATACCAGGCTGTGGATGGAAAACTTCATTATTAACGATTTGTTTTAAAGGAAACAAGAACCTGCAGAGTCAAGGCTTCCCTAAACCTGAGACCTCTGTGCCAGAGAAATGGTTGGAAACAAAGCTTAATTTGGCTCAACAATGGTATAATGCTGTCTGGGCAGCTGCAGCAGATTGGAAGGTAGGTCTGCCTGTTGCAGTCCAAATTATTGAAGGATTTATTGATTGGCCAGTATATGGGAAAAAAAACCCCTTGATGGTGAAGCACACAGGTTCTATGGCAAGTGCCAGACACAACCTTGGTGTTGGCAGAAAGCTTTAGATGTGTATGGACCCATAATACATTTTGTAATTTGGAAAGCAGCCTGTTCAAGGGGATCAAGCAAAATAAAACTAAGTTATATTTGTTTGGGCAACATTACTCTGAAGGGAATTATACCACTATGAAGAAGGGAGTTATACCACTGTAACTGCTTGGAGTCATTTTGTTATTTCCTGTCTTTCCAAAGTTAGTTTTCCAACTCTTCCAAGGCTGAGTTTTATCTAACTTGAGGAGCAGTTGAAAGTAGCACACCTCCTTTTTGCGAATTTGGATCATTGCGTTCAGTAGTATTAGTGCATGCTTTTGGCAGGGTCCCATGAGTGGACGTAACAATGTGTATCATACTGGGACTTCAGGAGTCAAGGTTAATCTCTCTATTAGAGGATGTTCTCATCCAGGAATCTGCTTCTGATGGAGAAATTTCCTTGGCTATCTTAACTTGCATGCAGCAGTCTTGGATGTTTGACTTTTTCTTAGCAACTTATTTAAGTCTTCCAATTTGGTCATCTTATATAAATCCAAGACAGTGTTTGTGGACCCCACAGGGAGTTCAGTTTTTATGATTATGTGTGGGCAATGTGTCAATGATTGCTGAAGATGATACCTATTTGGTACAGATGGCATGGCATAATTTATCATTAAGTATAATTAGTCCTAAGATAACTACTTCCCAAGTGATAAAAATCCTATTATAGGACCTCAAGTTGTCAAATGGGATCAAAGTGAACAAGTTGTATTGGGAGTACAGTGAGCCATAAAAGAAATTCAAATAGATTTAAAGGGACTTAATCTGGCCATTGATGTCCCAAAGTATGCCCCCTATGTGCAAATCAGTCACCAAGGCTGGAAGCAATGGCTAAGACCGTGGTATACTGATAATGCTTAAATCCATGTATGAAAAACACGTGACGTGTTGCCAACTTCAGTTGGTGGGACAGGATGGGGAGCAGCTGTCTTGAACAGTTTTAACATTGAGATCTTTAGTGAATAAACTGAGCTATGCTACTCCCAAAATGCAAAAGATTGGGAAGCCCTTGACTGGATCATAGTCCTGCTTAGGACTGGAGGATCGACTGGTGGGAGACATTTTACCTGTATTACAGCAGATCACAGAAGCTAATGATCAAGTTATCATCACTGCCATGGACAGGTTGATTAGATATAATGACTCCTTGGCTCTAGCCTGCACCCAGGCTCAAGCATTCAGTCAAAGTATAGTTATTCAAATAATTTGTTCAGGTCTTCAGAGTCACTTTCCTATTGAACTAAAAAAAAATTGTATGGGATCACACCTCTGTGGCAGAGAGGGATCTTTCTGTTTGGTGGAAATTGGTTTCCTTTATATATAAGGATGTATAACAACAGATTGTTGCTCATATTGTCACTGTTAGTGATAAATACTTCTCATATTACTGTATATCCATTGGTGTCTGTAGGTCTTGGAGTCAGTGAAGAAATTGTATCCACATGACCCAGCACCCATGGGCACTTAAAGAGCAGGGTACATGAGAAATGATTAACATGGAAGGATGCTTGACTTATGAAGAATTGGGATATATGTGTGAGGATCATAACCTACAGATACATGACAAATGTCTGTATGAGCAGCATGATATGCGACAATGTGCCTTTGATAGGATTAGTGAAAACCATTCTGCAGTTGTATATGCTGGAAAAGGGTGTATTTGTGTATGAACACGCTGTCTCTTTGTAATGCTTAATCAAATTCAATTGCATTTAATGTCATTTTCCATTAGCCAATGTTTTTGTGGCCTCTGGGCCTTGGTTTTTAACACTGGCACATAGCACAAGGCTGGCTATATATATTTTGCTTCAGATTTAACCTCATCTGTAACCAGCTGCACTCAGCAAAGAAATCTGACATGAGGGTCATCTTGACCATGACCCATTCTTGGTGAGAAGAGGAGGAAGTCTGGAAATACCCTATCTGGATGAGCAAAGTCAAAACAAGAAGTAGGCCAGCCAGAATAAAGAATCTGGCTTGGGAAAAAAGGGGAACAGTGGGCATGTCTACACAAGATGTGTTACTGCATGGTTGCCTAATTTACTGGGCAGTAAGCACAAGTGTCTACACATGCTCATGCTTACTGTGCTGTAAAAACCCTTAATTGCACTTAAATTTGCTACCTGCAGGAGCAGGTAGCAAATTTAATGGAGGTTACTAACTGCTTGGTAACACATGTGTATGTTAGAAATGCATAGTAAATGGAATATTGTTAGAAATGCACAGTAAATGGAGTATTGTTAGAATATGATTAGAAATGGAGTGTTGTTAGAACTGCACAGTTTGCATCTCATACCCGATAAAAAGAAACACTGCCAAGGACCTTTCTTTCTTTCTTATGTTAAGAATCACTCCCTTTTTCTCTCTCCCCCTGACTTTCACATGCGGATTACAAAAGCTGAAATTCAACTGACTGTGTCCTTGAAAGGGGGGGAGATTTCAACTCTTGGTGACCTAGAGAGCTTTCTGAGCGTGCGCAATTAGCTGATGCATATTTGCCTATCCGCCCTGCATACTTAAGTAGTTAATTATAATATACATGCGACGGATGAAGTGACGTGATCACATATATGTTTGTATGAACCAGAAATAAGCTGTAAGAGTTCCTGTTTCTACACACGTGCCCAGGAGGGAAGGGATATAATGCCAGCTGTGGATTTCCTCAGGGGGCGGAGTAATCTAAGTCTTTTTGTCTCTGCTCTGACCCTATTTGCAAATACACCTTTTGTGCTGCTAATAGTGTGTGCCTGAGATTTATTTGCGAGCCTCCAAAGAAACGAACCACTTTTTGCATCAATTCTGGTTCCCAACGTGGGGCACATTTGTACTACCCCGAAATCCAGCGACGAATCACCTCTGGCACCACGGGAAGTGCGCACCGAGCCAACTTTTTGGGCTCGCCCTGGGGTCTGAGACGTGAGTCGGGATATTCGGGAAGTTAAAGGGTCCCGTGCAAATTTTTAGTTTCTGGAAACGCCAGACACACACTCCAGCATTCTGATCAAGATCTCTGGGGTATCTGAGTAAGTATACGAATTCCCTTGCCCAATTTGGTGTCTGGATCCAAAAACAAAAGATGTGAATGATTACTGAGAGACATTTGGCTTAGTTCTCATTGTAAATCATCTGTTGTTAAGGATCTTTTGGTATTTGGTGTGCCTTGGGCGCACTCTTGTGGGCAATGGGTGCGGGTCGCTCCCATGTAGAAAACCCGGATACACCCTTAAGATGCATGTTATGGAATTTTAATAAATTTGCAAAGCCGGCAGATTATGAAGTGAAGATGAAAAAGGGTGATTTAATTAAGTTTTGTCAACTCGAGTGGCCAACATTTGGGGTCCACTGGACCCCGAAAGGATCCTTGTAGTAAAAGAAGTGATAGCTATCCATGAAATAGTTATGCAGAACGGATATTGGAATCAATTTCCTTATATTGATTGTTGGTTGTGGGTGGTTCAAAATCAGCCACCTTGGATTAAGAAATGCTTAGTAAAGTCTCATGTGATGGTTGTTAAAGGAAAGACTCAAGGAGGACCACCTGTACTCCCTGAGTCTAATGAGGGGGAGGATTCTGAATTGACTGAGTATGGGACCTGCTCTCCGGTCACCCTGTCAGGTAGCGAGGATGAATCAAACACCTCCTCGGGATCCAGTCCCTCTGCACCACCACTCCCTCCCTCAGGGAGACTACCACCAGCGTATCAAAACATACCTAATGATTTAGAGCGTGAGCCTCAGCCAAGTGCCCCATCTGAATCAGGAAATAAGGGCTATTATTTGCGCAAGACTGTAGAATCACAGCCGGTGCTGAATTGCCCGATGCGAGAGGTTATCGGAGAGGGGGGCAATGCAACTTTTGTCCACACCCCATTTAGTACTTCAGATTTATTTAACTGGAAAAATCAGAGCCCCTCTTTTCGTGAAGACCCTGAAAAGATGAGGGACCTATTTCGATCTATTGGGCAAACCCATCGACCCACTTGGGCTGATGTCCAGATGATGCTCCAAACCCTCCTGACCCCGGAGGAAAGGAGATTAGTGTTGGGGATGGCAGAGTGTATTGCAGCAGCCAGAGTAGAAGCGGAGGGAGCTGCTGGTCGTACCTTGTGTGATACCTGCTCTGTTGAGGAACCGAGATGGGATAATCATACTGCAGAAGGAAGAGAGCTGAGTGCACGGTATCTGGGGATTATAGTGGAAGCAATGGGGAAGGCAGTGCCTCGGGTTACTAATCTGTCTAAGTTGTATGAAGTGAGACAGGGAAGAGAAGAGGATCCCTCAGCTTTCCTCGGGAGGCTGTATGAGGCGTTCCGCAGGTTTTCGGACCTAGATCCAGAAGCCCCAGATAATCAACGCATGGTAAATCTTATGTTTATTGGTCAATCCGCTGCCGATATCTGTAAAAAGTTACAGAAAACTGAGAAAGGTGCTGGGAAACCGATTTCAGAGCTGGTGGAAATTGCATATAAGGTATATGGAAATCGTGAGCAAGTGCAGGAGCGCAAGGAAGATAAAAAGGCTCAGCGACAGATGGCAGCGCTGGCAGCTGCTATAACTGGAGGTAACCCTGGAAAGGCTGGGGTGCAGAAGGGGAAAGGAAAAAGAGTGGGAGCAGACGTTTGTGCTTATTGCAAAGAGAAAGGACACTGGAAGAGGGAATGCCCAAAGTTGAAGGAGAAAAGAGAGGGGGAACCAAGAGGTCACCTCATGCAGGCAGAGGAAAAGGGTGAGGACACAGAATGAAGGGGATGGGGATCTAAGACCACTACCCTTCGGGTTGGAGCCCGAGAAGATCCCATGGTAACCATTAGGGTTAGTGGCAAAAACTTTGAAGCCTTGGTAAATACTGGGGCTATATTTTCAATAATTCCAGAAACCCCCCCCTGTACAGAAACTAGTAAACAGCATGTACTTGTGGAAGGGATTGAGGGAACGCAATCCCGACTCCCTGTTTGTAAACCACTCCTCACCAAAGTGGGGGACCATTTGCTTGAGCACTCCTTTGTATATTCTCCAAGTTGCCCGGTTGCACTACTTGGGCAAGACTTACTCACAAAATTGCAAGCTGAGATATTTTTCAGAGACGATCAGATGGTGGTCCAGCTACCTGTCAAGCAGAGCTCAAACTATCAGATGGCTCTCCTGAAGGACCGTCGCCCTGCAGTAAGTTCTGAAGATCACATGACTGGAGTAGACCCTTCGGTACGGGCTGGTGGAACCCCTGCGCGAGCTAAGTCGGTCTCCCCGGTAAGGATCATACTCAAGGATGGGGAAGGGCCCGTTCGGGTAAAACAGTACCCACTTAGCCGAGCGGCCAGAGCTGGACTCAAGCCGTTAATAGAGAAATACAAGAGGTGCAAATGGCTAGTGGAAGGGTCCTCACCCTATAATACCCCCATTCTTGGAGTGCCGAAGGCAGATGGGGTCTCATACAGACTAATCCAAGACCTGCGAGCAGTAAATAAGAAGGTCCTTTTAGACCATCCTGTAGTCCCGAACCCTCACACGATTTTAACACAAGTACCGGGGAAAGCTGAAATATTTTCAGTGCTAGATTTAAAAGATGCTTTCTTCTCCATTCCCCTTCACCGAGAGAGTCAAAAATTGTTTGCTTTTGAATGGGAGGATCCAGATACTTTCCATAAAGCCCAACTCATGTGGACAGTTCTTCCACAAAAATTCATAGCAGCCCCCCATATTTTCGGACTTGCCCTTCAGAAGGACTTGGAGGAGTGGAAGGGACCACACCCCGCAGTGACTCTCCTCCAGTATGTGGATGACCTACTAGTTGCAAGCCCAGACTTGCAGCTCTGCGAGGAAACCACCAGGTCACTGCTAAACACTCTGGGGGAAAAAGGATACAAAGTCTCTAAAAAGAAAGCCCAAATATGTCAGCCTCAAGTTACATTTTTGGAATATAAGCTCTCAAAAGTAGTCAGAGCCCTGAGTGCAGATCGCATACAGACAATCCAAGGTCTAACCTCACCTAAGTCACCCAAGAAATTGCGGGCATTCCTAGGGCTAACTGGGTTCTGTCGACTATGGATACCAGATTATGGTGAAAAGGCTGTATAACTCACTGACTAAGGAGAGTCTCACTAAATGGAAATGAAACAAAGAAATGCAGCATGCCTTTGATCTCCTTAAGGCAGCATTAATTCAGCCCCCTGCCCTGGCCATCCCAAATAGTAAAAAGCCATATTGACTGTATGTTCATGAGAATCAAGGGGTCGCATCAGGGGTGCTGACACAGCCATCAGGCCCAAGCTGGAGACCCGTGGGATATTACTCAAAGGTTCTACATCCAGTTGCACTCGGGTGGCCAGCCTGTCTTCGGGCTGTGGCAGCCACAGCAGTGGTTGTTGAATAAGCCCAGAAGATAGTCATGGGTGCGGATATGGAAGTACACACCCCTCATGGAGTTCCCCAGATTCTAGGGACTGAAAGAGGAAAGTTTCTTAACCCCTCCAGACAATCACGATATGAAATATTTTTGGTCTGTAATCCAGGACTTACTTTCAAACATACTACAGCCTTAAACCCTGCAACCTTGCTGCCGGAGCCAGGGAAACCAACGCATAACTGTCTTGAGGTCCTGAATCAAACCACACAGGTGCAGCCTGATCTTGCTGACGTAGACGTAGACGTAGACGGCTCCAGCTCTGTCATCGATGAAAAAAGACGAACAAGATGTGCAGTGATAACCTTGGATAAGGTAGTATGGAGGGAGTCATTGCCGAGCTCATGGTCGGCACAGGCCGCGGAACTCACTGCGCTCACCCGAGCATTACAGCTGGGGACAGACCAGCGGGTTAATATATACACTGACTCTCGCTATGCTTTTTCTACAGTCCATGCACACGGACTATTGTGGAAAGAAAGGAGTTTCATTACGGCTTCTAGAAATAAAATTGCTAATGGCCCCCAGATTATCAAGCTACTAGAGGCACTCCACCAGCCTAAAGAGGTAGCAGTCATTCACATGCAGGCCCATGGGAAGGCTGCTGAGAAAAAGCATAAGCTTGGAAATGCAAAGGCTGATGCGGCAGCAAAGAAAGCCGCATTTATTGAGGGAGAAGCGGAGAAGGTATCCAGGCAGGCCGTGTCCCATGCCATATGGCCATACGTCCAAGCTTTAGTCCCGCAGTATTCCCCTAAAGAAGATAAATTTGCACAGAAATCTTGTGCAAAAAAGAACTCCCAGGGGTGGTGGATAGTACCGGAAAGAAAGGTCATGATACCCAGGCCATTGCTTCGGGAGGTGCTGCAACAGCTCCATGCAAGGACCCATATGGGAGGCTTGGCTATGGGTGATCTAGTGATCCGCCAAGCAGTAGCCCCAGGGCTATATGTAGAAGCTCAGCGCATTACTACCAAGTGCATTACATGCCAGAAAGTAAACCCTCGAAGGAAACCCCCTGTGCCAATGGAAGGTAGATCCTGGGCAGCGTACCCTGGACAGGCATGGCAGATTGATTTTGCCGAGCTCCCACGGTCCGAACATCACAAGTTTTTACTTGTCATAGTAAACCAGCTCTCTGGTTGAGTCGAGGCCTAGGCCACCAGAACTGCCACTGCGGCTACAGTAGTAAAGTATTTGTTACAGAAGATCATTGCCCGGTATTCCCTGCCTGAATCCATCGAGTCGGATCAAGAACAACACTTTGTGGAAAAGGTGGTTCAAGAAGTCGCACAAGCTCTCAAGATCACTTGAAAACTACACACACCATGGAGACCACAGAGTTCAGGACAAGTGGAACACATAAATAAAACCTTAAAAATTCTACTCACCAAAATCTATATTGAAACACGCCTTAAGTGTCCTCAAGCATTTCCGCTAGCTCTTACTTGCATTCAAAACACTCCCCGACGGGGCCTCAAACTAACCCCATATGAAATTATGTTTGGCAAACCGCCTCGAGTCTTACCCCCTGAAATGCGAGAAAATGTAACTTTTGAATTAGGTAATAGTAAGCTTCATATATATGTTATTGCTTTGCAGTCTGTCTTGTCTTCTCTTCACAGGTATGCAGCCTCCTTTCAACGTCTGCCTTTAGACGTACCAGTACATGACTTCTCCCCGGGAGACTGGGTCTTGGTGCAGTGGTGGAAAAAGGAACCTTTGACTGAGAGGTGGAGTGGCCCTTTCCAGGTACTTCTAACAACCCACACCGCTGTAAAGATTGCTGGCCATGACCGTTGGATACACCATACCCGTGTGAAACAACATCCACAAGCGTCAGAGAACATCAACTCCCAAGACGAGCTCACTCCGGAAGCTGAGTCGTCTTCGGAACAAGAAGCCAGCAAGTGAAGCTGTGAACCTACTGGTGATCTCCAAGTGTGCCTGAGACGGCTTAATCAAAGTTCAGAAAATTAGATAAGAAAATAAAAAGGAAAAAGTTTAGGCTGTATTTAATCTCATGAAAGGAAAAATATGGTGGGAATCTTAATATGCCTTGTTGTTATCTGTATAGTAAGAGAAGCAAGATTGAGCAGCCTTAGCCGCCAGCCTATACCCCCGCTTCCCCCAATTGCTCCCCCAGGGACAAATTTGTATGTTAACATAATGGAAAGAATTGCAGGTACTTTCAATCTTACCAACTGCTGGGCCTGTGGGGGGCTCCGAGAGGCCGAAGAACAGTAGCCTTGGAGGGCTTTTCCTTTAGCCCCAAAATAGTTGGTAAGTGATAAGGTGAATATTAAAAGTACTAGTCAAGAATGAAATGAAAACCGCAGCTGGAATCTTTCCCAGTACTGCATTAGGAAAGTACTGTATTAGCAATAATAGTACAGGAAAGAGTTTGGGACATAGTCAGTGTACATGGATATTGAAATAGGCCCGAGTATGCAGCAAGTATGCTGATCAATGGAACTCTGCTGCTGTTAAGCTCCCAACCTCCACGTGGATGAAATGTAAACCATCCACTCTACAATCATCCCCACGTGATAAAAGCACCTGCTTCCAAAAGGTCAGAAAGGTAAGAATATTACCTTTCGATCCTAACATTACAAGATGTCAGACATATAATAAGGCCCGAAGTGAACGATTCATACCCTACTTCTATAATTGGCAATGGGCACACCTGAATGGCACAGCGGCAAGGTTTAATAGATATTGGAGTGCCTCAAATGACACAAATGAAATAACCAAGTGCGAGTATAGGAATAAAAATGGCATATGGAAATGTCAGTTTAAACTGAATAACTATTACACCGACCCTTTAGGGCATAGAAACAACAAATACTATCCCCTTCTTTTCCGGAGCTGTGACACCCTGGCCTTGGGAGGGGAAACAGGGCCCTAAAAGGACATTATTGGATTTGTGGAAGGCGAGCCTATACGATACTGCCACAAGAGTAGACAGGAACCTGCTATATTGGAGTAATTGTACCAGCTTTCTTTTTGCTACCATCTGAAGTTGAAAATGAGTTAGGAGTCTCTTTGTATGATGATTGGAAAAGGGCCAAGAGAAGTATTGATGTAAGTTTGACACAGGGTGGCTCCCAAAAGTGGAGGGAGAATGAGTGGCCTCCTCAAAGGATTATTAAGTATTATGGACCAGCTACATAGATTAATGATGGGAGTTAAAGATACCGGACACCAATATATATGCTAAATAAAATCATCAGGTTGCAGGCAGTCTTGGAAATAATTACTAACCAAACTGCCACTGCTCTCGAGTTACTAGCCCGACAGAGTTCCCAGATGAAAGAAGTCATATACCACAATCGAATGGCCTTAAACTAGTTACTCGCAGAGAATAGCAGAGTCTGTAGAAAGTTCAACCTTTCTAATTGTTGTCTCCAAATAGACGATAACAAAAAAACAGTCTTAAAGATTGCCAAAAGGATCAAAAAAATAACCCATGTACCAATACAAACGTGGGAAAACATATGGGGTAAAGACTAGTGGTCTAATTTATTTGGAGGACCCTGGTGGAGAAAAGTAGGGTTTGTGCTTTTGTGTGCTTTGACTGGTTTGATTTTTATCCCTTGCCTTATTCCCTGTTTCACTAGATTGATAACCACCACAGTAAAAGAAATGCAAGTTGCAACAGTCCCCCTTAAAGCGCAGACTGCAGCAAAAGACATGGTCCTCAAAAAAATTCCTCGTAATTATCTTGATTTGCCTAAATGAAAGTGGGGAGCAGAAAGCATCTTGAGGGGGGAATATTGTTAGAAATGCATAGTAAATGGAATATTGTTAGAAATGCACAGTAAATGGAGTATTGTTAGAATATAATTAGAAATGGAGTGTTGTTAAAACTGCACAGTTTGCATCTCGTACCTGATAAAAAGAAACACTGCCAAGGACCTTTCTTTCTTTCTTATGTTAAAAATCACTCCCTTTTTCTCTCTCCCCCTGACTTTCACATGCGGATTACAAAAGCTGAAATTCAACTGACTGTGTCCTTGAAAGGGGGGGAGATTTCAACTCTTGGTGACCTAGAGAGCTTTCTGAGCGTGCGCAATTAGCTGATGCATATTTGCCTATCCTCCCCGCATACTTAAGTAGTTAATTATAATATACATGCGACGGATGAAGTGACGTAATTACATATATGTTTGTATGAACCAGAAATAAGCTGTAAGAGTTCCTGTTTCTACACACGTGCCCAGGAGAGAAGGGATATAATGCCAGCTGTGGATTTCCTCAGGGGGCGGAGTAATCTAAGTCTTTTTGTCTCTGCTCTGACCCTATTTGCAAATACACCTTTTGTGCTGCTAATAGTGTGTACCTACGATTTATTTGCAAGCCTCCAAAGAAACAAACCGCTTTTTGCATCATGTAGATGCAACTCAGTGGCAAATATGCTGTTGGGTCTATCCAATCCCTAGGGGGCCAGTCTCAGGACAGCCCTGGGCTGGTGGCTGAGAGCTTCTTCTGCTTTAGGGCTATAAAAGCCTTCAGCCATTTTGTGCCCTGGCCACACATCACAGGGCAGTGCAGGCCCTATGTGTCCCCCTTGGCAGTCCACAGTTCAACTATGCCACCTTCCAGGAGCCTCTGTTTCTGCTTGGTCCTGCCCACCCTTGCAAATGCAAATGGGTGTTTAACAGTTACTGCAGGCTCCTCTATTCCCTGGCCAGCTCGTTAGCACCCCAGGTCTGCCTGCAGGCTGCTTCTGGCAGGTGGGATGAGGCGTAGGCCCAGGCCCAGTCCGAGTCCCAGGCCTAGGAGGAGAGGTGGCAGCAGGAGGACATTGCCTGGGAGGATGCGTTCTGGGCTAAGTTCCTGGCCCTGGAGCAGGAGTGCCTCCAGATCCTGTGGTGCCAAAATAACATTCTGGGCTGGGCAGTGGAGGCCGCAGATGATGACCACTGGACCCTGCACACTGTTCTGAGCCAGTCTCATGATGCCCAACACTGCCCCTAGTCCTGCAGGCCCTGTGGCAGCCACTCGCCATGCCACATCAGGCCCTGCCTGGGCCTGGGAGGAGGTCATCTGCCTCCCCTTGCTGCAGGAGTTCCTGGCCCTTCCTCTGCCCGGGGTCTACCGCCACCCACCTCATCACAGTCCCACCACTTGTCCTGGCTGTATGTGGGCATGGAGCCAGAGCTGCCTGGAGCAGTGCCAATACTTGACATCAGTCCTGCTGGGCCAGGACTCTGCCAGCTAGAAGGGGAGTTGCCTGCTCTGGAGGGGCACTGGCCACCATCATGCCTGACTGAGCCCTCTGCCTGCTGCAGGTACTGCAGCATGCATATCCAAGGGGGAATGGCCTGAGGCTGGGGTGCTGGCTGCCTGCCCCCAGCTGCCTCCTAGGCACCTCCACCCCATAGCCACTCACTTCAGGACACAAAAATACAGACTCTGTACATAGTTTTCAAACTGAGAAGAGGTTTTTTTATTGTTAGTGGGTGGGGAGGCTGGTGGAGGGGCTGTTTGTTGAAGGGGAAGGGGGTTCTGTATGTTGAAAGGGGAATGGGAGTCGGGGTGTACTGTAAGGGGAATAAAGATTACTCCTTTGGATCCATGCCTAGCATGAGAGTGGTGCTGGGGGGGGGGTAGGGAGTAGAAGGGTCTGTGGGTGGTGCAACAGGTGGACTGGTGGGGAGTGCTCCAGAGGGTGATCCACGAGACCCTCCTGTACCCAGTGCCCTGGACTCCTCTGGTGGGTGCACGGCTTTCCTGGGGCCTTGCTGGGAGGACCCACCACTGCCACTGCGGCTGCCTCCACCCCCTGCACCTCCTCTGCCCAGGCCTCATGGAACAACTCCTCCCGGGCCACACAGATATTATGCAGCACACAGGCTGTGACAATGACCCAGGAGAGGTTCTCCTCAGCAACTTTGAGGTGGGCAGTGAGGGAGTGCCAGTGGCCCTTCAGGTGGCTGAAGGTACACTTGACCAGGGCATGGGTGCAGCTCAGGCAATGATTAAAGTGGGCCTGGTGGGAGTCCAGGTGGCCAGTGTAGGGCCTAATCAGCCAGGGCAGGAATGGGTACACAGGGTCCCTGATGAGCAGGGATGAGATGACAAAGGTACCCAGGTGCAGGTCTGCCAGTCGTGGTGCAAAGCACTCACTGTCTACCAGCATGGCCAGGCTGGAGTTTCAAAACACGTGGGCGTTGTGTGCGCTGCCTGGCCAGCCTGCACTCGTGTGTGTGAACATCCTCCGGTGGTGTACAGTGGCCTGCAGGACCACAGGGTGGACCCCACTGCAGCTGTAATAGGGGCAGTCTCCATGGAGTAGGCAGGTGACCAGTATAGGGGACCTGTCAAGGGCCCCAATGAACTCTGGGATCCAAGTACATGGAAGCCTGCTGCCGCTGCCTGGGATTGGTGGACATGGAGGATGGTGTCCACTGGCAGGCCCTGGAGGGTGCCACACACCTCCAGGACAGCCTCCCAGGCAGTGGCCTACACCATGCCAAATAGGCAACCCACATACTGGAGGCTGCCAGGCATGGCCAGCTTGAACAGGGCCAGGTGGGCATTGGCAGGGAGGGCCAGGCGCATGCCAGCAGGATCATGGGACACCATTTGTCACTGCCAGAGCCAGGGGCTGGGGCAGCCATAGTGCAGGGATGCACAGGGGGCACAGACAGAGCTGCCACGTGCTGCCTCTGTGTGTGTTATACTGCTTGTCTGAGCACTGCTGCTTGGCTGCCCAGAGAGCACAGAGTGGGGCTGGATTTTAATTAGCACTGGCCAGCTGTTGGCAGCTGGTGCTGGAGCCTGGAGCTCCCCCAGTGGCCACAGGGTTGCCTGGAGGAACCTGGCAGCACATTTTCTGCCAGGTGCCTGCATGTGTAGACACCTAGCCAAAACTGCTTACTGAACAGTAGCTTACTGCGCAGTAAATCTAAGATCAAGCAGATGCTTGTGTAGATGTGCTCCGGCAGTAGCAAAACTAATTCCTACCTAAGAATGAGAATGAGGTTCCAAAAGCTGGAAAATTCCAGTCACAAATAATCTTATATGGCAAATGGAAATAAACTTGTTAATATGTATTGTAAGGAAGGGCTTATGCTAATTATATGATGATAATGCTGTAATGATAAGGCAGGGGTTTTCAACCTTTTAAAATCAAAGTACCCCCAGTGACTGTGTGTGGGGGAGGTGGGAGGGATGTGGTGCGCGGCTGGCCATGGAGTGGGGAGGTGGCGATGACCCACAGGTGGGTGGGGATTGAATGCTGCTGCCTCCCAAGAGCAGGACTGGCACAGGGCAGGGAAGTTCACTGGGCTGGGTTGAGAGAGGAAGCTCACTGAGTTGGTGGGTGGCAGCAGTGACTGCCATGTTCAAGCTTCCCCATTCTGCAGAAGGACGCCATTGCCCTCACCCCGCGCTGGCCCTTATCCTGGGATGTTGTGGCACTCTGTCCCCGCCCACCCACACATACCCCTGGGATTGTTCCAAGTACCCTCCAGCAGGACAACCCCTGCAATAAGTTATATAAGGAAAGAATTGAAACCCCTCCCCAGAACACTCCTGGAGGAAGCCTGAGACATCCTGTCATCAATCCAAGATCCTGCATTGCATCAGACATGGGAGCCAGGAACCCTCTGGACAAGACTTCACAGCCTGATCAACTTGTGAAGTCGCATTCATGGGGTGTTGAGCATTTGCTTTGATTAGTTACAGTTCTCAGACTATAACTGCTGAAAATGCTTTATTTTTCATTTAGATTTGTATTGGATAAGGTTAAATAAACTTGCTTATAGTTAAGGACAGCTGTGTCTTAGTCTCATATCTGGTACAGGACCCATAATTGCATCATTGGACATAACATAATTGCCTGACTTCCTCTTCCTTCCACTCTGCGCTTCCCCTGTAGCCATGGGGGCTTCTCCCACAGCTCCCCCTACCCGGGGAGAGGCAGGCACAGCTGGAGGAGCCACAGGAGAACCTGCAGCCACCCAGCTGTGCTTGCCTCTCCCCAGCTGATCTGAATCTCTGAAACAGCGTTGAAACTCTGAAACAGATCTGGCCAAATCGAAATGGAGCAGTGAGCTGAAACACCAAAACAAATCACTGTCCCTCCTAAACATCCGAATCCGAAATGGAAAAGAAACATAGCTGTTTTGCACAGCCCTAATGGAAACCCCTCCATGTCACTAATCATCCTTGTTGCGCTGCACTTTCTCCAGTTCCTCTATAACATGAATGATGCTTGCCCCCGGCAGCTGGGGGGGCATGGTGTCATGGTGGTGGCAGGAGTGCAGCGGTGGTGAGTGGTGAGTGGGAGCTCCCACAGATACTACTGGCACTTTTAGTTGGGGGGTGGGGGCGAGGTGGCGAGTGCCAACAGGTGGTCAGCGACCACCCATGATCGCTGACTGCCTGCAGACACTGCCAGCAGTGTCATTGGTAGGGAGGGGGAAGGGTGTGGCGAGCAGTTACCACCTGCTGGCGCTGCCGACAGTGTTGGCAGTGCCTTTTTATAGGGGGTGCACCACCACACTCAGGGGGTGCACATGCACCCCCTACGTGTTGTCCCTGCTCTATATACTTGTTGCGGTGTGGTGACCAGATAAATTCTGGGCAGTAGGATTTACAGGACACATCTGACTTTTCTGCATCATTACATGTCTGATCTGCATCTAGTGAGAAGATACATGCAATTGTTTTCTTCTTTTGCACATTAATAACTGCTAATGATACCATTTGCTACATAGTCTCATTTTTCCATTTGTTATAGATAGTTTCATTGACTTTAGGGGTTGGAAGGGACCTTACAGATCATCGGCTCCAGCCCCCTTGCACTTGAGCGGGAAAGATTGCTAGGGTCAGATAACCCCAGCAAGGTGGGTGTCAAGATGCTTTTTGAAGATTGCTAGGGTGGGTGACTGTACCACCTCTGGGGGAAGCCTGGGCCAAACCCTTGGCACTCGACTTGTAAAGAAGTTTTTCCTTATGTCCAGTCTGAACCCATCTTCAATCAGTTTGTGTCCATTGTTTCTTGTCTTCCTCTGGGGGTCCTTGCTGAACAGATGCTCCCCCAGGCCCTGATGTATGCCCCTAATATACTTATAGGCTGCCACCAAGTCCCCTCTGAGTCTTCTCTTCTCTAGGCTGAATAGTCCCAAGTCTTTCAACCTCTCCTTGTATGACCTGGTGTCTAGGCCTCTAATCATGCACGTGTCCCTCTTTTGGACTCTCTCGAGCTTCGCCACATCCTTCCTGAAGTGCAGTGCCCAGAACTGGATGTGGTATTCTAGCTGCGGTCTCACCAAAGGTGAGTAGAGTGGGAGGATGATGTCCTCCTTAGCCTTGCTCGAGATGCCTCAGTTAATGCATGCCAGCGTTTGATTTGCTCTGCCAGCTATGGCATCGCATTAGTGGCTCATGTTCATTTTGTGGTCTATCATGACACCCAGGTGTTGTTCAGATGTGGTGCTGGCAAGCATAGCACTGCTAAGTCTGTAAGTGTATTGCGGATTATTTCTTCCCAGATGGAGCACTTTACATTTCTCCATGTTAAATGTTATCAGGTTAAGATCTACCCACCTCACAAGTGTGTCTAGGTCAGCCTGTATTGCCAGCCTGTCTTTGGGTATGACTACGCTCCCCCATAGTTTGGTGTTGCCAGCAAATTTTGCCAGTTTTCTTTTAATACCTGAATCCAAATTGTTGATGAACATGTTGAAAAGCACTGAGCCCATAGGGATGCTATTGGTCACCTTCTGCTATGTTGACTCAGTTCCATCAATCAGTACTCTCTGAGTCCTACCTCAGAGCCAGTTACCTAGCCACTGAACTGTAAAGTAGTCAAGGCCACATTTTCCTAATATTACCATGAGGACATTATGGGACACTAGGTCGAAGGCCTTTTTGAAGTCCAAGTATATGACATCAACCTGATTTCCCCTATCCAGGTGGTAAGTTACCTGATCATAGAAGGAAATGAGGTTGGTCAGGCATGACCTGCCCGTAATGAACCCATGTTGGCTATCCTTCAGAATACTGCCTTCAGTTAACCAATCAGTAATAGATTCTTTGATAATTTTCTCCAGGATTTTACCAAGGACTGAGGTCAAAATGATTGACCTGTAATTCCCCAGGTCCTCCTTTCTCGCTTTCTTAAAGACAGGTGCTATGTTGGCCTTCTTCCAGTCTTTTGGGAACTCTCCCAAGTGCCATAAGTTATCAAATAACTTTGCCATAGGTCATGCAATGATGTTGGCCAGTTCTTTTAGTACTCTTGCGTATAGTTCATCCGGTCCTGGTGATTTGAAGCTATTTAGCCTTTGTAGGTGTTCCCCCCACAAGATCTTCACCAACTATGGGAGGGAAGTCACTCCCACCTTGATCATCCTGTATCCTGTCAAGCAGGCTAACACCCCTGGACTAGTGGAATACCAATGTGAAATATTCATTCAGGAGTTTGGTTTTGTCCTGAGTGTTGTTATCATCAGCCTTCCCATTTTGTTCATCAAGTGCCCTATGCTTCCTTTATTTGTTCTCTGACTTCCTACATATCTAAAGAAGGACTTTTTGTTGTCCTTGATTCCAGTTGCCAATTTGTATTTGGTTACATAGATTTCATACATTTCATAGATGTTAGGGCTGGAAAGGACCTTGTGTGATCACTGGGTCTAGCCCCCTGTCCAAGGAGCAGGAAATCAGCAGGGGTCAGGTGACCCCAGCAAGATAACGTTCAGGCATTTATTAAAGCTATCCACAGTATACCTGTCACTATAAGCGATTTTAGCTAAAACTTCAACTTTGTGTGATTTAGCAATTTTAAATCAACTTTAATTTTAAAAAAATCAATGTATCAATCAAATAATCTAATCAATCAAATCTAATCAATCAAATAATCAATTTAAGTAATGAATCAATCTAACCAATCAAGATTCTCAGGGCCTGCTCTCTCTCTCTCTCTCTCACACACACACACACACACACACACAAATATATATACATTCATAACACCGCTGATTCCCCTTTTCCCCTCTCTTGCCAAATGCCTGGTGGGTGGGCTTGGGCTTAGTACCCAAGGTTCAGTGGGTCTTAGCACCTGAGGTGGTGCTTGAGCATCCCTTGTTGAGGGACTCAATGTGGACTTGTTAATGTGCCAAATATTTAAAAAGGAATGGTGGGTCTTTTTATCTGCTACTTCAAAAAGGGCCTCCCACTTCAAAAACTGCCTGCCTCCATGCTTCCTCACCATTCAGGAAAAAACAAACACACAAATACAGAGGCAAAAAGCCAAAACCAAACAAAAACAACACTAAATCAAAACTGCATAAAAAACAGGAAGATAATCTTTGTTGCTCTAGCCCTGTTTATTGTCACTATTTGGTGGTGGTAACCATTAGAAAAAATTGCAGCTGGCCAGTGTGCCTATGGAAGAAAACTCCCAATTCAGGAACTGCATGTATTTCTACACGGTGTATTTCAACATTAAAGTGATTTTTGTAAAAAATGTAATGTAAAACATGTAAAAAATGTAACTGTCAATGCTTGGATTTATAAAAATGTTACTCACTCATGGTTTTGCTACTCATAAAAAATATTAAAGCCTAAATGGAAACATTACTACAGGAATTTTTATGAAAAACAGAAAGAATCACCTGTCTCCTGTTGTTTGTATCCTTGTGTCAAAAAGCAGACAAGGACTTTTTACAGAGTTGAGAATCAGCGTGGGGGTGGGCTGGGGTTGTTATCGAGGTTGATTAAGATTCCTTGGGTACCGGGGATCCCCTACCCAGGACAGCTGCCCCCAAAGCGGTGATGGGGGGGCCCCAAACAACCTACTCCAGTACGGCTTGCAGAATGACTGAGGGAAACTCCTTTCTGTTTATAAATGAACAGTTGTCCTGGGACTGGTTTAGGATGGGAATGGGCTTACTGTCAAGTGGTCCCACGCAGTTCGGGAAGGCCATTGCCCTATATACTTCCACCACCTCCCAGGGGTTACTTAGTCATGTTAATTGTTTGCTGCCAGTTCTTGCAGCAGGTGGCATACCTCACTGATCACTCTCCCAGCAGTGCAGGGAGCCACGCTGAACTGATTTACAATGTGACGTGGGCTTGTTTCACCGCGGCCATGGCAACACGGTTCTCTGGACTGACGGGCTTCCGCATGACAGTTCTCTGGTGCTATATGTGTGCTGCAAGCAAGCTAACAATGTAGAAGAAGGTCTTCTTGCTCATTCTTAATGTTTCCAGCCATTGGTCATCATTCCATGTTGACAGATGATTCTTCGTCACCAGTCTTAGCTGTTTTTGTGTGCCCATATCCAGCGAAGCTTGCCCTTAATGTATGACCAGCGAGCCACTGTAGTTTTTTGAAACCAACCTCTTTGTTTGTTGCAATGCAAGAACCACTTCCACAGTTCAATCAAGAGTATTTTCTTCAAGGCAGACATCCAAAGTTGCCTATTCAGGAATTTTACAAGACAACACCACAGTTGTACCAAGTTCTTAAAGCCCACCATTAGAACCATATGTCTGCGATGTGACTGACAGCCTTCAAGATTAACCTCTGCTTTCTGCTTAGTCCATCAGGATTCGAGGAAGCCATTGTCTTTAGCAAGCAGGCCACACACCAATTTCTGCCTGTTGTGTTCCCTTTTGCTCAAAGCCTCCAACAGTTAGTCCTATATTAGCATGAAACCACTCGTGTCATTTACATGTCAATAGCTACACGAAACATGTGCTCTTAACAATCCTCCCTGCACCTGCATCTTTCCAGTTTTGGTGGAAAAGAGATTAAATGTTACCACATTCCTACTAATCCCCAATCTTTCCTCAGCTTCCTGCATTTCACATTTGATGTGTGAAACACCCCCACTCCGCATAAAAGGTAGGCTAAGCTTGTCTATCTTTTGTGAAAATTGCCCGTCTACTTGAACACCCTAAAACAAACCATACATCAAATTGCCAGGAAACCATTCTAAAAGCTGTCACTCAGTGCTGTCGCCTGGCAGGTGACAGCACCCCGGGCACAGGAGTGTTGCCGGCACAAGGTGCCCGAGGGAGGCAACAATTGGGTTCGTTGCCCGGTGTGTGTCGCGCCAAATAAACACACGGGGGGGAGAAGTAGACAGAGTTTATTTGAGCTCAAGTAAAAGGCGCAGGGAGACTGTATGGTCTCAAATCCTGAGCACTTAGCCCTGCAACAGTGTTCTTTTTATACTTTGGTCAATTTTCTGCAGTGATTTTCCACTAGTTGGCCCCCCTCTTCCTCCCCTTTCCGTCCTCCCTTCTCTCTCCGAGCGGTGCCCTTGCATTCCACAGATAACAGTTTTAGCTCACCTGTTTTCCAGAAGGACAGGAGATTACAGGCGCCAGAGAAAGGGTTACAAAGGTATGGGTAAGGGGGGGTCCTGGCTCGTCTGAGCCCAGAGCAGAAGGACTTCATCGACACTCATGGTCTTCCATCCCTCTGAGTTACCTAGGGTTATGCCCAGTGACACCAACAGGAGGGGTTGCCATTCTAGTTTACAATTTACCCTCAAGTACATGAAATATTCTACTTCTATGCTTGGCACCCAAAAATGAGATTATGGACCACCACACACATTGCATCCCTTCCCAGAATGTAAGAACCCTGATCATCCTGTGGAAACACAGGATTTGTTTTTGCCTACATTTCTAATAGAAATGTGTTTCAATGATCTATTCTAACACACTTCCAGTTTCTCACCTGAAGTGTTCACCCAACATTTTCAACAATTTCCAGCACAATAGTTGTGTGAGTATGCTTCTGAATGCCAGCAGTCAGACTATCAAAAGTGAAGAATTGCCTCAAATGAACAGCAGATGTGCAGCTGGGTTTATTGCATTCTGAGCAACACCAGCGAAGTTAGAAATATTCTCACCTGGTGTGGAACATGGGCATATAACTGATCCACAAAACTAAGAAGAACTTTCACCAGTGATACTACCCTAAAGTTATGCGAGAGATGGAAAATTTGGACTCTGAGACACATTTGTGTGTAGGGATTATAGCAAGAAGTTCCCAGACATTGCATGTGTGCTACTGTGGGCTGCAAGATGGACTGAAACAGTGCTAAATAAGGTTAATTGCTAATATAACTTTCTCTGCTTGCTAAGGTGAAGCCCAGGGGTACATTTTGGTCATTGGTACAGATAGCTCGATTTGATGATATATTCCAATAAAGTCAGGTGGGAGGGCTGGGGCTTCCAGATTCATGGCTATTAGGTAAACAGCAGTGTTGGTTAATCACACATAGAAATTCATTATGGTCCCAAAACTTATAGGGACGGCAGTGCTATGCTGGTTAGCACCACAGATGAAAGGGACTTGGGGGTCATGACTGACCACAAGATGAGCATGAGACTTCAATGTGATGCTGCAGCTAGTAAAGTCACCAAAACCCTGGCTTGCATCCATAGATGTTTCTCAAGCAGATCCCGGGACGTCATTCTCCCCTTGTACTCGGCCTTGGTGAGGCCGCAGCTGGAGTACTGCGTCCAGTTTTGGGCTCCACAATTCAAAAAGGATGTGGAGAAGCTTGAGAGAGTCCAGCGAAGAGCCACGCGCATGATCAGAGGTCAGGAAAACAGACCTTATGAAGAGAGGCTGAGAGCCATGGGGCTCTTCAGCCTGGAAAAGCACAGGCTTAGGGGCGATCTGGTGGCCACCTATAAGTTTATCAGGGGTGCTCACCAGGATCTGGGGGAACATCTGTTCGCCAGAGCACCCCAAGGGATGACAAGATTGAATGGTCACAAACTCCTCTGCGACCGTTTCGGGCTGGACATAAGGAAGCACTTCTTTACTGTCCAAGCCCCCAAGGTTTGGAATAGACTGCCGCCAGAGGTGGTTCAAGCACCCACTTTGAACACCTTCAAGACACTTTTGGATGTTTATCTTGCTGGGATCCTATGATCCCTGCTGACTTCCTTCCCCTGGGCAGGGGGCTGGACTTGATGATCCTCTGGGGTCCCTTCCAGCCCAAATGTCTATGAAATCTATGGACTCTGCACAATAGATAATGATTAGCAGTTCTGATGGCATTGTCCTTAACAAGGAGTTCATGTTTTAGTGCTAGACATTGTAACTTGATGATGCTCACTAATGAAAAAGATTACAGAGGTGGGGAATTGGAAAATTATTCCTGAGTCAGGCTAACAAAGGGTCTGCAGAGGCTTGTTGACTGTTCCATGATTAAAGTTATTTTATTATTTATTGTTTAGTTCTCATTCACATATGCCTGTGTCTGTTGAACCTGGAAATCACTACATGGTGTTAGAAGAGGGGAATGAAACAGAACTTGAAAGATTTTGAGATCCAAATTGCAGAGCAAGTTGGAACCTAGGAGCAAGTAGAGTAACACAGCCATGTGGAGGGACAAGGGCCACTGTAAGTGATCTCCCTGCACAGTCTGAGTAAACAGATAGGCGGTATATTGCAGGGGAAGAAGTTCTGCCTCTTTATATCCCCTTTACCTTCAAAGAAGCCTAATTATGTAGTTAAGTGTAATGCTGTCCAAATCTGAGCAGTAATGCATACCAAAAAAGAATAAGACCCTTGAAAGACACAGATTTATTATGTGCAAGGAAACTGCAGGAGAAAGTACACATCAGTATGTTACTGAACTAAAGAAAATGAGTAAAAACTGTGTTTTTTGGGACCTTGAGAGAATGTCTGGTTAGAGATAGGATTATTTGTGTCACTCCTGGCACTGCCTTAAAAGAAATATTATTGCTTAAAGGAGATTGTCCCTAGACAATACAGATGTTTGGGGCAGCAGAAACTGTGAAGGCCCAGGCTGCAGACATGAATGCACCAAAAGAGATCATCCATGGAGTAGACCTGAAAGAACGTGGGGAGAAAAGCCTTCTCACACAGTGGAATTTTCCATTGGCAAGGACCATGCAAAGCAAGAGGGAGACAACAGGCGGATATGCAACAAATGTGGAATACAGTGTGGTGCCAGACATGGTACTGCATTTGGAAATCTTTGGTTTAACTCTAACAAGAAGAACCATTTTGCCAGGGCTGCAGATCCCAAACATAAAATCCACAAGTGCATACAGTTGAGAGCAGAGCCAGCCTTAGGGAAAATTGCATCCTGATTGATCTTGTATTTTGGTGCCCCCCCCCCACACAAGAACAATGATATATAGTGTACCCATCTGTGCCAGACTAGCAAGTACCAGGCAGCCTGGGACTGGGCTAACCAAGCTTGGACCCCTGCGTGTGTCAACATGTTGGTACATTGAGTGTTTTTCCCTTGGGAGGTCTTCCCCTGCTTTCCTGCCATGTCTTGATCTTAAGAGAAAATAAGGGAGGCTCTTATTAGGTTGAGGACCACTCTAGGGTATGCTCAGTGTAGGTGTTTCTTGAGGATCCTCCACCCCTACACCCATCCACATGCCAACTGCATCTTGTCTGCCATATGGAGCTCAATGTTAGAGTTATAGGCAATCAGCCAGGTTTGGTGTTTTCTCACCTTGACAGATGTCTTGATAAAAGGGGATATCACATGTATAATTAATTAAGTTGCCCTGGAGATAATACAAAGCAAAATGTTTTCACTAATTAATCCAATAATAAAAGAAACTTCGGTCTTAATTGAGAGATCAGTGAAATCTTAGATTAAAGTTCATCAGGTCACCAGATCTGAAGTTAATTCCCAAATCATGACAGTTCAACATAAGTTTATAATAAAAAATGGCCTATAATCAGTCCTTTGGAGTATACAAGTCCTCAGCAAACCATCGGGCACCTGTAATTCAACTGTGCCCCTATTCTTCTGGATGTGTGCCCTCTAACCAACTCTGCTCATAAGGCATTGGTCCAGGCCCTTCCTGGCCAGCTCAATCAAAAAGGCAAAAAACCCCTAAAATAGCGCAACAGAAGAAAAGGCCAAAAGGCAACAAGAAAAGAGAGGCAGCAATGTTTCCACCTAACTCACATGTCCCACTATTTGTGTCCAGATGTTCGGGTCTCAGATCTGTTGTGCCCAAAGGACCAGTGTACCCTTGACCCATGAGCCTGGGTCCGCACGACCGGCTTGGCGTGAAAGGGATTGGTGGTCGGACAGGTAGGTGTTAACGGCGAGTAGGAGTCATGTGACTTAAAGCGTATTGGTTACACAGAAGGGTTTATTTTACTTACGCTACAGATGGCTGGAGTGTAGGAAGAGAGCTTGCTTTGTTCAGTTACAGCATGTAGACGTTCCGTTACTCAGCAATTATAGTGTGAGTTACAGACTTGCTTGATACAAGTTCCGAGCAATGCAGATAAGCTGCTGTGGTCCGTAGACCTCCGAGAGCTCTTGACGAGAAAGATAAATGAGCCGGCAAAGTTGAGTATGCCAAAAAAAACGGTCGGGGCGGGGAGATGTTTGTGAATGGCCTATTCACAAACTGTACCTTCTGGGTGTGTACGGAGTTCTCCGCTTTGGGCGGAAGTTCTTTCAAAGTTATACTCGGCAGGGTGGCCAATTACTACACGCCAGGCATGAATAATTAACGGGCTGGCAATTGTGCTTTCTTTGTCTGCTCAGGTTTCTCGCTGGCCAGGCATTTTTTATCTTGTCAGAGAAAAAAAAAAGGGGGCTTTCTTTTTGTTTGGGTGGTACTGAGCCTGTCTGGTCACAAGAGGGCAAGCACAGTACATTATTTTAATTTGATAATTTCATTAAAGTCAGCCAATTTAGAGTTTCATTTTTATCTCTTTACCATAGGTACAATATCTTCTTTGACATATTCAAGGTTAGTTTCTCTTGTGTAGGGAGCTCGAGTGATTTGGATGAGGCACAGACAAGGGTGTGAGCATGTAACACTGTTATTACTGAAGGATAATGGTGCGAGACTTTAACTACTAGGCCTGCTGTACTGTCGCGGCCTTTAATCATTTGCCATTGGCATCTGAGATCAAGGACTTTGATCCTTGACAAGATCCTTCTTCCTCCAGGCAGCCCTGGCACTAGGAAGTTTGAGATACCCCTCTGGGTATCTATGCTGAGGAACCAGCTCGATGCTTTGCCAGTCACGCTGAATTGGAGTTGGTGGGAGCAGTGCTATTTCCTGTTCTCCTGATGTGCTGCTCTGTGCAGGCTCTTGTAGCTGGTTCTTGGCATGGGTGTCTGACATCACACCTCTGCACCTTTCCAGCTTCAGTGAGTATGTACTTAAGAACCATACAGGGGGCATCACTTGCTGATCGGTGACCTCCTTTCCTTCACCTGCATCAGGTAAGTATTTCTTGGTTCCAGCCCTAACTGGGCACTTCATCTGGATGTTCTGCATCCCACCAATGTCACCCAAACCCCTCACATGGGGCTTCCAGTCCCTGGGACCAGTCACCATGACGTTTAGATATAGATGAATCAAGCCAAATCAATGAGATGGACTGGATTTTGTCAGTGAAAGAGGAAGCATCTATGGTTTCATTTTGATTGGGCACTGGAGTTCCATTTAATATTTTCCTAGAGCATAAATATAGAAAATTAAAATTGAGATGAAAAGTGAATCTAACGAGCATCAAAATACCTGGTATTCAGGAACAAAGTTGCCAGTGAAAGGAGATCCATTGCTAGCAGTCAGTATAAAAAGAGAGCGTATAAACTAAACTTTTATTCATTGGCCAGTCCATCCATGAGTTCCTGGTCCCATTACTCTCCATATGAGACAGGGCCTATTCCTGTACCCCAGAGGGATGTTTGTGTGCTGGTTTATTGCTTATACGCAGACAACTGGGAAATTAATGTCTCCCACCACCCTTTCATTCCATCCTTTGGAGGCGTCTAGCAGTTTTCTGTGGAAAGCCTCCCTTGACTTTGTAGTAGCTCCTACACAGACTTCCTTACTATTTGTTTTCTCTTTCATCTACATCCAGAGACATTCAGCAGAATCTTCCTGGGCTTTTACCTTTTGGTGGAAAGCCAAACAAGTTCATCTTTTCTGCCAAGAACAATTACACGTCATTCCCAGAGCCCTGCGGTCAGTCCCATCAGTGTCCATGGTGATGGGCAGTATAGGTATCAGTCTGTGGGCCTTATGAACTATAGGAACCTATGGCTCCAGGCAGCAGCCCCCATTCCAGGATGAGGGGTCAGGTCAGCAGATGTGTGCCTGTGTTACTGTCTCTCTGACCACTTCCACTGGTCCTTGTGGGGCTCCTCAGGCACCAGTTCTACCCTGACATGGTTCAGTCTTTATATCACTGACATGGAAGCCAATGTACAGTCATTACAAGAACTTCACGAATGACACAGAGATTGTGTCCAAGTGAATGACAGCAAGGACGGGGAGGCAGTGGGTGAATGGTGGTGATGAGAGGGCAGCAGTGACTGTCAGATGGTGAGAGTGGGGCATGAGGACAGGATTTGGGATAAACTGGGCACAGTTGGGCAAAAGGAATTTTACTGGATCCATATTGAACTTGTCCCTCTTGCACTCTCAAATCAAAGCCCAACCCAGCAGATACAGGCCCTGCCTTGCCTGTTGGAAGCTACAAGATTATTCATAACATCAAGCCCATTGGGGGATGTTTCTCTTCCTCATCACCATTTCCTTCCCTTCATGCTTATTTTTGAAGGGAGGGACTGGGGTCTGCTTTAGTTTTACTTGCAGGCAATGAGCATCCAGTCGTAATCAAGCTGACACGATAGCTTGTGAAACATCCTCGCCCCTACTCTCCACTCCCTGCGTTCAATCCCAACAAGCACCAGCTCTCATTATACTGGACCAGTTCAGCTGGCAGAACACTGCAGTAGGGCAACCATTCACTGGTGGCCAGATCTGTGTGTGAGTGTAACTTGGGGTCACTGGAGAAAAAAGCGAGCTCCTGGAAGAAGTGACAAGCATGGTGGAGAGACCCAGCTCTGGAGGTGAGGTGATCACTGGGGTTTCCTCTCTGGTGTTCTGAGGGGAGTGAGTGGAAATGAGGGGCTTGAGAAAGCAAAGGGCAAGGGGTGATGGATAAGGTCAGATCAGGAGAAGGACCTGCGGGAAACCAGAAACGTTGGATGGACAAGATGGAAAAGTGCAAGTAAGAGAAGAGAACTAGAGAAATATGAGGCTGCACAGAGTGGGCTGTGAGAAAAGGGGAAGGGGAAATAAAAGAAGGAGAGATAGGAGGTGCCTGCCCTGGAGATGCACGGGGCAGTAAGAGGAGGTGTGCAGGGAAAGGAACTAGGAGACTAACACAGTGAAGCTGTGGATGGAGAGGAGTTAGGCCTGGGGGCAGAGGGAAGTGCAGTAGGAGTTGTATGAGAGACCCAGTAGTGGCTTCAGCCCTTGCATCTGACCTACTTGTAATTACAAGTAGCAGGATCCAGCGGTGGTCCCAAGAAATCTTCCCCTGGAGGGCTGGTGGCAGTTACCTCCTGCTCTCCTGGCCCTTGCAGTGTGTGATCCCTGCTCCTGCTTTCTGTTTTTCAGCCCCTGCTGAGGAGAGAGGAGACTGCCCCCCATCTGAACCACTGGGCTGTTCTGATGCCTGCCCTCATCCTTAAATCCTATGTCACATATGGCTGCCTTGGTGGGTGTTGGATGCTATATATTCAAAGTCACTCAGGGGGAAGGGATGGGGAGAGATATAAATACATGATACCGATTTTATTACTGTCCTGGAAGATGGCCCTCTCTAGGGAGGTGCAAGGGACAGATTGTTCTCCAAGGATCAGCTCTCCTGTTCTCCCATCCATCCTTTTAAGAAGAAAGAAGGGCTTCTAGGTAAGGTTGTGACTGGTCGATTTAGCTGCAGTGGGTGGAGATTACCCTCTAGTCAGGCCATGGATCTCCCTGCTGCAGCAGTCACTGAACTTCATGCTAGAGCTGAAGAATTATTTTTCATTGATCCAAGGACCAAGAGGGATGTTTAGACCAACTTCTCTGACCACTGCAGTCTCACCCAGTTACTGCTATAGCAAGCTTAGTAATATGTATGATTGAGACACATCTTGCAGAAAAGCTTCCAGGCTTGATTTGAAAACTGAAATGGTGAATCCACCACCTCCCTTGGAGTCTGTTCCCACAGTTAATCCCCTAGGGCCAGGTACAGATTGGTAAATTTGGTGCCTCCATGGGATGTAGATGTGATTCAGTTGCTTCAGTAAAAACAAAAATACAGATGCAGACTACCTATGATTCAGCCCCTGCAAAGCTCCCCAAGCACCTACATTTTGGATGGCTAAGCTACATAGAAGTGGCATTCTAGTCTTTTCTGAGCTTCATAGTGGTTGTTCTTGGCTATTATGTGCCCAGAGGAATTCTGCTCCTGGAAGCACATGGACAACTGCCTAGTTGCAAGCAAATGGGTAGTAACAAGGTGTTACCCATTACTTTGGGGTGTGCTCATTTATTAGGGATACGTTTTTAGGGTCTTCGTAATTCTGTCAATGTACTGCTTGTGCTACTTGTGTTTCTATATGGAGCTGTATCTCTCCGTTCTGCAAGCCCTCACCCCTAATGGAGCTATCTTGCAGGACTCAGTTCAGCGGGGCTGGGTTCCTCCAGTCCCCAAACCAATCACACACACAGATTAACATGACATGCCTGATCTGGCCGGGTTGATCAGCATCGACTGGCTGACACCCTCATATGCTGATGTGACGGGCTGGCTGGCAGTGACCTGGCCCAGGGGTTTTGAAAGGGCAAAAGATGATTGGAGGACATCTTATTATTTTTCAGCCCTTCAGGCTGGTGCCTAACTTGCTTACTCCTGGATATGTTACTGCCCTCTCTGCAGACATCAGCCAGGCCTCAGTTGAACTGACTCTGGAGCCACTCCTCTGTGGGGCTGCTGAACACGGACTCTCCCAAGGGTTTGCCCTGCTTTTCCAGCACCTAGATGGATTGAGACAGCTTCAACTGCCTCACCTCCTCTTCCTTCCCCTCTGTGCTTCCCCTACTGGTGCCCTGCATATCCTACCCTACACACCCTGTATCTAGTCACATGGAGTTCAAAATTAGAGCTAGAAGTGATGGCAGAGGACACCAGCAACCACCGGGAGAAACACTCCCTGGTTCTGCTCAGCCCACGTGTGTCTGTGTCAAGGTCCTGGTGGCGTGCGGTGGCTCTGGGCCGTCCCTGGAGAGATGCAGTTTCTCACAAACGCATCTCACACTCCTGCTGCCTTATTCACAGGTGCTTGAGCACTGGGTGTTTGCTCTCCAGAGTGGTGGCGTGTGGCTAGAACCTGACCTAGCCACAGGGCGCTCTCTGAGGAGACTGTAGGTCCTGAAGAGCGGCTGGCATTCGCTGTGGTCAGGAGCTTTTCATTTTTGTGTGGGTCCTAGTTAGACAGGGTGACCATATGTCCCACTTTCACTGAAACAGCCTTGCTTTAACTACCTGTCTCGGGTATCCCCTGGGCATAATGGATATGTTCAAATAGACAGTCCTGTCCCATTCTCAGGGACTAATGCTGTGACCGAATGCAGCAGTGCTGCTCTCCACCCACAGGCCATAGTAGCGGGGTGCTGGTTCTCTGCCGTCCCACAGTGTTCCCCCAAAACCGACTGCTGGAACTCAAAGATGGCCGAGCAGGCTGTAGAGGAAAGGAGAGACAGAGTGCTGCAGGATGGTGAGGGCTTTGAAAAGGCAAGTGCATTTGCCAGTGAGAGCAATGGGAAGAGCAGTACACAGCAACAGCAACTGCATGAGACTAACCACAGGAGCCACAGGGCAGGTTCGGAGGGTTTACGCTCAGGCGCACTTTTCCCTGCAGTTGCTAAGAGCGAAGAAACCCCAAAATGGACACTTCTACGTAAAACAGCTGTGTGCAGCTGCAGGTTGAGCACATTTCCCAGTTCTCAGAAAGCGACATCTGAAAGGGCTTTGGTGTGGGGGTTACATATGCACTTCAGGTGGTCACTGAGGGAGGGAGGCAGAGTTTGGGGGAGCATGCTGGAGGACAGACAAGTAGGAGAAAAGAGATTAAAACTACACTAAGAGGGGAAACACCCCTTGAGACAAAGAGGAAACCTTTCTGATGGTGAAGTGTCTGCAAGGGGAAGAGTGGAAAGCCAGAAGCTTGGCCTAGGTAAAGAACTGGAGAACACTGAATAGAGAACGCCTCCTCCTTCTTAGAGTTGCTAAACTATACCAACTATAGGGACAGATACAGGCTGCCTTATGCCAGAGAAAAAGGTCAATATTCTTTCTATTCCAGCAAGCATAAGTACCAGCACTGTGCTTTTATGGCTCAATCCACAAGATGGTGCAGTTGCCATTTGTGTTTGAGTTTGGTTTTGAATTTGTGTTTGAAGTTGTGTTTGAATTTGGTTTAGGAGGGAAGCCATTTCCAGATGCTGAAGTAGTGCATTTTCTGGGGTCCAAGGCCAGAAAGGATTGGCTCATGGCTTTCACCTGGTCTCCTGCACATTAAAGATTGTAGCGTTTCCCCCATTTATGGATCTGTTCTGGAAAAGCATCCACTGATACCCCTCGGCACTTTGCAAAGTTACTGCTTACACTGTCGTGTGACCTGTTCTGCTGCTGAAGTCTGCATTCGTTGTTCCTACATGCACGACCTGTCATTCCTCTGTATGACTATGCATTTTGTTGGAATGGGCTTGGCTTCCAAGAGTGATTTTACACACGCTGTGGGGTTGGTGTGTAGGGGATGTTTTAATTAGAGAGGTTCCAAGAGCCAATCTAATTAAAGTGCCTGGAGCATCTCGTACATCAGCATCCCTGCCCTTCAAAATGGTGGAGGGGCGCTTTATCTAAAGCCCATAGAATCAGCTTTAGTTAAAGCACTTCCACCACCATTTCGAAGTGTGGAGTCGATCATGCAGAGGCTGGCTGAAGCCCGGTTATTACCACATTCCAGCAGACTCTATTAATTGAATTTGCTCCAATGCGCTGTAATTACAAGTGACGCAGTACGATTATCTTGTCCTCATGATTGTTTGCCATTTTGCTAAGCCTAGTATCACCAATAAACTTTATCAGGTCCACTAGCTCATTCTCCTGGGCTTCTTGTGTATTCCTTTTCTTTCTTTCTTTGTAGAACATAAGAATTGCCATTTATGGGGTCAGACCATAAGTCCATCTTGCCCAGTAGCCTTTGTCTCACAGTGGCAGTGGAGTTGCAGTGGACAATAAGCTGAATATGAGCCAACAGTGTACCCTTGTTACCAAGAAGGCTAAGGCATAATGGGCTGCACTGATAGGAGCTTCCAGCAGACCAAGGCAAGTGATTATTCCCCTCTATCTGTCATGGGTGAGGTCACATTGTTACCAGATGTGCCCCTCCCTTTTGGGGTACACTCATTTATTAGGGTTACATTTCTGGGGTCTCTGTAATTCTATCAATGCTGCATGTGTTACTTGTGTTTTTGTATGGAGCTTATCTCTCCCTTCTGCAAGTCCTCACCCTCAATGGAGCTACCTTGCAGGGTTTAGTTTCAATGGGACTGGGTTCCTTCATCCATCAAATCAATGGAACACACATGCACACACACACGCACACACACACATGCACACACACACGCACACACACATTAATAGGGCACATCTGAGCAGGCAGGGTTACTCAGCATTTCCAAGCTGACACCCTCATATGTCCCAGACTCAGCACAGAGCTTAGTTCAACAATAAAATGCAGTCAGACACAATGCACACACACAAGTTAACAGAGCAAGTCTGACAAGGCAGGATTACTCAGCATTTCCAGATTGACACCTGCATGTGCTCCAGCTTCATCACAGGAACAGAGCTTGTCTGAGCAGGGCCAGGTCAATCAGCATTAACAGGCTGAGACCCTTATATGCCCCGGCTCAGCACTTCTCCATCTCTTGTCCCAGTTGTCATGGTAGTAACTCCTTTGATGAGTAAACCCCACAGGATTTTGGGGCTTTACAGGGATCTTTGGCTTAGGCAAAAAAAGTGTTGGTGCAGAGCAACTGTGGAGGTTGAGGAGAAGGATGAATAAACAAGGTTTGGAGAGAGAGAGAGTATAGCAACTAGCTTGACCATAAAAGTTATTTTATTGCCAGGTACAGGAAACTTATGATGATACTAGTAGTAATAGCCTTTAGGGCTGTGCAAAATGGAAGGATTTCGTTTTGACCAGTGTTTTGCCGTCTCAACAGAACAGTATTTCATTTTGACTTTTGTTTTGAGTCAAAATGGCTGTTCTGCTTTAGTCGTTGAAACATTTTGCTGTTTCAACCCTGTTTTGCTGTTTTGCCCATAGGATGTAATGGAGATGGTCAAAACAGCCTATAACTTTGTTATTTCTGGCCAGATTTGGATGAAACTTGCAGAATCGTAGTCCCTTCTGAGGGCATGATGCATGCAAAGTTTCAAGAAGATAGGTGCAGGGGAGTTGGAGAAACTTCACCCCAAAATCTTGAGAGCAAAACTCATGTCACATGTAAGTGTCAAGCCACAGTGGGGTCAAAACTGCAGGGGTACTAGCCCCTGCTGAGGCCACAAAGTCTGCCATGTTTCAAGGTGATAGGTGCAGGAGGTTCAGAGAAACTGCACTCGAAAATCCTGAAAACAAAACTTCTGTCACCTATACGTGTTAGGACACAGTAGGATCAAAGCTACAGTAAAGGAATCACCACTAGAATTGCTCTAATAAATGCTGAGCTGGGTGTGTGCAGATGTGGGTTGATTGCAGTTGGAGCAGGGATCCCCCATCATGCAGTGCTCCCCTGCTTCTCTGGTCCCAGAGTCAGTGTGGTCCTGGCTTTGGAATCTGTTCTCCGTCCTGAATGCTAATGGAGGCGCCTCCCTTTCCCATCTCTGATGCAAATGGGACTAGGGGAGTTGCCACCTTGTCTCATCCCAAATGCAGAGGAGACTAGGGAAGTTGCCTTAATCCTGTTATCCTTATCTGGAGGGGTTTAGGTGTGTCTTTCTCTGCATCTTCATTGCCTTTTGTAAATCCTTCTTCTGATCTGGTTCAGGCAGAGGTGGAGAGTGAAGGGTGGGGGAAGTCCTTCGTGAATCAGACAGACTGGGTACTGTGCCAGGGTACCCCAGGAACACAGAGCTGACAGGTAACAACATCTGGAGTACTGTATCCACTTTTGGGCCCCCCCACTACACAAAGAAAGTGGACAACTTGGAGTGAATCCAGTGGAGGGCCACAAAAATGGTTAGGAAGCAGGGACACATGACTTATGAGGAGACATTGAGGGAACTGGTCTTCTTTATCTAGAGAAGAGAAGACTGAGGGGGGGATTTAATAGCATCCTTCAACTACCTGAAGGGTGATATCAAAAAGGATGGAGATAGACTGTTCTCAGTGGTGGCAGATGAGAGAACAAGGAGCAGTGGTCTCCAGTTACAGCAAGGGAAATTTATGTTAGATATTAGGAAAAAACTTGCTCATTAGGAGGGTAGTAAAACTCTGGAACAGGTTACCCAGAGTGGTTGTAGAATTTCCATCCTTGGAGGTTTTTAAGCCCCAGGTAGGCAACACTTTGACTGGGGTGATCTAGTTGCAGTTGGTCCTGCTTTGAGCAGGGGGTTAGACTAGATGATCTCCTGATGTTCCTTCAGACCCTAATTTTCTGTGATTCTATACCATATGTACCGCAAGTAACATTTGCTACATGGTTCCATTGTTCCACTTGTCATATGTTACTTTTTCATTTCAGACTGCTGCTTTTATTTGCTTCTTAACTAGGCTGAGTTATCAGCCTTAAAGACTCCCTTTTGATTTTAGACTCATGGCTCCTCAGCAATTTAGTAGTCTTCCACAAACACTCTCAATTTCCATTCACATCTCCCTGTCTGCATCTGTTGTTGCAGTCAATGTTTCTTCAACTTTAGAAAATAGGTCCTCTGGAAGCACCAGGTACAGACATGATTATTCAGGACTATTCTTTTTGATAATGAGTGTAAACTGGTTATTGTCACAGGTCACTATACCCGCCCAGTTCTTAATCCAGCATTACATTTGCCTTTATCCGTAATGGTAAGGTCCAAACTAGAGCCAGACCTTTCTGAACATAGTGCCTTTTGTTTTAGAAAATCCACATCCATAGTTTCTGTAAAGCTCAACTGACTATGAAGGACCTACAGAACTTGCCTCTGGAAATGCAAGCTTCCATAATACCACGCCTCTGTCTAACTAGCTGGCCAGGGCCTTAAGCAACCCTGTCCTCTGGTATGATTCTGTGGTCTGAGGTATTCAGGGTTGGCATTAGCTGAGGTAGCCAGGAGGGTATTAAACAAACAACAGCAGACTCTTAATTGTTTCTTTTTCCTGTGTTAAGTGAAGTAGAGAGATGTAGTTATCCATGTTAGTCTGAAGTCTAGTAGAAGGTAGTACCTTCTACTGGTAGCACCTGTAAGATTTGCACCTTACAGGCTAACCAAAATGTCCGTGTCCATGTGCGCACATGTGCATGTGGCACAAGATTTCATGGGCAGATGCTCACTTCATCAAAGGCTGTGAAAAGACACAGAAGTAGAACAGTGATCCCCAAGCATTCAGCATCCTGGGGCTCTGAGTTATCCATAGCTCTAGAACAGAAGATGGTGTCCTTAGTGGAGAGAGCTCCTGCCATTCCTCAAGCATTCTCTCTTTGCTACAGAGGCCAGGACCTAGGGGTAACAATCCAATCATGCAGATCCTTCCATTAGTTTCCAGTGACACCACATTTCTCAGGTTTGAGAATTCATTTTCCCTTGCTTGTTACCCAGACAGAACGGTAAGTGAGAGCACATCACATCTTCATGGGTTTACCATCATGGGTCATGACACTTTGTTTTTGAATCGTGTGTTCATGTGTTTCTTTCACCTATTTGTTCACTTAGCACTCCCCTTGATGTTCTTAGGTTTATACCCTCTTGGCTATCCTAGGCAGTCTCCAATTTAGGATTAACCTTCCCCATCTGAGAGATGCAGCCATCCTGCTCATCCAGCCCCATCTTCTCTTGGAGCATGGCTTCCAGTCCCCACCCCCCTGCATCCCCCAGCACACCTGCTCTGGAACTGGGCTGGGGAATGCAGGCCTCATATTCTTCTTGTCCAGAGCTCTCTCACCCCATCCCTCCCATGATGCCTCTTGCTGTCTGCTCAGCTTCTGCAGCTTGTGAGATTGGGTTTTGTTTTCATCCAGTATTTCCTGTTCAGCTGGGGAAAGGAACTGCTGTGGTAGGGAAAGAAAAGTTACTATTTCAGTTGAGTTCCTGGGAAGTGCCATATGAGCGCCACTGGGGAGATCAGACTTTCCAGAACCACAGTGAAGCATGAGTAACTGCTGGGAGGGGCACTCACCACATGCCCATTAGTCCCACAGTGCACTATATGGGGTAATGCACATATGCATGTGGGAGGGTGGGGCTAGGGCAATGAGGATGCAGGGAATGAGGGCCCTGTCCTCAATTATACTAGACTGTTTTGGTCTAGCAAAGAGAAGATCTACTGGGGGACTTGATCATGTGCCAATCCATGCCCTTTGGTAGCACACAGGGAAGCAGGGGGATCTCTCTAGCTGACTCACAGGATGCAATTCTCCCTCTTAGTTTCATAGTTTCATAGTTTCTAGGGTCGGAAGGGACCTGAGTAGATCATCTAGTCCAACCCCCTGCCATGACAGGAAAGAGTACTGGGGTCAAATGACCCCAGAAAGGTACTCATCTAACCTCCTCTTAAACACCCCCAGGGTAGGAGCCTGCACCACTTCTCTTGGAAGTTGGTTCCAGACCCTAGCCGCCCTGACCGTGAAGTAGCATCTCCTGATATTTAGCCTAAATCTACCCTCTACCAGCTTGTGACCATCATTCCTGGTGGTCCCCTCTGACTAGTTTGTAACAGGTCACTAGATCCGCCCTCAGCCTTCTCTTGTGAAGGCTGAACAGGTTCAGGTCCTGCAGCCTCTCCTCATAGGGCCTGCCCTGCTGCCCCCTGATCATATGAGTGGCCCTCTTCTGGACCCTCTCCATGTTGTCCACATCCCTTCTGAAGTGCAGCGCCCAGAACTGGACGTAGTTCTCCAGCTGCGGCCTGACCAGTGCCACATAGAGGGGGAGGATCACCTCCTTGGACCTGCTCAAGATGCATCTGTGGATTCATGACAATGTACGGTTCCTAACTGCCTCCCCACACTGCCGGCCCATGTTCATCTTGGCATCAATGATGACTCCAAGATCCTTTTCTGCCTCTGTACTGACAAGAGGGAAGTTCCCCAGGCTGTAGGTATGGTGCTGGTTCTTCCTCCCCAGGTGCATCACTTTGCACTTGTTGGTGTTGAATCCCATCCTATTCTCATCCGCCCACCCCTGTAACCTCTCTAGGTGTGACTGTAGCCTATTGCTCCCTTCTAGAGTGCCCACATCCTGCCATATCTTAGTGTTATCAGCACATTTGAACAGGGTGCTATTTACCCCCTTGTCCAAGTCGCTGATGAAGATGTTGAAGAGTGCGGGCCCGAGGACCGAGCCCTGGGGGACCCCACTGCCCACATCCCTCCAGGATGAAAATGACCCATCCACCACCACTCTCTGGGTGCAGCCCTCCAGCCAGTTGGCGACCCATTTGACTGTGTAGGTGTCGACACCACAGTCCCCCAGTTTCTTAATGAGAACAGGGTGAGAGACAGTGTCGAAGGCCTTCTGAAAGTCCAGGAAGACTATGTCCACTGCTACCCCCGCATCTAATGATTTGGTTATCTGATCATAGAAGGCCACCAGGTTGGTCTGACAGGACCTGCCACTGATAAACCTGTGTTGGTTGCCCCTAAGCATGCAGTCCCCTGCTGGCCCTTCATGGATGTGTGCCAGCATAATTTTCTCGAACAGCTTGCCTAGGATTGAAGTAAGACTAACTAGCCTATAGTTTCCCGGGTCCTCCTTCTTCCCCTTTTTGAAGATGGGAACCACGTTGGCCCTCTTCCAGTCCACACTGGAGCACCATGAGTGCTTGTAAAGCCGTGCCAGGGGTCCCGCAATGACGTCAGCCAATTCCTTTAGTACTCTGGGGTGGAGATCGTCCAGACCGGCTGACTTGAATACATCCAATCCCTCCAGAAGCTCCCTAACTAGTTCCTCACTAACCCTTGGCCTAGGTGTGCCTCCCCTGGGGCCTGAGGGGGGCCCAGCGGGGGGGTGGCTGTTCCAGTCCCTGCTTGGGAAGGTGGAGGCAAAGAAATCATTAAATATGTTGGCTTTATTGTCTGGTGTGAAGACCAAATTTCCTAACATGTCCTGCAAGGGCCCCACATTACCCGGAACCTTCTTTTTACCCCCTATGTATTTAAAGAAGGACTTCTTATTGTCCTTAATCTGGAAAGCTAGTCCCAGTTCCATCTCTGCCTTGGCCTTCCTGACTGCCCCCCTACATCCCCGAGCAACTGCGGTATATCTTCTTCTTGCTCCTTCCCCATGGACCCTCCTGACTGCACACTTCTGACACTGGAGCATCTCCTGCTGGTTCTGGATACCTGGTAAACCTAGTTTCCTCAGCTGGGAGAATTTTACTGTTGCGTTAGAGGGGGAAAGAACAAGATCCCTAGGGAGGAAGCCCTGGAACAATGTGCACTGTCACACTGTTTGTCAGTAGATCTGTGAAGCTGCAGCAGCAGCTGATAGGAGATGTTTCATTCTGGGTATGAGATCAGAGACCCCACCCCTTGCTTGGGGAAACTTTCAGGGAAATATGGAGGGGAAGGGTTGGATGAACCCTGGCAACTGGGCTGTGGCTATGCAGGAGGGGTCAAGGAGGAGAATACCACATTCAGGGGTATATAATTATTCTGGGGAATATAAAGCTGCTGAACATGCTGAAAGTGGAAGAAATCCCATTTTGGCTAAGTCCTACCTATGATGTCACCAGCGTTTCCTCTAAGCTGCTCAGCATGCAAAGCCACACAGGTGTGCCTGGTAGCATGGCATGAGCACACCTGTGTGGCTGCACATACCACACAGCTTGGAGGAAATGCTGTACATCACTAATCTGCCTATGCCCTCAGCCAAGGAGTTTGGGGAAGAATGGCAAGAAGAGAGCTGGAGGCTTCACCTGAGCAGGGTGGAGGGAAAATGTCTCCTGCTATATCACAGCTGCTGCTGCTAAGTATAACAACTGCCCTTGTCCTGGGGGTGTATTGTGCTCATATCGGGGTTATCTTCCTGTGCAAGTGGCCTTGCAACTGCAAGATGAAAGGTGAGGTTTAGTTTCCAGACAGAGGATGCAGGAATCGAGGCCTAAACCTCAGAGCTCTGTATCATGTCCATCCATCCATGACTCCAGCAGTTATGATTTAACCACCTGTCCACATGTGCACATCTATAAAGCTAGGCCCCAGTCTTTTTAGTATTGTCCAAAGCAGAGCCCTTCAAGAAACCAGTCTGCAGTGCACTGTGGAAACAACTTATCATTCGTTGGCAAGAAATGTGCTAAGCAAGAGAAAGCTAACAGACAGATGTGCAACAAACATTTAAGACAGTATAGTGCCAGACATGGTGCTGCATTTGGAAAGCTGTTTTAATTCTAAGAGGAACCATTTTACCAGGGGCTGCAGATCCCAAACATAAAAACCTCAGGTGCATGCAGTTGAGAGCATGACACAATAACTGAAAATAGTTATTAGTTAAATTAAGCCAGATCAATGAGAGGGACTGGATTTTTTCAGGGGAAGTAGAAGGATCCAAGGTTTCATGTAAACTGGGTACTGGAGTGCCGTTTAATTTTTTACTAGAGCATATATATAGAAAATTTAAATTGAGACCAAAAGTGAATCCAAGAAGCATCAAAATACTTGATGTTTAGGGACAAAGCTGCTAGTCAAAGTGTACAAACTAAACTCCCATTCATTTGTCTTTCCATCCATGAGTTTCTGGTCCTGTTTCCCTTTGTGTAAAACAGAGCCCATTTCTGCACCCTGGTGGGGCATGTGTGTGCTGGCTGATTGCTTATCCACAGATACCTGGTTAATAGCTGGAGGAAAAGCAAGGGCAACATTGGACCACTGCTAAACCAGATGAGACAACTGACAACTGACACCCAGAAAAAAGCCAACCTATTAAATGGATACTTTGCATTGGTCTTTCACCAGTCCCATGAGATGCCCCTGCCCGCTACAGATTAGGGAGGTCTGGGTGAGGGAGACTCCCTGCCTTCCATCAATGCTGACCTCATGAAGGAACACCTTGAGAAGCTGGATACTTTCAAGTCAGCCGGCCCTGACAATCTACACCCCAGAGTACTCAAGGAGCTGGCCTGCATCATAGCTCAGACCCTGAAACAGATCTTCGAGAACTCCTGGCACTCTGGTGAAGTGCCTGAAGACTGGAAGAAGGCCAATGTGGTGCCTATCTTCAAGAAAGGGAGGAAAGTGGATCCAGCAAACTATAGGCCCATCAGCCTGACTTCTATCCCAGGGAAGGTCTTAGAAAAGTTTATTAAAGAGGCCATCCCTAATGGACTGGCCAACGCCAACATCTTCAGGGACAGCCAGCATGGGTTTGTTGTATATAGGTCTTGCTTGACCAATCTCATTTCCTTCTATGACCAGGTGACCTATCACCTGGACGAGGGAGAAGAGATTGATGTCATATATCTTGAATTCAAAAAAGCCTTTGATCTGGTATCCCATGATCACCTCTTGGCAAAACTGGCCAATTGTGGCTTTGGGTCCACCACGATCTGCTGGCTGGGAAATTGGCTCCATGGTCGGACCCAGAGGGTGGTAATTAACGGAAGTCAAATGTCATGGTGCCTGTGACCAGTGGGGTCCCCCAAGGCTCTGTCCTGGGACCCATATTGTTCAACATCTTCGTTAATGATATGGACATTGCAGTCAGAAGCAGACTGGCCAAGTCTGCCGATGACACCAAACTTCGGGGCAAAGCAGACACACCAGAAGACAGGAGGGCGATCCAGGCTGACCTGGACAGGCTTAGCAAATGGGCGAATGAGAACATGATGGTGTTTAACACCGAAAAATGCAAGGTTCTCCACCTTGGGAGGAAAAACCTGCAACATCCTTATAGGCTCCGCAGTGCTACCCTGGCTAGCACTATGGAAGAAAGAGACTTGGGGGTTATCATTGACCACAAGATGAACATGAGCCTGCAATGCAATGCTGTGGTTAGTAAAGCGACCAAAACGCTGGCTTGCATCCATAGATGCTTGTTAAGCAAATCCCGGGACGTCATTCTCCCCTTGTACTCGGCCTTGGTGAGGCTGCAGCTGGAGTACTGCGTCCAGTTTTGGGCCCCACAATTCAAAAAGGATGTGGAGAAGCTTGAGAGAGTCCAGAGGAGAGCCACGTGCATGATCAGAGGTCAGGAAAACAGACCTTATGACGACAGGCTGAGAGCCATGCGGCTCTTTAGCTTGGAAAAGCACAGGCTCACGGGTGACCTGATAGCCACCTGTAAGTTTATCAGGGGTGACCACCAGTTTCTGGGGGAACGTTTGTTCACCAGAGCGGCCCAAGGGATGACAAGGTCAAACAGTTATATACTACTGCAAGACCATTTCAGGCTGGACATAAAGGAGAATCTCTTTACTGTCCGAGCCCCCAAGGTCTGGAACAGCCTGCCAGCGGAGGTGGTTCAAGCACCTACATTGAACACCTTCAAGAGCAAATTGGATGCTTATCTTGCTGGGATCCTATGACCCCAGCTGACTTCCTGCCCTTTGGGTGGGGGGTTGGATTCGATAATCTTCTGAGGTCTCTTCCAGCCCTAATGTCTATGAAATCTATGAAATCAATGGCTCCCATTATCCTTCCATCCTGTCCTCTGGAGGCTTCTAGCAGTGTTCTGTGGAAAGCCTCCCTTGGCTTTGTAGTAGCCCCTAGACAGACATAATTCCTATTTGTTTTCTCTTTCATCTATATCTAGAGACATTTAGCAAAATCTGCCTGCGCTTTTCCCCTTTGGTAAAAAGACAAATAAGCTTATCTTCTCTTCCACAAACACTTTCCCATCACTCCCAGATGCCTGTGGTCAGTCTCATCAATGTCCTCGGGGATGGGCAGTGTAGGTACTATTCCTTGGACCTTATGAGCCATGGGAACCTGTAGCTGTAGGCAGCAGGCCCCATCCCAGGACGATGGGTCAGGTCAGCAGATGGGTGCCTATGGCACTATTTCTCTGACCATTCCCTCTAGTCTTTGTAGGGCTCCTCAGGCACCAGTTCTACCCTCACATGGTTCAATCTTTATAACAGGGTCATGAAAGCCAATGTACAGTCATTCAGAACATCGTGAATGACACAGAGATTTTGTGCAAGTGAATGACAGAAAGGATAGGGAGGCAGTGGGTGGTGGTCATGGGGCAGCAGTTTGTATCAGATGGAAAGAGCTTGGGATGATCAGATTACATAGACCAGGAACACTCAGTCAAGGAAAGTGAATTTTACTGGAGCCACATTGAACGTGCCCCTCTTGCATTCTCAAATCAAAGCCCAACCCAGAAGAAACAGGCCAGGCCTTGCCTGTTGTGAAGTTGCATGATGATTCATAAGGAGACCAATTGCAGAATGTTCCTTTTCCCCATCACTATTTCCTTCCTCATTGCTATTTCCTTCCCATCGTGATTATTTTGAAGGAGGGTGGGGGTGAGGTCTGTCTAGTTCCACTTGTAGGCAAGGAGTGTCCAGTAGGAATCAAGCTGACACAAGAGTTATTGAAATATCACCTCCCCTCCAAGCCACTCCCTGCAGGGTGACTTCAGGCTCCAGCTCAGCCTGAGCACTCAGTCCTACCAGGCACCAGTCCTCGTCATGTTGGACCAACTCAGCTGGTAGGACGCTCTGCAGTGGGACAACTATGAACTGGTAGCCAGGGATGTGTGAGTGTGTTTAAATTGGCATGCACACAACCTGGGGTTACTGGAGAGGACAGCAAACTCCTGGAAGAGGCAATGAGCACGGAGGGAAGAGCCTACCCTGGAGGTGATGTGATCGCTGGGGAATCCTTTTCTCTGTTTTGAGGGGAGTGAGTGGAAACAGGGGCAAAGGGCAGGGGGGTGATCAAAGAGGTCAGATCAGGAGAGCCTGAGATACCATAACAGAGTAGTTAGAGAAGATGGAAAAGTGTGAATGAGAAGGGAACCAGGGAAAGATGAGGCTGGGCAGAGTGGGCCGTGATTGAAGGGGAAGGGAGAATGAAATGTTAGAGGGAAATGCAATGGCCTACAGTTCCTTTGAATGGCACACACACAAACAGGTTGCACAGAGGAGTGGCTGCCTCTTCTCAGTAATATTAAGCAAGTGAACTCCTTTGGGTGACTCCAGCCATGAACATCCCTTCCACACCATAGATGATTGGCTACTTGATTTTCCAACCTGAGCATTTCCTGGTGTTGTAAAGACCCTGGCACAATTATCACCAGAGAAACAGCCCTTCTGCTACCAGCCCATTTGTTTCCTCCTTGTGCTGCCCTTTAGATGCCCTTTACTAGACAGATGCACCTGGAATTTTGTTCTATTGAGGGACAGGTGAAGATGGAGACACAGAGAGATGAAAGCTGCAGGAGAACAGGATGGAAGAGAGGAAGAGCTGAATGGATAGAAAACAAGGAATTAGTAGAAGGGAAGCAACAGAGGAGGATTGAAGGGTGAGGAAGGAGAGATTTAGGAAAAAATAATGACAGGAGGGAACTGAGGGAGAGAAAATAGGGAGAGAAATGGGAGGTCCCAGCCATGGAGATAGGAGGGGCCGTAAGAGGAGGTGTGCAGGGAAAGGAACTGGGAGAGAAACATGGTGTAGTGGTGGAAGGAGGAGTCAGGTGCGGAGGCAGAGGGAGCAGAGGAGGGTGCAATAGGAGCTGCAATAGAAATGCAGTAGTGGCTTCAGCCCTTGCATGTGACCTACCTTCTAATTACAAGTAGCAGAATCCAGCTGTGGTCCCCAAGAAATTTTCCCTCTCCCCCCTGTCCCTGGACACTGTGCTGGGAACAGGCTGGTGGTAGTTACCTCCTGCTTTCCTGGCCCTGGCAGTGCATGATCCCTGCTCTTGTCTTGTGTTTTTCAGCCCCTGCTGAGGAAAGAGGAGGCTGTCCCCGGCTGAGCCCCTGGGTTGTTCTGATTCCTGCCCTGATCTTCAAGGCCTGTATCACATGTGGCTGCCTTGGTGGGTGCTGGATGCTGTTTATTCACCTGCACTGGTTGGAGTGGGGTTGTGTGGGGGGAAGGATGAGGAAGCAGAGTGGGGACTTACACATACATGAAAAGGACTGTATAGCTGTACTTGCATACAGTCCTCTCCAGAGAGGGGAAGGGCCTCCAAGGATCAACTTTTCTCCTCCTACATCCTAGGAGGATGTTCTCCTCCCCCCCAAATATGTATTCACTGGGATTAATTGCATTGCCATATTTTATTTCTTTACTGATTGACTCTCATACCAGTTCTCCCTACTTACTTAGCTCCAAAAAATAATAGATGACCATTTTTTTCCAGTATAAAAGATAAAATTGCAATCATGAGGTAACTGTATATTTAGACCACCTTATTCTGAACTGGTAGCAGCTGCTTAAGAAATCATAGAAATCATAGAGAAGTAGGGCTTTTGATTAGACTTGTCTATACTGCCTATAATAACTTGGATTCTCTGTTTTTGTTTCTGTTTTTCTGTTATTGGAGCAACAAATGTTCTTCTAGTCTTCTGGAAATTTTCTGGGATTCCTATATATACTAAAAATAAATATCAGTGACCCAGCAGTCTCCTCAGTGAACCATTTTAAGACTTTTGGTGCAAATTATCTGAACCTGCTTATTTAAGACTGCCTGGAAAACTAGTCATTGTACTATAATGAAATGGGTGTTACCTTCTTTCTTTCCAAATACAGAAAATAAATATTTACTGAATACTTCTGCCTTTATTGCATCATTATTAACAATTTTTCTACTTACATCTAGTTATGGACCCAGTTATTGGGATTTCTTTGTTCCTGAGATACTTAAAAATATCTTTTGTATTGTCTTGTCAATAAAAATGTATTTTCTATTGTCCTGACTGCCATAGAATTTTTCCTGATACTTTTAGCTTCTCTTATCATTGTTTTGTAGTTAACAATTTTAATTTATATTGATTGCTATCTGTTTCCCCATGTTTTTCTCATTTGCTGTATGGTGCTTTTAAATTCTAATTTCTGCTGTCATTTTGCCGTTAAATCAGGATGGGCTTTTAAACAAAGCTTTCCTCTTTCTTTTTCCCTTTCACCATCTAATATGGATTTCTATAGGATGGTTTGGATAGGGACGATCCTGCCTCAGGCAGGAGGTTGGATTGGATGACCTATAGAAGTCCCTTCCAGCCCTACTTCTCTATGATTTCTATGATTTCTTAAGCAGCTGCTACCAGTTCAGAATAAGGTGGTCTAAATATACAGTTACCTCATGATTGCAATTTTATCTTTTATACTGGAAAAAAATGGTCATCTATTATTTTTTGGAGCTAAGTAATATTATCATTTGAAGCTTGTTTCCTGTTTAAAACTATCTTCATTTACCCCATGCATTACAGCCTTGTTACAGAAGTCCAGCTGTGGGTGGTTATCTAATGAGGGAGTATCCTGTTAGCAGTTAAAACTCCAGAAGAGAGATCAGAGGTGGCTGAGCCAGGGGAAGAAGTACTTTGTGGCCAGGAGGTGGACTGGACCCCAAATAAGTTCATTACCAGGAAAAGGCCATGAGACGGTACTGGGCCAGAGCCAAAGGACCTCTCCTACTGTCTAGACTTGGGATGAGAGTTTTGTTTGCTTGCTTGCTTGTCTGTGTAGTGCAAAGACTCTGTTTGTGTAGAGAGGAATAGCTGAGGAGCTCTCAAAGGAGAAAAGCCAGGCTGCAAGCCAGCCAGCCCGAAGGGAGGGGCCATTTCTCGCCACAAGATAAAGACACTGGGTTGCTCACAAGGGAAGAGGAAGACGAAAAAAGGAAATGTACGCATTCTTTTATTTCATTACATATAACTTTTTTCGAGTTCAGTAATATTTTCATTGGAGTTGTGGCCTGGTCATACACACCTTCATTTAATCCAGTAAGGGTCAACATTTTTGGCAGGGGTGCCGTAAATTAGCCTGCAGTCTCCACAAGTGCCATTCCCATCCCCTGCTGCTCTTCTTTCTGCATCTTTCCCTATGTACTATTGTGCTACTGGTCCCCACCCCAATTTGATGTGTGCCACATGCAGAGGCTGCCCGTGCCCTTGTGACATTCATGGCACAGGTGGACAGCCTGTGACTTCATCCATGTGTCTCACACTTTTCCTTGTTGAATGAGATTCATGGTCAGATAACTCTATAGTTTCTCCCCAGCTGAGAGTTCATGCAAGACGGTTGCTGACATTTTGAACATAATTAAGCTAAAAAAAAATGAGTGTGAGTGGGGTATTTCTTGGCAGAAGATGAAAAAATTGGGTTACTCACTTGAGAAGGGGAAGAGGATGGAAGGGAATATTGTACTCATTTTATTTTTCTTGTCTTTTCCAGTTCTCCTCCATAAACAAAGCCGTGAAGCTCACAGGACACTACATGAGACTTTCCCAGAGTGGCACTGTGCTCAGGGGATGCCTGGGAGCAAAGGTCAGTGACTGTGTGAGAGAGCGTCAGGGATAATCCCTAGAATGAGTATTCAGGCCCGGGGGCTTAATTCACACCTGGGTCTTGATGCACAGTAAACAATTACAAAAGGCTGGGGAAACGGGCTTCCTGGAGGGGATGACTTCAAAATGGGGGTTGTCCAGATGAATGATTCTCAACTTTTTTAGACTCAAGCCCTCCTTCTATCACAACACAACCTGTCTACCAGTCTAGATAAATGCACAGAGGCAGGAAGGATTCATGCCCTTCAGAGTAATGGTAGGGAACAATGGGAAATGCTGCAATGACTAAGAGGCAGCACAGCACAGATTTTGTACCTGCACTGCAATGGGCACTCACTGGAGTTTGCTTTCTCTTCCCTCCCAGAGCTGGTTTGGACGTGCTGCCCGATGGGCTGGAAGGCCTTTCACACCAGCTGCTACTACTTCTCAAGTGATGTTATGTCCTGGGATGACAGTGAGAAGAACTGCACAGCAATGGGCTCCCACCTGGTAGTGATCAACACTGAAGCTGAGCAGGTACCTTATTGCTGGGATGGGAAAGAAGAGGGAGAAGGGTCCCCTGGGAAGTCAATGCCAGCCCCGGGTGGGACGTCTCCACACACAGGCCTGATCTGTAGTTGCAGTGGGGAATTATGTCTCCATCTTCATTCCACTCTGGTCTCCCTCACATGCCTGCACCACCCCCACAGGTCCCACCCTGCACAGACGCTGCTTCCTGCTCTTGGGTCCACTGCTGCAGCTGGTGATAGCAATATTTACTTTCATACTTTATCCAGGATTTCCTGCTCAACTGGGTAAAAGAAATGCTTGCAGACTTGCCAGTAAAGATGTACTACATTGGTCTGACTGCCCAGAAGGTGGAGGGCCAGTGGCGCTGGGTGGATCAGACCTCATATAACAAGAATGAAGCGTGAGTATCACTGGGGAGAGGCAGTTGTTACCTTGTTCCCTGAGCTAATCCCACAGTGTAAGGTGTACTGTATGTATGCCTGCATGAGAGAATGAAATACAGAAAGATCTTGGGTCAGAGGTGGTATCTTTTATTAGACCAAGTAAATGGTAGCAAAAAAAAAAATCCTTTCTTTGCAAGCTTTTGGGCACATACACCCTTCTTCAGGCTGAGGAGAATTCAAAGATTGTAAAAGTCCTAGGTAGCAAATAATCCCCATTTTGCACAGGGGAGGTGGAGACTGGAAGTGTATTCCCCATGGTATCTGAGAGTCCTTTTGTGAGAGTGTTGCTTTTTGCTATTTGGAAAAGTAAACTTCATTGCTAAGCAAGAAAGAAGGATTTTTTTCACCTCCCTGGCTGTCTCTGACATTGGACACCTCCAGGGAAGAGGACAGTCTAATCTGCACATCACAGAGCAATACTCTCACAAAAGGACTCTCAGATACCCAGGGAAGCACACTTCCAACCTCTACCTCCCCCTGTGCAAAATGGGGATTATTTGTTACCTAGGACTTTTACAATCTTTGAATTCTCCTCAGCCTGAAGAAAGGTGTATGTGCCTAAGAGTGTGCAAAGCAAGGAATTTTTTTTTTCTACCATTTAGTTGGTCTAATAAAAGATATTGCTTCTGACCTAACAGTGTTGTGTATGCCTTTTTCTCAGACCAACACAGCTACAAAATAGATCCCCGAGAAAATGAAAAACACTTTCCCCTCCTGAAGTAAAATCCCCATAAAGGAGCAGGTCTATTGAGGGACTGTGAGCAGGGGAATATACTCCATTTCAGGGAGCAGACCTGATGGGGCTTATGGAACTCTCTGGGTGAGTCATAGGCTGATGTCCTCCCCCTTCTTCCATCCTCATCACCACGGATCTGGGTTTTCTGTTTGCTGTGAAAAAATGCAGATTTTCTCCTTCAAAGGAGAAAAGCACAGAAATCTGAAGGTTTCCCCTTGTAGGCTGGCAGAGTTTCATCCTGCAAGGGGTTGCTTGGGGTTGGAGGCAGTGGGACACAGGGACACACATGTACATGGCCAAAAGTACAGCTCCAGCCAGGATGATGGAGACCAGGTCCAGCAGCTTCCTCTATGCAAGTCTATGTGGGTGGGGGAGAGGGGAAAGGGGGTGGAGGCACAGGAAACATGTTGGAGGGGCAGGGGGTCACAGTCGATGTATTGTGGGGGAGGGGAGCACAGGTGATGTGGCAGGATGGGGTGGGTTGGCCAAGGCAATGCAGTGGAGGGGGTATGTGCCCCCCCACAAGATTCTTGCACCTACAGAAGGGCACAGGTCTGCAGCCAGGCCTGACCAGCTCCAGGCAAGAGCATGTCAGGAGTGAGGGCCACCAGCAGGGCTAGGGGGCTGTGGGCAGGAAGTGAGAGTCACTGGCAGGGCTAGGGGGCTGCAGGTTAAGAGTGATGGGCACCAGTAGGGCTGGGAAGGCTGTGGGTTTGGAGGGATGGGCAACAGCATGGGGAGGAGCAGGACACCAGCATATCAGGGCTACTCAGCACCACAAAGCAGCAGGGGGTACATCCACAGCTGGACTCATGTCCTGGTGAGTAGAGGGCAGGAGGAGCACTGATTTTCTATTATAAAAAATCAGTATCAAATGTCAAAATATATAGGTGTTTTGAGTTTTATAATGATTGAGGCACTGGTAGGCTTCCAAATTGCTTTAAAATTGCAAATATATTAGTAAAACATTGTGTTCAACTGATACCTGTATATATAGTGGCATTTCATTTTAATCGCAGGAAAATGTGGGATTTGGGGGTTTTAATCAGAGAGTTTGGGATTTTTAAACAGAGAAAACCAGGATCCCTGAGTCATCACAGCTTGCTCCCCAGAGAACCTCCTAATGGTGAGTTTCTGACACTGGAGTTTCTGTCTTGCAGGTTCTGGAAACCTGGGGAACCCAGCGATCCCATACTGGAGCCATGCACTGCCCTCCAGGTGGATTCTAAAAAACAAATGAGAGAAAACTGGAATGACCTTGCTTGTTTCATTGATTTGTATCGAATTTGTGAGTCTCAACAAATGTGTATTTGAGGAAAGACCCCGTCATGCAGGAGGGGAGGCCAGAGAGGGCCTGTTCTGTGTACAGACTGCTCCTGGAGACTTCTGATGGAGAGTTTTGGGAAGAGCCCTGGCAGCTGGATTACATGTGCACTGTGAAGGGCAGGAAGAGGGTTCCTGCAAGAAGTGCTCTGAGCTCACCAATGTCAAAGATCAAAGTCTTTGATTTCGGATGCTGATGGCAAAAGGTCAGAGGCTAACACAACAAACTCTGTAATTGTAGTCTCACACCATTATCCCTCTGTATTAACAGTACTGTATACACACACCCTTGTTTGTGCCTCATTTCAAATCACTCGAGCTCCCTACACAAGAGAAACTAACTTTGAATATGTCAAAAAACATATCGTACCTATGGTAATGAGATAAAAATGAGGCTCTAAATTAGCTCACTTTAATGAAACTGTAAAATCAAAATAATGTGCTGTGCTCGCCCTCCTGTGACCAAACAGACTCAGTACCACCCAAGCAAAAAGAAATACCTGTGCCAGCATGAAACCTGAGCAGACGAAGAAGACACAATTGCCAGCCCATTAATTATTCATGCCTGGCGTGTAGTAATTGGCCACCTTGCCGAGTATAACTTTGAAAAAACTTCCGCCCAAAGCGGAGAACTCCATAGACACCCAGGAGACACAGTCAGCAAATTGGCCAATTGCTGACATACATCTTCCCGCCCCCGGCTTTTTCCCAGGCGTACCCCCGTCCTTTGCCGGCTCATATATCTTTCTCGTCAAGAGCTCTCGGTAGTCTGCAGGCCGTAGACTGTGTGAATCGCTCGGAACCTGTAACAAGCAAGTCTCTTACCCACCCTGTAAATGCTGGCTAACATGATATCTGCATGCTGTAACTGAACAAATCAACTCTTCTGCCTATGCTGCAACCATCAGTAGCGTAAGTAAAATAAACTTTTTGTGTAACCAATACGCTCAGTACGCTTTAAGTCACCTGACTCCTACTCACCATTAACACCCACCTGTCCGATCACCTATCCCTTTCGTGCCAAGCCGGTCGGGCTGAACAAGGCTCGCAGGTCAAGGGTACACAGGTCTTTGGGGCGCGACAACCAATAAAGTTATTCTGAAAAGGTATGTAAAATGTGGAAAATGTTTGAAGGGGAAAGTGGAGAACTGAAGCAGAATCCACTTGTCATGTGAAGAAAGCTGCCTGTGACACAGGAAATAGGAGAGAAATGCGCAGCCCTATGGGCAGGAGGGCACCAAAACTCTCTGCCTGGCATCTGACCCCTGATTCATGTCATCCACTTCAAAGGAGGGTTTTTCACTTGGTGGCCTATGGGCCACATGCAGCCCATGATGAGATAACATTCAGCCCACTGGTTCCTTCCTGGCTGATGCTCCTTCTGTTGCTCCTGCTGCTACAGTGGATGGGAGTTCTGGGTTCCCCCACTCTCTTATAACTTCTGTGTCCTGCCCCATTTCTGGGGGGGTAAGACAGCATGGTGGGAGAGGGGCCAGAGAGGAGCATACACTTCTTGTGCTCTGTACATAGCCAAGGGGAGAGGAGGCAGGCTGCTTGGGTGATGAGGAGCAGAGAGTTAGTCTGCACATGCACCTAAGAGCCAAGCTGCACACAGCCAAGTGGGTAGCTTGCACAGAATAACAGCCAGTGTACAGGAGGAGAATAAGTGTCATGAATCAAGATATAGGTGGTCTAACTGGCAATTTGCATACATGGTTAGCCAGATGTCCAAAGGGTAGCAGGGATCAAAGCCACAGGATCAGATTCCAGACTAGGGCCAACTGTTAGGCAGCGCAAGATCAGGGAGGAAGCTGGGTCAGATACCTGTAAGACAGGGTTCCAACAATCCCAGACACGAGGCAAAGTCCAAGCAGGGTTATCAATGGGTGGTCAGTTGTAGAAGTGGGGCACAAAGGTGAGGAAATAATGGGGTGGTGCAAGGGCAGCAGGAACCTTGTTGTCCAGACAGCTTCCCCAGGAAACAGGAAGCTGTATATAGGCTTGGGTGACCAGGAGTCCCAGGACAATCAGGGGCCAGCAGTGGGAGGCCTTTCCCTGGTGCCAGGGGCGATGTGTAGGGTGTACACGTGGGTGCACGTTCACCCCCTGTGCGTGGCAGTGCACCCTCTGCAAAAAGGTGCTGCTGACACTGCCAGCAGGAGTGCCAATCAAGCTACATGAGAGGTGAGTCTTCGCTCAGGTCCGGTTTCTTTACTGGACCAGAGAGGGTTGGACCAGGGGCGAGAGCAGTCCGGGGCCTGATAGGTCATAACGGTACCACATGGTCTAGGGTGGGTCTTGCAGCATGGGGGGTGGGCTTTGGGGGGGCTGAATGGGCTGTCCTTCTGATGACATGGGCCATGTGATGGTGGTGTCACATGCCATGTGACTGAGGGTGGGGGGCAGGGTTGCTGATGTCACACACAGTGTGACTGGGGATGGGGGGTGGGGTTTGTTATGTCACACACCATATAAGGGGAAAAGGGGGTGGAGTGATGGGGTGGGACTTCCAGTCCTGCCCACCTGTCACATTTTCATTGATGGGCGGTGTTCCTACATACTACTTCCATGAGCATAGGGGTAGTCTATAGGCATTAAAATCCCATAGAAGACCCACCCAGCCCAGGTACACAACACTTCAGACAAATCCAACAAAGCTACCCACCAACAGAAGGGACTGGATCCCTACTAACACCAAGAATGGAAAAAAAGGAGATGTAAATAAAATAAGGACCATCCCTTCTCCCCTGCTCCCAAGTAATCTAGCTAGAATTAATAGGGCTTGCAGCATGCTCTGAACAAGACAAAATGGTGAAATGCCAAGTCCCAGCCAGGACAGTCTTGACCCCTCATTAAACATTTAAGTATTTAAACTGGAATCATCATATCAAGAAAGCACAATAATTTTAGTGAAAGTGGCTTTGAAAATGTGTGCCATTCATTTTAGTGTCTTTTGTTCACACTATTGGGTAACTTCTACTTGACACTTTAAACTGCAGTCTTCCAGTTTTGTGTGTGATGGGTGGTTTTGTTGTTGTTTGGGTTTGTTTGTTTGAATGGTCACAAACTCCTGGAAGGCCATTTTAGGCTGGACATAAGGAAAAACTTCTTTTCCATTCAAGACCCCAGGGCCTGGAATAGACTCTGGACACTTTTAAGAAACACTTGAACGCTGATCTTGCTGGGATCATTTGACCCTTGCTGACTTCCTGCCCCTTGAGCAGGAAGCTGGACCCGATGATCTTGCGTAGTCCCTTCCAGTCCTAATGTCTATGAAATCTATGAAACATGAAGGTACCACAGATAACTGACCAACTCACCAGCTGTAAAGGACTTTGGTAATAACATGTAAGGTGCCTAAATCATGTCCTTTGACAATGAAGCAATCTGTGCAGGTTGCAGATGATGGGTATGACAGATGCCCTTGTTTCTATGTGAAAAACTGCAGAACACAAGCAGTTCCCCTGCAACTACTGTGCATCTCTCCAGAGTAAAAGCTTTTGATAAAAAGTAGATGCACACCCATTCCACAGAAACCCCCCTTTTTAAGGCTGGGCATGGAGCACCACAGAAATTATGAGCCATACACTAGTTACACCGCACTGAGCACCAGCTACAATATTATTCCCTAGTAATATTACGCAAGGGAAATCAGAAGCACAGAAAAGAAATTGACTTAATAGAACTAGTGATAACATTTTCAAAGACTATGAAAAAATTCTATCAGTAAATAAGAGATAATACTCACTATTACCTCAAATAGACTGTTGTAGAAAAGAAGCCCTGTGCTTTGGAAACTCATTAACTGAAAAACAATAGGATCAATTTTTCTCTCCACCTGCTATTGTCTTACTCTATCAATAGGTTCCCTTTCCAATAACCACAGGTTAACCCCAGACCTAGCTGCCTTTTGAAGTTACACACTGACATTTTCATATGTGATGCCTGATCTTTACTCAGCAAACTGGAAAAGAAATCTATTAGCCTTTTTTAATAACAGCAAAAGTAAACTCTGAGCAGTACCAGTTCTAACTGTATGACATTATGGGTGAATCAAAACAATTCACAACAGTATTTATTAGTAATTAAGAGGCATGTGCACTCATCCTCCCAAATTCTTAGTCAGGCATTAATGTCTAGAGCAGCACTGTATCCTCCTCCTTTTTCCAAGCTAAGGAAGCCTGTTGTATAAAAAGGAGATGCCATGTCTTTAACCTTTCACCCACAGGCTTTCAAGTCATAAGCAGAATGAGTTAATCATATACATGAAATAAATCACAGGAGAGGGTTTTTTATTTTAAGATTACAAAGCCCCATTGAGAAGCTCTAGGATAGCAGCTATTGAGTTACTCTTTAAAAAAAACCCCCAAACGTATCAATTAAGTTTCAGCTTGTTCTTACCCTGAATAAATATTCTAATATGAAAATACAAAACAAGTAACTTTCACATGCAGCTAATATGCTTCTACTGTTAAGGTTAAATTCTAGGGAAGGTGCATTACTGGGAAAACCTTAGTCTTTTTTAACTTAACATCCTCAATGCATGCAGTTAGAAAAGGTTTTGCAGATAGTATCATTCTTCAGCTGGCAAGGCATGGCATTCCATGGCTACTGCTTGGAAAAATATGCTTCCATGTAAAAATGTGTATCTACAGAATGTAGCACTTTAATCTATTAAATGAGGGGTGGGCAATCTTTTGTCATTGCAGGCTTGAGTGTGCAATCCAACCCTCTTGCCATGGGTCTCAAGTCTCTATCACCGTGGGCATGTCTCCACATGCATTAATGTGCTGTTGTTACTGCACATTAAGTTTAGTACTTGTAATAATATGGTCTTTTAGTAATGCTAATGTACCATAGACTAGTTCTATGGTGAATTAGCACATTAGCATGGCTTTTGCTGTGATGCACTATTATGCAGTAGAACTAGTCTACTGCATATTTAGTATTTCATGTAGATGTGCTCCCTGAGTGCCAAAGTTGCCTGTGCTTACCCTTGCTACAGGTACCTAGCTTATCTGCAGCAAGGGCAAGCTCAGGCCAGGGCTGTGGAGGGAATGAGCAGCTCAACATTATTGTGTCCTGCCCACCTCCCGTGCCACCACTGGCTGGATCCAGCCCACAGGCTATAGGCTGCTAAGCTCTACTAAATGATCTCACAAATCATAAGATTAACGTGCCCCAAAATTAATTAAAATAAATCAAGAGCAGAAACTAAAACTATTCCAATTTTAAAAGACAGAGAAACCAAGATATGGAGAGGTTATGATTTGCCCATCATCATCAGAAAGCCCAAAAGAACTGTCAACAAAGCCCCAAACTTATTTCCCCAGTTGATTGCTTCACACATAAAAAATCCTTTCTTTGTAATAAAAACCCTGTTACCTAGACTTCAGGGTCTGAAATGCAAAATCTTGTCATTAGTTATACTGCTCTGCTAGTAAGGGCAGCAACTCCTGCGATGGTGTCGACACGGAGTTCTGCCAGGGCCCCTGCCCGGGGGGCGCGGCCTTCCCGGGGCTTGTCCGAGGCCTCCACCCAGACAGAGCCCTCGGGGGGGCTGCCGTCCTCCAACCCCCTGGCCTGCGGGAACTGCCTGGCAAGGTCTGGGGGGGCAGGGACTGGGGACTCCTGCACCTGTCCTGTAGGTATCCGCCTTAGGACCCTGGAGGAGCGGGTGCAGGAGCTCCTGGAGGAGGTTAGCAGGCTGAGGGGAATCCGTGAGGCAGAGGAGGAAATTGATAGGTATTTTCTTTCTCTGCAGGGTGATACAACAGAGGAGATGGCAGACCGGGATGAGCCCTCCACCGCTGAGTGGCAGACAGTCTCCCGCGCCAGAGCTATTAACCATGTTGCGGCACCAGTTCCTCCTGTCCATCTGGAGAACAGATATGAGGTCCTGGCAGCCCTGGAGGAGGAGGGAGCAGTGGAAGATTCCAGGGAGGAGACTTTGTGCACACAATGTCCTGTGCGGGCGGCGGGAGTCAAGAGGCCTAAGAGGAGGAAGCGTCGCGTCATCGTGATTGGTGACTCCATCCTGAGAGGTACGGAGGGCCCCATCTGTCGCCAGGATCCCTCAGCACGTGAGGTATACTGCCTGCCCGGAGCGAAGATTCAGGATGTGAAGGGGATGCTCCAGTCCATCATCCAGCCCTCCGATTATTACCCCATGGTCCTTGTCCATGTGGGTACTAACGATGCGGCCAGGAGAGCCCCTGATCGCCTGATGGAGGACTACCATGCTCTGGGAGGCGTGCTGAGGGAGATGGGCGCACAGGCGGTCTTCTCTTCCATCCTGCCAGTGAGCGGACGCGGCAGACGTCACGAGATGTGCATTGCGGAGACCAACTGGAGGCTACAGGAATGGTGCTTCGAGGCGGGCTTTGGCTTCCTCAGCCATGACCGGCACATCGTGATGAGAGACATGCTGGGATGGGATGGGCTCCACCTTTCCCCTAAAGGTAAGCGTGTGTTCTCTTCCAGGTTGGTGAACCTCCTTCGGCGGGCTTTAAACTAGGCTCGTCGGGGGAGGGGGAAGATGAGGGCGGAGGAGACGATGAGATACCAGGCCCAGCAACAGCCAGCGAGCCCAGACCAATGGTCAAAACGGAGAAACAGGTAAGCGATAGGGGACGGGGCATTGCTGAGACTAGGGGGTCAGTGGGCACAACCGCTGAAGGCCTCAAATGCCTCTACACGAATGCTCGAAGTATGGGGAAGAAGCAGGAGGAACTCGCCCTCCTCCTAGCTGTCACCAGCCCTGACATAGTAGGGATCACAGAAACGTGGTGGGACTCATCGCATGACTGGGCGGTGAGTGTCAAGGGCTATAGGCTATACAGGAAGGACAGGATAGGAAGGAAAGGTGGAGGAGTAGCACTCTACATCAAGGAGGAATATACTTCCTTGTTAATTAGCATGGGGGTAGAGGGGGGGCACTCTGAGGTGCTCTGGGTTAGAGTAAAAGGCAGTCCAGGGGAGAGAGACTTAACGGTGGGAGTCTACTATAGACCTCCCAACCAGGGAGAAGAGCTCGACCTGGAATTCTTAGGTCAGCTTACAGAGGCAGTGAGGGCTAAGGATGTGGTCATCATGGGGGACCTAAACTTCCCAGACATCTGCTGGGAGGAGCAGTCAGCCAAGTCTGATCGCTCACGTCGGTTCTTAGCCAGACTGCAGGACCTCCATCTAACCCAGGAGGTGCACAGTCCCACCAGGGGAGACGCCTTGTTGGACCTAGTGCTGGCCACGGGTGATGACCTGGTGAGGGGGCTGCGGGTGATGGGCCACCTGGGAGACAGTGATCATCGCTTGCTGGAATTCACCATCCAGCGTAAGGTGGCAAAGGGCTGCAGCAAGGCAACAGCCCTAGACTTTAGGAGGGCTGACTTCAACAAGCTAAGGAGGATAGTTGGGGAAGCGCTGAGGACCCAGAGGGGAAGGGAATCAGATGTCGAAGGTGAGTGGTTGCTCCTTAAGGAGACGATCCTCCATGCCCAAAGGGAGGTAATCCCAACAAGGGTCAAAGGGAGCAGGAGGGCACATAAACCCCCATGGCTCACTAAGAGCATCCGGGAATGTCTCCTTGCTAAAAGGGAGGCATATACCCAATGGAGAGATGGGGTCATCGCCAAGAAGGACTATGTTATAGTCGCCCGAGGATGTAGGGGGGCAGTCAGGAGGGCCAAGGCAGAGTTGGAGATAGGACTAGCTTCCCGGATTAAGGACAATAAGAAGTCCTTCTTCAAATACATAGGGGGTAAAAAGAGGGTCCCGGGTAATGTGGGGCCCCTGCAGGACACGATGGGCAACTTAGTCATCACGCCAGATGACAAAGCTAACATATTTAACGATTTCTTTGCCTCTGTCTTCCTAAGTAGGGACCAGTTCAGCCACCTCCCTGCTGGGCCCCCCTCGGGCCCCGAGAGAGACACGCCTGGGCCAAGGGTTAGCGAGGAGTTAGTTAGGGTACTTCTGGAGAAGCTGGACGTGTTCAAGTCCGCTGGTCCGGACGATCTTCACCCTAGGGTTCTACAGGAACTGGCTGAGGTCATTGCGGGACCCCTGGCACGGCTCTATGAGCACTCGTGGTGCTCTGGCGAGGTGCCGGAGGACTGGAAGAGGGCCAATGTGGTCCCTATCTTCAAAAAGGGAAAAAAAGAGGACCCGGGAAATTACAGGCCAGTTAGTCTGACCTCAATCCCGGGTAAGCTCTTTGAAAAAATTATCCTGGCACACATCCAGGAGGGCCTTGCGGGGGAATGCATGCTCAGGGGCAACCAACATGGGTTTATCAGTGGCAGGTCTTGTCAGACCAACCTGGTGGCCTTTTACGATCAGGTCACCAAATCATTAGACGCAGGGGTTGCTGTGGATGTAGTCTTTTTGGACTTCCGGAAGGCTTTCGACACTGTCTCTCACCCTGTCCTCATCAAAAAGCTGAGAGACTGTGGTGTCGATGCCCACACGGTCAAATGGGTCGCCAACTGGTTGGAGGGCCGCACCCAGAGGGTGGTAGTGGATGGGTTCTTCTCGACCTGGAAGGATGTGGGCAGTGGGGTTCCGCAGGGCTCGGTCCTCGGGCCTGCACTGTTCAACATCTTCATCAGTGACTTGGATGAGGGGGTAGAAAGCACCCTGTTCAAGTTTGCTGATGACACTAAGATGTGGGGGGATGTGGGTGCACTAGAAGGGTGCAATAGGCTACAAGCTGACCTTGACAGGTTGCAACGGTGGGCGGATGAGAATAGGATGGGGTTTAACACTGATAAGTGCAAGGTGTTGCACATGGGGAGGAAGAACCGGCACCACACTTACAGGTTGGGGAACTCTCCTCTTGCCAGCACGGAGGCGGAAAAGGATCTTGGAGTCGTCATTGACTCCACGATGAACATGGGCCGGCAGTGTGGGGAGGCAGTCAAGAAGGCCAATCGTACCCTATCATGCATCCACAGATGCATCTCGAGCAGGTCCAGGGAGGTGATCCTCCCCCTCTATGCGGCACTGGTCAGGCCGCAGCTGGAGTACTGCGTCCAGTTCTGGGCGCCACACTTCAAGAGGGACGTGGACAATATGGAAAGAGTTCAGAGGAGGGCCACTCGTATGATCAGGGGTCAGCAGGGCAGGCCTTATGAGGATAGGCTACGGGACCTGAACCTGTTTAGCCTCCACAAGAGAAGGCTAAGGGGGGACCTTGTGGCCTGCTACAAACTGGTCAGGGGGGATCAGCAGGTATTGGGGGAGTCCCTGTTCCCCCGTGCGCTGCCAGGAGTGACCAGGAATAACGGTCACAAGCTGGCGGAGGGTAAGTTTAGATTAGATATTAGGAGGCGCTACTTCACAGTCAGGGTGGCTAGGGCCTGGAACCAGCTTCCAGGGGAAGTGGTGCAGGCTCCTAGCCTGGGGATTTTTAAAAGGAAGTTAGATGAGCACCTTGCCGGGGTCATCTGACCCCGGTGCTCTTTCCTGCTAAGGCAGGGGGTCGGACTAGATGATCTACCTAGGTCCCTTCCGACTCTAGCTACTATGAAACTATGAAACTATGAATAAATCTTACTACAAACAAATAATTAAGCTTGGAGTGAAATTTAACTTAGCAATTTCATGCAAACTTTACAACCCACCATGAGGATCAGACATGACTCATTTTAACGCTTTCAGATTCAGGGGGCAATACTGATAAGGGTACACAATAACAGTACTTAGAGGTTTATTTTTCAAAAAATCTTATTGTATGTATGTCTACTGCTTGAAATTTAAATACTATGAATATCATTTCCTTCATTGTGTTCATTTTCATTCTTACCAATGATAAAAACTATCAAGAACTAGTAATGCTGCAAAACTCAGGTCTGTACTGCTTCTGGTACACTTCCTTCACATGTATGGTGCAATCACCCGTAAGTCAGCAGTTAGTACCATTATTAAGAATTTTTCTCTTTATGTAACTGTAGCATTCATTTGAAAACTGACCTTCAGGTTAGTCTTTTAGGCTTCAAATCAGCCAGCCAGCTGGCTAAGAAAATGGACATGGGCATGCTCATTCACTGCTCAGGTAAACCCAGAATACTTCAGGTCTGCTTAGACATACTGTGCTCTTAGCATTGTTCTCTAAGGGCATCTTTATACGTGCTCTGGGCTGCAGGCTGAGGGGCGTATTTTAATTACAGCAGCTCTCAGGAGCTGCTCTAATTAAAGTGCCCACAGTGTCTTGTGTATTCAGCATCCTGTGTTAAAGTGGCAGAAACTTTAACTAAAGCTCATTCAACACTGAATACACATAATGCTGAGGCTGCTGGAGTGTACTAGTTAGCATGCTCCAGCAGACTTGATTAGCAGGAGGAGCAGAAAAAGTGCCACCCTACAGCCCACATTTGTTCTGATATTTTTTTCCTGTTAATTTTCTCAACTAATGTCTGACATCCTTGTAGCTTACAATTCAAGGATGGACTCATGCTCTAGCATGCCAATATGGGGAGCTCAAGGAAGAATTGATTAGGGGGCCACTTAGTTGTGGGTCTTTACTATGAAAAGTTCTCACAAAAACTACAGTTGGACCCTGATTTTACACTGCAGAAAGTTGTCACATAAGCTCACCAATCAGAGTTAGCTAAGTAGCAACAAAAGGAAATCAGAAGTGATTCCAAATCCTATCAGGCATCAGCTAATATAGATGTAATACACATTGACAAGAAACTACAACCAAAAGGAAATAGAATTGATATTCACAATGAACAAAGGGATCAGTCCTATTGGAGCCCACAGCAACAATCAAATGGGAGGGGCGGCCAATGCCTCAGGTGTGGTAAAATCCCTGAACATTGGTTATGCTAAGTGTCCTGCTAAGGAAGAGATATGTTGATGATGTAAAAAGAAAGGTTGCTATGCTTTAGTTTGTTGCTCAACCACAGGAGTCTTTAAAGTCACAGGACAGGCCTCAGAGGATTGTACTGTGTTATTAAAAGAACGTACAGAGTCTTTATCAGACCCAGGAGTCTGGATGACAGAAATACTGCTCAATGGACAGTCAAATCTGTTAGGATAACACTATGTGGATTTTTGGGGAGCATTGGACCTGCAGCTGGAACAAGGCTTTAATCTGTGTCTCAGCAAAGCTGCTGACCACAAGGAAGAATGATATATATATTAAAATTAACTTTGTGAATACTTAGGCAAGTAGTTTTTATCCATATAATAGTATTGCTGTGAGATATATAGCTTTTATATATAAGATTTTGCTTATGAGTGCTCATGTTAAGTAACCGTCTTAATTGTGTTAACCATTTTTCTGGAAAAAGCAGCAAATAAGTCTGTGTGCTGTGAACCAGCTATAGTGAGGAAAGAGATAAGATACAGGGGCCCAAAAAGGTGGAGATGGTACAACCTGAGACACAAAAACAGATTGGGATGTGGAAGATAACATGTAACTGAGATAAACATATGTAAAAGGGTGAATGGTGATTGGTAAAGAAGCCCCCGGAGCCCTCCCATTGACTGAAAGAAGGGAGTTCATGGCCTTTGACATGCGCTTATAGCAAAAAGGCATGTAAATGAATAAAATAGGCAATGAATAGGCAATGAATAGGAAATGAATAGGCAATTCCATGTTAATGAAGCAAACAGTAAAGAAAGGCGGAGCTTGAGATGGGAGGATAAATGGGTGGAACAGAAGGAGGGACAGAGGTGGAGTGAATGTTAATGAGTATAAACCAAAGTGTACAAATGTGGGGAAAAAAATTATTGTTCCCTGCGGCTCCCTGGTTTGTTGTGTTTTGGGAGCTAGTCCGAAGCTGTCTCCATTCTGAATAAAGCTGCTGTGAGCAAAGTGTGCTGGTGTTTGCTCCCTGCTTGCTCTAGCTAATGAGTGACAGAACCCATGAGCAATTGAATCATTGTCTCCCTAGTTGTGGGGCACCGCATGGACTCGGGGTCTAACAAATTCCATTAAAATTGATACAGGAATGGTAGTTTCAGCTATATCTGGTACTTACTACAGCTGACATAGGGATGGGCTCCTCCTTCCTCCCACTAAAATTACAGGGACCAGGTGACACTACCCTCCAAGTACTGGGATCCTTCAATGCAAAAATGACACTGAAGCAGGGAACTATAGATCAGGAAGTTTATGTGATCTGTGATCTTGTTTTGCCTTTGCTTGGCTTACCAGCCATACAGGCACTACAACTTGCCCATCAACTGAATGAAATAATGGATCAGAAATCATTGGAGCAGTACTACAGAGCCAAATACCCATCTGCCTTTTCAGATCTTGGAAAAATGTCAAGTGAATATAAGATACTTCTAAAAGCTGATGCAGTTCTGTATGCCTGAACTACACCAAGATGAGTCTGGTAACAGACAAAGTAAAAGAAGAACTTGCACAAATGGAAGAAATGGGAATAATCACAAAGACTGAAGAACCTACTTCTTGATGTTCTGGGATGGTGGTTCCGCCAACACTCAGTGGTAAGTGTGGCAGAAAGCCACCTTGGTTTCTCCCCAAAATCTCTGCCCTGTGACTATGTGATTAGATGAGCCAGCAGAGGATTCACACCTCAGCCTGTCTCTTTAGGTAACCTGAGCTGGCTGCATTCCTGAGGGAGAGGGGAAACCTGCTCCCTCTGCCTACGTGACTGGCATCAGCCACCTGGGTGAGGGGCATCTACCTGGGGAGCTGGAATCTGCCTGGTAACAGGTGATGTATTTCAAATTGGTTGGCTGACAGCCAACTGGGGCTGACCTCCACTGGACCAGGTGAATGAGGTCACAGGGGCTATATAGGTTAGGGCGGGGAAGGAGATGCTCTCTCTTTGGCCATGAGGTGAAGCAGCAGGAAAGCAGGGGACACAGAGAAGCCTTACCGTCTGAACCTAGCTCTCTCTCTCACCCCAAGACTCCAGAGGGGAAACTCAACCTGCCTCTGGAAGATGCTTGTGAGTAAGCTACTCAATCTGTTTAGATATTTAGCTGGCAGTAACACAGATGCGTGATCAAAAGGCTACCTCAGCCACACGGTTTGCTCTTTAGGATTCCTAAGATATTGCTCAATCCTGTACCCTAGTTTCCCCCTACCCCTTGTAATCAATAAAGTTCTCCTTTTTGGCTGGTGTGGGAGACTTATTGAGGGGTGGGTCTAAATTATGCCTAAGAGACCCCTTAGGTCTGCAGACTAAGGGAGACTTTACTTTTTGCCCCCTGACTTGGGGAAGTGCCCCAAGTGCCTGTACCGGGTCAAGTATCCGTCGGACTATTAGGCCTGTGTTTCCCCAAGGACACAGGGCCGAGACAGTCCCTTCTCAGGGTGGTGGCGGCGACGTTACCCCTAGACTAGCGAGTGTGCTCTGGGAGAGGTGTCGGCCAAGCATAAGGCACCCCTAGGGAGGCATTTGGAGCCTGGAAGGTGATCAGGCGCAGGGAGGTGGGTGGCTCAACGCAGAAGCGCCCCCTACTGGCCCGCCACAGTAAGATGATATTTATTGACTTAACACAGCTGAACAATGACGTGTGCCAAGAGAGAGCCAGTCTTCCTTCAGTGGAGCACACATTGGTTCAACTTGCAGGAGCCAAGGTCTTCACAAAATTGGATGCTAGCACAGGATTCTGGCAGATTCTTCTTCCTCTTGAATCATCCAAGATAACAACTTTTATTACTCTATTTAGACGATACCAAGTTACACAGTTACCTTGAGGCATCTCATCAGCTCCTGAATTCTTTCAGCCTTGGATGTCACAGATCCTGGGTGACCTGGAAGGTGATCTTTGTCATGCTGATGATGTTGGTTCTTAGGACCACCAAGGCACAGTCTGATACAAGATTGGATGCAACACTCCGAAAACTCCAAGAAGCCAGAGTTACACTTAATGAAAAGTGCACTTTTGCTACCTCTCAGCTCAAGTTTGGGGACATTGGATTATACCACAAAGATTCCAACAAGCTCCAATAATAGTTGCAGCTATTAAGGAGTTACCAGAACCCAAGGATGTCCCAGAAGTTTGCAGGTTTTTAGAAATGGCCACATATTTGAGCCTTGATAACAAAACCATTATGAGACATTTTAAGTGACAAAAACATATGGCTCTGGGGTCAGCTACAACTATTGGCCTTCAGTGAGATCAAATCAATACTCAGCTCATCCCTAATTCTAGCCCAATACAATCCAGCATAAGAAACACATATTGCAGTAGAGATTTCATCCTATGGACTTAGAGGAGTTTTACAACAATGTCAATAAGCTGGCAATTGGGTCTCTATTGCCTTTGCTCCATCTGAAACCTGATATGCACAAATAGAAAAAGAAGCACTAGCAGTTAGATGGACATGTGAGTGACCCAGAACTTTCCTCATTGGCCTGACTTTCACTTTACAAATGGATCATAAGCCACTTGTGTCCTTGTTTGGAGACAAACCTCTCAGTGAACTCCCACCGGGAATCCAGAGATTTCACTTCAGGATGCTGAAATTCACCTACAGTATTGTACACGTTCCTGGAAAAGAGTTACAAACAAGCTAATACTCTTTCCAGGGCACCATTACAGACATCACTGTCTCTGGAAGAACTCTGTCAAGAGCATGATGTCACTGTTTACATGGACCTTAGAATAACCATATCAGCTTTATTACAGATGACAATCCCAGAAGCTCAAGAAGTTAATGCTTTCCGCCAAAGGATTAAAAATACTGTTTATAAGGATGGCCACAAGTAAGATTTAAAGACGGTGAGCTGGTGAGGTACTAACAAAAGAAACTCAATCTCCATGTTGTCAGAGATTTAGTCATGTTCCACAGCACAGTACTGATACCTTCAGCTCTATGCCAAGAGATGCTAGGGAAGACTCATGAAGCTCATCTGGGTACTACAAGTTGTTAAGCCAGAGCTCATCAGATAGTTTGCTGGCCTTGTGTCAGTTGTGACATGCAGAATGGGGTGGATAGTTAGGTTTGTGCTCAACACTGACCAGTCCCTAAAGAGCCATGTCTTATGACTGAATTACCAGAATATCTATGGCAGATGCTGAGGGCTGACTTACTACCTGAAAGCGTTCTTTTTACCTCATTATTATTGACTGTTACTTCTGTTACTTGAAGATGGCACAGTTACAGAAGACCTTAACTGAGAGAGTTATAACAGTTTTGAAGAATATATACATGCACCATGGTACACCTTCAGTTTTAAGAAAAGATCATAGTCCACAATTTTCTGGAACCGCATTTAAGCAGTTTGCAGCCCATTATGACTTTCAGCATATCATCTGCAGTTCACATTTTCCATGTAGTAGTGGGGAAGCAGAACGTGCAGTGTGGGCCACAAGGAATTTTCTTCAGAAGAACAAAGATCTCTATAAGGCTCTCTTGATATACAATTCAACCCCATTAGAGCATGGATAGAGAGTCCAGCTGAGTTGCTTGTGAGTCAATGACTCCATACAGCTCTACCAACTAGGATAGATGACTTGGTTCCAAAACTTGTTGATGAACAGAAAGTTCATGAGAAAGATAAACTGAGAAAGGACTGTCAGGAGAATTCCTTCTAAGCTGTGTGCCGTATGCGGCCTCACAGGCATGCTCATGCCACATTGCCAGGCACACTGGCACAGCCGCACACGCCGCACAGCTCAGAGGAAACGCTGACTGTCAGAGAGAGGATTACAACACCAGGGACTCCTCCAGAAATATACCTGATCTTTCCCCACAGCAGGAAATCTGGATTCCAGATGCCGGAGTACAAGGCACTGTCCAGGCGAGGGTGGAGACACCTAGAGATCGTTTCCATAGGAATCAAGACCATCTCCATCCTATTCCACCTGTTTACTACACTAGGTCAGGACGTGCGTTTCACCAAATAGTCTAGATTTGTGAATCTGTCCATTTTAAACGAAAAGGCTTACTGATGCTTCTGTTTTGACAATTTCCTTTTTGTAGGGAAATGATTAGTAAAGACTTACAAGACAGTGATGTGCTTGTACTATTTCCTCTTGAGATGATTTTACAGTTGTTTGGAAATCCTTTAAGTTTCTCATTTTATGATGACATCAACAGGAAGTTGTCAGCCCTCTTTGTGTGTATTAGCAGTTGCAATAAAGACCTTTGGAAAGCAAGAAGTTTCCTATCCTTTTCCTGAACTATGATATAGCACATCAGTGACGTGGCAGCCAATATACAGTCATTGATGAGAACCTCATGAATGACACAGAGGTTGTCTGCGAGTGAATGACAGCGAGGACAGGGAGGCAGTGGGTGGCTATGCAAAACAGCACCATTTCATTTTGACTTCTGTTTTGCCGTTTCGACGGGAAAGTGTTTTGTTTCGAGTTTTATTTAGTTTCGAAGTGCTGTTCCGTTCTGTTTCATTGAAACTGTTTTGCTGTATCAATGCTGTTTCAACATTTCACCCATAGGCTATTATGGGGAATCACAAAACTGCCTATTGCTTTGTCGTTTTTTGCCAGATTTGGATGAAAACACCAGAGATGGTAGCCCGTTCTGAGGGCATGAAGCCTGCCAAGTTTCACGGAGATAGGTGCAGGGGTTTCTGGGAAATTGCATCTCAAATTCTTGAAAGCAAAACTCATGTCACTTGCAAGTGTGAAGGCACAGCAGGGCAAAAACACCAGGCATGGTAGCCCCTGCTGAGGCCACAAAGTCTGCCAGATGTCAAGGAGATAGGTGTGCAGGGGTTGAAGGAACTAACCTCAGGGAACTTAATGGATGGGAGGTTGATGGGGGGAGGATCTAGGAATATATATTCATGTGCTGGGTTTGTTCTCATGTCCGTTCCACCGTCATTTTTACCACCCATGTAATACACTCTGGGTCCCTACTCACAAGCAACGAGGCTGCTCCGAAGCTCTGTAATTGCAGCATGTCAGAACAGACTTGATTAATCCAGTCAGTTGGAGCATGGTAATTACCGTGCTCCAGCAGACTCCAGCTTCTTGTGTATCCACATCTCCGTGCTGAAAAATGGCAGTGGGGGCATTTAATTAAAGCTTGTTCAATGAGCTTTAGTTAAAGTGCCTGCACTGCCATTTTTCAGTGTGGAGATGCTGACACACAAGACGCTCCAGGGACTTTAATTACAGTGGCTCTTGGAGCTGCTTTAATTAAACACCCCCCACCACTACAAGAGCATGCGCAACAATGCCCGTCTCCAGTGTTCCCAGGCTTCTGAGAGCTTGTGAGGGAAGAACGTCTTGCAGAAGGTGAACTTTTCTTCTCTGGAGCCCCCAAGAAGTGCAACCATGAGGAGCAGAGGAAATCTATTGCAATCTCCTTATGTATTTGGACAGCAGGAACCCGCCTTCACTGTTGCATCCAAGGCCCAGCAGATGTTAAATAGAGCAGAAGCACACTACAGAACAGAACGCATTGGGACAGGCTAAGAATTGGGGTTTTAAAAAGCAAACACAGGAAAAGAGCACAAAATGACCGGCTCCATGGACAGCGAAGTGTCACAGCTTGCAGCATAGCCTGCTATTAGTCCCATACTTCCTCAGTATTTCTACATTCATAACTTTGTCCTTTGTTTCACTCCACATGAATCATCCAGTTTCTGCTTAGTTTGAGCTGGGAAAAACAATAGTGAAGCAACTCCAAGATGCATTGAGGACAGGTAAGTCACATTCTGGAAGCTGGACCCTGTCTGCCTGGGGTTATCTTCTATGGGAGATCTCCAGCCTCAGCTGTCCCTTCTCCGATCTTCAAACCCCTTTTGTATCCTCCGTGCTTCACTATCTAGCTCAGGAAAATGGTCTAGAAACCAGAATGCTCCCCCTTCCTTCACAGCTCTGACAAGGATCCTCATTCCTGACTGCAGCATCTGCTGTCCCACCATTCACCGGAGACTGTCTCTGTCCAGTCCACTTTGCCAGATGGGTCATTTTGTTTAAAAGATTTCTAAGCCCTGGGCTTGTGTGTACAGAGTCATAGACAGAGACATCTGAGAATCACTGTGCCAACCCCAGCCAGCCTGGGGCTCCTCTGACACTCAGTGGGCTCCAAGGGGCTCCTTTCCTTAGGGAAACAAAGAGTCTGTGCAGCGAGGTTGCTGAAAGCAGGCTGGGGCTGACCCACATATAGACAGCAGAAAAGAGGGATAAGGCTGTTGATCATAACAGATAGTGCGGAGTTGAAATAATCTCTGAAGGAGGAGACAGAAAGAATCAAGAGGAGCAGAAACAGACAGAGCAAAAGGCCAAAACAAGGGCATATAAACATATCATTAGGGAGAGGAGTGTGCATTTTTTTTGGGAAAGGGGCAGTATACCACTTCCCTTTCAGATGTTCAGTTTGTGTTCCTCTTTCTATTGAACGAGTGTTCATAAATCCATGCTGATTTCCTGGGTTCAGAAGCACAAGAACTGGTCAGGGCACTTCTGATCTCCAACTGCTTTGTAGACTATTGTAAGGGTTTCCCACCCCAGACTGATCCCCTGGGAGGTGGGAGGAGGGGGTCTCTCATCCCTGGTGGGAAGCATTCAGCGAGTGGCCAGGGTCACCCCCTAGCTCCAGGGAATGAAAGGTTAGTTCTGTGTGAGATGGTCACCACCTGGTACCTGAAGGGTGTCACAGGTCACCTATGCTGAGCTGAAGTTCAAGGACACACACCCTGTGCAGAAATCAAAGGTAAATACCTAACTGTTTAGGGGAATGGGACTGAGCAGTTTGGGGTTGGGCTGGGATGCTTTCCTTGTTGAGGGCTCTGGTCCTGAGAAACAGTCAATTCTCACATTATTGCCAACAGAAATGCATCATGGGCATTTGCTCAGATTGTGGGGGATCAGGAAGGTGCCCTCATGCAGAGGCTTGGACAAGGTGATCTCTTGGGGTCCTGCCCAGCCCTACATGTGGGTCTGTCTATCAGAGCTGAAGGAGTGGCTCAAGCAGGGAAGTCCTGAAGGGACATGTCGTGAGGGAGCTGGAACAGTTCAGATCCCACCTGGATTTTTACAGGGGCCAGCTAAGGCTGAGAGGTACCAAGAGGGAGATCCCTAGGGACACACACACAGAGACTGGGACAGGAAAATGGGACCAAAGAGTAACTAACAGCAGCATCAAGTGGACCAGCTAGGGGAGAGAAAGGTCATGGGTGGGCTTCATACTGTCTGTGGTGCAGACAAAGGCATCTGCCCATGTCTTCCTTAGGTTTAGGGCCTTGTAAACAAGGTGCTGCTTCAGTGGGTGGGTGGGTGGGGGGCACTCTTTGGATCCCCATGCTGAAATGTCGATGCTAGTGTGAAGGGATGATCGGGGTGACTTCCCATCTTTGGTAGAGAACACATCCTCTCACCACACTGCTGAACCAGGCATCCAGATACCACAGTGAGGTTACACAGGGAGTGAGAGAAAAATGGGAATAGGAATGATTCCAGAACAAAACACTTTATTTCCCTTGGGACTCAGAGGCCAATTCTCAGGCTCTGCACTCTGCATGTCAGTGCCAGCAGGGGCCAGGCTGGCTGCAGCAGTGGCAGTGGCTGGGACAGAAGCAGCAGCCACTGTTGTTTTTCCAGCCCTTATATGTTGGCGCCTGGGTCTGGTGCTCTGGCCCCCTACCCCTCACCACCCTATGGCTTGGAATGGAACAGGGCAGACTGGAATCAGGTGCTTAAAAGCTTATCTTGGAGAAAGGTCTCCCAGCCTGCTCTGCAGAGTTCAGGATCAGACATCACTGCATACATAATGCACGTTAACCAGGCTTAGGCAGGCATCTACACATGCAGGCACTAAAGTGCATTAACACTGTGTGTGGACTAACTTGGGACTAAAGTTAGTGCCAAGTCAGTCCACACATACAGCATTAATGCACGTTAACACATCTACACGTGCATGAATGTACCTTAACTAATGGCACCTAAATTTGATACCTGTATTTAGAGATAGCAAATTTTGATGTGATTAGCCCCAAATCACCATTTTTAAAGTGTATTAAGAGTGCACGCATGTAGACACATGCCCTAATGTGCCTTAAATTGAGGCTAATGTTCCTTAAAGCATCTCATGTAGACATGCCTCCTGTATCCAGTCACATGTGGAAGGAAAATGGGGCTAGCAGCAATTGGCCTGCTCTGGGATAGGCAGAAGCAACTGCAAGCACCCATGAAAGTGTTACCTAACTCTGCCTGAAACACGGGTGTCTGTATCAAAGTCACTGCAGAGTTCTGGTAGTTCTGGGCTCTCCCTGAAGAGACGTGGGATCTCTCAGATCCTTCCTCTCCCATCCCATATTCATGGGCACTCAAGCTTGCTAGAGTAGTGGCATTTGGCTGAGAACCTGACCTTGCTCTGAGGGCTATCTCTTAGGAGACTGTACCTCCTGGATAAGGGCTGGCATTGGGTATTATCAGAAGGCTTTTCATTCTGATGCCTGTCTTAAGAAGGCAGGGCTTTGCTATGCCAAACCAACATTTCTTCATCCTTAGCACCTTCAGAGAAGAATGTGGATCAGTATGAACCCTGCGTACTGCCCCAGTGGCTCCTGTGTTTGGTCCTGGTTGTGTTTCTGTGTGTCACTTTCCTTGGTGTCCCCATTACTAAGTGTCCATGGGCTGATTATCTGGAGGGGAGTGGGGAGGGGAAGAGTGTTTGGGAGGACACCTGAAGGCAGCAGCTGAGATTGCCAGGAGCTGAACTGGGAATCTCTGAGGCACATTTCTGTAGGCGGGGAAAGTCAGGCTGGCATTCTTGGGGCTTGAGGGTCCTGATCCTGCACAAGAATTCCCAGGACATTGATCAGGTCCCTCAAGCCCTGGCAGCAATAGTCCTGGGGCAATTGGAGATCATAGGCAGCTCCAGGCTGCCTGCACTCTTGTGCCATTAAGCTAACAGCAAAGCAGCAGAAACTATTATGGCCTTTTGTCTGGGCCACAGTTTGGTCATGCGTGGCAGGAAAAAATGGTAGAGATATCTGTTTGTTTTCCCTTTGTGCCACCATAAAAATTGTTATTGTGGTAGAAAGGTGACCTCTGTTTACACCCTAAGTCCTACTGGAAACAGTGTGTCCAGGAAATGTAGTATTCTAAGAAATAAGAGACAGACTCTCCCCATGCCTGAAGGAGCATGTTTGGGCCTGGAAGCTTGCAAAGAACATTTTTTCCAAATATTTAGTTGGTCTAATAAAAGATATCACATCTACCCAAAGAACCTTGTTTGCCAAGAGACAAGTGGTATAGTTAGCCTTGTTAGTCTGAAGTCAGGTAGAAAGCACGTTAGAAATGCACGTCACACTTTACTGAATCAGTTAATATATCAGGTGCATTTCTACCCTGCCTTCTGCTGTTCCAAGTTACAGTCTCAGGGCTGGATCCAGGGGGATGCAGTGGTGCAGCTGTACTCAGCTCCACCTTGATTTGTGCTCCACCCAAAATTTAAACCAAGCTGCCTGGTTTCTATTCAGGCAGTGTTGAGGAAGCCAATTGACTTCATAGCTCATTAAAATGTACCTGTTTCCTACTCATTTCAATCCACAGTTATTAAAAAACTTCTTTCCTTTTTAATGCTGCTCTGTAGGTTCTGAGAATCCTTGGACTGTGTTTCCTCATGTTATGGGACCTTGAGTTACCTTTTCTACCTAGTCGAACTTCTGTGGGAGGAGATATTTTCTCCCCAATTAATTTTATGGATCATTGTGAATAAACATTTTCTTATCCTTTTTACTATAAATTTAATATAATATCCCCTGCTTAGAGGCCAATTCACAGAATCTTAGAAAATTAGAGTTGGAAGGGACCTCAGGAGGTCATTTAGTCCAACCCCCTGCTCAAAATAGGACAAGCCCCAACTAAATCATCCCAGTCAAGGCTTTATCTTGCCAGGTCTTAAACACCTTTAAAGATGTAGATACTGAAATCTCCCTGGGTAGCTTGTTCCAGTCCTTTATTACCCTCCTTGTGAAAAGGTTTTTCTTAATATCCAACCTAAACTCCCCATGTGCAGCAAGACCATTTCTCTTTGTTCTGTTATCTACCATCCCTGAGAACAGTCGAGCTCCATTCTCTTTCTAGCCACCTTTCAGGTAGGTGGAGACTATTATTAACCCCCTTAGTCTTCCTTCTCTAGACTAAATAAGCCCAGTTCCCACAGCTTCTCCCTATAACTCATGTTCCTCAGATCTCTTACCATTTTGTTGCCCTCTGCTGGACTCTCCAATTTGTCTACATCCTTTCTGTAGTGGGAGGTCCAACACTAGACTCCAGATATGGCCTCACCAGTGCTGAATAAAGGGAAATAATCACTTTTCTTGGTTTTCTGGCAATACTCTTACTAATGCAGCCCAGTGTGCCATTAGCCTTCTTTACAAGAACAGTGCACTGTGGCTTATATTCATCTTATTGTCCAGTGTAATACCCAGGGAGCAATGGCTTTCTATTTTTTAGATTCTAATAAGATCATGCAATAAGGCTAGGTTTCCTTATTCATGGCAATCAGGTGAGCAGCAGTGTTTGGGTAATCACACAGGGATCTTCATTAAAGTGACCAATTCTGCACAATAAATAACTTACGGAGGATGTAGTCAGAACTGTCAATCACTACCAAGGACTCCATGTGTCTGTGTCTCTAGAACAAGGACACCAAAGGGCAGAATAAAACTACCAACATACAGGAAGAGAATGCAGCAGTGCCAGGGTCAGGGTTGCAGTGTCTGCAGGGTCTTGCTCTTCTTTTCTCCCAGTTTAAGGCAGAATGTGAATAGGGCAAGAGGGGGCAATAGGTTTGTCCCCTTGCCCTGCAGTTGCAAAATTTGCCCTTGTCTCATGGAACAACTCCAAGTCCCCCCTCCTGTGCTACCACTACATGGTATTGGCAGGGGGGGTGGCAAAGCAGGGGCTGGTGATATCCTGATGCCTGATTTCAGGGATTGCAGAACACCTGTGTGTGACGGCACATGCACTCAGGCTGGTACATGGCCCTGCACAGCAGCCCTCTCTGGTGTCAGCAGAGACCCTGCACAAGCTCTTGTCCATAAAATGGACCTGCAGGCACTCAGACCCTCCCATTCACAATTCCCTGTGGGGTGTCTGAGTGCTGCCATTTTACTTTTCCACAAACCCTGGGTAATTAAGAACTCCAATTACTGTACCAAATTGTCCTTTGTATGCCTCTGTCATTTGTTCATAGAAATCCCCACCCTTCTCCCCACTGATAAGGGGAGTCTGTAGCACGCCTTACCCAGACATCATTTCTGCTTGTATTCTTTTTCATCAAGAATGCTGCTTGTTGTGAGGCTTCACAATAATTCTTAAGCTAAGGATGTTTGGGGGGGAGGGGGAAGAGATAAGTTCTTTCCCACCTTGTCCCATTTCCTTCCTTTGTGTTTATTTTTTGCACCAGAGTACAAAAATGAGGCCTCTATTACTACCACTTCAAGAAAATGAGAGTCCAATCAGAATCAGGCTGAAAAAAAATGCTGGTGAAACTTCCCTTCCCCTCCCCTCCCTATGGGGTGGCTCCAGGCACTGGCTCTTCCCCTAAGCTATCAGACTCAAACAAGCTCCACTCCAGCCCCAGCTCTCCAGAGTGATGTGCAGTAGGACATCCAGGTGCTGGTGCCTGTGTGTGTGTGCATGCGCATGTGTGTAATCAGAGGTCACTGGACTGGAAAGTGAGGTCCTGGCAGAAGAGATGAGCACAGAGGGAAGACCCAGCCCTGGAGGTGAGATGGTCACTGGGCTTTCCTCTCTGGTACTCTGAGGGGAGTGGGTGGAAATGAGGGGCTGGAGAAAGCAGAGGAGGAGGCAATGAACAAGGATAGAGCAGGAGTAGAGTCTGAGAGCAAACAGTGGATGGAGATGATGGATGAGAACCACAGAGAAAAGGGGACCAGGGAGAGATGGGGCTGGGCAGAGCTGTGAGAAAATGGGAAGGGAGAATGAAATGTGAGAAGGCGATGCAGTGACCCACTGTCCCCTGCAGTGACACACAGATAAACAGTGTCCACAGAGCAGCAACTATCTCATCTCAGTAATATTAGGCAGGCAGACTCATAGAATCAGAGAAGTAGGGCCGGAAGGGACCCTGTAGGTCTTCAAGTCCGTCCCCCTGCCCGGGCAGAAGAAAAACTGGGCTTAAATGACTTCAGCCAGATAGGCATCAAGCCTCCTCTTAAAGACCCCCAGGATAGGAGCCAGCACCACTTCCCTAGGAAGTAGGTTCCAGCTTCTAGCCACCCTGACAGTGAAGTAGTTCTTCTGGATGTCTAATCTAAACCTACTCTCCAACAACTTGTGGTCCTTATTCCTTGTTATGCCAGGGGGCACTAGGGAAAACAAAGTCTCTCCCAAATGCTTCTGGTCCCTGCCAGTGAGTTTATAGACGGTCACCAGGTCCCCACTCAGCCTTCTCTTGTGAAGACTGAACAGGTTCAGGTCCCGCAGTCTCTCATTGTAGGGTCTGCCCTGTAGTCCCTGGATCATGTGGGTGGCCCTCCTCTGGACCTTCTCAATGCTGTCCACATCCCTCCTAAAGTGGGGTGCACATAACTGGACACAATACTCCAGCTGCGGCCTGACCAGTGTCACATAGAGGGGGAGGATCATCTCAATGGCCCTGCTTGAGATGCATCTGTGGATGCACGACAAGGTCCAGTTAGTCCTGCCAACCGTGACCTCGCATTGTCAGCCTATGTTCATCTTGGAGTCAATAATGACTCCAGGATCCCTTTCTGCCTCTGTGCTCTCAAAAACGGAGTTTGCCATCTTATAAGTGTGCTGCTGGTTACTACTGCCCAAGTGCAGCACCTTGTACTTGTCAGTATTGAAACGCATCCTGTTTTTGTTAGCCCACCCCTGTAACCTATCCAGGTCTTGCTGAAGTCTTTCCATCCCTACTAGCATGCTCACCTCACCCCAAATTTTGGTATCATCAGTGAATTTAAACAGGGTACTTTTCACCCTGTTGCCCAAATCACTGATAAAGAAATTGAACAGCACGGGCCCAAGGATCTAGCCCTGGGGGACTCTGCTGCCCATTTCTCCCTAGGTCGAATATGACCCATCTACCACCACCCTCTGAGTACGACCCTTCAGCCAATCTGCAATCCATCTGACTGTGTAGGCATCAATGCCACAGTCGCCTAGTTTTTGAATGAGGATGGGGTGGGAGACGGTGTCAAAGGCCTTGCTCAAATCCGGAAAGACTACGTCCATGGTGACACCTGCATCCAGTGCTTTTGTGACCTGATCAGAAAAGGCAATCAGGTTGGTCTGACATGACCTGCCCCTAAGGAAACCATGCTGGTTGCCCTTGAGCATCATCCCTGAAGCCGCCCCATCACAGATGTGCTCCTTGATGATCTTCTCAAAGAGTTTCCCTTGGATTGAGGTAAAACTGATGGGCCTATAGTTGCCCTGGTCCTCCCTCCTCCCTTTTTTAAAGATGAGGACCACGTTGGCTATCTTTCAATCATCTGGCACCTGGTCCGAGCACCACGAGTGCTTGTAAAGCCGTGCCAAGGGCCCTGCAATAACCCCTGCTAGCTCCCTCAACACCATGGGGTGGAGAGCATCTGGACCCGCTGATTTGAACACATCCAGCCCCTCCAGAAGCTCTCTAATCTGGTCCTCCCCAACCTGAGGTCTGGAGGCGTTCCCCTCAAGTCTGTCTTGCGTCACGGTGGGGAAGTCCTGGTCCCTGCACAAGAAAACGGAGGTGAAGAATTGGTTAAAGAGGTCTGCTTTCTCGTCTGGCGCAACCACCAAATTGCCCAGCGTATTTTGCAGAGGCCCCACATTTCCCGGTGCCTTCTTCATCCTCTCTATATATTTGAAAAAGGACTTTTTTATTACCTTTGACCTTGGACACTAGTCCTAGCTCTATGTCTGCCTTAGCTTTCCTGCCAGCCCCGCTACAGGCCCGAGCAGAGGAGGTATACTCCTCTTTGGAGATAGCACCCCCCCTCCACCAGGTGTACACCACCTTTTTGGCAATCAGGCATTCCCGGATGCCCTTGGTGAGCTCTGGATGACTCTAGGTATGAACACCCTTTCTTATGCTGGCGCCAATGAGCTCATTACTTTGCCTACCCAGGTCTTTGCCAGAGCTGTGAGGACCTTATCACTGATCTCCCAGTGGAAAACGCCCACTTGGGAACAGTCCATTACTCACCACTTCATGCTGACCTTTGTAACACCATTTATGCAACTGGCAGAGCTGGTTATTCTTTCCATTGGCCAAGTGGCCATCACACATGAGAGAGGAGGAGGCAAAACTGATGAGATGAGAGTAGCTGGAGGAGACAAGGGGGAGTGGGATGGGGAGAAAACAAGGATGTGGGGAAGGGAAGCAGCAAAGGAAGGTAGGATGGAAAGGAGTGGGGGTGAGAGATGGAAAGAGATGAAGGGGGATGGGAAAGCAGTCAAGGCCAAAAATAGTGGGAGAGAGATGGAGATACAGAAGGTGCCAGAGCTGGAGGCAGAGGGAGGCTTAAGGGGTAATGCGGATGTTTGGGAGGACAGGGGAATCAGAAAGAAAGTGGTGAAGAACTCAGAGAGAGGACTCAGGGGTGAAGGAAAAACAGGAGGCGGGGGGGTGGCAGTGACGCACCTTTAATTTCAGGCATCAGGTGTGTATGGGCTGGTGGTCTCCTGGCCCATCCTGCTCTCCTAGCTCTGGCAGTGTGCGTGACCTGGATCCGGCTAACTACAGGCCCATTAGCCTGACTTCAATCCTGGGGAAGATCTTAGAAAAGTTTACTAAGGAGGCCATCCTTGATGGACTGGCCCAGGCTAACATTCTAAGGGATAGCCAGCACGGGTTTGTTGTGGGTAGGTCTTGTTTGACCAATCCCATTTCCTTCTATGACCAGGTGACCTATCACCTGGACAGGGGAGAAGAGATTGATGTCATATATCTTGACTTCAAAAAAGCTTTTGATCTGGTATCCCATGATCACCTCTTGGCCAAACTGGCCAGTTGTGGCCTTGGATCCACCACGATCCGCTGGATGGGAAACTGGCTCCGTGGTCGGACCCAGAGGGTTGTAATCAATGGCAGTCACTCATCGTGGTGCCCTGTGACCAGTGGGGCCCCTCAAGGCTCTGTCCTGGGACCCATCCTGTTCAACATCTTCATTAATGATATGGACATTGGAGTCAGGAGTGGACTGGCCAAGTTCGCCGATGACACCAAACTTTGGGGCAAAGCATCCACGCCAGAAGATAGGCAGGTGATCCAGGCTGACCTGGACAAGCTCAGCAAATGGGCGGACGAGAACCTGATGGTGTTTAACACCGAAAAATGCAAGGTTCTCCACCTTGGGAGGAAAAACCTGCAGCATCCTTATAGGCTCCGCAGTGCTACGTTGGATAGCACTGCAGAAGAAAGAGACTTGGGGGTCATCATTGACCACAAGATGAACATGAGCCTGCAATGCGATGCTGCGGTTAGTAAAGCGACCAAAACGCTGGCTTGCATCCATAGATGCTTCTCGAGCAAATCCCGGGACGTCATTCTCCCCTTGTACTCGGCCTTGGTGAGGCTGCAGCTGGAGTACTGCGTCCAGTTTTGGGCTCCACAATTCAAAAAGGATGTGGAGAAACTTGAGAGAGTCCAGAGGAGAGCCACGCGCATGATCAGAGGTCAGGAAAACAGATCTTACGATGACAGGCTGAGAGCCATGGGACTCTTTAGCCTGGAAAAGCGCAGGCTCAGGGGTGATCTGATGGCCACCTATAAGTTTATCAGGGGTGACCACCAGGATCTGGGGGAACGTTTGTTCACCAGAGCGCCCCAAGGAATGACTAGGTCGAACGGTCACAAACTCCTGCAAGACCGTTTCAGGCTGGACATAAGGAAGAATCTCTTTACTGTCCGAGCCCCCAAGGTCTGGAACAGTCTGCCAGCGGAGGTGGTTCAAGCACCTACATTGAACACCTTCAAGAGTAAGTTGGATGCTTATCTTGCTGGGATCCTATGACCTCAGCTGACTTCCTGCCCTTTGGGCAGGGGGCTGGACTCGATGATCTCCCGAGGTCCCTTCCAGCCCTAATGTCTATGAAATCTATGAAATCTCTGCTTCTGCCTTCTGTTTTTCAGGCCCTGCTGAGGAGAGAGGAGGCTGTCCCCGGCTGGGCCCCTGGGCTCTTCTGATACTTGCCCTCATCCTCAAAGCCTGTGTCACGTGTGGCTGCCTTGGTGGGTGCTGGAGGCTATTCATTCCCCTCTTCTGGGGGCTGTGTGGGGGGGAGAGGCAAAGGGGAGGGGGGAGAATTAAATGCATGGGAGAGATTTTATCACTGTTTAGGGGAGGGAAGAGGAAAGCTTGTTCCCTAAGGATCAGTTCTGCTGCTCTCCCATCCCTCCTCCTACAAAGCTGTATGGGGCTCCGGGCTAAGGTTGAGGCTGTGAGAAAAAGCATCCTTCCGTCTGCCATGGGGCTTATTGCTGTAGGGGTCACTCATGCTTATGAGTGACTGGTGCCTCCTGAATCTGGGGGGGAACCCACAGAAGCCGCCAACGGCAATGGCCTTATCGGGGGGGCACCAGCCCTACCAACAGCATCAGTGTTGGCCGTCAGGGAGGGTACTGCCCCCATCACAGGGGACATGTGCACCCCCATGTACCCCCTACCAGTCACTTATGCTCATGCTGGTGCTGTGCACGGGCAGAGGCTGGAGCATTCAGGACAAAGTCAAGGCTTCATATGAGACACACAGACATGAAAGATAACTGCCTTCCCATTGGATGTCTTGGCATACGCCTGGCAGGCTGAAGGAAACACCAGCCTGTTCCAGCCCAGTAACCATCCTCAGAGGGAAAACATCCTTTTCTCAACCATCTGCTCCCCAGGTGGCCCTCATCTAAGTAACATGAGGTCCAGATCAGTTTGTGAACGTTCATTCAGTCTCTCCTGCTATAAATCACCCTTCCAGATGTAGTAGAACTTAGGAGGCCTAAGGCTGTTCGCTAATGATATATTTGATTCAAATAGTATCCACTTGAATTCACTTGACTAGGCAGAAGTCAAGGCAAGAAAAAAGCATAGGAAATGGGAAGAGGTAAGGAAATGTTACTGGCTAGACTTTAGAATGGAGGGAAAAGGCAGACGCGGAATGACAACAGGCTGCCGCTGCAGGCTGGGGCCAGTGGTGGCACCAGGCTGACTATTCCCAGTGCTCAGGGTGGGCACACCAAGCGCTGGGAACAGCCCAGTGCCACCACCAGTCCCAGCCTGGGCATTGGGTTGTTTCCAGCGCTCGGTGCACCCGCCCCAAGCACCGGGCAGAATCAGCCTGGTGCCACTGCTGGCCCCAGCCCGCAGTGGCAACCTGCTGTCATCCCGCACGCACATCTGGGGCACGTGCCGCCCAGGAAGAGCCCAATACAGCCTCCCAGCATGCAGCCCTCCTGGGGTCGCAGAACAGCAAGAGGCATGCCCAGCCCCCCCCCGCACCCACTGACAATTCTCATTGCAGCTGGTGCCGGTCACTCCTGGGGCTGCTGTGGTGGGGGCTAGGATGAGTGTGGACAAGCTGTGCCACGTCCCATGCCGCCTGGGGCTCCAATTGCTGCCACTGCCCCCAGCCCCTGCTGCAGCAGCCCCAGGAGCAGCTGACACCAGCTGCCTGCACCTTTTTCTCGCCAGGTCAAATTTTAACATCTTTCTCCTTTTGTTCACCTAATGCTGCTTCCAGATAGGTTGTCTGAATTGGAATAGAACTGTTCTTGGCTTGAAGGCACAAAAGAAATTGGGTTGCTCATGGGGGAGGGGAAGCAAATGGAAAGAGGAGAGAAATATTGTATCTGTATCCGTTTTCTGTTTTTTTCTTTCTCAGTTGCTCTCCTCAAGGGACATCAAAGTTGTGGAGAACACAGGGTCCTGCATCAATATCTCAAGGAAGGGACCTGTGTCTTGGGGAGACATGAGAGCAAAGGTCAGAGAAGCTCTAAAAGAGAACAGAGAATTAACCCTAAAGTCAGACTTCAGGACTGACCCACACCTACCTTGGGTCTGACAGCAAGCAGCTTTGGGAGCTGGACAGCAGAGTGGGCAGAGGCAGAGGGACTGAGGGGAACCTGAGCATTTCAAACTGGGGAGAAAGAAACATTCCTTGACACCAAGACCTGTAAGACTGTGGACAAGTCAGCCCAGAGAAAGGCCTAGAACCACATGTACTGAGTTCCTTTGAGGGTCTCTAGGCAAGGAGTTATGTATGTGTGGTGATAGCATGTTAGCTGACAGGTGTTAGTCTGCACCAGTCATGGAGCATGTGAGAGGATAGCATCTAACAGGACGTCCTATGTTCTATTCTATATGCAGACTTAGAGGTAGAGTAAATCCAAATGCTACAGAATAAATGGTAGGGAAAAGCCAGGCATGCTCCAGGTAGAATGAAGAAGAGTCAGTCCAGCAGAGGTTTCCCACCTTTAATTGAGTCCCTTTGATTTTATCTAGGGGAAGATTTAAAGGCACATAACTAGAAAATATTGGGCATGCTTACATGTGAAATTAATTTGACTGAATGTATTCTGGCTCAGTTTGAACACGAGTTAACTAATCCCCATGTCACTGTCTACATGTGCATTTAAGCGCAGTAATTTACTGCACTGCTGGATACCAGTTGTATCTTATGGAACTATCCAGCTATGCAATACATTAATCTACTGAGCCCTAACTGCACACATGTGTAGACGGTGACACTTCGCTGTGCAGCAAATTAGTCTGCTGCGCAGTAAAGCGTCTTGTGTAGATGTGCCCACTATGTACAGATGTTAGTCTACACTGGCATTACTGAACCAGCTAGAGGACAAAATCAATCAAGACAGCTCATACTCTCATCTAGACAAAGGCTTAGCGGCATGACAGATGCAAGAACCGCAGGGAACAACTCAGCCTTGTTCAGTATGGAAGGAAAAAAGGCAGCATCAGCAGTGGCTCCTCAACTGTACTCATGAGCACTCATGCTTCTTGGCTTCTCTCCCCTCCCAGAGCAGGTCTGGATGTGCTGCCCCCTTGGCTGGAAGCTCTTTCACACCAGCTGCTACTACTTGTCCAACGATATCATGACCTGGGCTGAAAGTGAGAGGAACTGCACAGGGATGGGCTCCCACTTGGTAGTGATCAGCACAAAAGCTGAGCAGGTACCTTGCAGGAGATGGGATCCACTGGGAGTTCAGAGCCAGCCCTGGGTGGGATCTCCCTGCACATAGACCTGTTCTTGAACTGGAGTGAGAAATTCTGTCTCCATCTTCATTCAAGGCTTGGTTTTCTCTGCCACACACATCCTGCAGGGATGCCTGCCTCTTATTGTCTACTCATCATCTGCAACTGGTGAGCTTAGATGTTTTTTTCTATCCAGGATTTCCTGTTCAACTGGATAAAAGGAGCTGTTGCAGGCAGCCACGAAAAGAATCACTACATTGGTCTATCTGCCCAGGAAATGGAAGGCCAGTGGCATTGGGTGGATCAGACACTGTATAACCAGACTGCTACGTAAGTATCTCCTGGGAGGGACAATATTACCCTAGTCCTCTTCCCTTAGCTCCAACAAAATAATAAATAATATGTGCTGCAATACCTGTGTGCACTTGAGAGAAAGAGAGAGAAAAACCATATCCCCTTCCCCCCTGCCCCCGGATGTAGTGTTCCAGCAAAAATGTTTAGTCCCAGGGAACCATGCTCAAAGGCATTTAGTTCATTTCAGGGGGCAGCACAGAGAGGTTAGGGGGACCTCTCTGGGGGCCTTGTTATACGTTAATTTTAGGCGACTCCTAAATATCTTAATGTCTGGATTGTCCTCACTTTAACACCTTTAAATGTCTGCAAGCATTTTTTATGTGGCTCAAAATTATGCTACTCCAGGGCAGGATTATCTCTTGAGCCACATAGCCCACTTCCTGTTCCACATAAACCAGTCACTCCCCACAGATGTGTCACTCAGGTTGAAGGCATGAGGAAGCTGAACACTAAGCTGATCAACATTTGTGAGGCTCACAGTGAAACAACATGTAAGAAGGCCCTGGGTGATTCATAGGCTGCAATTCTCCCCACTCCTCCTCTTTAACCAGCTCATTTCCACTGGGACCCTCCTAACAGTTCATTTCTGACACTGGGGGTTCTCTCTCTGACAGGTTCTGGAGACCTGGGGAACCCAACGACCCTAAAGTGGAGAAGTGTGCTGTCATGTATGTAGGGGGCCAAACAGCCCACTCATGGAGCAAAAACTGGAATAACATCCCCTGTGAGACAGACTGTTATCGTATTTGTGAAGTTGCAGCAACATGTGTTTGATGAGAGACACCCCCCGCTATGCAAGATGACAGTCCAGAGAGTACCTGCTCCTTAGTAGTGGCAGCTCCCAGGGAAATCTGGTAGGAGGGGTCAGATGAGCCCTGGCCCAGGACTGAATATATATCGAAGGGTCAGGTTAGAGGGCATTACCATGCCACGTGGTCTGGATTCACTAATAAAAGTGTCAGTAGTTGATATGTGTAAATAGCAATCTATGAAATGGAGAAGCTCAGTTCCAACAGAGACTAGCTGGTGCTGTCACAAAACCTTCTCAGAGCATTGTCTCAGAAGGGCAGCGAAAAAGGTGGGTGGGGAAGAGAGGCTGGGGCCTTTGCCATGGAACGGGTGAAAGTGAAGATGCTGTTTGCTGTGTGAATGCAGCTGGTGCTCCCAAACTCCACAGGTTTCCTTGGAAGATCAAAAGTTCATAGAAAAGTAGAGTTGGAAGAGACCTCAGAAGGTCATCTAGTTCACCCCCGCTTAATGCAGGATCATGACTAACAAAACCATCCCAGCAAAGTGTCTAACCTGCTCTTGAAAATTTCCAAAGATGGAGATTCCACAACTGCTCTAGGTCGCCTGTTCCAATGCTTGATCACCCTCGGAGTCAAAGTTTCTGTTAACCTCCAACCTAAATTTCTTCTGCTGAAACTTTAGGGCATTGCTCCCAGTACTATCCCTTATGGCCACAAGAAAAGGCCATCTCCAGACTCTCTATAATTGTCCTTCAGATATTTAAAAACTGTTATTAAATCCCCCTTCAGTCTTCTCTTCTCCAAGCTAAATAAACCTAGCTCTTTCAACCTTTCATCATAAGTCATGCTTCCTGGGCCTCTCATCCTTTTTGTTGCTCTGCATTGGACTCTTGCCAATCTGTCCATGTCCTTCTTGAAGAGTGGGATGCAAAACTGAACTGAGTACTCCAGGTGAGGCCTCACCAATGCTGAATAGAGTAGAAGAATCACTTGCCTTGATTTAAAAATGACAGTCCTGGTGATCCAACCCAGTATAGTCTTGCTCTTTATTTGCAGAGTACATTATTGGCTCTTATTCAGCTTATAGTCTTCTGTAAGCCCCAGATCCTTCTCTACAGCACTGCAGCCTAACCAGTCCTTTCCCAGTCCCCAGAGATGCTCTGTTGGGAGTGTGTGAGAGGCCTTTGGGGTATCTGTGCAGTAAATGGGAGTGTCCACTATCTGAGACAACTGTACTGTGACTGTGTCCCCAACACAGTTTGATTCTAGCGCAGAGGGCACACAGGCAGTACACTGCAGGATAATTACAGATGTTACTTGCTATTGGTGGAAAATGTGAAGCTGAATGGGTAGAAGACCCATGACAAGTGCAGGACCCCTTAGTGATGTTGGCCACTTCAGCTAAATCCTGGCCAGGGAGGAAAGAAGCTGGGCCTGGTATGAGATACAAACACCCTTCTCTGTTGGGTACAGAATGAAGAAAGACTTTCTGCCTATGCATTGAAGCTGTCAGGGATGGGAACGGTCTGTTAGGCCCAGCCATGCCCATGGCCATGGACCAGTGCTGGGGTGGTCTCTGCAGGGTGTTTTCCAATCCTGTGTCTCATCCTGTGGTTGCATGACAAGAATTGCCACTCCTGCCTGGGAAGAGACATGAAAACCCAGGAGCCATCCCTGCCTTGCAAAGCCAGAGATCCCAGTGTATTGGTGAAACCTCACCCAGATTTCCTCATCCAGGTACTGGATTGGATAGACCCTTTGTCCCCAGGCCCTCAGACTCATAGTGAGAAGCAAAGCTGTCACTCACTCTCACACAGTCTTCAGGCCTGGATAGAATCATAGAGAATTAGGGTTGAAAGAGACCTCAGGAGGTCATTTAGTTCAACTTCCTGGTCAAAGCAGGACCATCTCCAACTAGATCATCCCAGCCAAGGGATGACCTTGTCTAGCCAGGTCTTAAATACCTCCAAGGATGGAGATTCCACCATCTCTCCGGGTAACCTGTTTCAGTGTTTTACTAACCTCCTAGTGAGAAAATTCTTCCTAATATCTAACCTGAACATCTCTTGCTTCAACTTGAGACCACTGCTTCTTGTCCTGTCATCTGCCACCACTGAGAACTATCTTAACTCCATCCCCTTTCAAATCCCCTTCAGGTAGTTGAAAGCTCCTATTAAATCCCCTCAGTCTTCTTTTCTCCAGACTAAATAAGCCCAGTTCCCTCAGCCTCTCCTCAGAAGTCATGTGCCCCAGCCCCCTAACCATTTGTGTTGCCCTCTCCTGGACTCACTCCAACTTGTCCACATCCTTTCTGTAGTGGGGGGCCCAAAACTGGACACAGTACTCCAGATGTGGCCTCACCAGTGCTCAGTGGAAGGGAATAATCACTTCCCTTGACCTGCTGGCAACACTCCTACCAATGCAGCCCAGTATGCCATTAGCCCTCTTCTCAACAAGAACACACTATTGGCCCATGTTCAGCTTATTGTCCACTGTAGGCCCCAGGTCCTTTTATATAGATCTGATGCCCAGCCTGTCAGCCCCCAATGGTTCTGCCAGTGCCCCTCCCTCCTGGCCTGCATTCCCCTGTTCCATAGCATCTCGGTATGATGGGCTCCTCTACAGGAAGAGGGTGTGGCTGGAGAAAGCCTCAACTATAATGCCAAAAATAGTGTCAACGAGAAAGTGGTGCTATTGCTGAGCAAGCTCCAGAAGACTTTGGCAGGGTTAATAATGATATGATACAGAACAGGCCAATGCCTTAGGCCATGTGTAGATGAAACGAGGGGCATGTGTGCACAACACTTTAAAGCAGGCTAAATGCTTTGTACCACTTTAATGGTCTCAGTGTTTGCACACCTTGGCAGCATATTGTGCATTAATGACAGCCTCTGTAGCAAATTCAGTGGCGTAATGCACCTTAAATGACTTAGGGCACAGCAAACTAAAACTCTTCCCTACTGCCCTACCAACCACGGATCAAAGCACCAGGCTCTATGCAGCTCAGAGGCTTCTCAGGAAGCCCTGCAGGCAGCCTGGCAGCAGTCCCGGAAGATAGGCTCTGCCCAAGAAGGAAAAAAAAAGCAGCGAGCCTGATCTTTTTTCCCCCTGTGGAGTCTGCCTGCTTGCCTGAGCTGCATGGGGGCCCAGCGCTTCCCTCCATGGTGGCAGTTCCCCCTGGGACCTCCCGAGCCGAGCACCTGTGGGTAGGTGCCACCTGTGGGAACCTGCCGCTGCTACGAAGGGAAGCTCCAACTCCCCCCGCCACAGCCCAAAGACCACTCCACCTGCAAGCAGCTCGCCCTCCCCTCCCCACCACTGGAGAGCCCAGTAAGCCAGGTGTGTGCATGACACGGGGGTTTAATTGGCCATAAATTGAAGCGGTGTTTTAAAAAACCCACTGCTTCAACTTAGGGTCCCCGTTTCATTTACACACACCCTTGGTCACGTGTTTAAGTGCAAAGTTGGTCCTGGGCTATGAACCAATTAAGCAGGTTCCTCACCGCTCTGTACTGAGCACACAGAACTGCCTAGTGTTACCCCTGGGAGAGAGGGATCTCAGGGTCCCCCTCCCTGTCCCTATAGCAAGTTGTCCCCTGTAGTGCCTCTTGCAAGACTTGTCTTCAGTTGCTCTTTGGGACAGGGCCCACATGTAACTTAATTGTACTGTGAGACACTTAATGTTCCTCTGGAAGCAGTAAAATACTAATGATGCTGGGTCTATTGCTATCCTTGGGGTGGCCTAGGAAGCCCAGACCCATCCTTTTCAACTCCCGTGAATCCCAAAGACATGTAGACTCCTCACAACTCCATTTCTCTTCTCTCATTGCAAGTGCTGGTGTCCAGATCCCAGCAGGGATAGCCTCCTGGTTGTAGGACAATTGCTAGGGCCCTGACCGACACCCAGATGTGGAGGTACCAAGGTGACCATGCCAGGGGGAATCTTTTTGTCACCTAGGCATGTGCAGGAGCCTTGGGGACCTGGCCCTGTACCTGTGCCATAAAGAAGCCACAGTGGCCTTCCCACCCAGGAGCTCCAAAAATGCCCATGTGTGGGTGCAGCCAGATTGAGAGTGTGAGTAGAGCCCCCCACTCAGGATCAGGAGGGTGATGGGCACCAGCATGTGGTTTCCTTGGCACCATCCTGGCCTGAGGTGTACATCCAGGAAGTCCTAGAGGAGGAGGCATTAAACATCTCTTTCTCCTCCTCCACCCTGGTCTGTCACTACAACCCCTTCTCTGCCCTGCCCTGCTCCCTCAGATTAGCACTTGCCCTGCCCTGCCCTCCACTGCCCCTCTCTATCATTTGGTCCTCTCCCTCCCCTCTGCTGCAGAGGTTTTTCCATCAGTCCCCCTCAGGCTCCTGTGTTTTCCATGGCACAAAACTTTAGCCCCAGTCAGGGTGGGCCTCCTCCTGCCATGGCCTCAACTAATCTTCCATTTTCCAACTGCCTCCACATGTCACCCAACACCCCTCCCTGTCCCCAGCCCTATCACTATCATGAGGCTACCTTACACCTCTGCCTGTGAGAAACACACTGTGGCCAGGGACCCTTGAGGTCTGGCTTCCTACCTCACTCATATCATCACCATCACTGCTACTCTTGACTTCTGGGAGGAGGCCACCCTGCTGCTGACACGGGAGTGCCCCAAATCCTGGCTCCAGCCCAAGGTCAACTTGATCACCAGTTCTCAGCATGGCCTGCAGAAAAGGGATGCTCTGTCACTGTAGGTGTCACAAACGCTGCTCCTGGGAAGACCCAACAACTGCTTCAGTGATGACATCCTTATGGGTTCCCTAGATAGCCGTGCTGGGAGCGTGCTGGGAGCTCTGCCTTGGCTTCATCTGCAGAACACAAAGACCTAGCTCCAGCCAGGAGCTAAGAAGAGTGGCAAAGGCCTGTTCGCCCTGCAGGGAGAGAGGCTCTGCTGTGGCTGCTGCTGCGGCAGCTGTGGGGAGAGCTTGGCTTGACTGAGAACAAAACAGCCATGCCTGGGTTGCTATTTAGTTCTGCAGGGAAGGACACCTAACCGCTACTACCACTATCAGTCCCATCCCAGCCCTGAGATGCCAGAATCTCCTGGGTTGTGGAGAGCCCTGCAGAGAAGGGGGCTGGGTGCTCCACTACGTCTGCTGCGGGGAGCCCCTGTCCTAGTTGTCAGACTACACATTGCTTTTTCTCATGGGACTCCCTCTCCTTCCCCATAGGGATCTCTTCCTCTCCCAGGAGGGTGAGGAGAGCTGATGGCCAGGGTGACCCAACTCTGGGATGTGGTAGTCATGGGGGGCCTGAACTTCCCGGACATCTGCTAGGAAGAGCAGTCAGCCAGGTCTGACTGCTCATGTAGGTTCTTAGACAGAGTGCAGGACCTCCATCTAACCCAGGAGGTGCACAGCCCCACCAGGGGAGATGCTTTGTTGGACCTACTGCTGGCCATGGGTGATGACCTTGTGAGGGGGCTGCGGGTGCTTGACCACCTGGGTGACAGCGATCATTGCCTGCTGGAATTCACCATCCAGCACAAGGTGTCAAAGGCCTGCAGTAAGGCAGCAGCCCTAGATTTCAGGAGGGCAAACTTCAACGAGCTAAGGAGGATAGTTGGGGAAGCGCTGAGGTCCCAGAGGGGAGGGGAGCCAGGTGTCCAAGGAGAGTGGTTGCTCCTTAAGGAGACGATCCTCCAAGCCAAAAGGAAGGTAATCCCAATGAGGATCAAAGGGAGCAGGAGGGCACACAAACCTCCATGGCTCACCAAAAGCATCCGGAAATGTCTCCTTGCTAAAAGGGTGGCATACACCCAATGGAAAGAAGGGGACATCACCAGGGACAACTATACTGCAGTTGCTCGGGGATGTAGGGGGGCAGTCAGGAAGGCCAAGGCAGAGATGGAACTGGGACTAACTTTCCAGATTAAGGACAATAAGAAGTCCTTCTTTAAATACATAGGGGGTAAAAAGAAGGTTCCGGGTAATGTGGGGCCCTTGCAGGACACGTTAGGAAATTTGGTCTTCACACCAGACAATAAAGCCAACATATTTAATGATTTCTTTGCCTCCACCTTCCCAAGCAGGGACTGGAACAGCCACCCCCGTGCTGGGCCCCCCTCAGGCCCCAGGGGAGGCACACCTAGGCCAAGGGTTAGTGAGGAACTAGTTAGGGAGCTTCTGGAGGGATTGGACGTATTCAAGTCAGCCGGTCTAGACAATCTCCACCCTAGAGTACTAAAGGAATTGACTGAGGTCATTGCAAGACCCCTGGCATGGCTTTACGAGCACTCGTGGTGCTCTGGTGTGGTGCCGGAGGACTGGAAGAGGGCCAACGTGGTTCCCATCTTCAAAAAGGGGACGAAGGAGGACCCGGGAAATTATAGGCCAGTTAGTCTTACCTCAATCCTAGGCAAGCTGTTTGAGAAAATTATTTTGTCACACATCCACGAGGCGCCAGCTGGGGACTGCATGCTAAGGGGCAACCAACACAGGTTCATCAGTGGCAGGTCCTGTCAGACCAACCTGGTGGCCTTTTACGATCAGATAACCAAATCATTAGATGCAGGGGTAGCAGTGGAAATAGTCTTCCTGGACTTCTGGAAGGCTTTTGACACTGTCTCTCACCCTGTTCTCATTAAGAAACTGGGGGACTGCGGTGTCGACACCCACACAGTCAAATGGGTCGTCAACTGGCTGGAGGGCCGCACCCAGAGGGTGGTAGTGGATGGGTCCTTCTCAACCTGGAAGGACATGGGCAGTGGGGTTCTGCAAGGCTCGGTCCTCGGGCCCGCACTGTTCAACATCTTCATCAGTGACTTGGACAAAGGGGTAAAAAGCACCCTGTTCAAATTTGCTGATGACACTAAGGTGTGGGGGGATGTGGGTACACTAGCAGGAAGCAACAATCAGACCTAGACAGGTTACAAGGGTGGGCGGACGAGAATAGGATGGGATTCAACACAGACAAGTGCAAAGTGATGCACCTGGGGAGGAACAACCGGCACAGGCTGGGGAACTCCCCTCTTGTCAGTACAGAGGCAGAAAAGGATCTTGGAGTCATCACTGACTCTAAGATGAACATGGGTCAGCAGTGTGGGGAAGCAGTTAGGAAGGCCAACCGTACCTTGTCATGCATCCACAGATGCATCTCAAGCAGGTCCAAGGAGGTGATTCTCCCCCTCTATGCGACACTGGTCAGGCCGCAGTTGGAGTACTGCATCCAGTTCTGGGCGCCGCACTTCAAGAGGGATGTCGACAGCATGGAGAGGGTCCAGAGGAGGGCCACTCGCATGATCAGGGGACAGCAGGGCAGGCCCTATGAAGAGAGGCTATGGGACCTGAACCTGTTCAGCCTCCATAAGAGAAGGCCTGTTATAAACTAGTCAGAGGGGACCAGCAGGCACTGGGGAAGTTCCTGTTCCCCCAAGCACTTCCAGGAGTGACCAGGAATAACGGTCACAAGCTGGCAGAGGGTAGATTTAGGCTCGATATCAGGAGGAACTGCTTCACAGTCAGGGCGCCTAGGATCTGGAACCAACTTCCAAGACCAGTGGTGCAGGCTCCGACCCTCGGGGTTTTTAAGAGGAGGCTAGATGAACACCTTGCTGGGGTCGTTTGACCCCAGTACTCTTTCCTGCCATGGCAGGGGGTCAGACTAGATGATCTACTCAGGTCCCTTCCAACCCTAGAAACTATGAAACTATGAAACAGACTGCTGCTGCCAGCTGGGGCCAAGGCCAGTACTGGGTTTTTCTCGGCACTTGGCATGGGCTGCGCTTGACAGACTTGGGTGCTGACGCTGGCCCCAGCCGGCATCAGCAGCCTGCTGTCATCCGCATGCTCCACAGCCGGTGAGTGCAAAGCTTTAAAAAAAAAAAAAAGTCCTGCACTCACCGGCTCTGGCAGCAATGACTGGAGCATCTGGGCACTCATGGCAGAGCCCTTTGTGCAGTGTGGGGCAGTGGGGATTGCCCCCCCCCCGCCTGGCACCCACGACAGCTGCCCTATGGCAAGGGTGCAGCACAGCTCAGCAAGGCACTGCACACTGCACAATTCAATCCCCAGCTCTCTCTAGGGGGTGTAGCCCCCAGATCTGTGCATGGAGTTTCAGCAGGCTGCCGCTGCTGGCTGAGGAATAGCCCAGAGCCGCCACCATCCCCAGCTGGCAGTGGCAGCCTGCTGTCATCCTGCATCATCCGGGGGCCTGCACCCCATGGGAAGAGCTGGGAAAAGTGATCAGAGAGCCGGGGAAAAGATTGGGGAGCACTGGGAACTGGGGGAATGTTCAGGGACCTGAGAACGTTCTCAGCTCCCTATTTGATTCCCCAGCCCCAGTTCAATTCCCCAGCCCCCAGTTTGGTTCCCCAGCTGTCTGAACATTCCCCCAGCTCTTCCTCGGGGGGGCACAAGCCCCCGCAACAGATTTCAGCTGGCTGTGCCAAGTGGCTGCTGCTGGCCCCACCCTGCAACAAAAGCCTGCTGAAACCCTACATGCAGATCAGGGGTCCGTGCCTCTTGGGAAGAGCTGGGGGAATGGACACAGGGAATCGAATTGGGAGCTAGATGTCAATATCAGATCAGTCCTTCCCCCCTCAGCCCCCTCCCTCTCCTTAGTTTCTCTTTAGCTGCAAGCAAGCCCAGCTTTGAAACTTGAAACTTTTTGAAATTTCTGAAATGTTTCGAGTGCCCAGGGAACTGTGGCACTCTGGTTGAGAATCACTGACTTAGCTGAAAGAGAAATGGCAAGATTTGGCCAATAGTGTGCTATTTCACAGTAGTACTGTGGAGTGACAAGCTGGTTTCAGACTGCAAGGCGTTGTGCTTGTGCTGGTGAATGTCCACTAGCACATTACTGCCTAGCAGTGGTGCAGCTTGATACCAAGTTTTGCCAAACAAATCCCACTGAGCTGAAAGGAGTTGCAGGATTCTGAGCACCTGCTGGGGTGTCTTGAGCATCTGAGAGACACCCAAGGTGCATGACCATCAAATACAGTCCTGCACATAGCGCTGGCTGTGGGTCATGTGATGCTGTGGCAGGTCCCACCTGCTTTTGCATGGTCATGGCTACTAGGAAAAATGACTCCATCTTCAGCCACATCAGAATAGCTCTTATGGTGGAGATTCCCCCCAAATCACCCAATGCCTCAGGCCCCCAGCAACAGCCATAATCCATTTGGATGGGACAAAGGGGTGCCCACTCTTCCCCAGCAGTGTCCTGAGTAAAGTGCACCAGATGCCTCCCAAAGACCCATTTTCCCTGGCGCCTGTGGATTTAGCTACAGTGACTTCCACTGTATCAGTAGCACCAGCAGGAAGCACATAGATAATGAGAGGCTTGACACAGCTCTGTAGCTACAAGTCATAGCCTGCAAGGCCTCCCCTCCCTGCCCCCAAGTTGAATGTGACTGCCCATGAACATGTGAATAGAGCTTAGTCCCAGGGTACCCAAGACTTTGAGGATGCAGTGACCTCATATGCAGAGCAAGAGCATGAAATTTCCAAGCCCACAAAGCCCTTTGGCAAAGAGACTTTGTTTTTTGCTCTGTGAATCATTGGCTTTTGGCTTCAACATTTTCAGCTTCCCCAGAATCTGTGGCCTGCTGATGCACTAATGTTCTCTAGATACAACTTTTGAATTGGTTTGGGACCTCTAGAATTGACTGAGTCGGTAACTTCACTTTTTGCTGGGCATTTAAGAAATGTGTGACTAAGTGGGGACCAGCATAAGCCCCAAGAGCCAGTAGCCTGCATCTGAACATCCTGTGTCTGGTTTGGAGTTCATAAGGAATCTTGGGCTTTGCATACAGCATTGCATCTGCTTTTGCCTCTGCTCCTTAAGTTGTGCCTGTTGGAGGATGTGTTCTTGGTGCTTTTAATAGCTGTGGTTTACATTGTCAGTATTTTCCATCCCTCTGTTCCCATCAGCAAGATGGCTAGTCATGGTCTCTGTTACAGAGATGGCAAACTTCTGCTCTCATGTTTACTCCTGCATATACAATACAGAGTCATTGTATATAAACCCACCACAGACCCTAAGAAGGAAAAATGGGCTGACAGTTCAACTGAAAACAGTGTTGTCCTTTCCCCCCAACTCAGTCCTCTTAGCTAAAAGAAGCTAAGAGGACTGAGCTGCAGCTGGGACTTCTGGTGAGGATCGCTTTGTTGGGGCTCAGTGTGAGTACACTTTGCATTAAATAGCTGCTGTAAATTAGTAATGTCAAAAATATGGCTTGTGGGCTTGATCCACCCCACTGAGCTGCCCTGTCTTGCCCACTGAACTACTGGTTGGCCACGAAAATTTGGAGAGGGTCGACCTGCTGCAGATTCCAGGCCCCTCTGTACATGGTGATTGGCAGCAGGAAGGCAAGCGAAGGCTATCACAGCCCTGGTTGCCCTCTGGCTACCTCGCCTACCACCACCACCACAGCCTTACCTCCCTTTCTACTGAGCCCTGTTGCATGCCTTGTGCTGGAGCTGGAGCTGCCACCATAGCATGGGGCATGTGGCAGTGGCAACTCTGGCTCCAATGCGGGGCATGTGGCACTTCTAGGGCTGCCACTGCATGCCCTCAGTCAGACCTGGAGCTGCCACTGCTGCCTTTACCTCTGCTGCTTCCTCATGTCCCAGGCTGCATCCAGCCCTCAAGGAGCCCTGTGGACCAGATCTAGCCCGAGGTGCAAGTTGAGTTTGACACCCCTGCTGTAACTAGTTTCATAAGTAGGACAGCTGGAATCCCTTTTCACCTCAGGGGAGGAGGGCCACTTAGTCTGGGTCTGGCAGTAGGCCCCAGAGATTGCTCCCTGTTTGGTTCCCCATATCATGATGTTTCATTTGGTTGGGTGGGTGTCAGTCCCAAGGTTAATACTTCAGCTTTGGATTTGTTCGATTGCATGTGTGGCTGTCTGTGCTGGGAGTGAAGGAGAGAGGCTATGAGAGAATTGGGGGAGCAAGGAGCAGTCCCAGGGAGGACAGAGTGAACAGAAAAGAGGAATCCAAAAGAAGAGGAGAGAGGGCACAATAAAGAGTGTTTGTTTGGAGCAGAACTGTCTGCTATGTTGCTTGGGACATTGGCATTCTGGCCTGACCCCACTTGAAGAGGAAAACAACCCCCTTCCTGGGAGCTGACCCGTAAGTGCAGTAAGCAGAGAGAGAATTGCTGTGAGATAAACAGCTCAGTAGTGGGACTGCATTGAGGACCTTGAGACCACTGGGAGTTGGCCACTCCAGCACTTGTAAATTTTGCAATTTTTGCAACTTTACTTCCTAGATTGCCTGAACACTGCTGTATTGTCCTCCCAGCAGATGTCATGGTAACTGAAGTTCAGCCACAACACACCAGAAAGGGATGTTATAGTGAAGGCTAGAGGGCAGCAGTGGTTCCTTAAGGCTGCTGCTTTCATGCAAAGTCTTGGGAGCACTGCTCTGTTAACCTATTTTCTGCAGTGTGACACTTTCAATTTTCATTGGTGCCAATGAACTGGTGCTCAGAATGACTTGTCACCACAGCCGGAGTGGGTGGGCGCAGGGATAGGCGAGTCGCACTGAGGAAAAGAACTTTTGCCAACCTCAGTGACCCAGACCTTGTGACCTAGTGACCCAGACTCTATGGGCAACCCTTGTTGGTATACCCGTCTGTACATGGCTCGTTGGTTAGCTACTCCATCCGGATCTTGGGTGCCAAAAATTCCAAAAAACTGTCCTGAGCAAATATGCCCATAAGAAACAAAGTTGACAGAATGGCACCAGCATATCTGTTGTACAAACTTTTGGCACCAAATCGAGGGCTGGAGGGGGTGAACTTTCCCTGATCTGCTCACCAAGAGACTTATAAATTGAGGGCACAGGGGCATGTGTATGGGCACTCCTTACTGATCCGAGATGTCTGACACCGAGGAGAGAAAAGAGCAGACCAGGGAGAGAAGAGAGCAAACCAGGGCATGTGAGACTAGGACCACTTGGTCCTATGCAAAAACTAAGAGCCTGGTACAGGTGTTGGGGTAGCCTGAGGTGTTAACCCAGTTCAGCATCAGCAACAGCCTGAGTGCGAATGTGCACATCTATCTGGATGTGTGCAGGAGACTTGCTGAGCAGGGAGGTCCAGTGTAGGGTGAAGGTCAAGAATATGAGGGCTGCTTTCTCATGCGAAGTAGCAAGAGCTCAGCGGTAGGGCACCCCGCTGTGTAACTTGCCACGTTATTGGTACCTCCAACTGCTAATGGAGGTGCTTCAATACCAAGCAATGATGAGCAGAGGTATTCAGGCTGTCCTCCACTCCTGAGAGCTTGCTGACCATGGGTCCAAGCATGAGCTCTGCTGCCTCAAGCAAGGAAGACTGCAGTTCACTAGTACTGGCCCTTGAAGAGTCTGCTGAAGAGGAGAGATTGGGGACATCGTCCTCCACAACTGGCATGTGAAAAAGCCCTGAGGAACCTTTAAGCCAAGTGTCATCTGAACTGACACCTGCAATTAGGCCGGGCTGTGAGGTGAAGGCAGGGGGTGGGATTGGGTTGACATTGAACACTGTGTTAAAGACTCAGCAAGATAGGCAGTGCAAGGAGATGAAGGGCAACGCACAACAGGGAGGCTCTGCTGGGCAATGGTTTGCAGTCGCTCAGGGCCTGCCTGCAGGCCAACCATTTGGACAGGCATGCAAGCCCTTCCCTGTCGTTTTTCCCGACCACTTCTCATTTGCTCACCTGATTCACCAAGCATAGAGCTCTCAAAAAAGGCTCAATTCCCTGCATTCCTTGATTTTCAGCAGCGTTTTACTGGCCGCCACCGAAAAAACACAGACCTGACAGGAAGCCTGTTAACGATGCCCAGACAGATAGGATCATCAGCGCCATCAGCACCTGTGCGGTGTGGTTGCAGGAGATTGCAAGACAGGCATATTGTGTCTGTGGTGGAGTGAAGAGCTGACATCAAACAGAGCTGAAGAAACAAGATTAGAGATAATAGAAAATACAAGGATAATAGATAGAAATAGAAATAAAATATAGAGTAATAGACTATAATACATAATAGAATAGAAATATAGAGGATAAGATAAACCATAGAAAATAATAGGATAGCTGGTAGGAAAGTTTAGGGTTATTTATGTATCTTGTCTGCTTTTTATTCATGCATTTACTTACCTATTTATTTATAGTTACTTATTTATTAAGACAAAAAGAGCATATGTTATACTGTTTTTTATTTTTATACTGCACTTTATATTTTTATACCATGTACATTTTTTTAAAAACATAAATAAAAACTTTACTTTATAAAGTTCCTTCTGAATGTGTTTTTTTTTGTAGACAGACTGCTGTGAGGCTCCATGCAGATTCAGGACGGTGCGTTTCTGGAGTGAGGGGATTACTGTTTTGTCAGCACCCCCTCCTGTAATTGAGTACCAACGAGATCAGTGGAGTGGATTGTTATGTGGCTCCACTTTCAATTTTAATAAACCTATTTAATTTAGTGAGGATTAAAACCTGTCACGTGTACTAGCACCCAATGTGAAAAAGAAAACAGTTTCCAGAGATCATCACTCTCACCACACAGGCTAGACACCTTAACTATTCTATTGTTTTCAGTGTACAGAATATGTCAGGTATCTAGGTCTAGAGTGAAAAAGCAATCAGGACTCATAGTAAAAGTGATATTTTTTATTGACCAACTAGTTCTTTGCAAAATATTTTAATTGCAAGCTTTCAGGCACAAACACCCATCATCAAGCATTGGAGAAAAGATTGTAAAAGTTCTTCTGGGTAGAAATGAAAGTTCGTATTTCATAGGATTTCACAGATGAGTCAATAGATGGAATACTCTTCTGGACAGGCATTTCATAGCTGGTAAGGTGTCTTTGAACTTTGTTGTGAGCCTCTGTGATGATGAGGCAAATTACCTTGAACAAAGGCAGGAGCAGTATGTTGGGTTTCAGCTGGTCAAAGATGCTTCCGTCCTTGTGAAATTATGAAGACTTCACTTTAAAAAGTCAGCTAAAATTCAGTATCTTCCATGTGTCAGGTATCAAGGTTGTAGCCGTACTGGTCTAGAGCAGGGGTGTCCAATGTGGGGCCGGATCATGAACTTTATTACCCAGTGGGCCAGTGAGCCATATTCATATTTTATCACCGCATGGGCCGTATGTTGGACAAGCCTGAAATAAGGCAAAGCTGGCATAAACCCCAACTTGTGCTCAGCTAGTGACAAACTACAGCAAATGATGTCCTGGACTAGCCATCCCAACAGCTGGGGCCTCCCAACCACCATTTAAAGGCAGCCCCAGAAGATATTTGACAGCCATGTTAAAATATGTGACCAAACTGATGCAGCCAATGCTCTCACGCAGGCCAAGGGGCCGACTATGCCATTGCTTCTGCAGGCTTTGCCCACACCAGCAACACCACTGCCCAAAGTCTTGGCAGTGCTCGGGCAGATGTGGCTGGGGCCCAGCTAACGCGTGAGATGGGGGATGGCAGAACTGCGGGAGCAAAGCCAGTTTCCAGCCTGGCAGGGTCTCAGGCCTGGTCTGCCTGGGGCGGCTTCTGGCAGGGGAAGGCCTTGGGGGAACATGGGCTGCTCCGCTCCTCTGTGCTTCCCTGAGGTGAAGGCAAATGTCCCCCAGGAGGGCGCAGGCAGCCGCTGCGGCAGAAGAGCAGCACCCGGCCCAGCCGCAGGGAGCGACAATCCCTCCTCCCCACCCCCAAGCAGTGCAGCCCCACGAGCTGCTGCTGCCCGAGGGGGGCCGGAGCGAGGTGGCTGCTGCATCGCAGCCCCTTGCTCACCCACCTCCACAGCCATGCTCACCATGGTGGCCTCTGCATTGAGAGCCCAGAGCACAGCGCCCAGTGGACACTGGCTCCTGCTGCCTCGCCCCGCAGATGTCACGCCAGGACCTCACCTGCTGAGGCCCCCCTGGGGCTGCCCTGCCAACTGCCTGTGGTAGGCACTGCGCCCCGTTCCTGCCCAGTGGCCACTGAGCCCGGTGGGTCCTGGGAGGTGGGCAGGACACTGGGGGCAGGGGGCCAAGCCGCAGACAAGTAAAAGCGGGCGCTGTTGTCAGCTTATCCTGTCAGGCGCAGCCAGGGCAGCCCCGTACCACGCAGCCCTTGGGGTGGCGGCGGGACCCAGCTCATGTGACGTGGGAAGTCACGTGAGCCTGGCCCCACGCGGGTGAGCAGCTCCCCTCCCCTCCCCCACCCGCCTGTCCCGAGTGAGGGACCTCAGGTTACAGAAAATGGCTTGGCGGGTCACATGGTGGCCTGCGGGCCATACATTGGACAAGCCTGGTCTAGAGGAAAAAGCAATCAGGACTCATAGTAGAAGTAATATCTATTATTAGACCAACTAGATTTTTGGCCACTCCAGAATGCCCCTGAAACAAAGTCTAGATGGCCATGCAGCTATGTAATGATTTCTATTGAAGGTGGGAGAGGTTTCCTTTGACCTCTCTAAATCAATAAGTGGTGGCATGTCAGGGATAGGGGACAGATCACTCTTGGGATATCCGGGTCAGTGCTCTCACTGTATAGCATCCACTCCTGTCACTGCTGGGGATGGAACACTGAGCTAGATGGACCATTGGTATGACCCAAAATGGTACTTCTTATGAAGATCTGCAACACCCACGCACAAAAGCTATGGGAGACACCTGAACACCCTGCAAGCAGGAGAAAACCTGACAGTCATTTATGCTCCCAGTTACAGTACAATGGAGAAGCCTCCCCAGGGGAAAATGGAAAACCAAATTCAAGTTTGCATGTGTGTCTTACCTGAACAAGCTGTGCTCTGTTGACTGAGAGGGTTCAAGTGGACTGCTTAACACAGATCCAACGTCTCAAAGACATGCAGTCTATAGGAACCACAGCTACCGTATTTAGGTACGCGCAGGCCGTGTCTTGCCTCCCTTTTTCCAATGAAATTCTGAAGGAAAAAAAAAAGAGAAAAAATGTCTTCTATTCTGGACTTGGTGTTTCAGTTATGGAACAGAAATGCTAAGAATACCTGCACAATACCCCAACAAATCGAAGTGAAGTAACACCATTTTATGTTTTGCACAAGCCCTCAGATGTCTGGAAAAACTAAAAATACATTTGCCTATAGACACTTCCTCAAGATTGCTTTAGGAGTAGCTTGATTTTTTTTCTTGGCTTTCTTCAGACAAATGTGCTTCTCCCCACCCCTCCAGGCAGTCACAACTAGAGTAACTCACATGTCACTAGAAAACGGTGATCCATCTACCCACCGCCATCCCTCTGCTTGTTTCCTTAGTCCTATCCAGTAACTTTCTTTTCCTTTAATAAAGTAGATAGTTTCCTGTAATTAAGGATGGAAAAAATGGTTATTCGCACCTTTTAAATGCTCGAGACAATATGAAGACACTACCAAATTGCCTGCTGATAATGATGTGGGGAAGCGGGGGCAGAGGCCCACCCCCCACACCAGGTCTGGCCATGTTCCCCCCCCCGCTTTGTGTTGGGGGCTGTTCTACCCCCACCGCGTCTGGGTCTGGCACCACTCCCCCCACTGCCTCCCCCGCCCTGCCCTATGCATCGTCCCCCACACCGCATGTCCGGCCCTCTGCGTCAGAACAGGGGGGGCAAGGCCAATGCTGCTGGCCTTGACTACCCACTCCAGGCCCTCAGTCTCTGCGGTCATGGAGGGGGTGGGGGTGGAGCCCTGCATCAAGCCCCACCCCCGCTTCTAATCCAGCCCCATTCCTCCCTTGCTGTGTCTGGTCTGGGCCCATTTCCCCCCCACTCCATCCCCTCTGCTTCGAGGGAGCAGGGCAGGAGACGGAGTGAGGCCAGCACTACTGGCCTCACCTCCAGCTCTGGCCGTGTCTTAGCTGCCATCATGGTGGTGCACCACTGCTCCCACCTCCTGTCCAGAATGTTCTTGGAGCACTCTGATTAGTTGTTTCAGACAACCAATCAGAGCGCGAATAAAGCACAGGACTCGTTACCACAGGCACTCTACTTTCAGAGACCCTTGCTTCACTCTTTGGATAGGCAAACTCTAATGACTAGAGTAGAACGCAACTGAAACATTACCATGACAAGAAAGGAGAGCTAATTTGTAAAAAACAAGACAAAATGCACTCATTCAAACACACTCAAGAATTTCTAGTTTTCATATCTGAAATGCTATTCTATACATTGTACAAGAAATGCTGTTCTTTTACAATCTTTTCTCCAATGCCTGATGAAGTGTGTTTGTGCCCAAAAGCTTGCAATTAAAGAATTGTTTTGCAAAAATCTAGTTGGTCTAATAATAGATATTACCTCTACTATGAGTCCTAATTGCTTTATTAGCACTTGCTTTATAAAGAGAGACAAACACACCAAGGCTTTTATAGATATAGAATTAGCACAGGTGCAGGCACAGTCCAGGAACATGCTACCTGATGGCCAGGAGCAGCGCTGCAGTCATTTTACGTCAGTCTCCTCTTTTTTCTCTCAGTTACTCTGAACAGTATTTGACCGCATGGCATTTGGTCTAATAAGTCTTCTCAATATACCATTCATCCAGCTTTCTGCCCTGCACTCCACCCTTCTTCAGGCTCCCAGTATCCCTTTGTGCCAGGGCTGGGCTCCCTGTTTATTCAAGGAGAGATCTGAAGGTGTTTTCCAACCCCAGCCTCTCTGAGGAGCTCTTCTCTTCATGCCTTTTCTACTTCTCAGTAGGATTTCTTCCTCACTTGGTCCAGCGGATAAACAACCTCCCCTTTCCACAAGCCTCTACTGGTGTTTAGGCACACTTTCCTAGCTGCCAGTTTCCATATTTTTTCTGCCTGTGGACCATCACTTCTTCAGTAAGATTTTCTCGCAGCTCTTTTCTTGGCTCTGCTTCAACCAGTGACCCTTCTTGCACCCCCTGAAGTAGTACTGGGCTCTGGTGCTTTCCCAACTTTGTCCTTCCTGGAGTACCTTCTTTTACATGAGCTATGCCTTGACTCTGGGTCAAGTGGTTGGCTGAAGACACCAAAACTCTTGAAGGGCGCACACTACCCTTCTAGGCTAGAAACAGACATTACACATAAACCAGTTTAAGTGATCAGAAACTGGTTTAAACCTGTAACAGGACAGATGTTCACTATACATAAAACAGTTTGAAAATGGCCAAAACTGTTTTGAGATAAACCTGGTTGAATGTAGTATCAGGCTTAACTGATTTGGGTCAAACTGGTTTATGCATTTTGTCCCAGACCCCTTGCTGGTTTAAGAGAAATCAGACTCCCCCAGCATCCCGGCATGCTCTCTGAGCTCGGAAGGGCTCTCTGCTCTACAGTAGGGCTGGCTCCTCCCCTCTGCTCCCTAGATGCAGCTCCAGCAGAGACTTGCAGGAACAGCGAGTCTGCATGGCTTCTTCCTGCTCTTCCCCCTCACCACTCCCTGCTAAGCAGGGATCCCCTGTGCCCTCTCTCTTACACACACACTGCATTAGCTAGCATACCACATGCTGGCTATGGTCTGTGCTATGACAGACAGCAGTGTCAGCTTAGGGCTTTTTTGGAGCCAATCAACAACTCAGCTGGTAATGTCCCTCCATTACTTCTTTGTTTAAGAAGAGTTTGAACTAATGAGAAAGGCTGCTTGTTTTCTGATGGGGTGATAAATGCTGATAACAGAGCTGATAAATGCTCCCTTACCAAGGGGGAGGGGAGGTGAACCCCTCCCTAATGCTGTGGGGACCTGGCCATGCCCTCTAAGCTTAGCCCTGTGCAAGGGAAGGGAGGGCTGCTCTATGTTGCGGAATGCCAGGTTAGCGATTCCGGCACTACTTGGGGAGCTGCAGGCTTTACGGAGTGGGCGAGTGCGCGGCTTGTGGGGCGGGATTGGAGGTAGCTTTATGACCGCCTTCGAGGTTCGCCGAGTTGGCGCAAGTAGACGACTTAGAGTAAGTTGTTAGTTTTCTATAATAAGTTTGTAGGATGTCTGTTGGTTCACGGGGTTCCGGAGTAAGCCCTTGCGTTCTAACCCGATGGGCTAGGTGCGGCTGCCAACTCCTTAAGTCCCAGAACTGGTCAATAGCTCATTGAGATAGGGTGTTAGTGGTAGAAGTTATTACGGAGTAAATATAAGGTAAAGTAACAATTTGTTTTATTCACTCAGATGGGCTCACCCACTTACGAATGAGAGGGGAGACAGGCTGGAATGAAGTTGCAGTAAATATAAGTATAGAAAGCGTAGATATGCTGTCTAAGCTACAAAGAGAGGCAGTCAAGAGGTGGAGTCTCCAATGTTTCTTCAGTTACAGTATGCCAGATACAAAGGGGGTCTGTTGGCCCACAGGATTCACCAGTGAGCCCTTGCTTTCCACCCCTTGCGGGATAGGTGCGGCTACTCACTAGTTAGTCCTAGGGCTGGTCAACAGCTCATGAACGGGATAGTGGGTAACAAAACTGTAACACGGTGAATCGTTGTAGATTCTTGGATTTTCGAGGCCTTGGTTTTTGCTGGGATATGCCCAGGCGGGGAGGCTGAGGACTGGCTACAGGGTGATCAAGCCTGAAGGGTCGTTCAGTCGTCGTCTCTGCTACTTCTTGCCTCTATGCCTCTTTATAGATATTGGTTGGACTGCCTCTGTGACACTATGATATAAGCTAAGCATACAGGGATAGGATAGTAACTATTATGTAAAAGAAAACTATGTAGATTTTCTACATAAGTTTCGTTTCTGCAGGAATGACACTATTATAGATAAGAAATGAAACTTACAAAATATGCATGTGCAGCTTAATAGAAGCGTGGGAAAATATAAAGCTTTCATTTTGATTAGAAGCCAAAACTACGAGGTTACATAAATGTGAGAGTGCCGCGCGGCAGTTATACAGAAATAAAATAAGACCTTTACACTCTAGTGCCCCACGGCTTCTAGCCCAAGCCACTGCAGGCATGTGCCTGCATATCTGAGATGTCTGTGCTGTTACAAAATGTTGTAGCCTAGCTAAGTAACCTGCAAAGATCAAATCAATTCAGGCTCAGGCTTTTTGAATGTCTGTCCCTAGCCTTCTAATGGATAATCTGCATTTTCCCTACTTTTTTGAAGCAGCCACACTACAACTGACACTTGCCATAAAACGGAAAGTCTGAAAATGTCCGTTCCTGTTAAAATGTCTTTGCCTAAATCCCTTTGTGGGGAGATTATTAGCTACAAATACTAGGTAGAAATAAATAATACATGAAGATCCCTGCAAGAGAAGAAAATGATCTCTCTTATTCTTACCAGTGCTGATTTTTCTTTTATCATAGCAAGTGTAGCATTGTGAAACCAGCAGAAATTCTGACTGCTGTTCCAGTTTTGTACTTCTTTGGAAAAATAGTAACACTGATTTCTGTACCACATCCAGTCTTCTGGGCACGGTCTGCACTTCTCTGCCACAACAGTGGCAGCTACGGTCTCAGTGACAGCTCCTAACAAGCAGAAGGTAATCAGCAGTGAATTTTATTCACATCTCAACTTTCTAAACAGCTGAGATAAGTCAATAATTTAAGTGGAGAAACAGCTAGTTAGATCTGACCTTTGCACTAGTCTTGGGAAGATGGTCACTAGTTTCCTAAACATTTTTTTTTTTCTTTTTGCCCAATATGTTTCAGGTCAAGTCCATGTGGCCAATCTTGATTTTGGGTGTGTGAAGGTCTCCAGTTTTAGCCATGTTCATTCACACATTTGAGGGATATAAAAGTACACAGACTGTATTGTAGAAAAGTTTTTAGTAACTTGGTTTGCACTAGTGTAAGAAACAGGGTAGAGAGTTGAATCTGACAAAAAAGCATTCCTTAAAAAAGTGAAATGCCTTCCAGTCTATTTGTGATGATCTATTTTAATTAGCGGGGGCGGAAGTCTTTCCAAACTGCCTGTTCTGCAGAGGAAATTGGTACAGGTTGGTGGTAGAGGTGCACCAATACATCGGTCCTATATTGTATCAACAACAATAAAAGGAAAATGGACAATATTGGCAATTGGCTTTCTTGGCCAATAATGTCACCGATAAATGCTGCATGCATGCATGCAGCCACAGTGGAGCATGTAGGCAGCTGGGAGAGCAACCCAGCAGTGTGGAGAGCAACATCCAGCTGGTAAGTGTGTTTGGGGAGAAGGGGCTGGGGGGAGGGAAGAGGCGTGGTGAGGGCAAATCAAGGTCCCCGCTGTGAAAGAGGGAGTGGGGCTGGTGCTGGGACAGGTGCTGTACAGCCAGGGCAGGGCATGGGACAGAGACACGGCTCATCCAGCAGGTGCAGGGAGGGGGGGCGGCTCCTGCTGTTGCATGCACCGCAGGATGGAATGGAGGGGCGTGTGCCTCCCAGATACGTATGTGGGGTGAGGGCAGGCTACTGCTTCAGGCTGGGGCCAGGGCTGGTGTTGGGTATTGCCTGGCAGGGGGGCTGGGCTGGGCTGGCTGCACTCAGGGCAGATGGCGGTGGCACTGTGAGGGCTTCAGCTGCCCCAAAATTTGTCATAGTTCCCCTCCCAGCATTGCCACCACCCACCCTGAGCATAGGGCAGCGTGGCCCTGCCACCAGGAAGAGCCCAGCACTGGCCCTAGCCCATAGACACAGCACACCCTTGCCCCATGCACAGATGCAGGGAGGGGTACAGGCCCCCATTCCCTCCTGGGGTGGCAGGAGTTGCCCCCCGCCCCCACCCTGCACTCTAGAGACAAGCTGTGGCACCATCCCATGCCCCGCCACAGCACAGCTGCCCAGCACCTGCTCCAGCCCTACTCCCTCTCTCACTATGGGAGCTTCAATCTGCTCCCCCCACAACAGACTTACCAGCTGGACAGTGCTTTTCATACTGCCAGGTCACATATCAGCAGTTGAACTGGTATTGGCTCATTAAACATAGGCCATTGGTATTCTGCCCCCAGTACTTTTTCCTGCCATGGCAGTGGGGTGGACTCGATGATCTGCTCAGGTCCCTTCCAACCCTACTAACTATGAAACTAGGACAAGAGATTTGGGGGCTGCTGCATCCTGGGGGAAGAGGCTCCCCTTTCCACGCAGAGCATTTACCTCTCCTGCCAAGCGCCAGCGCCAGCGCCAGGACAGCTGCCAGCAGGAGCAGGGCCAGAGCTCTCCACAGCCAGAGGCTGGAGCACGGGCCTGAAACGGAGCAGAGCGGGGGTTACTGAGATGTGGGCCGGAGGCAGGCAGCCGGGCAGGGCGGTGCCGGGGCAGCAGGGGAAGCCGCCAGGGCATCTGCAGGCCATCCCTTCCCCCTCCTCCCCACCCCGGTCCGGCCGGGGGAAGGCACCGCTTCGGGCCGCCCCTCCCCCGCGGGGCCCGCCGGCCAGGGCGGCAGCAGCAGCAGCAGGTTGGGCTGCGGCTCAGGGGCGGCGCTGCCCCAGGAGGGTCTCGCCGACGGCTCCGTGTCCGCAGACAGCAGCGCGTGGCCCCGCGGCGCCCGCACGTCCCCCAGGCCGCGGCCCGACCGGCTCCGCGGGAGATTTAAACCACAAGCTGCGATCCTCCCCGCCGGCTCGTCCCGCTGCTGCAGGGGAACCAGGGGCCGGGCCCGTTCTTGCTTGAGGGAGCTGCAAGGCTGCCTGCGCGGGAAAACGGGTTTGGCGGGAACTCATTGTCCCGCCCCGCGACTGGCCCGTGCCCCGTCGGCGCTGCCGGGGGAGGAGCCGAAGTTGTCGCTTGCCAGAAGGAGGGAGTGGTGGCTCAAGGGGCGCCTGCCTGGCTCCACCCCAGCAATGCCAGGCGCGGGGAGGCTGTAGCAGAGTTGAGTTTGCCCCGCTACGCTTGTCCTGCGGGGGAGCCGACCCCGGGGTTTCGGCGGCGAGACTAGATTAAAAGGGGCCGCGGGGCGTGATGCGGGGGGAAAGGAAAAGGAAAACAAGGGATGCAGAGACCGGAAAGAAAAAAAAGACGTCGAGCTGCGGAGTTGAAAAGAGAGACCCCCGCAAAAGGGGCTGAGCAGGTACAAGGACCTGCGGGGCTGGTGTGAGGCGCTGAGAAGGGAAAGGACGGAGCGGCCCTCCCGGGATCTACCCAGGGAGAAGCTGGTCCTTGGTCCTCTGGCAGTGTGTGCTGAGCGCGGAGGGGAGACTTCATTCAGACTTGGGAGCAAAAAGTAAGAGAAAGAGATTTCAGACAAAAGGAAAAGCGAGTTAAGAAGCAGGCTCCTGCCAAGGGGCGAGACCCACCCTGGGGAGGGAAGATCCTGGCGGGAGGACCTGGCCCTGAGTGCAGGAGTCAGCTTGTAGGACAGAACAAGTGGATTGCTGACAAAGAGAGGATTAGCCCCAGGCTGTGATGACAGCTTGGGAAAGTATCCCTGACAAAAAACAAGAGTAAGCCGGAAAAGCATAAACCGGCTAAGTGCAGCGAGTGACTTTAAGTTCAGTAGATAGTGTACTGCAAGCAAAAAGGTCCGCAAGAGAAGGGGGTGTCGCGCCCGAGGACCGGTGCACCCTTGACCTGCGAGCCTGGGTCGGCACGACCGGCTGGACGCGGGCAGAATACGGGGTTCGTTCAGGTGGAAGAGCGAGAGGAGTCAGGGAATTAAAATGCGTTTTGGTTATATAGAAAAGTTTATTTTTACTTACACTACCGGAGAGCGACCGGAGACTGTAGTGTAGGCAAGAATTTGTTGTTACACAGTGAGGAAGAAGAAAAATTCAGTTCAGTTCCAGAAACGTTCAGAGAAAGCTCAGTTCAGTCTGCAGATCAGTAACTACTCGATACAGGTTTTCAACAAAAACGTACAAGTAAAATAAACTGCTCGATGTAAGTTTTCAACACAGCTTACAAGTTTCTTCGGTTCAAAAACTTCCGTGCACGGACCGGTGAGAACGGACGAGTCGACTGTAATTCACCTGTAATCCGCCAGGTGGGGGTAGAGGTCTGCGATTGGCCGGATCGCTGACTCAGTCTCCTGAGTGTGCGTGGAGGTCTCCCCCCCGGAGAAGAGGATCCTTCTAAACTTACAGATTTTTAAGTGGCCAACCACAGCACGCTAGGATGTGAATAATTAGGAGACTGCCAATTATTGTGAACAGGCTTTCTTTGTCTACTCTGGTTTCATGCCAGAGCGACTGCGCAGGTACTCTACATTTAGGCTGGGGAGGGGGTTGGATATGGAGCTACGATGATGAAACATGTTATGTTAGCCTTTTGACCTTTCTCCTGCCATCGGCATCTGAAACCAAAGATTTTTCTTTGACGGAGGGACTGTCTGGTAAATAATGACTCCTTGTTTTGAGTTATTTTTCTGGGTTGCAATAATTACAATTTCAGTAGGAAGACTAAAAATGGACAATTGGACCAAACTGAGCCCCTGGTTCAGAGTTTAAACAAAGATGCAGGTAGTCATCACGGAGGACTCAGTTGCCTAGTGCTATTAAGACCCCAAGGGGGAAACAGACATGATGTGAAGAAAGGTGAAGCCATGTACTTTATGCTGCAGACCCTAAGGACACATCTGTAAGGCAGCCTCCCACATTATCCTTTATCTAAGTACAGGCATATCTCATTTTATTGTGCTTTGCTTTATTGCGCTTCGCAGATATTGCGTTTTTTACAAATTGAAGGTTTGTGGCAACCCTACGTCGAGCAAGTCTATGGGCGCCATTTTTCCAACAGCATTTGCTCACTTCGTGTCTGTGTGTCACATTTTGGTAATTCTCACAATATTTCAGACTTTTTCATTATTATTAGAATTAGAAGTGGAGCCTGAAGATGTGACTGAATTGCTGCAATTAAAAAGTTTAATGGATGAGGAGTTGCTTTTTATGGATGAGCAAAGAAAGTGGTTTCTTGAGATGGAATCTACTCCTGGTGAAGATGCTGTGAACATTGTTGAAATGACAACAAAGGATTTAGAATATTACATAAACTTAGTTGATGAAGCAGCGGCAGGGTTTGAGAGGACTGACTCCAATTTTGAGAGAAGTTCTACTGTGGGTAAAATGCTATCAAACAGCATCGCATGCTACAGAGAAATCTTTCGTGAAAGGAAGAGTCAATCGATGCGGCAAACTTCATTGTTGTCTTATTTTAAGAAATTGCCACAGCCACCCCAACCTTCAGCAACCACCACCCTGATCAGTCAGCAGCCATCAACATCGAGGCAAGACCCTCCACCAGCAAAAAGATTGCAACTCGCTGAAGGCTCAGATGATGGTTAGCATTTTTTAGCAATAAAGTATTTTTTAATTAAGGTATGTACATTGTTTTTTTAGACATAATGCTATTGCACACTTAATAGACTACAGTATAGTGTAAACATAACTTTTATATGCACTGGGAAACCAAAAAATTCGTGTGACTCGCTTTATTGCGGTGGTCTGGAACCGAACCCTCAATATCTCTGAGGTATGCCTGTAGTATATCAAGATGTGGCAGGAAAGAGGGAAGTGGGTTCACAAACAGGAGTGCCCTACCGCCGTTACACAAACACTCACCTTGTAACCAGCTGTGGGGGGGAGGTGCAGGGAGAACATCCCCTGGACTGTGGGAGGCTTCTTGCCTTGCCTCGTGCATCCACACAAGGAGCTGGGGAGATATGGGGAGACAGATCTGCCTTAGGGGGAGAAGTAATGTGTTGAACAGAACCATAAAGCAAAGCTAGATTGTTAATGCACCACAGCCATGGACAAGTAGGGCTGCAAAGGAGCTGCACAAGTTATTTAGTCCAACCCCTGACCTGAGGAAGAATCATCCCTATCCAAACTGCCTTCTACAAACCATCCCAGAGGCAGACTAAGCTTCACTGGGGCCCTGGGCAAGGAGAAAATTGGAGGCCTCACACACCCCATTATAAACATGAAAGTATCATAAAGCATTAATAAATAGACCTGTTAAATGTTTGCACAGTGCATTAATAAATAAAACACAACACGCAATGTCGAAATTAACTACTCAGTTCTGGCACACAAAAAATTGAATAAAACAACTGCCTTATAAAAATTACTCAGATGCATGGGATTGCCATAAATGTATAACAACATGAAATGACGGATGTTTTAGTTTAGTGGTTGTAGACTCTTGTATGACTTTTTTTTCCTGAGAAAGATGGTGTGTGTTCAAAAACTTGCAGATTACTTTTTTTGCTGATTCTTAGTTGGTCTAATAAAAGACAGTGTCTCTACCCAAAGACTCCAGCCAGGGCCATCTTCAGGTGGGGCAAATTGGGACGACCGCCCTGGGCCCTGCACTTTGGGGGGCCTTATAGAGCCAGGCAGAGCATCAGTGGCGCAGAGCTGGGCAGAGTAATGGCTCCGCATCCAACTGCTTGCTACCTCCCCCGCCAACGCTGCTACTGCCAATGGTAGCGGCAGCTTCTTTAGGTCTGGGATCAGAATGGGGTCGGGGCCCCGCATGGGCTAATTTGCCCCACACCCTGCTCAGGTCCCCTCTGACTCCAGCTATACATCAGCATTCCCCTCCCTCCACCCTTACCTGTTTTTCACCCATTGTCTGCCACAATTCGCATTTTCACTGACTGGCATATTGCATATTGGCTTCTGGGATAAGTCATCCTCAAAAAAGAATCAAACTGGCCAGGAGGCATGCTCCATAGCCTTTGTAAGTGCAGTAACTAGCAAATACAGTTAGACTGGTAAGACCAGCACTACAAGCTATGTTTTCCAGGGGTGGGCAAATAACGGCCTGCAACGCTATTCTATGCAGCCCGCGGAGCCCCTAAAAAAATTGGAAAATTAATATTTCTCTGCCCTTGGTTCCTGTAAAAAACTGGCAGGAACCAAGGGCAGTAGGACCCAGGGGAAGCCCAGCGGGCTCCAACAACAGGGGGCTCCCTGGCCCCGCCCCCCAGCCAGAAGCCCCTTCCCAGGTTTCTGGGCTGGGAGCAACTGGCTGCCCTGGCCCAGGAAGCTCAGGTAAGTTGGGGGGGGACCCCGGGCAAGGAAGGAGCGCAGGTGGAAGCGGCCCCTCCCCACCCTACCCACACTCAGTGCCCCACACTGCAGCTGCTTACGGCCTGCTTGCAGCCTGCCTAGGGCTGCCTGTGCCTTCTCCAGACAGCCCCGTGTAGGCTGCGAGCGCCTGCAGTGCAGGGTGCTGGCCATGGGTCAGGTGAGGGGCCACTTTTCCCCACGCTCAGCACCAGCTTCTTCCCTGCTGGCGAGCAGGGAGTCAGGGCTGTGTGCTGCTCCCCCACCTCTACCACAGGGCTGGGGGGCAGTGGGAGTCAGCGGGTGGAGAGCCAGTCGGGGCACAGGGCCTGCACCGGTGTCCTGGGGCCAGTGCCAGTGGGGCCCAAAACAGGCTGGCAGGGGTTCTATGGAGCCGGGCCAGCTCCCTGCTGGTGCAGCCCAGCCCAGCTCCATGGATCCCTGCCAGCCTGCACCCCACTTTGGGCCCCACTGATGCTGGCCCTGGGACATTGGTCTCGAGACATTGGGACACCTGTTAAGAGGTGGGGCACCTGTTAAGGGACAGGGCTACCCATGCAGCCCTCGACAGCCTGCCAGAACTGGGTAAGCAGCCCTTCGGTGAAAATAATTGCCTGCCCCTGTATTAGATCAACTAAAATAGTTGGAAAAAATTTTTTGCAGGCTTTCAGGTACAAACACCCTTGTTCAGGCAAAGGGAGCATCTGCAAGTGTTTTGTGCTCATCCAAAATAATTTTTCCAACTATTTTAGTTGTTCTAAAATAAAAGAGAGCTTATTGTGGTGGTTTTACCTGGCTGGCTGCATTTGTGTAACCCCTTTGCTCAGCACCTGTCAGCAGCAACAAGAGCCGGGTTCAATTTTGGGGATACTAAATATATTTTATTGTGGCTTGAGCCCCTACCCAGTCTACCTGGGAAACACTACGTGGATTATTAGGGTGTCCACTAAAACCCTTTTCTTGCAAGCAGTGTAAACACAAAAAACAGGTTTATTACAAAGCATAAACAAAAGGAAAAGTTAATTACTAACTATAATTTAAAAATCACTACAAACTACAAAAAAAAGTCTATAGGTGGCACCCTCTGGTGGGGGGGGGGTCTTTACCCACACCCACTGGGTAGTTCCAGGGGCCTGCACCCCTATATCTGCCTGTCAGCAATGGGCTGGAAAGGGGAACCCACACCAGAGAATCCAGTGAGCTGTTCCATGGGTCCACTGTGCTTCAGGGAGCTGCTAGACAATGTAGGTCTTTCTGCATTGCAAAGGGACTCCCATTGCTCCCTGTGAAACCGTAGCACTGGTCCTCACTTTGGCATAGTAGATTTGAGGGGTGAACTGCAGTTTTCATCAGCATATAGCACCCCAAAGTTTTTAGTCCTAATCCCAGCTCTGCCGGGGCAGGAAGCTGCAAGAGAACTCAAAGCAAAGCCAGCCAAAGAGCCTGACCAGCAGCCAGCACTAACCGCACTGCATTGGTCAGGACACGGAGCCATGAAAGCAACATGTGCTAGGCTCAAAACATGCCAAGCCCAGACATACAGAAACAAATGTACCGAGGGGCTCAGCAATACAGCTATGCTGAGACACTACTGCTGTAAAATAATAAAAGGGGGACTCAGGCCTGTCCTGTACCTGGGCCTGTATATACAACAAAAGAGTGCCAGGCCTATGTGGCTGCAGCCTGGACATACAGTCTGAGCCACACGGCTAGGCTGACACCTAACAGGTATGAAACAAGAAAAGTGGGAGCCAGGCCTATTTTGGCTTGGGCCTGAATTAGAACTAGTGCCCAAACACAGTGCTTGGTTGGGGCATAAACGGCAAAAGGGACAAAAGAAGGCTCAGGCCTATTTCACTGGGCCTGGACTAGGCAGCAAAAAGCCAACCAGGCCTATACACCACTGAGGCCTGGATAAACAACAAGAAGTGCCAGGGCTTCACCCTGGCTCTAATCTGCCAGCTAACATATGGCTGGGGTTCAGTCCCGTACGAGTGGGCTGAAATGCAACACCCTTAAAACAGCAGAAAAAAAAGGGCCCAGGCTTATGACTGTAGCCTGGACATATAGTCTCAGCTATACCACCATGCCGAGACCGTACAACCCTCAATGCAATGACTGCCAGGACCCTTTCTCCTGGTCAGTCTTCATTAGGGAATGATACACTCATGGCATCATGCCACTCAAGACCATCATCCCACTCCCCCCATCTCCCTCCCACCCCTTGCCTGCGCCTCAGCCTTGCTCCCTGCCCCAGGCATCCACTTGGAGCTGGGCAGCACCCCAGCCCCCTCCCTCACCATGGGGGATTCAATTTGCCCCCACCCTCAACTCCCCCCTTTCCCTTCCACAAAATTACTGCCATGCAGCAAGTGGGCTTTATAGGTCTGCTGGGCTGTGCAGCTCTGCTCCCTGCCAGCCAGGAAAGCTCCAGGTCACCAGCAATGCCTGTGGCCAGCCTGCCTGTGCACATATGCATGCCCAGCTGCCTGTCTCTCCCTCCAGGGGCCTCCATTTCCTGAAGGGCCCTGGGCTATGCCCACCTGATGCAGGCATTAATCTGCCTATGCCATCATCTAAAGTCTGCATAAGACTCTTGGTCAGCCCAGACATAACACAGACCTAACCTGTCACATGTAAAGCAGGGGAACCGCATCCTGCTTGTACAAAATGTCAATATATGCTCACGAGGAGGTGCTGGGTAGAGGCCAAGCAACACCACAGAGGAAACAAACCCCCCCACAGTCCATACTGGGTCACCATGGGGTAAAATTCCTTCCTGTCCCCAAATATGATGATCGGTCTGACCATGAGTGAAGGGCCAAGACCTTCTAGCCAGGAATCTCCAGCTTTGGTCCCAGCAAGAGCACTGACACAGCCCAGTGCAAGTCCCCAGCCTTAGCTGTAACCAACACCCAGTGCCTCTGAAGGTTTGAAAACACCTTAACACATAGCAGAAAAGGGCACATGTAGAGAGGAATGGTGAGGGGAGGCATCCCCAACCAGTGGCAGTGAAGTCAGTGCTTCTCAATCTGGGTGTTGCAAAATCCTTTCAAAGGTGCCTGGCCCCTGTGCTAGAAAGGAAGAGCCCTTCTCCCAACATCTGGCTGGAGTTCTGTACAAGGGCATCAAAGGTGTGAATCCTGAAGTCTCAGGTACCTGTATACTGAGCTGCGCCCAGATGGCACCGTACTGGGTGTTCCCATGAAAAAGCAGGCCTTGGGCAGTCCCAGATGCCTAAGAGTAATGCAGGGATTCTGTGGATCGTTGTCCTTAGCTGAACTTCACCCTTCAGTAGATAGAGCTCTTCATTACACGTCAAGTGGGAGTGGGATGACAGCAGCCATTGTACAAGTAATACACAGCTGGTAGTCTACAACAACGTAGGGTCATGTCTCACTAGGCCTTGGTGAACACAACAAGGAACTGTGAAGAGGTTCACCAACCAGCCTGGCAGCTTCCCCTTCCTGCTGCCAGTAATAGCATTTTGTTTTTCTATGAGTATTCAGACATGATGGCTTATTTATATAAATATTCATGAATCTTTACAAAATATCTGTTAAATATTTTGCATTGCTTCTTGTTTACTAGTTTGAAACTATTTCACATACTGAACCAAGCAACAGAAACAAGATTATGTTGCTTAAGTAACTGATTCTCAAAAATATACCTCATAGGTAATTCATCAGCTGAAATTTGCAGTTACCGGTACTTAAAATAAACACTTCTACAGATGTTGAAATCAAAGTAAGGCACCCAACACATGGCTATTTAAGCAGGAAACAAAACGTTATCTGAAGCACTGCAAAACGGCACCTGTTTAAATTAGATACTTTACTGAAGCGCACCACCGCTCCATACACACATGCACTGTAGAGTGGGATGAGGACTTGTTCCACGCGCCTGCACATAAATGCAAGGAGGGAAGGGAGAGGAGCAGACTGCAGGCAGTCACAGCTAGAGCTGGGTAACCTCCCCACACTCCCTGCTGCCATCACTGAAGGCAGGTAAGCCCCTCCATTCCTCTGGCTACTACTACTCTCCCCCACAAGTCCTCCCCAGTGCCAGGAGCAGCAGCATGTAGAGGCGGGGTCTAGCCCCCATACACTTGCTGCCAGAGAAAAAGCTGGAGCTGGGATTTTGGCTCTTCAGTCTCCAATGCCTGGTTACCTCTAATTCTAGAGGAGGGGGATGCCACTATGGCATCCCAATTCTGGCAGGGGAAGGGGGCTCCAGAAGATCTGCTGCCTGCAGCTACCTGTTGCACACCACAGCTGGGGAGAAATTTTGAAGCAGTGCAGCAGACTGCAGTGGCTGTACCTACCCCCTGTGCTGAAATAATACTGTTTAAAATTTTTTTAAAAAAATATCTTGCTTCAAGGAGGGCTTTGGCTTCCTCAACCACGACCGGCACATCACAACGAGAGACATGCTGGGATGGGATGGGCTCCACCTTTCCCCTAAAGGTAAGCGTGTGTTCTCTTCTAGGCTGGCGGACCTCCTCCGGCGGGCTTTAAACTAGGCTCGTCGGGGGAAGGGGAAGATGAGGGCGGAGGAAATGTCAGACTGCCAGACCAAAGAGCACCCACAACTACAGCCCAGCCCAGACCGATGAGCGAAGCAATCAAACAGGTAAGAGAGAGGGGCTAGGGTAACGTTGGGACTAGGGGGTCAGTACACACACCCACAGGAGGCCTCAAATGCCTCTACACAAATGCTCGTAGTATGGGCAACAAGCAGGAGGAACTCACCCTCCTGCTGGCTGACACCAGCCCGGACATAGTGGGGATTACGGAAACATGGTGGGATGAAACGCATGATTGGGCGGTGAATGTCAAGGGCTATAGGCTGTACAGGAGGGACAGGATAGGAAAGAGTGGTGGGGGCGTGGCGCTCTATATTAAGGAGGAATACACATCCTCGTTAATTAGCAAGGAGCCAGGGGAGGGGCACTCTGAAGTGCTTTGGGTTAGAGTACAAGGCAGTCGAGGGGAAAGGGACTTAACGGTGGGAGTCTACTACAGACCTCCCAACCAGGGTGAAGAGCTTGACCAGGAATTCTTGGGTCAGCTCACAGAGGTAGTGAAGGCTAAGGATGTGGTAGTCATGGGGGACCTGAATTTCCCGGACATCTGCTGGGAAGAGCAGTCAGCCAGGTCTGAATGCTCCCGTAGGTTCTTGGCCAGAGTGCAGGACCTCCATCTAACCCAGGAGGTGCACAGCCCCGCCAGGGGGGACGCCTTGTTGGACCTAGTGCTGGCCACGGGTGATGACCTGGTGAGGGGGCTGCGAGTGCTCGACCACCTGGGCGACAGCGATCATCGCCTTGCTGGAATTCACCATCTAGCGCAAGGTGGCAAAGGCATGCAGTTAGGCAGCGGCCCTAGATTTTAGGAGGGCAGACTTCAACGAGCTAAGGAGGATAGTTGGAGAAGCGCTGTGGTCCCGGGGGGGGGGGGGGAGCCAGGTGTCCAAGGAGAGTGGTCGCTCCTTAAGGAGACGATCCTCCAAGCCCAAAGGAAGGTAATCCCAACGAGGATCAAAGGGAGCAGGAGAGCACACAAGCCTCTGTGGCTCACCAAAAGCATCCGGGAATGTGTCCTTGCTAAAAAGGAGGCTTATACCCAGTGGAAAGAAGGGGTCATCACCAGGGAGGGCTATTCTGTAGTTGCTCGGGGATGTAGGGGGGCAGTTAGGAAGGCCAAGGTAGAGATGGAACTGGGACTAGCTTCCCAGATTAAGGACAATAAGAAGTCTTTTTTTAAATACGTAAGGGGTAAAAAGAAGGTCCCGGATAATGTGGGGCCCTTGCAGGACGACGTGGGTAACTTGGTCACACCAGATGGCAAAGCTAACATGTTTAACGATTTCTTTGCCTCCGTCTTCCTAAGTAGGGACCAGAACAGCCACCTCCCTGCTGGGCCCCCCTCAGGCCCTGGGGGAGGCACACCTGGACCACGGGTTAGCAAGGATTTAGTTAGGGAGCTTCTGGTGGGGTTGGACGTATTCAAGTCAGCCGGCCCGGATGATCTCCACCCTAGAGTTCTAAAGGAACTGGCCGGGGTCATTGCAAGTCCCCTGGCACAACTTTATGAGCACTCGTGGTGCTCTGGTGAGGTACTGGAGGACTGGAAGAGGGCCAACGAGGTCCCCATCTTCAAAAAAGGCAGGAAGGAGGACCCGGGAAACTATAGGCCGGTTAGTCTCACCTCGATCCTAGGCAAGCTGTTCGAGAAAATTATGCTGGCACACATCCAGGAGGGGCCAGCAGGAGACTGCATGCTTAGGGGCAACCAACAGAGATGGAACTGGGACTAGCTTCCCAGATTAAGGACAATAAGAAGTCTTTTTTTAAATACGTAGGGGGTAAAAAGAAGGTCCCGGGTAATGTGGGGCCCTTGCAGGACAACGTGGGTAACTTGGTCGTCACACCAGACGGCAAAGCTAACATGTTAAACGATTTCTTTGCCTCTGTCTTCCTAAGTAGGGACCAGAACAGCCACCTCCCTGCTGGGCCCCCCTCGGGCCCCGGGGGAGGCACACCTGGATCACGGGTTAGCAAGGATTTAGTTAGGGAGCTTCTGGAGGGGTTGGACGTATTCAAGTCAGCCGGGGTCCTTCTCAACCTGGAAGGACGTGGGCAGTGGGTTCCGCAGGGCTCGGTCCTCGGGCCCGCAGTGTTCAACATCTTCATCAGCGATTTGGATGAGGCGGTAAAAAGCACCCTGTTCAAATTTGCTGATGACACTAAGATGCGGGGGGGGACGTGGGTACATTGGAAGGAAGCAACAGGCTATAGTCAGACCTCGACAGGTTACAGGGGTGGGCGGACGAGAATAGGATGGGTTTCAACACAGACAAGTGCAAGGTGATGCACCTGGGGAGGAACAACCGGCACCATACCTACAGGTTGGGGAACTCTCCTCTTATCAGCACGGAGGCGGAAAGGGATCTGGGGGTCATCATTGACTCCAAGATGAACATGGGCCGGCAGTGTGGGGAGGCAGTCAGGAAGGCCAACCGCACCTTGGCATGCATCCACAGATGCATCTTGAGCAGGTCCAAGGAGGTGATCCTCCCCCTCTATGCGGCACTGGTCAGGCCACAGCTGGAGTACTGTGTCCAATTCTGGGCGCCGCATTTCAAGAGGGATGTCAACAGCATGGAGAGGGTCCAGAGGAGGGCCACTCATATGGTCAGGGGACAACAGGGCAGGCCCTATGAGGAGAGGCTGCGGGACCTGAACCTGTTCAGCCTCCAAAAGAGAAGGCTGAGGGGGGATCTTGTGGCCTGTTATAAACTAGTCAGGGGGGATCAGCAGGCATTGGGGAAGTCACTGTTTCCCCGAGCACCGCTGTGAGCGACCAGGAATAACGGTCACAAGCTGGCAGAGGGTAGATGTAGGTTAGATATCAGGAGGCGCTACTTCACAGTCAGGGCGGCCAGGGTCTGGAACCAGCTTCCAAGAGAAGTGGTGCAGGCTCCTACCCTGGGGGTGTTTAAAGAGGAGGTTAGATGAACATCTTGCTGGGGTCATTTGACCCCAGTATTCTTTCCTCCTTGACACAGATCCAGCGTCGCCAAGACACGCAGTCTATGGGAACCAAAGCCACCATATTTAGGTATGCGCAGGACATGTTTTGCCCCGCTTTTTCTAGTGTAATTCTGAAAAAAAAATGAGAAAGAACAGCTTCTATTCTGGACTTGGTGTTTCAGTTAAGCAACAGAACTGCTAAGCATATCTGCACACCTCCCAAAGTCAAAGCCAGACAACACCATTTTATGTTTAATAAAAGTCCTCCATCAGGCGTGGTAGTTCTCCATCAGGCGATCAGGGCTCCTCCTGACCTCATCGTTAGTAGTTGGTCATGCAACTACATAATGATTTGCATCAAAGGTGGGAGATGTTTCCATCGACAACTCTAAATCAATAAACGGTGGATGTTAGGAAGGTCATGGAAATGGGATAGATAGATCACACTTGGAAAATCCGCTTCAGTGCTCGCCCTGTATAGCATGCACTTCTCTCACAGCTGGGGACAGATTACTGGGTTAGATGGACAACTGCTATGACCTAGGATGGTGTGGCAGGCCAGTAGGGGGCGCTTCTGCATTGAGCCGCCCACCTCCCTGCGCCCGCCCACCTTCCAGGCTCCGAATGCCTCCCTAGGGGCGCCTTATGCTTGGCCGACCCCTCTCCCAGACCACACTCGCTAGTCTGGGGGTAACATCGCCGCCACCACCCCGAGAAGGGACTGCCTCGGCCCTGTGTCCTCGGGGAAACACAGGCCTAATAGTCCGACGGGTACTCGACCCAGTACAGGCACTTGGGGCACTTCCCCAAGTCAGGGGCCAAAAAGCAAAGTCTCCCTTAGTCCGCAGACCTAAGGGGTCTCTTAGGCATAATTTAGACCCACCCCATAACAAGTCTCCCACACCAGTCAAAAAGGAGAACTTTATTGATTACAAGGGGTAGGGTAAACTAGGGTACAGGGTTGAGCAATATCTTAGAAATCCTAAAGAGCAAACAGTGTGGCTGAGGTAGCCTTTTGATCACGCATCTGTGTTACTGCCAGCTAAACATCCAACCAGATTGAGTAACTTACTCACAAGCATCTTCCAGAGTTCTCTAGTTTCCCCCCTGGAGTCCTGGGGTGAGAGAGAGCTAGGTCCAGATGGTAAGGCTTCTCTGTCTCCCCTGCTTTGCTGCTGCTTCACCTCATGGCCCAGGAGACCGCCTCCTCCCCCCTCCCAACGTATATAGCCCCTGTGACCTCATTCACCTGGGCCAGTGGAGGCCAGCCCCAGTTGGCTGTCAGCCAACCAATTTGAGATACATCACCTGTTACCAGGCAGATTCCAGCTGCCCAGATAGAAACCCCCCACCCAGGTAATTGATGCAAGTCATGTAGGCAGAGGGAGCAGGTTTCCCCCCTCCCTCAGGAAGGCAGCCAGGGCTAAATGAAAAACCACACTCAAGTTGTAACTAGTGCCTTGATCAAGCTGTGCTCTGTTGACTGAGAGAGCTCAAGTGGACATCTTGACACAGATCCAGCGTCGCCAAGACATGCAGTCTATGGGAACCAAAGCCACCATGTTTAGGTATGCACAGGACATGTTTTGCCCCCCTTCTTCTAGTGTAATTCTGAAAAAAAAATGAGAAAGAACAGCTTCTATTCTGGACTTGGTGTTTCAGTTAAGCAACAGAACTGCTAAGCATATCTGCACACCTCCCAAAGTCAAAGCCAAACAACACCATTTTATGTTTAGTACAAGTCCTCAGCTCACTGGAAAAACTTAATACATTTGCATGTAGATACTTCCTCAAATCTGCTTTGGGGCTATCTTGGTTTTTTTTTTCTTGGCTTTGATCAGAAAGATGTGCTTCTCCCAACCCCAGACAGTCACAATTGGAATAACTCACATGTCATTAGTGAACGGTGATCCATCTACCCACCGCCATCCCTTTCTTTCTTTCCTTAGTCCTATCCAGTAATATTCTTTTCCTTTATTAGAGTAGATAGTGTCCTGTAATTAAGGATGGAAAAGAACAGTTATTCACACCATTTAAATGCTCCAGACAGAATACAAAGAGATTAGTAGAGGTGCAGGCACAGTCCAGGAACATGCTACCTGACAGCCAGGACAATTGCAGTCATTCTCTCCATTTCCTCTTTGTTCTCCCAATTAATCACGGCCAGGAGCATTTAGTACAGAGTATTTATGGCATTTGGTCTGTTAAGTCTTTTCAATATACTGCTCCTGCAGCATTCTGCCCTGCGCTCCATGCCCCTTCAGACTCCAATTATCCCTTTGTGGCAGGGCTGGGCTCCCTGTTCCTCCAAGGAGTGATCTGAAGGTCTTTTCCAACCCCAGCCTTGCCGAGGAGTCTCTCTCAGGTCTTTTCTACTTCTCAGCCAGGGCTCGGACTTCTTCCCCAATTGGTCCAGGGGATGCACAGCCACCCCTTTCCATGGAAGTGTGCCACTTTTTGTGTGCACTTCCCTAGCTCCCTGTGTCTATATTCTTCTGTCTGTGCACCTTCACCTCTCCAGTAAGTCTTGCCCCCAGCTCTTTTCCTGGTTGTGGTTCAACCAGTGACCTTTCTTGCACTACCTGAAGTAGTACTGGACTCTGGTACTTTCCCAACTTGCTCCTTCCTGGAGAACCGTTTTTTAAACATGAACTATACCTTGACTCTCAGTCAAGCAGTTGGCTGAAAACCCCAAAACTCTTGAAGGAGACAGGCTGCCCTGTTATAGTGGATAACCTGTATTTCCCTGGCTTTTTTTTTTGAAACAGCCTGAAATATCTTTGCCTAAACTATTTGTGTGGAGATTATTAGCTCCAATACTAGGTAGAAATAAATAATCCATGAAGATCCCTGCACAAGAAGGAACTAGTATCTTTTATTCTCACCAGGGCTGATTTTTCTTTTATCACAGCAAGTGTAGCATTGTATGACCAGCAGAACTTCCTACTGCTGTTCCAGTTTTGCATTTCTTTGGAAAAATAGTAACAATGATTTCTGTACCACATCCAGTCTTCTGGGCAGGGTCTGCACTTCCCTGCCATAACAGTTGCGACTGTCGTTTCAGTCTCAGTGACAGCTCCTAACAAGCAGAAGGTAATCAGCAGGAAATTTTATTCACATATATGTCAGCTTTCAAACAGCTCTGAGATAAGTAAATCATCTAAGTGTAGAATCAGTTAAAGTTAAATCTGGTGTTTGCATTTCTTCTTTGAAGATGGTCATCAGTTTCCTAGAAGTTTTTTATTATTCTGTTTGCCCAATACATTTCCAAGTCAGGTCAATGTGGCCAATTTTTATTTTGGGGTGCCACCCCAGTTTCAGTTGAGTTAACTCAGGAAATAGTGGGGGGGGATATAAAAGTATGCAGCCTGTATTACTGAAAAAGTTTTTAGTAACTTAGTTTGCACTGGTGTAAGAAACAGGGTAGATAGCTGAGTCTCACAAAAACCATTTCTTAAAGAAGAGAAGTACCTTTCAGTCTATTTGTGATGGTCTGTTTTGATTACCTGGGGCACAAATCTTTCAAAAGTTTGGTCTGCAGAGGAAATACATTTGCTACACTTAATAATAGCTATAAATGTGACCACCCACCATGGATAAGGAGCCCAACGGTGGACAACATGATGTTTAGACACATCACCTGTTCAAGGCCATCTCCCTTCCACAGAAGGCACACCCAGCTCAGCTTTCATTTGTTTCTTGACTATGGAAAAAGTAGAGCAATTCTCCTGAGGCAAAGAATTCAGAAAGACCAGTGACAACCCCAAATAATCACTAGGGCTGCGTGGAATTTCACCAGCTGTTTCGTTTAGACTTATTCTGAGCTCAAAACAGTAAAATCGGAACAAAATGAAGGACTTTGAAACAGCCTCGAAATGAAACGAGGCCAGTCGAAACGCTTCGAGTTTCTAAGCAGCAGCCAGGTGGTGGGAGGCAGGGGAGAGCCAGGGCTGCGCTCTGAACAGCCCTGCAGCCCCATGTGGCTCAGTCGAGGAGGGAGCTTCTCCCCGCCTCCTGCCACCGGCTGTGCTCTCATCAGCTCCACTAGCCCTGTGGGGCCGAGCCCAGGGGCAGGAGGCAGGCAGAGCCAGTGCTGTGCTACGCCTCCCGCCACCAGGCTGAGTCCCACGGGGCTGTGAGCCGCTGGGCACCGAGCCCGGTGGAGTGGGGCGGAGTGCAGCCCTGGCAGCGGGCCAGCCCCACTGGGCCCCAGTGCTGGGGTGGTTGCTGAGTGCCCAGCGGCTTGCTGCCTGGTGTGGGGAGGTAGCACGCCATGCCGGGGCCGCACTCCATTTCCCTCCACCCGGGCAGTGCCTCCGAGCTGTAAGAAGGGATTTGCTGTGCTTTGCCTTGACACCAGGGATTCAAAACCTGTGCAGTGGTCTGCACACCGACACATGGCGACATTGTGCAGAACCCCTAAAAGCATCTCACGGAACCGCGGTGCCCCCTTCCCCGCGGGGCACTTACCTTTCAGCGCCAGCGCCAGCGCCAGCGCCAGGACAGCTGCCAGCAGGACCAGGGTCAGAGCTCTCCACAGCCAGAGGCTGGAGCACGGGCCTGAAACGGAGCAGAGCGGGGGTTAGCGGGATGTGGCAGGAGACAGGCAGTGCTGGGGCAGCCTCCGGGGCATGTACCCACCGCCCCGGGCCGCTCCTCCTCCGCGGGGCCCCGGCAGCAGCGGCAGGCTGGGCTGCGGCTCAGGGCCGGCGCTGCCCCGTGGGCACCCCGGCGGCGGCTGCGCGCAGCTCGGCAGCACCCCTTCGTTCCCCATGGCCCGCTCAGCTCCACTTGAAAAATTTCAAACTACGCGCCAGGGAGGCTCCCATTGGTCCCGGACGTGGAGGAGCGGAGGAGACGCAATTCCTCCCTCGACCAATCAGGTTAAACAAATACATCTGCCGCCCGGCCAATCAGGAGCGAGCCAGGGGAAAGCGAAACCTGAACGATGCTGGGGGTGCTCACCGCCTAGCGCGGTTTCCGTAGGGCTCTTTTTGATCTTTCCCGCCCTCTCCTCTTCTTCTTTCTCCTCTTTTTCTTCACTTCTTTCTCCTCTTTTTCTTTCCCTTTTTTCATTCTCTTTTTCTCTCCTCTCATTTTTCTTTCTCTTTCCCTCTTTCTCATTACGACAGGCATAAAGAACAACACACGGCACAGGTATATGAAGTTTTGTTGTCACCGGGTTTTGAATTTTTAGAGACTCCTGACTATTGCATTTTAGTTTTTTTCATGCAAGCAATCGAATGCAAACAGGCATACAGAAGCCCGTGGTGTACTCATATCTTCGGCCATTATTGTAATCGTTTTCCACCCCTTGCGTCTCAGTCGTTGTGTGGGAGTGGTGGGGGAAAGCTCCAGCAGTGCTGCTCCTGGCTTTGTGCGGACATAATGTATTTTTTACAACCCAGCACACTATGGAGTAAGATATGCACCATGTATATGAAAGGCGGAATAAAGAAAAAAATCTTTTCTGGTAGTAAGCAATGCAAGCAGCAGCAGCTAGGGAGCTGAGCCTGCTCATCATTATGCTCCCTGTGAATCACATGCAGATGTTACTTTTACTTTTTACACCCCAGGGAATTTTGTGCATAAAAGTAACCCCAAATCCACACTTTTGCATGATTACAATGAAACGCCACTATACATACATGTATTAGTGGTGTTTCATTTAACTCATGGAAAAATGTGGATTTGGGGTTAGTTTTTGTTTAATCGAAAAGTGAGGATTTTTTTAAATCAAAGAAAATCAGGATCCCTGGTGATGATAACTAATTTGGACTACCGTTCCCAGGGGCCCCAGGAGGTAGCGGGAGGGAAAAGGAAGAGGAAGCCAGGGTGGCTGGAAGAAAATACAGAGCAGTGAGAGACATAGCGCTGGTGGTCCAGACTCCAGGAGTGTACAGCTGTGGAACTGGAGATCTGCCTGGTTTGGCGGGTAGGGCTGTGGACTGAAGGGGCTGGACTCAGATCTGGGAGCAAGTGCAGGCTGCTGTTTGGGTGCTTTCGGGACTAAAGGCTGGTTTGGAGGTGGGGACGGCAGATTAAGGTGCTGAGTGTATGTTACTACAGTGTTAATGATGCCTTTTACCTGTTCTCCACTTTTGGCCCATTAGCTTGTGACCCCAACCCCCATGCTTTTCTATATTAAAGTGAGACCCTCCCCCCTTACTACTTTTGCCAGTTTCTGGGGCTGCAGGGTTGCCACACTGGTAAGTTACAGCTTTGATGTTCAGCTGACTGGATCACTGTAAGACAGTGCTCTTAAATATTGCTGGTAGCACTGTCTATGCAGTTTTTTTGTGATGCCTGTTTATTGAAGCAGCCGTGGGCTGTGCTGGCAATGGGGACCAGACACTAGGGTTTCTTCCTTGTCCTCTTCCATTGGAATATTCTTACTCCTGGCCAAGAGATGGGCCCCTCTTGTTTGTGATCCTTCTGCTCCTATCAGTCTTGCATTTCTTAGTTAACACCAAAAGAAGGAAAATGCTCCTTTTCCACACACCCTATTCCCCCGCCCCCCCCAAGAAAATGAAAAAACCCACCCAGCTAATATGTGGCCAGTGGATGGGATACTTTCTCCTAAGAGGCAAGATAGCTAGTTGAATCTTCTTGCAAAGACCTTCAACTGAGATCTCACTTCCTGGGAGACCTCGTAAAGGTCAGACAAGCGATTTATGCTGTTACAAGTAGAAGTGTGTAATTATGAATGCTGTATTTAATGGCATGATGGATACATTGTCTTGATAATCTGGATAGGCCCTTTAGAAATACTTTTATAAACTGCCGCTGCAAACAAAATCTGACACAGTCTTCCTCAGGAGGGAGGAGGCTCCAGCAACAAGGAGAGGGGTAAGAACTATCTGCGAGCCATGGTGACGACTCGCGGTGCTGCCAGGGGCCCTGCCCCCGTGGTGCCGCTCTTCCGGGGCTCCTCTGAGGCTTCCACCCAGACAGAGCCCTTGTGGGGCCTGGCGACCACCTGCCCCCTGAGCTGTGGGGATGGCTGGGTGGGATCCCAGGAGCTGGGACTGAGGTCTGGTGACTCCCCCACCCGCCCCTCTTGTGATTGTCTTCAGGCTCTGGAGGGGCAGGTGACAGAGCTCCAGGCCGAGGTGAGCATGCTGCGGGGGATCGATCCGGGCGACGGAGGACGAAATTAACATGTATTTCCATTCTCTGCACTGACAGGAATCCACCAGGGAGACCCCACGTGCACAGCGCCCAACTAATCGGTGGCAGCAGGTTCCTGTCAAGGCCAGGGCAGCTCATGCGACTGCTGCGCCTGCTCCCCAGACACCCCTCGGGAACAGGTACGTAGCCCTGGCCCCCCTGAAGGAGGAGGCAGAAGAACAGGTCCCCAGAGAAATTGAAGCCGCTTGACCTACATCACCGGCTCAAAAGAGGCACACCCCGAGAAGGAGACGCAAAGCTCTGGTCACTGGGGACTCCATCCTGAGGGGAACCAATGGTCCAACCTGTCGCTCGGAGCCCTGGTCATGGCAGGTCTGCTGCATGGCCAGAGGGAGGATTCGCAACATCACAGAGACCATCCCTAAAATCATGAAGCCCTCTGACTACTACCCACTGGTTGTGGTTCACGTGGGTACAAATGATGCATCTAAGGGAAAGCCGGATAACATCATGGAGGACTACAAGGCCTTGGGAGACCAACTGAAGAAGATGGGAGCCCATTCTCCCGGTAAGTGGACGGGTTAGGCATCATGAGGCCCGCGTTGAGGTGGTTAACCAGCGGCTCCGGAGCTGGTGTCACAAGGCAGACTTCAGGTTTTTTGACAATGACCCATGTTTTTGTAATGAGGGCATGCTGGGGTGGGATGGGCTTCACCTCTCCCCTAAGGGCAGACGTATCTTTTCCTCTAGGTTGGCTGATCTTCACCGGTGGGCTTTAAACTAGCTTCGCCGGGGGAAGGGGCCACTTCAAGTGGAGAGGATGCTTCACCAGCATGCAGGGTGACAAGAGGAGGGGAAGCCCAGGTAAGCATCAACATCTGGGGAGCAGGGGTCACAACTGTCCTGGGAGTAGGAGGGAGGCACGTGCACACTCAGGAGGCCTCAGGTGTCTCTACGCTAATGCTTGTAGTATGGGGAGTAAGCAGGAGGAACTGTGCCTCCTGATTGCAAGTGAGAACCCAGACTTAGTAGGGCTCACAGAAACCTGGTGGGACCCTACGTACGACTGGGCGGTGGGCATTCAGGGATACACCCTATATAGGAGACAGGACAGAGAGGAAAGGTGGCGGAGGTTGCGCTCTATGTCAAAGAGCACCTCATATCATCAAGGATTAGCTTCGGGTTAGAGGAGGGTCGGGCAGAGCCAATATGGGTCAAATTACAAGGGGGACATGGCAAAAGGAACCTTACGGTGGGTGTCTACTACAGACCACCCAACCAGGGGGAAGAGCTGGACTGAGACTTCTCCAGTCAGCGTACGGAGGAGGTTATGTCAAGGGCGGTTATTGTCATGGGTGACATAAACTGCCCATATATTTGCTGGGAGGAGGCAGACAGCAAGGTCTGACTGCTCGTGTAGGTTCCTGGCTGTATTACAGGACTTTCACTTTATCCAGGAAGTGCACAGTCCCACTAGGGGTAACACTTTGCTGGACCTGGTCCTGGCCATGGGGGATGACCTGGTAAGGGGACTGCAGGTCCTTGACCACCTGGGCAATAGTGATCATCACCTGCTGGATTTCACTATCCAACGCAGGGTGTCAAGGGCTCACACCAAGGCCCTTGACTTCAGAAGGTCCAGCTTCAATGAGCTTAGGAGACTAGTGGGGGAGGCACTGAGGGCCCAGAAGGTAGAGGAGATGGGAGTCCCCGAGGGATGGTCGTACCTTAAAGGGGCAATCCTCCAGGCCCAAAGGATAACAGTCCCTGAGAGAAGCAAGGTGGATAAGAGTGTTCAGAAACCCCCTTGGCTCAGCAAGGGCATTCAGCAATGCCCGAGGACTAAAAGCAGGGAGTACAACCAGTGGAAAGGAGGAGCTATCACCAAGGAGGAGTACTCCTCCTCAGCCCCCCTACACTCACGGGCTATTAGGAAGGCCAAGGCAGAGAGGGAACTCAGGCTAGCGTCCAGGATTAAGGACAACAAAAAGTCCTTTTTCAAGTGCATTGGGAGCAAGAAGAGGGCACCAGGCAATGTAGAGCTCCCGCAAGACACAAACGGTAATCTTGTGGCTACACCAGACAAGAAAGCTGATATTTTTAACAGTTTCACAGAATCAGAATCAGAGAAGTCGGGCCGAAAGGGACCTTGTAGTTCTTCAAGTCCATCCCCCTGCCTGGGCAGAAGAAAAACTGGGCTCAAATGACTCCAGCCAGATAGGCATCAAGCCTTTTCTTAAAGACCCCCAGGGTAGGAGCCAGCAGCACTTCCTTTGGAAGTTGGTTCCAGCTCCTAGCCGCCCTAACTGTGAAGTAGTTCTTACGGATGTCTAATCTAAACCTACTCTCCAACAACTTGTGGCCGTTATTCCTTCTTATGCCAGGGGGCGCTAGGGGAAACAAGGTCTCTCCCAAACCCTTCTAGTCCCCGCTAGTGAGTTTATAGACGGTCGCCAGGTCCCCCCTCAGCCTTGTCTTGCGAAGGCTGAACAGGTTCAGGTCCCGCAGTCTCTCATTGTAGGGTCTGCCCTGTAGTCCCTGGATCATGTCGGTGGCCATCCTCTGGACTCTCTCAATGTTGTCCACATCCCTTCTGAAATGGGGGGCACAGAACTGGACACAATACTCCAGCTCCGGCCTGACCAGTGTCGCATAGAGGGGGAGGATCACCTCCTTGGCTCTACTTGAGATGCACCTGTGGATGCACGACGAGGTCCGGTTAGCCCTGCCAACCGTGACCTCGCATTCTCGGCCCTATGTTCATCTTGGAGTCAGTAATGACTCCAGGATCCCTTTCTGCCTCCGTGCTCTCAAGAAGGGAGTTTGCCATCCTTATAAGTGTGCTGCTGGTTACTACTGCCCAAGTGCAGCACCCTGCACTTGTCAGTATTGAAACGCATCTTGTTTTTGTTAGCCCACCCCTGTAACCTATCCAGGTCTTGCTGAAGTCTTTCCATCTCTACTAGCGTGCTCACCTCACCTCAAATTTTGGTATCATCAGCGTATTTAAACAGGTTGCTTTTCACCCTGTCGTCCAAATCGCTGATAAAGAAATTGAGTAGCGCAGGCCCAAGGACCGAGCCCTGGGTGACTCTGCTGCCTACTTCTCCTTAGGTCGAATATGACCCGTCTACCACCACCCTCTGACTATGACCCTTCAGCCAATCTGCAATCCATCTGACAGTGTGGGCATCAATGCCACAGTTGCCTCATTTTTGAATGAGGATGGGGTGGGAGACGATGTCAAAGGCCTTGCTGAAGTCTAGAAAGACTACGTTCACGGCGACACCTGCATCCAGTGCTTTTGTGACCTGATCAGAAAAGGCAATCAGGTTGGTCTGACATGACCTGCCCCTAATGAAACTCTGCTGGTTGCCCTTGAGCATCATCCCTGAGGCTGGGCCATCACAGATGTGCTCCTTGATGATCTTCTCAAAGAGTTTCCCTAGGACTGAGTGAAGACTGACGGGCCTATAGTTGCCCTGGTCCTCCCTCCTCCCTTTTTTAAAGATGGTGACTACATTGGCTATCTTCCAATCATCTGGCATCTGGTCTGAGCACCACGAGCGCTCGTAAAGCCATGCCAAGGGCCCTGCAATAACCCCTGCTAGCTCCCTCAACACCATGGGGTGTAGAGCCTCTGGACCCGCTGATTTGTACACGCCCAGCCCCTCCAGAAGCTCTCTAACCCGGTCCTCCCCAACCTGAGGTCTGGAGGCATTCCCCTCGAGTCCGTCTCGCGTCACGGTGGGAAAGTCCCAGTCCCTGCACAAGAAAACGGAGGTGAAGAATTGGTTAAAGAGGTCTGCTTTCTCCTCTGATGCAACCTACAAGATTGCCCAGAGGATCTTGCAGGGGCCCCAAATTTCCCTGTGCTTTCTTCATCCTCCCTAGATATTTGCCTCTGTTTTCTTGAACAGGGACCTGGATATTCTACCCACCAGAGGTAGGGACAATCTTGAGGATAGCTCTGTCAGGCCTTCAGTCAGTGCAGATGTAGTTAGGAATCTTCTGGAAGGGCTAGACATTTTTAAATCTGCAAGTCCAGATACCCTCCAACCAAGGGTGTTGAGGGAGTTGGCAGGGGCCATCGCGGAGCCCTTGGCCCGGCTGTATGAGCATTCATAGTCATTTGGCCAGGTGCTGGGGGATTGGAAACTGGATAATGTCCCAATTTTCAAAAAAGGGAGGAAGGAGGACCCAAGTAACTATAGGCCTGTAAGTGTCACCTCAGTGCTTGGGAAGATCTTGGAGAGAATCATCAAGGAGGACATCTTTGGGGGTCCAGCAGGGGAGATCATGCTCAGGGGCAATCAGCATGGGTTCATCAAAAGCAGGTCCTGCCTGACCAACCTGATTGCCTTTTATGACCAAGTAACTAAATCCCTGGATGATGGTGTCGCCATGTACGTAGTCTTTCTAGACTTTAAGAAGGCCTTTGACACTGTCTCTCACTCCATGCTCATCAATAAATTAAGCAACTGTGGCACTGATGCTTGCACAGTTGGATGGGTAAAAAAACTGGCTGATGGGGTGCACCCAGAGAGTAGTGGTGGATGGGTTGTACTCAAACTGGCGAGATGTGAGCAGTGGGGTACCTCAGGGCTCGGTCTTTGGGCCTGCACTGTTTAACATCTTCATCAGCGACTTGGACGAGGGGGTGGTCCCTGTCCAAGTTTGCTGATGACACTAAGATGTGGGGCAAGGTGGACACACTGGAAGGGAGAGAGAGGCTGCAAATAGATTTAGACAGGCTACAAAAGTGGGCAGACGAGAATAGGATGAGGTTCAACGTAGATAAATTCAGGGGGCTGCACCTTGGGAGAAGGAATCCATAGCGCACATACAGGCTGGGGAGTTCTCCTCTTGAAAGCACAGAGGTGGAAACGGATCTTGGAATAATTATTGACTCCAAGATGAACATGAGCCGCCAATGCCAGACCGCAGCCAGGAGGCCAGCCATACCTTGTTGTGAATCTCAAGCCGGTCCAGAGAAGGTGATAATCCCACTCTATGCGACACTGGTCAGGCCACAGTTGGAGTACTGTGTCCAGTACTGGGCACCGCACTTCAAAAGGGTTGCCAGCCTGGAGAGGGTTCAGAGGACAGCCACCCTCTTGGTGAGAGGGCAGCAGGACAGGCCCTACAAGGAGAGACTGAGCGACCTGAACCTTTTCAGCCTCAGCAAGAGGAGGCTGAGTGGGGATCTTGTGGCTGCCTACAGTTTTATCAGGGGCCACCAGCAGGGACTCGGGGAAAGTCTGTTCACCAGGGCCCCCCTTGGAGTCACCAGGAACAATAGCCAGAAGCTGAGGGATGATAGGTTTAGGTTAGATATTAGGAAGAACTACTTCACTGTAAGGGTGGCCAGAGCCTGGAATCGGCTTCCCGGAGAGGTAGTGCTCTCACCTTCCCTGGAAATCTTCAAGAAGAGACTGGATAGGCACCTGGCTGGGGTCTTATGACCCCTGCCATCCCCAGTGCTCCTTCCTGCCCATGGCGGGGGGTTGGACTAGATGATCTGTCTAGGTCCCTTCCAACTCATTGATTCTATGATTCTAGGTAGAGCCCTTTTCTCCCCAGCACCACCTTGGGTGACAAAGAACAATGGTAATAAGCTGATGCAGAATAGGTTTAGGTTAGAGATTAGAAGGCAATATTTTACAGTTAGGGTGGCCAATATAGTTTCATAGTTTCATAGTAGCTAGAGTCGGAAGGGACCTAGGTAGATCATCTAGTCCGACCCCCTGCCTTAGCAGGAAAGAGCACCGGGGTCAGATGACCCCGGCAAGGTGCTCATCTAACTTCCTTTTAAAAATCCCCAGGCTAGGAGCCTGCACCACTTCCCCTGGAAGCTGGTTCCAGGCCCTAGCCACCCTGACTGTGAAGTAGCGCCTCCTAATATCTAATCTAAACTTACCCTCCGCCAGTTTGTGACCGTTATTCCTGGTCACTCCTGGCAGCGCACGGGGGAACAGGGACTCCCCCAATACCTGCTGATCCCCCCTGACCAGTTTGTAGCAGGCCACAAGGTCCCCCCTTAGCCTTCTCTTGTGGAGGCTAAACAGGTTCAGGTCCCGTAGCCTATCCTCATAAGGCCTGCCCTGCTGACCCCTGATCATACGAGTGGCCCTCCTCTGAACTCTTTCCATATTGTCCACGTCCCTCTTGAAGTGTGGCGCCCAGAACTGGACGCAGTACTCCAGCTGCGGCCTGACCAGTGCCGCATAGAGGGGGAGGATCACCTCCCTGGACCTGCTCGAGATGCATCTGTGGATGCATGATAGGGTACGATTGGCCTTCTTGACTGCCTCCCCACACTGCCGGCCCATGTTCATCGTGGAGTCAATGACGACTCCAAGATCCTTTTCCGTCTCCGTGCTGGCAAGAGGAGAGTTCCCCAACCTGTAAGTGTGGTGCCGGTTCTTCCTCCCCATGTGCAACACCTTGCACTTGTCAGTGTTAAACCCCATCCTATTCTCATCCGCCCACCGTTGCAACCTGTCAAGGTCAGCTTGTAGCCTATTGCACCCTTCTAGTGCACCCACATCCCCCCACATCTTAGTGTCATCAGCAAACTTGAACAGGGTGCTTTCTACCCCCTCATCCAAGTCACTGATGAAGATGTTGAACAGTGCAGGCCCGAGGACCGAGCCCTGCGGAACCCCACTGCCCACATCCTTCCAGGTCGAGAAGAACCCATCCACTACCACCCTCTGGGTGCGGCCCTCCAACCAGCTGGCGACCCATTTGACCGTGTGGGCATCGACACCACAGTCTCTCAGCTTTTTGATGAGGACAGGGTGAGAGACAGTGTCGAAAGCCTTCCGGAAGTCCAAAAAGACTACATCCACAGCAACCCCTGCGTCTAATGATTTGGTGACCTGATCGTAAAAGGCCACCAGGTTGGTCTGACAAGACCTGCCACTGATAAACCCATGTTGGTTGCCCCTGAGCATGCAATATCTGGAACCAGCTTCCCAGGGAAGTGGTCCTCGTCCCTACCTTGGCTAAATTCAAGAGGAGGTTGGTTGATCACCTGTCTGGGGTCTTGTGAACCCAGCATTCATTTCTGCCTGTGGCAGGGGGTCAGGCTAGATGATCTGTTCAGGTCCCTCCTGACCCTAGCTACTATGAACCCATGAAACTGAAAGCAATACTGACACTTAAACAGGTCTGTACGTCTACTCATGAATGTTCCAATTGATTTCCTCTGAGTTTCTGTTATGTACTTTGAATGTGAACTTGTTACCAGATTTGCCCGTCCCTTTTGGGGTAAGCTCATTTATTAGGGTTACACTTCCGGTGTCACTTGTATTTCTATACGGAGCTTATCTCTCCCTTCTGCAAGTCCTCACCCCCAATGGAGCTACCTTACAGGATTTAGTTTCAATGGGACTGGGTTCCTCCAGCTGCCGAATCAGTCGCACTCGCACACTCTAACAGGCCACGTCTGAGTGGGCAGAGTTACTCGGCATGTCCAGGCTGACACCCAGCTCAGCACTTCCCAATCTCTTGTCCCAATTGTTCTCCCTTGATGAGCAAACCCCACATGATTTTGGTGCTTTACAAAGGTCTTTGACTTAGGTAAAAGAAGCAGTGCTGCAGACCAAATGAGGAGGTTGAGGAAAAGGAAGAGTAAATGAGGTTCAGAGAGAGTATGGCAACCAGCTTGACCATAAAAGTTATTTTATTGCCAGGTATATGAAACTTATAATGACACTGAGTAGTACTAGCCATACAAGGAGAGACAAACAAACAAAGCAATTACAATATTACACAGTTTTGTTTGGGTATTTGGGGAAGTCTGGCTCAAGTTTGATCAGCAAGAGTGAAGTTTAGAAAGCTGTGCCGGGAGTAAGAGAGAGGGATTAAACCAAGTCTGGGGTTTAGAAGATGGGCTTAAACAGGAAGAGAGAGAGAGAGAGTTGGTATTTCACCACTCAGCAAAGCTTGAACTGGTCAAGGTTCCTGTTAGACCCCGACTCTATGTGGTACCCAATGACTAGGGGGACGACGATCCAATTGCCCATGGATCCTGTTACTCATTAGCCAAAGCAAACACCAGAACACATGGCTCTCAGCAGCTTTATTCAGAATGGAGACAGCTTCAGGCCAGGTCCAAAAGAACAACAAACTGGGGACCTGCACTGAACAAGTTTTTTTTCCACATTTATAAACTTTGGTTTATACTCATTAACATTCACTCCTCCTTTTGTTCCACCCATATCTCCTCCTATCTCAAGCTCTGCCTTTGTTTGCTGTTTACTTCATTACCATGGAATTGCCTATGCATTTTACTCATTTACATGCTGTTTTGCCATGAGCATGTGTCTTAGACCTTGACTCCTCTTCTTTGTTCAATGGGCAGACTTTGACCAAAATCTGGAAGCTCTTCACCAATCACCATTCACCTTTTCGCATATGTTTATTTCGGATTCTGTTACTAGTTACGTGTTGTCTTCCACATTCCAGTCTGCTTTTCAGTCCCATGTTGTACCATCTTCCATATTCCTAAGACTTTATTCACCTCATTCGCAGCACACAGACTCACTTGAAAATGGTTGACACAGTTAAGATGGTTACTTAGCATAAGCAAATGGTTGACTTAGATATCATTCTGCCTTGTGGTTAGCAGCTTTTGCTACACCACAGATAGTAGCCTTTTATTCAGCTGCAAATCTAATGTTCCCCAAAATCCAAATACTGTCACCCTACCAGTTCCCAGGTGTTTGTTGGAGCTCCTAGACAAGCTGCTTAGCTTAGGGTCCAGAGTGCTTGAGAGAGGCAGAGCCCCCAGAAAGATCAGTGGAGTTATTCCAGGCAGGAAAGGAGAAGGTGAAGTCCTAGTGGAACTGGTGCAGCATTTGGATCCAAGCACCAGAACAGAACTTGAGCTTGGGTAGGGGTTTTTGTAGGGAAATAACAGCGGTTCAAGGGAGAACACTAGGTTTGTTTATGGGTAAATGATGGCTCAAGGGAGTATACCAGAGTTGTTTTGTTATGCTGGAAAATAGGAGCTGATTATCCCTGGCTATAGGCAGTATTACCCTGAGGGATCTCACAATACAAACAGGCAAATTCAGTGTTTTGGGTACCAGTAAAGGTCATCACTAGAATTTGTTTGATAAATGCTGAGCTGGGTGCATGAGTGACTGGTGCCTCCTGAATCTGGGGGGCACTCACAGAAGCTGCAAATGATAGCGGCCCTGTGGGGGGGGGGCACCAGCCCTACTGACAGCATCAGTGTTGGCTGTCAGGAGGGGCACCAGTCCAGTTGGGGGTGGGCGGGTATATTCACCCCCGTGCATACCCTACCAGTTGCCTAGGGCTGGGTCTGTGCAGACGTGGGATGATTAGCATTTGGAGCAGGGATCCCCCATCATGCAGTGCTCCCCTGCTTCTCTGGTCCCAGAGTCAGT